>NC_080087.1:68276398-68940148 GCF_950005125.1 Chionomys nivalis
GCACTGGCTGCTCTTCCAAAGGTCCTGGGATTAATTCCCAGCACCAACATGGCAGCTCCCAACTATTTGCAACTCCAAGATCTGATACCCTCATGCAGGCAAAACACGAATACACATAAAAAATAAATAAAAATTTAAAAAGGAATAATGATAATAATCACACAATGAAGATATCTTTTTCACGCAATCAAATTGACGCTTGAGTTACAGAGCTAGCAAGTGATTCCTTCCTTCCTTCCTTCCTTCCTTCCTTCCTTCCTTCCTTCCTTCCTTCCTTCCTTCCTTCCTTCCTTCCTTCCTTTAGTTCTGTCTTTCTTTTTTCTTAAATTTATTTATTTAATTTTCAAATGTGTGGGTGCTTTGTCGGCTTGTAGATCTGTGCAGCACATGTGCCTGGTGCCCGAGGAGGTCAGAAGAAAGAGCATTAGATTCCTTAGAACTGGAACCATGGACGGCTGTGAGCTATCACATGAAAGCTAGGAATTGAACTCCAGTCCTCTGTAAGAGCAGCCACTGTTCTTAACCACTGAGCCATCCCTCCAGCCTCAATTTCTTTCATCCTCAATAGTTACTGAAAATCATTAATCAGTTTAATCACTGATGTGTGTGTGTGTGTGCATGCGTGCATGCATAGACACTAAGAACAACCTAACGTGTCATTCTTTAGGCATCATTCACTCTATAAAAAAGTTAATTTTTAGAGCACGGAGATGAAGCCAGCCGTGAATGAGATGTTTCCAGAGGGCGCGGGGCCCTACGTGGACCTGGACGAGGCTGGAGGGAGCCCCGGGCTCTTGATGGACTTGGCAGCCAATGAAAAGGTAGTTCATGCGGACTTTTTAAATGATTTTGAAGACCTCTTTGATGATGATGATGTCCAGTGAGGCTGTCCAGTTGTATTTGCTCCACATCTGTGACGTGTCTTGAATTTCTCCGGACAGGATCAGATGGTTAAGGAGACCTTGCAGAGATCACTAGAAGTCAGGACTTGGTCAGTCACAGGAGGGGGACTGTCTGAACCAACTGGGCGCTGTGGTCTCTGAGAATACTAGCCCCTTGTCCTTTTTTAAATTAAAAACAGCAACATTACATGCAGGGTAGCTTTAATTCCTGTGCTTTTGGATGAATATTGCAATCCCTCCTCCCCTTGTGCAAACACAGGAATAAACCGTGTCTATTCCCATAGCAAATAATAATAATAATAATAAAATAAAAAAGTTAATTTTTAAAGATTTGGGTTTTTTTTGCTTTTTTTGGTATTTTTGTTGCTGCTTTCTTTTTCTTTTTCTTTTTTTTTTTTTGTTTGTTTTCTTGAGACAGGGTTTCTCTGTATAGCCCTGGCTATCATAGAACTCACTCTGTGGACCAGGATGGACTCAAACCTGGGGATTAAAGGTGTGCACCACCACTGCCCAGCTTAAAACATTGTTTTTATTGTTTTAAGTTACATGGAGGTGTCTGTGTGTGCATGTGCATGTGTGCATGTGTGCACACAAGTGCAGGTTAGGGCAGGGCTCAGATTTCCTGGAACTAGAGTTACCTTATGACGTAGGTGCTAGGTTCCATTCCTGGTCCTCTGGAAGAGCAGCCAGTGCTCTTAACCACTGAGCCATCGCTCCAGCCCTGCCTCCAATTTCTTTTTGAGACAGGATCTCTCTTGGCCTGAAATTCACGAAGGAGGCAAGGCTGGCTGGCCAATGAGCCCCAGGAATATGCCTGTCTCTGCTTCCCAGGACTGGGATTACAAGTGGCTACCTAGAACCACACCTGGCTTTTGACAAGAGCTCTGGGGATTGATTGCAGGTCCTTGGACAAGCACTATACCTGCGGTCTCAAATAAGCTTCATATTCAGATTCAGAGCCTAGTAAAGAAAGGTATTCAACTGGCATTTCCAAGGTTAGTAATAATCGAAAGTGAACTAATTTCTTTTCTTTGATTATTTATTTTATGTGCACTGATGTTTTGTCTGCATGTATATCTGTGTGAGGCTGTCAGATCTCCTGGAACTGCAGTTACAGACAGTTGTGAGCTGCAAATGTGGGTGTTTGGATTTGGACCCAGGTCCTCTGGAAGAGCAGCCAGTGCTCAATCACTGAGTGGTCTCCCCAATCCATTAACTATGTTTTCTTCCTTCTTCCTTCCTTCCTTTCCTCCCTCCTTCCTTCTTTTCCATCTTTTTCCCCTTTCTCTTTCTTTCTTTCTTTCTTTCTTTCTTTCTTTCTTTCTTTCTTTCTTTCTTCCTTTCTTCCTTCCTTCCTGTCTTTCTTTCTTTCTTTCTTTCTTCCTTTCTTCCTTCCTTCCTTCCTTCCTGTCTTTCTTTCTTTCTTTCTTTCTTTCTTTCTTTCTTTCTTTCTTTCTTTCTTTCTTTCTTTCTTTCTTTCTTTCTTTCTTTCTTTCTTTCTTTTTTGGTTTTTCAAGACAGAGTTTCTCAGTAGCTATGGAGCCAGTCCTGAAATTCGCTCTGCAGACCAGGCTGGCCTTGAACTCACAGAGATCCACCTGCCTCTGCCTCTGCCTCCTGAATGCTGGGATTAAAGGTGTGCATCACCACAGCCTAGCGTGAACTGTTTTTTTAGGGGATGTAGAAGTGCACTCCTTTCTGAGTCCTTATTTGCAATTCTGCATAATTTCTGAGATGCTGGGATCAAACCCTGGCTTCAGCCACACTCTGCTAAGGGAGCCACATCCCAGGCCTCTTTCTGGACTTTTTAGACGTCCTCTGGCCTCTCTGGAGGGCCAAATGTAGTGGGCCTCAGACTTGCAGAGGACGTTTGGAGCGCAGTAGGGGGCGATGGAGCGGAGCAAGTGTAAACAGAGAACAAGCCTTGAAAGAGTCTTAAAGCATCCCATAAACCACGACGTGACTCACTCATTCCTGGGCGCAGTTAGTTAAGTAAGATAATAGAAATCGTAAGGAGCAAAAGCTTTAGCTGCAGAGGTGTGTGAAGACCTTAGCAAGAGGAGTGTGGAGACCTTAATAAAACATGGTCAAGTGCAAATTCAAGGTCATTGCTTTGTGAGGGGGAAAAAGGGGTCTTAATTACCTCAAGTCAGGCGTCAGTTGCGGAGAGTAAACCCGGTTCACAAGGTCAGTCAGCAGCTGAGGAGACTAACAGCTCATGCATTAGTACTTAGAAACGTAAATTCATAAGGGCTCACGCAACGATCCTTTGCCACACAGACGGATAAAGAAACACCAGCTCTATGGGAGCTGGGGCCAAAGGTCACTCTGGGCCACACGGGGAGACCCCATTTTTTTTTTCAAGAAAAGAAACAACAACAACAAAACTTTTTAAAACCACAACCTAATAAATTCTACTGACTGTTTACTTAGAAAATATTTGTGAGGTCGTTGCACCATGGACCCAAACATCTGAGATATCCAATGCTGCCAGAGGATACAGGAACTTACAGACATTCAACGTTTTTAGTTAAGGAGAGAGGGAAGGATAGGAAAGATTGAGAGGAGGAGAGGAGAAAGGAGGGCATGCAAGGATTGAACTCAGATCGTCAAATTTGGCTGCAAATATTTTCACCCACCTGGTCATTTTATTGAGCCCTGTTTTTTGGTTTTACATTTTTTCTTTTATTAAAAAATGACATTGACTGTTTTATATAGACATTTCCTTCGTTCTTGATGTTTCTGAAGATCCAGCCTGCTTTCATCTTTAAAAAAAAAAAAAAAAAGATTTATTACGTAGACAGTGTTCTGCCTGCATCTATGCTTGCATGCCAGTAAGAGGGCACCAGATGGCTGTGAGCCACCATGTGGTTGCTGGAAACTGAACTCAGGACCTCTGCAAGAGCAGTCTCTCCAGCTTCTTCTTCTTCTTCTTTTTTTTAAATAACTTTTTTTTTCATTTATTTTACATAAAAATGGAATGCTTCATGAATTTGCATGTTGTCCTTGTGCAGGGGCGATGCTAATCTCTGTATCATTTTAATTTTAGTATATGTGCTGCCAAAGCAAGAACAACCTCTTAAAAAAAACATTCATTTGTTTATATTTTTTTTAGATTTATTTTGCTCATTAGAGTGTTTTGCCTACACTTATGTCTGTGCACCACGTTGCATGCCTGAGGGAGTGGTGAGCCTCCACGTGCATGCTGGGAATCGAACCTGAGTTCCTCACAAGAACAGCAAGTTCTCTTAACCACCGAGCCAGTTCTCCAGCCGCTGCTTATTTATAGTTTTTTAAGTTCGTATGTGTATGGGAGGAGCTGCTCCAGAGGCCAGAAGAGGGCATTGGATCCATCCCCTGTTCCCAGAAGCTGTGAGCCGCCACCATATGTGGATCCTGGGTGTTAAACTCAGTCGTCTAGAAGATCAGCACTCACAGTCCTCATGACTGAGCTATCTATTTACGCAACTCTTTTTAGATGGGGTCTCCTGTCTTCAGGACTGGCCTCAAACTCATCACAGCCAAGGAAGACCTTGAACTTCCTGCCCCACCTCCCTCATGCTGGGATTCTGGAGAGAAACCAGCACAGTCCGTTCACCTGGTGTTGGAAACGCTCTGCTCTAATCCGTCTGGGAGGAGGAGCGATTGAGTCAGCGGTTACACGGGCTGGAGACTGTCTCCAAGGCAGGGCCTGAGTGCATCCAGCTGGTGATTTCACCGTGGCTCAAACAAGAAGCTGAAGGAAAGTCTACTGAATTAGGAAACTATGCAATAAATCGGCTGGGGAAAATTAATGCTGTCAGTTTTGTTCTTGGCATGTTGACCCAGCCTGGGCGATTCTTGGTTGTTAGAGCTGGCTGGATGTTTAGTGAGATCATCTGGACCTCTTCTTAGAAACTATCAGTACTGTTCCCTGACCCCAACCAAAACTGTCTGCAGCCACTGCAGTTGTTCCCCAGAGGCAATGCGACATATTAAGCTTTTTTCCTCCTCCTCCTCTTTCTCTTCCTCCTCCTTCCTGAAACAGCCCAGGCTGTCCTGGAACTCACTCTCTAGATTAGGCTGGCTTCGAACTCAGAGATCTTCTTGCCTCTGCTTCTTAAGTGCTGACTACCACCCAGCAGCTTTTCTTTTTTTTCATTATTTTTTTTTTGATTTTTGTAGATGTCACAAGATAACTTTATTCAGAACGAGCAACAGTGAAGATTTTAGAGGGCCGCATGGCTCAGGGTGACAGCTGGCCAAAGCGAAAATATCCCACGACATAGTCTTTTTCTTTCTTTCTTTTTTGGAAAGGTTTATTTATTATGTATTTGGCATTCTGCATGTACGCCTGCAGGCCAGAAGAGGGCACCAGATATCATTACAGATGGTTGTGAGCCACCATGTGGTTGCTGAAGTTGAACTCAGGACCTCTGAGAGAGCAGTCAGTAATCTTACTGGCCAAGCCAGCCATCTCTCCAGCCCCAAGAACCCACTCTTGGTACTTGTTTGTTTGAGACAGGGTTTATTTGTGCAGCCCTGACTGTCCTGGCATTTGTTCTTGTAGACCAGGCTAGCTCAAACTAAGAGAACCACCTCCTGAGTAATGGGATTAAAGGCTTGCACCACCACCGCCTGGCTTATTCTTGTTTTAAATAATTATTATTGTTTTGTCTATGTAGCCTAGACTAGCCTTAATTTCACTATTCTCCTGTTTTGGTCCCCTGAGTGCTGGGATTACAGGATTGTACCAGTTCCCCTGGCTTGTTCTGATTCTCAGCTCATCCATCTTCTTCAGTTCAGGGAATTTAACCTAAAGCATTCAAAATGCTAGGCAAGAGATTTACCATTGAGCTGTAGGGAAAAATGCAGAACTGAGTTAGTTAGATGGCTCAATGGGTAAGGCACCTGCTGCCAAGCCTGAGGACCCAAGAAATCCATAGGCTTTGGACTTCTGATCTTCCTACCACCTTCTCCCAAACTGGCTCATCACTTTTTCCCCGGGGTGGGGGAGAGGGGAGTGAAGTTTGAGACAGGGTTTCTCTGTTATGTGGTTCTGTCTGTCCTGGAACTCACTGTGTAGATAACATTGGCCTCAAACTCACAGAGATCTGCCTGCCCCTGCTTCCCGAGTGCTGGGATTAAAGCTATGCACCACCACGCCTGGCCTGACTCTTTACTGCTGTATTTTTGACACTTGAGGTTCTTGCCTCTGCCCCTCCCAGAGCTAAGAAATTTCTATGTGTGGCAAACAGTTTGGCCTATAAACCCAGTGATACCGGCTCTACCAGGCTCTCTTGCCCAGGTTTGCTGTGACCCCAGGGCAGGTCCCAGGAAAACCACTATGCTCCGGGGCTCTCTGAAGTAATTCAAACCAGCTGATCCTCTTGCCTCCACCTCACAACGTTCCCTCTGCCTCTTTTTTTAATTTCTTGTGCATCGGTGTATTGCCTGAATGTTTAACCGTGTGAGGATGTTGGATCCCCTGGGATTGGAGTTACAGATACTTGTGGAAGAGTAGCCAGTATTCTTAACTGCAGAGCCATCTCTCCACCCCCTCCCTTTGCTTAACTCTAACTTAGTCTGGGTTACTATTGCTATGATGAAACACCACTACCAACAGGATGTTGAGGAGGAAAGGGTTTATTTGCCTCGAGCTTCTGCATCATAGTGCATCACTGAAGGAAGTCAGGACAGGAACTGAAACAGAGCAGGGATCTGGAGCAGGAGCAGAGGCAGAGGTCATGGAGAGGTGCTGCTTACTGGATTTGCTCTCTGTGGTTTGCTCAGCCTGCTTTTTGTAGAACCTAGGAAAATCAGCCCAAGGAGGGCTCCTCTCCCATCAGCCACTAATTAAAAAAAAAAATGCTTGAAGGCTTGCCTACAGCTTTACGTTATAGAGATTTTTTTATTGAAAAAAAAAATTTCCGCCTCCTCCCCGCCTCCCATTTCCCTCCCCTCCTCCCGCCCCTCTCCCCCTCCCCCTACTCCTCTTCTCCTCCCTCTCCAGTCCCAAGAGCAGTCAGGGTTCCCTGCCCTGTGGAAAGTCCAAGGTCCTCCCCCCTCCATCCAGGTCTAGAGACATTTTCTTAATTGGGATCCCCTCCTCTCAGATGACTCTAGCCTATGTCAAGCAGACATAAAATTAGTCAGTGTGAGCACACCTTCCCCCACAGAAAGGAAGGAAGCTGCCAGGCATGATGGTATATGCCTTTAATCCCAGTCCTGGGGAGGCACAGGCACGTGGATCTCTGTGAATCTGAGGCTAACCTGGCCTACATAGTAAGTTCCTGGAGAGCCAGGGCTATATGGAAAATCCTATCTCAAATAAATAAACAAATATATACATAAATAAAGATGATGGTGGTGGTGATGATGACAATGATAATAATAATAATACATAGAAAAGTGGAAGCTTGCTTCTCTAGAGGCAGGCAAGCTTGTGCATACTTGTAACCTCACCTCGAGGGACATGAGTTCCAGACCCTCAGAACAGCTTGGGCGGCACCGTCAGATAGCAGGAAGATCTCTTCTTCCTGCCTCTTCTCTTCCTCTTTTCTTTGAAACATGGTCTTATTACATTGTTCAGATTGTTCTCACACTCACTATGTAGCTAGGTATGGTGGTGCACACCAGCGCTCTGCGCTGTGTGGAGCCAGATGTGGTGGTGCACACCAATGCTCTGCACTGTGTGGGGCCAGATGTGGTGGTGCACACCAATGCTCTGCACTGTGTGGGGCCAGATGTGGTGGTGCACACCAATGCTCTGCACTGTGTGGGGCCAGATGTGGTGGTGCACACCAATGCTCTGCGCTGTGTGGGGCCAGATGTGGTGGTGTACACCAATGCTCTGCGCTGTGTGGGGCCAGGCGTGGTGGTGCACATCAATGCTCTGGGCTGTGTGGGGCCAGATGTGGTGGTGCACACCAAATGCTCTGCACTGTGTAAGGCCAGGCATGGTGGTGCACACCAATGCTCTGGGCTGTGTGGGGCCAGATGTGGTGGTGCACACCAATGCTCTGGGCTGTGTGGGGCCAGGCATGATGGTGCACAGCAATGCTCTGAGCTGTGTGGGGCCAGGTGTGGTGGTGCACACCAAATGCTCTGCACTGTGTAAGGCCAGATGTGGTAGTGCACTCATTTAATCCAAGCACTTAGGAAGCAGAGGCAGGTGATCTCTGATTTCCAGTCCAGCCCATTCTACATAGCAGTTTCCAGGCTAGCCACTGGTGGGGGTTCAGGGAGATGTATTATTTACTTGTGGGGCTTAAACTCCTCATGATCCTGCTACTACAGCCTCCAGAGTGCTTTGATTACAGGCATGAACAATGCCCAACTTCGTTATTCACTAAAACGTGGATTTGTTTCTGTTTCATATGTATGAGTGTTTTGCCTGCAGGTATGTCTGTGTACCACATGTGTGCAATGCCCCGGGAGTGCAGAAGAGGGCAAAAGATCCACTGGAACTGGAGTTAAAGGTTGTTAGGAACCCTCCAGTGTGGGTGCTGGGAATGGAACCCCCAGTTCTCTGCAGGAGCAGCCAGTGCTCCTAAGGCTGAGCCATCTCACCAGTCCTTATTACACTTTCTTATTTCCCCAGATTTAATGAGTCTTGAGGCAGAGCTCTGGCACGAGTCTAGCCTTGCCTGGCAGGTCGGGCTAATGGTTTATATGCTTTATCTTCATTAAATCCTTCAGTCACTGAACAGACCCATAACGTGTACTTATATGATAAATCACAATGAAAAACAATAGAGGGAGTGAGACAAAACAAGGTTTCATTTCATCCATGGCCTCCCCACATTACATCCATTCCCATCTTTGTAGCCAATCCCATTTTGTCTTCACATCCGATTTCACACGTGGGGAACACATGGGAGGAGGATGTGGCCAGCTTCCATAACACACAGAGACTAAATTCCACAAGAATTCTCACAGTCTGTCAGTCTGTATGAGGAAGAATAATACCACACCTCTCTCTCTCTCTCTCTCTCTCTCTCTCTCTCTCTCTCTCTCGTTTGTGTGTGTGTGCGCAGGCCCTTCCCTGATGGATGCTAGGCAAGAGGATCTACCCCCGAGCCATGCCTTTGGCCCCACTATGGTGGATTATAGTCAAGAGATCTACCACTAAGCTACATTCTCAGTCCTTTGCTGGTGATATTAGGTCAGCAATAGAACACTGAGCCATGCCCCAGCCCCTCTGGTGGATTTTAGGACAGTTGCTATGCTGAGCCATGTCTTCAGCCCCTCACTTGTGGATTGCGAGCAAGTGAGTCATGCCCACAGATCCTCACTGGTGAATTCTAGGCAGATCCTTTACCTCAACACATCCACCTGCCTCTGCCTCCCCAGTGCTGGGGTTAAAGGTGCACACATCTCTACCCCTGCTCCTACTGGTGGGTTTTAAGCTAATTGCTCTACTTCTGAGCCACACCCACAGCTGCCCACTGAGGGATTCTAGGCAGGGAGTCCACCACTGAACCCTTTTTTAACTTCTTTACTTTGAGACAGGACTCACTCTGTCATCCAGGCTTGCCTGGAACTCAAGATTCTTCTTCCTCAACCTCCTAATGTTGGTATTAGAGATGTGCACTGCCATGCCTGGTTCTCTGCTTGTAACTTATTTTCTGTCCCCAACTAGTAAGTTAAACCTCCGATTTTCTAAAAAGAGCTTCTCATAGAATTGTTTCTCAGAGCTGGTGCTTTGTGTAGCATGAAAACTACATGGTCAAGACAGACAGAGTTGTGTATGCCTGTAATTGCAGCACTTGGAAGTCTAAGGCAGGATTATCCTCTAGGCTTGTGAGTACTCAACCAGAAAAGGCTACATCCTGTCTCAAAGACAAACAAACAAACAAACAAATAACTAAGAAAAAAAAACTGAGAGAGATGGGCTGGCAAGATGGCAAATGGGTAAAGGAGCCTGTCATCAGGACAGGTGATGATGTGAGTTTCGGATGTCCCCGGAACCCACATGGTAGGAGAAGAGAACCAACCCCTCTAAAGCTGTCCTTTGACCTCTACATGTGTGCATGCATGCCCACACGACACACACACACACACACACCAATAATGTCATTTTTCAAACTTAGAGAAAATCAAACAACAAGGGTTGGGCCTGTAGTTCGGTTGGTAGGTGTTTGTCCAGCATGCAGGAGGCTCTCACTGCCACCCTCGACACTGCATAAGCCTGGCCTGGTGGCAAGCTAGCACTCAGCTAGCGGAAGCGGGAGAATGAGAAGTGCAAGCCGGGCGATGGTGGCGCACGCCTTTAATCCCAGCACTCGGGAGGCAGAGGCAGGCGGATCTCTGTGAGTTCGAGACCAGCCTGGTCTACAAGAGCTAGTTCCAGGACAGGCTCCAAAGCCACAGAGAAACCCTGTCTCGAAAAACCAAAAAAAAAAAAAAAAAAAAAAAAAAGAAGAAGGCAATAAGGAGGGAGGGGGAGGGGAGGAGGGAGAGGGAGGGGGAGGGAAGGAGGGAGAGGGAGGGGGGAGGGGAGGAGGGAGAGGGAGGGGGGAGGAGGAAAAGGCTTAGCCTCATAGCACTGAGCCATCTGTCTTCCATTGTGTCCTCCAGGACAGGGACTTCGTTTTCTTCATCGCTTCATCAGTGCTTACAATGAGGCAGACATCCCTATATAAATACTTGTAGATAAAAAAAATCTCCTTACAGCTTACAGAGCCAGGCTGCCCATGGGATGCCTCCAGCAATGGTCCCAAGTATCCCAGCATATCAGTTCTCCTCCCTTCCATCTTTCAACTCACTTTTTGCTACAGCAAGATTCATTCAATTGAGTAGTGATGGTGCACACCTTTAATCTCAACACTTGGGCTGGGTGGTGGTGGCACATGCCTCTAATCCTAGCATTCAGGAGGCAGAGGCAGGTGGATCTCTGTGAGTTCGAGGCCAACCTGGTCTACAGAGAGAGTTTCAGGACAGGCTCCAAAGCTACACAGAGAAACCCTGTCTCAAAAAACAAAAACAAACAAACACAAATCAACACTTAGGTGGCAGAGGCAGGTGGATCACTGTGAGTTCGAGGCCAGTCTGGTCTACAGAGAGAGTTCCAGGACAGTCAGAGCTACACAGAGAAATCCTGTTTCAAAAAACCTTAAAAAGAAAAGAAAAAAAAAATCCAACCCAGGTTCTTTCAAAACCAGAAATGGAATTGTGTCATTTCCTGCCTCTGGTTGCTTCCCTTTATATTTGAACAAAAGCTAGATGCTTTATCATGTCCTGGCCTGCTTTCTATTCAGCTTCCCCATCTCATCATAGCTCCCTGTCAACTTTCTGTTACACTGACCCCTGGGCTACTGGGCTCTTCATTCTGGATTCCACGCTCTGGACCCTTAGGTCTACTCTGCCCTTAGTTTGGAATGCCCCGCCTTTCCTGAGATCTTCCAAATAAATGGCTTTTCTTTATCTTTCAGTTCTTGACTTAAATGTTATCATTTCAGAATCCTTAAGAAATTAAAAATAGAACCTCCATCTGATGAGGCAATCCAGCTTCTGGGTATACATCCAAAGGAAATGAAACCAGTGTAGGAAGAGATATCTGCATCCTGTGCTTGTGTGGACCGTCATCTCAGCAGCCAAGGGAAGCAGCCTGTTAGCCATCACTAGATGAATGGATAACAGCAATGAGATATATAATGGACTATTATTCAGCCTTAAAAAAAGTTGGGCTGGGGATATATTCCAGCGGTTAGAGTACTTGGTTAGAGTGTGTGAGGTTTTGGTGACCATCCTCAGTACAGAGAGAAAGAAATAAAACAAGGAAAGAAGGGTCAAAGGAAGGAAGAGGAGGATTCCTCTCCTGTTTTTAGGGGTTTGTTTGTTGTTTGCTTGTTTGAGACAGGGACTCTTCATGTAGCCCTGACTGGTCCTGCGGCTCAGTATGTAGATCAAGTTGGCCTTACATTCAGAGATTCTCCTGCTTCTTTCTCACAAAGGCTGGGCTTAAAGGCATGATCCACTGCATCTGGCTACGGGTTCCTGCCCTTTGTCACAAGATGAATGAACCGAACCTGCAAGACTTTACGGTAACTAAAATAAATCTGACATAGAACAAACCACTCACATGTGGAGAAGAAAAACAGTTCAACTCACGAAAGCTAGGAGTGAAAGAACCGCACCAGGGTCAGCAGCGGGGAGGGCTGAAACACTGTTGTTTAAAGGACACAAAGTTTCAGCGAGACAGATGAGAAGAAAAAGGCCACGGGAGTAACAGAGTAAAACTGAAGCTAATAGCAATGATTCGGTGTTGTTGAAATTCGCTAAGTAGTGTGGTGGATGCCTTTGCTCCCTGATGTGGGATTCCCCTCTGTATGCTGTGATTACCATTGGTTAATAAAGAATCTGTTTGGGGCCTGGCAGGGCAAAAGAGAGGTAGGTGGGGAAAACCAAAATGAATGCTGGGAGAAAGAAGGCAGAGTCAGGAGAAGCCATGTAGCCCTGTCAGAGACAGATGCCGGATGGAAACTTGCCGGTAAGCCACAGCCAAGTGGTGATACACAGATTGATAGAAATGGGTTAAATTAAGATGTAAGAGCTAGCCAATAAGAAGCTAGAACTAATAGGCCAAACAATAATTTAATTAATATAGTTTCTGTGTGGTTATTTTGGGGTTGAGCAGCCAGGAACAAACAAGCAGCCTCCTATAACAGATCTCAGCACTTAGAAGGCAGAGGCAGGAGGTTCTCTGAGTTCAAGGCCAGCCTGGTCTATGAAGCAAGTTCTGGGACAGCCAGGGTCACATAGAAAAACCCTGTCTCAAAAAACGAACAACATGGGGCTGGAGAGATGGCTCAGTGGTTAAGAGCACTGACTGCTTTTCCAGAGGACCCAGGTTCAATTCCCAGCACTCACTTGACAGTTCACAACTGTCTGAAGATCCAGTTGCAGGGGATCTGACACCTTCATACCAATGCACATAAAATAAAGTTAAATAAACCATAAAAAATATTTTTTAAAAAAGAACAGCAACAACCAAAAAAAAAAAAAAAAGGAAAAGGAAAGAAAGAAAAAGAAAAGGAACTCACTACATAGACTAAGTTGGAGCTTTTCTTTGGTTGCGATCAATCTCCCTGTATGCCCCAGGCTGATCTGCCACTGTCCACCCTCCTCCTGTTTCAGCTTTCCCAGTGCTGGGACTGCAGGCCTGCACTGCCATGCCCACTGGCTAAGAAGATTGTAAGTGTTCTGATCACATGGAAAAAATAATAATACCTGCCAGGTGTGTGCCTTTAATCCCAGCATGTGGGAGGCAGAGGCCGGCAAGTCTGTGTGACTTTGAGGCCAGACTGGTTTACATACAGAGTTCCATGCCAGCCAGAATTGCATAGTGAGACCCTGTCTCCAATGATATGTGAGGTTATGTATACATGAGGTAGCTTATCATTCCCCAGGATATATGTACGTCGAAACATGTTGTGTACTATGGATTTATACAATCCAGGGCTAAGTATCAAGACTCTGTCTCAAATTTTTAAAAAGTCAAACTTTGGGGCTGGCAAATGACTTAGCAAGTAAAAGTGCTTGCTGCCACTACAAGTGGTAAGAAGGTTTTAAAATGTCGAACTTTGAACTCAACAAGGATAAATAATAGCCGTAATTCCAGGTCTCAGGATTCTGAGTCAGTTGAATCACTGAGAGCTCAAGGCCTGCTTGGTCTTTACAGCAAGCTCCAGGCCAGCCAGGATCACATGGTCAGACCCTATCTCCACCTCCCCCAACAATAAGTTTGTGTGTTAAAGTGCAGAACGGAACTTTTAGGACTTGGGGTTTTTTGTTTTGAGTGTGACTTTTTCTACTAGACTTTCTTTCTTTCTCTCTCTCTCCCTCCCCCCTCCCTCCCTCCCCACCCTCTATTATTTTTCTTTCAGGTTTTAGAAAAGTTCTGTCTAGAAGACAGGATTCCCTGGCTGTCCTGAAACTCCCTTTGTAGACCAGACTGGCCTCTGACTCATAGAGACCCACCGGCCTCTGCCTCCTGAGTGCCTCAGTTAAAGGTGTGTGTTCTATCACGCTTGGCTAGCTTCCAGATTCTTGGGTTTTTACTTTCAATTTTTGTTTTGTTTTTGGGACAGGGTCTCATGTGGCTCAGACTGACCTTCACTGTCTTCAAAGGTAAGACTGACGGTGAACGACTGATCCTACTGCCTGAGTCTCCTGAGCACCGGAATTACAGAGCTGCGCTACCATGGTCCTTCTGGTCACACAGCAGTCCTCTCAGGGGAACTGAGCAGAGGCCCACAAGAACTACATTAATGGTTTCTGAAGACAGCGTCCCAGGTGACTGATCTCTTAAAAGTCCAGCACCTCTCAACTCTGCCACACTCAGGCCTAACACACCTCATTTAGTGCACGACTCCGGGAGGGACACACTCAAACTGCAATCCAAACCTCACCAGTTAGAGAAGAAAGATACAAAGAAGTCTGGTGCAGGGTGTAGTGGTGCACGCCTTTAATCTCAGCACTCAGAGGCAAAAGCAGGTAGATTTTTGTGAGTTTGTAGCCAGCCTGGTCTACAGAGTGAGTTCCAGGACAGCCAAGGCTACACTGAGAAACTCTGTCTCAAAAACAAAACAAAAAAGAAACAAACAAAAGAAGTCTGGAAAGGTTGGCGAGCCGCAGCCGGGTGAATGTATGATCAGTCAGTGTCACGGGGCGTGGTGAACAGTTAGCTGCTCCTGAGCGGCAACCTCACAAGCCAGCTCTGGGTGCAACGTGACTTAGAAAGCATTTCTCAGGCTGTCTACACTCGGCTTTCTGACAAATTCCTGGGCCTGCTTCTCGTCTTCCCGTGGCGTCCCATAATTTACTCAGCATCCTCAGAAACAATTCTCCTTTCCTGGTTTGCAAATTCCTAATTTGCAAAGAGCCAGGATGGGCACAAGTTCCGGTGGCTGTTTTGCCCCATGAGACCCTGGGAAATTCCTCCGTGGTGGAGTGGGAGAGGGGCTTTCACATGGTGAAGTGAATTTCTTTTCTTCCTGATGCAGATTGGATTAACAGATGGCAGCTTTGTCATCCTTAGACCGAAGAGGATGAAGTCGTCTGTTTTGAAGGCGTGGGCTGCATTGGGGGACAGGGCAGGAAGGAAATCTACTTGATTTCTAAAGTTGCTAAATGCATTTATCACGTTGGAAATGAGTCAAGCCTCCATGTTAAGTGAACTGGGTTCACAATGAAAAGTTAGATAATGTAACTGGCTGTTGAGACAGCTCAGCGAGCAAAGGTCTTTGCAGCCAAATCTGGATATCTCAGAATCTAAATGGTGAAAGAGAATTAACATTCCCACAAAAGGCCCTATGACCAGCAAGTACAACCACACACACACACTTAAAAATGTGAGCCCTTGAGATGGTTCATTGGATAAAGGTGCTTGCTGCCAAGTTGACTGCCTGAGTTAAATTCCCAAGATCCAAACAGATGAAGAGAGAACTGACTCCCACAGATTTTCCTCTGACTTCCAAACACTTGTGTCCTCCACCCTGAACACAAATAAACGTAATAAAATATTTTTCTTTCTTTTATTTTTTTTTCTCTCTGTAGCCCTAGCTGTCCTAGAACTCTCTCTATAGACCAGGCTGGTCTAACACACAGAGATCTGGCTGCTTCTACCTCCTTAGTGCTGGGATTAAAGAAATGCGCCACCACCTCCTGGTTTGTAGTAAAATATTTTTAATGTAATAAAAATTATTAAGGGTGGTGAGATGGCGCAGGGATTAAGAGCACTGGCTGCTCTGCAGAAGATCCAGGTTCAGTTTCCAGCACCCACATGGTAACTTACAACCTGATGGAAGAGGGTCATCTTTCTATCTGTTGCTTTCATTGATTAATTAATAAAAAAAAACTGCTTGGCCTCTGATAGGGTAAAATTAAGATAAGCGGAGTAAACAGAACAGAATGCTGGGAGAAAGAAGCCGAGTCAGTGAGTCGCCATGATTCTCCCCACTGGACACAGACGCAGGTTAAGATCCTCCCTGGTAAGCCACCAGCTCGTGGTGCTACACAAAATATTAGAAATGGGTTAGATCAATATGTAAGAGCTAGCCAATAAGAGGCTGGAACTAATGGGTCAAGCAGTGTTTAAAAGAATACAATTTGTGTGTTGTTATTTCGGGTAAAGCTAGCCGTGTGGGAGCTGGGTGGCGGGAAGCGGCCAGCGGCTCCTATTACTACAGCAACCACACAGTTCCATGGTATCTGATGCTCTCTTGAGGCCTCTAGGGTACTAGGTACATTCATGGTGTACCTACATACATGTAGGCAAACAGTCATACACACACAAAAATTAAGATAAATAAATATTTTAAAGTTTTTAAAGGGGGTGGTGGCAAACGTCTTTAATACAGCACTGAGGAGGCAGAGGCAGGTGGGTCTGTGAGTTCGAGGCCAGCCTGATCTACAGAGTGAGTTCCAGGACAGGCAGAACTTCAGAAAGAAATCCAGTCTCAAAAAAAAAAAAAAAAGTTAAGATAATGGAATAATGTACACATCTTATTTTTCTTTCTTTCTCTGGTACACAGTGATGACCAGAACCTCAAAAGCATAAGAATCCTGCTGCAGCCGCCTGAGTGCTGAGAGTGTGGGCGTGACTGCGCACCGCAACACCAGGCAATGCGCATGGCTTAAAAATAGAATCGGGAGCCGGGCGGTGGTGGCGCATGCCTTTAATCCCAGCACTTGGGAGGCAGAGGCAAGCGGATCTCTGTGATTTCGAGACCAATCTGGTCTACAAGAGCTAGTTCCAGGACAGGCTCTAAAACTACAGAGAAACCCTGTCTCGAAAAACCAAAAAAAAAAAAAAAAAAAAAAAAAAAAAAATAGAATCAGGAAATTATGTTTACATAAATGAAAAAATTTCAGTACAGAGTCTTGAGTTAAAAAGTCCTGGTGTAGAATGGGGTATGAAGACACAATTATTACCTGTGAGAAAACTGAGAATGTTTGGGCCATTGAGGGAACACAGCTGGTAAAGGCGATGGATGCCAAGAAAGACAGCCTGAGGGTGATCCTCAGGGCCCTGAGGAATCGGAGGAAGAATAGAAACAACTCTGATAAGTTATCCTCTGATCTCCACAGATGTGCTGTTTGTATACCTCTCCCCAACAATGTGAGCAAAGAAATGTCGTTTAAAAAAGAATTTATTTACTTATTTTATGTGTATGGGTTTGCCTGGATATATCTGTGCGTATACACATAGTGCCCTTGTAGGCCAGATGGGAAGCTGGATTTCCTGGAACTGGACAACAGATGGTTGTGAGTGCCGGAAATTGAACCTGGAGCCTCTGCAAAAGTAAGTGCTCTTAAACGAGCAAGCCAGTAAGCAGCACTTTTCCATGGCCTCTGCATCAGTTCCTCCCTCCAGGTTCTTTCTCTGCCCTCACTGGTTGTGGTGATGAACTGTTACATTTAAGTGTGAATGAAATAAAAACTCTATTTCTTGCCCTGCCGTGGTGGCACACGCCTTTAATCCCAGCACTTGAGAGGCAGAGACAGGCGGGTCTCTGTGAGTTCAAGGCCAGCCTGGTTTATAAGAGGTGGTTCCAGGACAGGTTCCAAGGTACAGAGAAACCCTGCCTCAAAAAAACAAAAACAGAAAAACCCAAAAAACCCAAAACTTTCTTTTCCAAATTGCATTTGGTCACAGTGGCTCATGATAGCAATAGTAACCCTAACTACATTTCCTAATCCTTCCCAAACAGCTCTACCCACTTGGAACAAACACTGCAAATGCCTGACATCATGAGAGACATTTCTCAATCAAGCTGTCACAGATATTCAACAGTATCTTACCTCAGGATATTCTGACATGGGCACCTACACTCCCTGAATACATGTGGATAGATATTTCTGGAAACACAAATAATGGATATTATGCAATGGATATTTCTGGAAAGTTAGAAAATAGACCAGTAAAGACAAAAAGGGAGAGGCACTGGGCATTTGGAAAGGTATTTCCTTAAATAGATTACCTCTGCTTACCTCTGCCTCCGGAGTGCTGGCTGGGGTTAAAGACATGCTCCACCACATCCAGCTCTTGCCTTTTGTTTTTGTTTGAGACAGAGTCTGACGATTTAGCTTGACTCTCCTGGGATTCCTTATTAGACCAGATTGGCCTTGAACTCACTCTGGGTTCACTTGAGATCTCACACTCACTGGAAATCTGTTTGCCTCTGTCTCCTGAGTGTTGGGACTAAAGGCGAATACCAACATGACTGGCCCTGCATGTCACACATTGTAAGTATGAAACCAGAGTATAATTTGAAGGAGCCATTTTGGTTCTCTTCTTCCTCCATGTGGGTCCCACTAGCCTTGGAGGCAAGCATCTTTATCCGATGAGCTGTCTCATATACCTCTACTTTTGGTTTGTTGTGGAATAATCTTTTAGTACACTTTAGACTGAGGCTGCTACACCACTGCAGGTCCAGTTGATACACTGTCACCATTCCCACTGCACCGCTGTCTCATTCCAAAAGGTTTGTGCACCGAGCCGCCAGCCACACATGCCCTCACTCCCATGGCTCACTGAAAGCTGGCCAGCACCCAGGAGAGCATGCTTTGCTCCACCCTGCCTCTTATTCGGGTAGTTAGGTCACAAAGCCTCCAATAAAACTCCACCCCTTGGGCCCAACTGCTTCTTACAATTGGCTAATCGAACTGATGGCAGAATTCTTGCAACATTGGCTGTCCTGGAACTCGCCCTATAGACCAGGCTGGCCTCAAATTCACAGAGATCTGCCTGCTTCTGACTCCTGAGTATAAGTCCCAAGTCCTGGTCCATCTTTGGAGGCCCCGTTTATGTGCCCGCCAAGTCTTGGCCCCTCCCTGGAGGAGGATCAAGACAGCCTGCCAAAATCTTGACCACTCCACCAGTCTATTTAAACAGCTTCCTGGAAAGTTCTGGTGTGTTCCGTGTCCCGCCCTCCATCTCCCGCCATTGTCATCGTTGTACCCCCCCATCACATTTGCAGCTTCCCAGTTCCCCCTCAGGCCCACCCGAGAGTGCAGGAATCCCATTAAACCTGGATATATTTTAATTTGGCTTGATTGGGATTTTTGCATTGGCAGAGAGCTCACATTAAGAAAATTCCTGACACTGAGCTCATACATCCCCACTTTTGAGACAGAGCTTCATGTTGTTGACAGAGGTTTCTGTCCAACCAGGTTCTACAGCCGTTTAGTACCAAATAAACACACAGAGGTCTACATTAATCATAAACGGATTGGCCTATTAGCTCAGGCTTCTTATTAACTCTTATAACTTATATTACCCCATAATTCTTATCTGTGTTAGCTACATGGCTTGGTACTTTTCCATCATCTGGGTGCTGGCTGCAGACTGAAACTTCCCTCTTCCCACAATTCTAGTGCCCTGCCTCTACTTCCTGCCTGACTACTGGCCAATCAGTGTTTTATTAAAATACTATCGACAGGGTACAGACCATTGTCCCACAGCATCATGTGGCATGGCAGGCCTTGAACTCACTATGTAGCCATGTATGAATTTGAACTGTTGGTTCTTCTTTCTCCACTACCTTTCAAATGCTGGGATTACAGGTATGCACCAGAATACCTGGTTTATTTAGTGTTAGGAATTAACTCTAGGATGCTACATTCCCAGTACACTTGAGCTGTCTTGGTGATCAGACAGATCACCATGGTATCACAGCACTGTGTTCAAGCAAACTTTATTTTTTTAACAGTGGTCCCAAACCACAAGAGTAGTGCTGTTGGCTCTGTTTGTTACTTTGTGCTCCCATGGTCACTATTCCTGAAAGAACATGAAGAAAGGTTTGTTTTGGTTCATGCTTTCAGGGGGTTCCATCCACTGCAGCAGAGAAGGCATGCTGAGGCTGTTTGTGTCAAGGTGATGAGGAAATGGAAAGAGACGAGGGGCCTGGATACTTGATATAATCTCCAAAGATGGTCCTCACTGACCTATTTCCTCCAGCTCTTCCCGCCTCCCAAAGTTTCCAGAGAATCTCCAAAATAGTGCCAGAAGGGTATCAAGCCTTCTATACATGTAACTTTGTGGGACATTTAAGATCTATACCATAGAACTGGGCACAGTGGCCCAAACCTCTAATCCCAACACTTGAGAAATAGAGGTAAGAAATGGCTGTGAGTTCCTAGGCTATGTTCCTTCCTAGTTTCTGTCTAGATTGGTCTTCAGAGTAAGATCCTGTCTCAAAACACCAAAAACATCCAGGGAGAGTGAAACTCACAATTCCAGCACTCAGGATGTGGAAACAAGAGGATCAGGAATTGAAGACCAACTTAGACAATGTAGGGATTTCATGACTAGCCTGGGCTACATGAAAACCTACCTCAAAAGCACCAACTGGGCCATGGAGATGGTTTGTCTAGTAAGGACATTTACCTGCAAGTCTCGTGACTTGATTGTGAACCATCAAATATGGATGCTAGGAACTGAACCCAGGTCTTCCACAAGTAGTAAGTGCTATTAACCACAGAATGGTCTCCAGCCCCATGGAAGCTTCTTCCCTCCTTAAATAAGATCTCAGTGGTGATCGTGTGCACCTCTAAACCCAGCACTTAGGAGGCAGAGGAAGGTGGATTTCTGAGAGTTCAAGGCCAGCCTGATCTACAGAATGAGTTCCAGGACAGTTAACACAGAGAAACCCTGTCTGGAGGGGGCGGTATCTCACTATGTTTCTGTCTAACTTTTAAATTTTGTTATGTGTGTGTGTGCGTGTGTGTACACATATGTGTGCATGTGCATGTCTAGATGTGAGCATGGAGGTCAGAAGACAATTCTTTTCTTCCACCATGGATTCCAGAGATTGAATTTACATGTGTTGAGCAAGCACTTTTGCTCACTGAGCCACCTTACCCAGGAAGACAGCTGTTTGCTGTTGTATTCAGTGTTGTCATTAGTCTTGGATTTGATGCTCAGAACACCACAAACTGGTCTAGGTGATACACACTTGTAATATCAACTCTAGGGAGTTAGAAACAGGTGGATAAAGAGTTCAAGGTCACCCTTGTCTACCCAGCAAGTTCAAGGCCATCATGGGAATAACAAAATCTTTGCTCTTCCAGATAATCCGAGTTAAGGTCCTAGTACCTACACAGTGGCTCACAACCATCCATTAACACGAAGGGTATCTAACTACCTTTTCTGGCCTCTGAGGGATGCTTGTGGTGCACATAAATTCACGTAAGCACACATACATTAGAATAAAAAAATTCTCTTAATTGAATTGTAAGATAGAAAAAGATTTGATAAAACTTATATAATAGCTGAAAAGTTTCTGCACCTTAATAAGCCTCTCTGCCAATGCAGCAATCCAAACTAGACCAAATCAAACAGATTAAAAAAAAACCAGGTTTAGGGCTGGGCAGTGGTGGCATATGCCTTTAACCCCAGCACTCAGGAGGCAAGGGCAGGAGGAGCTCTATGAGTTCGAGGCCAGCCTGGTCTACAGAGTGAGTTCCAAGACAGTCAAAGATACACAGAGAAACCCTGTCTTGAAAAACAAAAACAAAACAAAACAAAAGGCTGGGTAATGGTGGGAGGCAGAGGCAGAGGCAGGCGGATCTCTGTGAGTTCGAGGCCAGTCTGGTTTATAATGCGAGTTCCAGGACAGGCTCCAAAGCTACACAGGTAAATCCTGTCTTAAGAAAAACAAACAAACAAACAAACAAAACAAAAATTAAAAAGCCCAGGTTTAATGGATAAAAGGTTTTCAGACGACTTTCTAGCACCCCCCACCCCTCACCCTCACCCATAGGAGACAGGAAAGGAAGACAAGAAAACCACACTTCTGTTTTCTGGGGGGCAGTTTAAGTACACTGTGGGAGTGGTCTTGAGCATCTCTGGGGAGGGGTCATTGTTTGGTGGACCCTCTGAGATGAAGCAGGGTTTGGAGAGTGCTAGGAGAGGCGGCTTTGGGTGGAGCTTCAGGCTGAACATTCCAGGCTCTTTGGGTTTATGAATGCCAGGGCCTTGGGGTGAAGCTTCCAGGAGAACAGTAGATGTAGAAGTTGTGAGAATGAAAACTACCTCATAGTTTCTATCTCATGAACTCTCCCATAACCACCTCTACTGGAGGGAATTTTATTATGTCACGTGGTAGACCAGATGGTTGCTTGGTGTCTCTTGGTCAGCTCTTGTAGGGCCCATGGGTCTACCCCTCCTCTTGGGGTTCATCTTGAGGACAGTTTCTGGCTAGACATCTTGTTGGTCTTTCTGGCTAAACATCCTGTTTGTTTCTGTGCTCCCTCTGCGGCCCATCCCCACCTCCCCAATCCCCCCTCCCCCGTGGTGGTTAGCTATGGCCATTTTGGGCTTGGTAATTTCCCACCTGCCTGGGGGGAATTCCACTGTGCAGCAGTTAGGTATATAAGGGATTTCCTAAGCTTGAATAAGTGGCATTTAGCATTATCTCCTCATGAATGACCCATGTCTCTTGTGTGTTCTTTTAATCTCCAGGCCCTTGCCCGGCTCGTGAATGGTACAGTAGCGTGAACTGTACCGTAGAAAGTAACACAGGCATTGTTACAAGCTCTTCTCTGGATATTTCAGCTCCTAAGCAAAAATGGCCATGGAAGACAATAATAGATTCAACTCACCAACCTTAGCCTGTCACATCATCAACAGCAACACTTGCTGAGCCCCCAAGGAAGCACAGTGTACTATGGAGGCCAGGCAAATACCCAGTCTTCTGAGGACTACATTGGGCCTCTCCTATTATGGGTTGGGCAATATGTTTTTTCTCCATGGAATAAGGAACTCTGTTCTTGTTATTTGCTTTTCTTGCCCTTTTCACTTCTGCCAAAAGCGCCTGTGTGTGCACGATGAATGGCCCTATTCACCATTCCCCATCGTGTAAAGCACACAGCACTGCTTCTGATCAAGGGACTGTTTATTTAGAAGTTGGTTTGAGTTTGGAGCGGGGTTGTTCGTGTACAACAACACTCCCAAAGCAGTCAGCCTCCTAGAACACAGGCACAGCCTACTGGAAAGGAGGTAAGAGTGACAGACTGGGGACATTTGGGTGGGGGTTCTGGCTTAAAAGATGGGGGACAGACACTGAACCAGCAGCACATACCTGATCCCGGTACACAGGCCTGGGAACCCCAGAGTAACATTTCTCCAAAATCACACCCTGTGACTCACTCTTCAAATGTTTGCAAACTGGGTTGGGGAAAGGTCTCAGGGGTACAGAACTCACCTAGCATGTTTGAGGCTGGGGGTTCAATCTTCAGCATCACACATATGTGCACCCCAGATTGTTCTTGTATCTTGTTCATGTTATCCTGAACACTGAGATGTTTTGTTTGTTGTTTGTTTTACATCTGTGTGTGTGTGTGTATGCATGTGTTGGAATGCACGCCATAGTGGACATGTGTCAGCCAGAAGAAAACTTTTGGGAATCAGTTCTCTCCTTCTACCACATGGGTTCTGGAATTCAGGTCATTAGGCTTGACATGACCCACTGAATCATTGTAGGGCCCATGGGTCTACCCCTGCTTCCGGGGGCGGGGGGTTCATTTTGAGGGCAGTCTCTGACCAGCCAGCATTAGCATTTCCTGTTTGTTCCTGTGCTCCCTCTACCCCAGCTGGTGATTAGCTATAGGGCTTTGTTGACTCCACCTTGGGCCTGGTCATTTCCCACCTGTCTGAGGGGTATTCCAATTGTGCAGCAGCTAGGTATTTAAGGTTTTCCCAAAGTTTGAATAAACGGCATTCAGCTGATCTTTCGAATGACTCAGGTCTCTTGTGTGTTCTTTCAATCTTCAGGTCCTTGCCAGCTCCGGTATGGTGCAGTGGCGTGCAAACTGTACTGAGAGGGTAACATAGACGCAGGTGTTACAAACCATCTCTGTACAGGAAATAGTTCACAGGATATGGCATGGTAGGTTGTGTAAACCAAGACCTCTGTAGACCACTTGAGATGCCTCCAACTTCGTGGTTGTGTGACTTACTTAGTAGAAGGGGGAGAGAGATGTTACTAAGCCTGAACCCCAGTGCTAATGAGGCTTGTAAATAGAATCTATGGAAAACCCAACCCGTTATTTATAGACTATATAGGTTTATGCTCCGAGCATGTGTGTGTGTGAGAGAGCACACGCGTGTGTGCGTACACACGCAAGTGTGCAAATGTCTGATGCTGGACCTATTAAAAACCCTGGCTCAGCAGTTAAGAGCACTTATCTTGTAGAAAGAAGAGGGTTCAATCACACGCAAAGGTGGCTCACAACCATGTTACTTCAGTTCTAGGAGATCTGATTCCCTCTTCTGACCTCTGAAGAGACCAGGTTTGCACGTGGTGCACATACATACATGAAGGCAAAACACTCAGACACATTAAAAACGAATAAATCTAAAAAAAAAAAAAGCAAACAAAAAACAAAATCCTGTCTTCCACAGACCAACAAGATACCTCAAGTGGATAGAGGCGCTTGTTAATCAGACTGATGACCTGAGCTGGATCCTCAGATCCTACATGGCGGAAGGAGAAAACTGGCCTCACAAGTTGTCCTCCGACTTCCATATTTGCACTCTAACACATAAAATAAGTAAACGTGTGTGTGTTTAAACTAAACTAAAACCCTCCCTTATGCAGGCCAGAGGATGACGAAGAGGGTCTGTTTGTGTCTCTTCGCGGGAATGCAAAGTGAGTATGCAGCTCTTCACCTACCCATTCCCTATACCTCGGTCCCCACCCCCACTTCAGCAAATCCCCAAGCAAGCGCCCAGGTCCCCCCTACAGCTCCTCCCTCCTCCGTAGGGCACGTTGCTGCGGTTCTGAGCTCCTGGACCCCTTCCGACCCTTCCCTTCGCAAACGTTCCTGGCTCCCACTATAGGGCTGCGCCTCTAAACCTCCTTAGACCTCCTGGAAGACGACCAGAAGCAGCCGGCGGGTAGAGCCTAGCGTCTGCAGCCGCCACTAGGCCCCGCCCAGCAGCAGCGGAGCAGGGCCGCGCCCGGGACCGCTGCAGAGCGGGGTGAGTGAGAGCGACTAGGAGGGAGGGAGCCAGGTATCCCGGGTCCCCGCCCTGCCCAAGGGGCCGGCGTCGCGACCTTCAGCTCCCTCGGCAGCACGACCTTCATCTCCCTTTCCCATTTGGCTCAGTCCAGTCCTTTCAGGTCCTCAAATCCGACCGAGAAAAAAAAAAAAAAAAAAAAAAACCCAATCCTAAAGCCCTTCCCTGTTTTGCCCCCCCCTTCTCGGGGCACCACGGGGTCCACCGTATCCCTCCTATATGGTAGAACCCAGAATCCAGAACTCCAGGCTCCAGGCCCATCCTCGTAAAGATTCTGAGTCCCTCCCTGTTTCCTGAAGGCAGGAATGCTAGCCAAAAATAGCTCGCCCTTCTAGACTCAGGAGGCTCAGAGACAACTAGCCACATATATTCTGAAAACCGTCTGATCGCTCAGACACCCCCTCCCGCAGATTTCCAGTAATTTAGCTACTGTTCATTCACCCCTTCGCCTCTCTTGACTGTGATCTTCTGAGGCGTGGCCCAGTCCTCTTGCCGCAGTTACAGTGCATGGCCACTCCGGCCCACTCCCGTCTAGGAAGACCCCCCCCCCCCAACACAGAAATATAGTCTTTGTTTTTGGGGGGTGGAGCCTCGCTACTCAAGGTTGCTTGCTCAGAACTCCTAAAAGCTCTAGTCCTGGCACCCTAAATTCCTTTCTTTTTCAGGTAGACAAGACCCTAGCCCATAGATTCCGTTAGACTGTGAGATCTGGCCCTAAATACGCTGAGACCTGGATATGGTTTTTTTCTTTTCTTTTCTTCAGTCAGCGTTGGGGATCAGATAGACAAGGAGAGGAGCAGAGAGAGGGAGAATTGAATGAGGGGTAAGACTAGGCGTGGGTACCCAAGCTGAGGGGGAGCGCGGGGAAGGGGACTCCATCTAAAAACAAACCGTAAACATGCAGGTTTCTACGGCAACGGCATTCTCGGGCCTACCCTGGAGAGTTCATTCTAGAGCTATGTCAAGGAGGATAGCCCCTGGGAGCCCCCGCGCCGCCAGCTGCTGTGTCTTCCTGTTTTGTCTCCACGGCAACGGTGACCTCAGCCCTCCCTGGTTGGGCTAGAAATAGGCGATGTTCTAGTCTTTAGAGGGGGCGTGGTGTGACATTAGCCCCGCCTTGGGGGCCGACCAGGGATAGCTCAAGCGGAGGGAAAGTACCCCCTTCACCGCCCAAATCAGGTCCAAACCCCGCCCTCAGCCCCGCCCTCGCACGCTTCTCAGATGGTCAACTCCACCCAGCCCAAGACCCTTCTGGTCTGCAGCTGTTGTTGCTCTGTTTCTGCTGCAGACGCCACTGACTGGAGAGGTGAGGCTGCAGAGACCCCGAAGGGAAGGAGTGGGAGCCCAAGATCCTGGGTCTAGAGAGAGAAGTGAGTAGGGATTCAGATGTCTGGGTCCCTAGAAACACTCCATTTGAGCCAGAACCCTGAGCTCATTCAGGTCTAACATGGTAACGAGAAGGGATTAGAGAGTGGGCGCCTGGGTCTGAGGTAGGACGGTGGGGGTTGAGCCCTTGAGGCTGACAGAGGTGAGATGGGGTCTGGAATACTAGGTAAGACCGAACAGGCCTGGGATCCGGATTTAGATGGGTCTTGGGGCACGGAGGGCTGGATTTTGGGCTTAATCCGGAGGAGGGCGGGGGGGGGGGGTCTGAATTTGATCTGAGGGAGGAAGGACTGGGCTCTGAACTTGGACTGAAGGAGGCGGGTGCGACTGGGATCCGGACTCTAGGGTTTGAGGACCTGGAGAGATGGAGTATAGATCCCTGAATCTCAGGGGAGATGGGACTCTTGGATATGAGGTTTGCATCTGGTGTCCAGAGGTGCTCAGGATGGGGAGAATTCCGTGGTCTGAACCTCCTTTCAGAGGCCCTGTATGGGCAGTTGGAGTGTGGGGGGAGTTGTGGGATTAAGGCTGTGCCCATTGATGGTGTGGGGCGTGGCCGGGAGTCTGATCAGGGCTGTGCCCAAGTCTATGGAGTGATGGATGACCTCAGGAGTGTAGCTGGGGGGATGGTAGCAGGGGTGCTGGGTGTGGCCCAGGAGAGTGGAACTAGATCTAGGAGGAAGCTCAAGGGGCGTTTCCTTGCCCTGCTTAGGTCTTTGAGCATTCCTGAGCTCTGATTTCAAACAGTACTGGAGGCCCTGTTGAGGGAGAAGGGCGTGTCACTCTTGCGTCTCACGTCTCCCTTTCTCTTCTTCCTCCTTTCCTAAACAACCTTCCTCCAGACCAAAGGATTTTTGTTCTTCCCTCCTCCAATGTTTATGGCGGGACAGTAGCCTACTTTTTTTTTTTTTGAAAGACAGGGTCTCTCCATGTATAACCTTGGTTGTCCTGGACCTTGCTCTGTAGACCTTGTTGGCCCTGAGCTTGCAGAGATCCGCCTGTCTCTGCCTCCTGGGATTAAAGGCGATCAGTAGCCCACTTTTTACAGTGCTGGGTATGGGACTAATCCTGGCTTCCCATTGGCCGTTCCAGGCGGAACTGAGGTTCTCCCTTCCTGTGGCATCTACCAGGTGAACTAGCACTGACCTGGGAACCTACATTTATCGTGTGTACCTAATTCTAATTTAGCGTTAGTTTTACAGCCTGGACCTGGGAAAGCGATGCGTCCTCTAGTTTAGCAAGGCGAATTCGGAGCATTTTAAAGGAGTTCAGGTCTGGTGGGTACTCAAGAGTTTTATTTCCCTAACCACATCCCCACTGGTTGTTGGGGGTTGAACCCAGTACCTCCACCTACTTCACCACTACCAATATCCCTCTCCCCCCCCCTTTTTTTTTGTTTTTTGTTTTGTGTTTTGGTTTGTCTTGAAGTCTACGGCTACCGGAAGGCCTTGAATTTTCAATTTGGCCTTTGCCAGGGTTCTGGGAATACAGTCCCGCGCTACCAGGTCAGACTCATCTCCAATCCATTCTTGGAGGGAAAAAAAAAAAAAAAAAAAAAAAAAAAAAAAAAAAAAAAAAAAAAAAACAAGATAAAATAAAAATTCCCAGTACTTGGGAGACAGAGGCATACGTATCTCTGTGAGCTCCAGGCCAGCACATAGTAAGCGCCAGGCGAGCGAGGGTTACAGAGCAAGAGCTTGTCTCAAAATAGATTTTTAAAATGTACTTGCTTTGCATGGGATTGGGGACGCACGTACCACAAGGCATGTGTGGAGGTCATAGGACTTGTGGGAGTCAGTCTGTCTGGCTCCCAACTCACTTGTCAAGGAACCACACACCCTCCCGCCTCCTCCTAGAACCCAGGATTCTTCCCCATCCCCCTACCCCCCCACACAGTCAGTTCTGCCTGGTTCTCCCTACTCACTTTTCAAGGAACCACAAATCAGACCCTCCTGCTTCTTTGGAAACGCGCGCGCGTGCACACACACACACACACACACACACACTCTACACACACGTACACATACAACCAGTATCTAGCTAGGGTGTCCTGGAGGGGTGGGCAGCCTCCGAGTGGGTCTCCTGGATTTTGGCACCACCTCCTGGTCCCTGCCACATAGCCCAGACTGAGGCGACTTAAAGCCCTTATAAGGCGCGGAGACGCTGGGCGAGGCTGGGCTTCCCACTCCCAGAACCTCCGCCCGGGGATCTCACTCCAGCCGACTGCAAGGCTGGGCTAAACGGTTAACAGCACTCACGCCCCTAGCGGTCCCGAGGGCCGGCCCTTTGTCCACTTTTGCTTCCACCTCGCCCACGCGACTAATCCTAGGGGAGGATCGAGAGGGCGGTGCTTCCTCCGGTTACCCTCTGAGACCTCACCCCGGGGCAGGCCGCCAAGTATGCGTCCCCACCGGAAGATTTGTCCCTGCTGTAGCTTCTAGGGCTCGGGGTCAGGGTGCTTGCAAGGGAGGACCGTCTGAGTACCGTCCTGACTGCCTTTCTCCTTCGCAGGGCTTCTGTTCAGCCTTTTCCAGGTGCTCAACCGTTTCCGCCTTCGCAGCGTGATCTTCCTCCTTCCAGTCTCCAGTTAAGACAGCAGGTGAGTGTGGTAGTGGCTCCATTTCCTAGTTCTTGAGAGTGGAACAGTTGTGGTCTGGACTGTAATTACAGTTCTTGAAGGTGAAGGGCAGAGGTAGGAAGAGCTCCGAGTTTAAAGGAAAAGGCTGAGGGGTTCTGGATCTAAGAGAGGTGTATCTAGGGTGCTTTTCTTTTGAGTCTTTGGAGGAGGGCCTGGAGCCTGGACCCCTGAGCCTAAGAGCGAAGTGCTTGGAACCTGAACTTCTGAGTCTATGATAGGAGGGCTGGTGATTTCCTGGGTCTTACTAAGGGAAGTTGACCAGGAATACTGAACTGGATCTGCAGGATCTAGGGCCCCATTTCTGGGCATCTCTGGGTATGAGGGAGGAGGGGAATGGTGCCTCAATTCCTAGATTCCCCGATAGAGGAGGAGCCTGGTAAGGTTCCAGATGATATAATCAGAGTTATCCATGTGCCTAAGAAGTTGTATCCAGGAGCTGGCTCCTGTGTACTTTTGGGAGCTCTTCTGGGACGGTGTGAGCTTCCAGAGGTTAAAGCCTGCCCTTTTGTCTTTCCACGGGCCTGACCTTAGCATGACTTTTCCTGAGGGAAAGTTAGGAATAGCTTATGCTTGTCTCAGAGCATAAGATGATGTACCGCTGGGGGGTGGTGGGAAACACTTTTAATTCCAGCACAAGGGAGGCAAGGACAGGCGGAAGTCTGTGAGTTCGAGGCCAGCCTGGTCTACAGAGTGAGTTCCAGGACATCCAGGGCTACACAGAGAAACCCTGTCTCAAAAACAAAAAAGGATGATGGACCAAAAAAGAATGATAATCTGTTAAGCCAGGTACAGCCTGTTGAGCCAGTGAGTTGATTGGGATACTTACAGGGAGGGGCATGGGCATCACTGAAAAACCCACCCCAGCATGGGTGGTGAAAGATACATTCCTGGGTCACAGGTTGGTGGGTCTCGTACCTTTTACGCATGCGCAGCCATAGATCCCTAATTTAGGTCAAAAATGCGTTCAGAGTCACGTGTAAAAGCGACCCCGGACAGGAATAAGGGTGAGGTGTCTGGCCTGGACCATCCCAGCAACCCAGGAGTTGGTGTGGGTGTTTGTATGAAACTTCAAATTGAAATATATTTTCAGTATATGGCTCATGTAACCCAGGTTGGCTTTGAACTCCCTGAGTAGCTGAGGATAGTCTTGAACTTCTGATCCTCCAGTCTCTCTCCACCTTCTGTGTGCTTACAGTCATGTACCACCACACCTGGTCCATCCTGTGTTGAGGATCAAACCCTCTACCAACAGAGCTGTAAAGTCATACCTTCCTCGGTTTGTTTTTAAAACGCAGCCACGTTGAAATACCTCATTCAGGGTAACTTGAATGAATTCCTGTTCATGACCTGTTTGACTCAGAATAAACTATCATGCCTTTTTTAAAAGAAAAAAAAAGAAAGAAAGAAAGAAAGAAAGAAAGAAAGAAAGAAAGAAAGAAAGAAACATTTCTGGAGCATACTTGTATGTAGCTGGGCAGAAGGTTTTTTGAGACAGGGTTTCTCTGTGTAGATCTGCCCATCTGCAACTCTTGTAGACCATGCTGGCCTAATACTCAGAGATCCACCAGCCTTTGCCTCCCAAGGACTGGGGATTAAAGACATTCACCACCACTGCCCAACTAAATAAAATATCCACCCCCCACACTCCCCCCAATCCAATGAAATATCCACCACCCACCTGCATCCCATCTTAATTGCTCAATGCTTCCCTCCGACACACAGGATTTCTCTGTAGCTTGGAGCATGTCCTGGAACTCGTTCTGTAGATCAGGCTGGCCTCGAACTCTGCCTCGTGAGTGCTGGGATTGAAGGCATGTGCCACCATTGCCTGGCTGATGCTCATATATTCTTGTGGTGGGGCTTCAGTTTTGGTAAGGGACCTCATACCGTAACCTTGCAACTTTCTAAGTGTGTTTCCTGAACATTGAAAGTTCCTATGATCATTTTTCTTTCTAACATGTAATTATTTCGTGTGTGTGTGTGTGTATTTTCTTTTGTGGTTTTTTTCTTTGTTTGTTTTGTTTTTGTTTTCCGAGACAGGATTTCACTGTAGTTTTAGAGCCTGTCCTGGAACTAACTCTTGTAGGCCAGGCTGGCCTTGAACTCACAGAGATCCGCCTGCCTCTGCCTCCCGAGTGCTGGGATTAAAGGTGTGTGCATACCTGCATATATGGAGGTCAGAGGACAATTTGCAGAATTCAGTTCTATGTACCACGTGGGTCTTGCGAGTTTAATTCAGGACTGCCATGCTCTGTTGCAAGTTCCTTTACCTGCTGAGCATCTAATTTGACCCGGGTCTTCTTAGCTTTTGAGTCATTTGAGCCTCTCCCCTCCCTCCAGCAGCTGATGTTAGGTCAGAGGAAATAACTGTAGAATGATACTAGCAATAAGGAAGTTTTATTTTCCAGGGTCTGGGAACCACCTCCCCAGCATCAGCTGAGAGGTCAGACAGTCATGCTGAGGAGGGCTCTGGCATCTGGTCCCTGTTCTGAGTCTCCAGGACAAGGAAATAGAAGCTGTGGTTTGTCACTGGAAAAAAAGATGGTAGTCCTTCTACCCCCATCCTATGTCTGGGTCACTTGGGACGTCAGAAGAGTGAGAGGCCTGTCCTGAGGTCCAACCCTGCAGGACTGATCCTGAAAAGTAGAAATTTCAGTGGATGTAACTGGGCCACTAAACCGTGGGAGTGGAGGGAGTTGAATTTTCTTGAAGTTGAGGAACCTGTTGACTGAGTCCCTATAGGAAGTGATAGGCTTACTGATAGGAAAGAGGAAACTGAGCTGTCTTTTTGACATGTTTCCACGTCTGAAGTAGGATTAGGGGGAGGACGGGTGAAACTTAGGGGAGAAAGAAAACTTGATGTTCTGGATCAGAGGTCTCTGGGAGGGCAGTGAGAAGGATGGAGGTCCAGCGCTCTGGTTAGATGTGGGAGCTGGAACTGAAGTTGGAATATTGGATGTGTAGGGGCTGCTAATGTCTAGGTTGCTTTTACATAAAAGAAATCTTTTTGCGGGGCAGTGGTGGCACATGCCCTTTAATCCTAGCATTCAGGAGGCAGAGACAGGTAAATCTCAGTGAGTTCCAGGCCAACCTGTGGTCTACAAAGAGAGTTTCAGGACAGCTGGGGCATTTTATACAGAGAAACCCTATATCATACTGAAAAAAGAAAAAAAAGTCTACTCACAGGGCCTAAAGTATGAGGAAGTTTGAGTCTTGGCTGTGGAGAAACTACAGATGCGGGGTCAAAGGAGGAACTCTGTTCATAGGGCCTGGGGTATAAAGCCCCAGGTCATGTAGAGGAGGAAATGACACAGGCAGGATCTTAGACCGTAATGCTTTTTTTTTTTTTTTTTTTTTTTTTTTTGCTGGTGAACCTCACTGAAGGTTGAATGATATATGATATATATATTTAAAGGTAGAATCTTTCATTTTGTAGCCCAAGCAGGCCTAGATTAACTCAGGCTGGCTTCTATCTCACGGTAACCCTACCTCAACCTCTGAAATGCTAGGTTCACAGTCTGCACTTCTGTACTTGGTCTATGCAGTGCAGGGGTTGGAGCCAGGCCTTCCTGAATGGTAGGCAAGCATGTTATCAACTGAGCCACATCCTCAAGACCACATCTTAGGTGCGCGTTTGCGGTGGGTTCTGTGTGTGCACATGTGGAGATCAGTGGCAACTCGGGGGAGTTGGTGCTCTCCTTCTGTCCACCAGGTGTCTCCCAGGGATCCAGTTCGGTTTGTCCAGTATGGCAACAAGTTCCTTTGTCCACTGTCTCCCTGGCCCACAATACTTCAGCAGTCGAGGGGTTCCTGAGTCCCTGGGGAAGGAGAGCAAGAAGTGCTGCTTTGGGTTTCTGGATTCTGATTTCTCTCACAGGTAGATTTGGGATGAGCCTAGAACCTAGATGACCAATTCATTTTTTTTTTGTTTGTTTGTTTTTTTGTTTTTAAAGACAGGGTTTCTCTATGTAGCTTTGAAGCCTGTTCTGGAACTCACTGTGTAGACCAGGCTGGCCTCAAACTCACAGAGATCCATTTGCTTCTGCCTCCTGAGTGCTGGGATTAAAGGCGTGTGCCACCACCACCCGGCTGACCAATTAATTCATTCTTATAGTTAATCAACAAGTTCCATTTCCCCCCCTTCATTTGACAGGGATTCTCTGTGTGGCCTTGGCTGTCCTGGAACTTGCTCTGAAGACCAGGCTGGCCTCGAACTCACTGAGTTCCTTCTGAATGCTGATGTTAAAGGTGTTCACCACCACTTCCTGAGTAACAAGCTCCATATTTTGAGACATACCCTTTTCAGAGTTCAGAGTAATTGTTCCAAGACAGATGAGGGGCTGGGTGCCTGGATTCCTTGGTATGAGACCTTATCCAAATGCTTTTGTTTTTTTCTCAGCCATGCCGGTAACAGTAACCCGCACCACCATCACGACTACGACGACATCATCCTCCACTATTGTGGGGTCCCCTCGGGCACTGACGCAGCCCCTGGGCCTCCTCCGTCTCCTGCAGCTAATATCCACTTGTGTGGCTTTCTCGCTGGTAGCCAGTGTGGCTGCTTGGACTGGGCCCATGGGTAACTGGGCCATGTTCACCTGGTGTTTCTGCTTTGCTGTGACCCTCATCATCCTGATCGTGGAATTAGGCGGACTCCAGACCCGCTTCCCCCTGTCATGGCGAAACTTCCCCATCACCTACGCCTGCTATGCAGCTCTCTTCTGCCTGTCATCTTCCATCATCTATCCCACCACTTATGTGCAGTTCCTGGCTCACGGACGTACCCGGGACCACGCCATCGCCGCCACCACCTTCTCCTGTGTCGCCTGTTTGGCCTATGCCACTGAAGTGGCTTGGACTCGTGCGAGGCCTGGTGAGATCACTGGCTACATGGCTACAGTGCCAGGGCTGCTCAAAGTCTTTGAGACCTTTGTAGCCTGTATCATCTTTGCCTTCATCAGCGAACCGTTTCTGTACCAGCAAAAGCCGGCCCTGGAGTGGTGTGTGGCAGTCTATGCGATCTGCTTCATACTAGCTGGGGTGACCATCCTTCTCAACCTGGGGGATTGTACTAACATGTTGCCCATCCCCTTTCCCACCTTCCTGTCAGGCCTGGCCTTACTGTCTGTCCTCTTGTATGCCACTGCCATTGTCCTTTGGCCCCTCTACCAATTTGATCAGAGGTATAATGGCTACCCCCGGCGTTCCTTGGATACCAGCTGCACTTCTACACACCCGTACTCGGTGTGTTACTGGGACCGCCGACTGGCGGTGGCCATCCTGACGGGTATCAACCTGCTGGCATATGTGTCTGATCTGGTATACTCCACTCGTCTGGTGTTTGTCAAGGTCTAAGGTTAACCAAGGGCTCCCCTCCCCATCCCTTCTTGCGGCCTCTTCATCTGATTACCCAAGCTTTTGGTATCATGCTGTTTCCTCTTCCTACTTCCCTCCCCTTTGCTCGTCCTCCTATGTATTCTTCCTGACTTACTGTTCACTTTCCTTGTTTCTTTTTCTTCCCTTTCCTCTACCTGTTTGCTTGCCCATATCCTGTTTTGCCCCTGAGCTGTCTCCACAGCGAACTCTGCCTTACCTCTTTCGTATTCTTGTTTCTCTTGTTTTTTGGTTGGTTTTGTCACCTGCCTGTTTTCCTGGGAGCCCTCAGAATTCTTGCTTTCTCTCCCTCACCCCTCAAAGGTGCTGGCCCCACACATCCCATACTCCTTTGCAGTTCTTCACCCATGGGCCTCTTTCAGGGCCTCATTGCCAAAGCATGTCTGCCTGCCTGCCTGTCTGCCTTAGCTGTGCCTTAGTATGTGTGTGTGTTTAAGTGGTTAAGCTCAAAACCCTGGAGGTCAGTGATTCACGGTAGCCAGGAGTCATTAAGCAGAGTCTATCTCTACCTGTCACTCAGTTTTCTTTAAATTGGCTCTTGAATTTTTACCAGATTTCCTGAAAACCTGTCTATCCTAGATGAATCAAAGGATGGATACCTTTTGCTGACTTATTCTCTGTGCTATTCCAAAAAACAAGCATAAAAAGCAACAAACAGAAATCCACCAAAATAGCCACGTGGTTTTCAAGATAACTCTGAAACATTTCTGAGGGGCAGTCACGGTACCCTCCTATCTCAGTGTTAAAAATACCATGACCCGCTTTAGCATGGAGGAGAAAAGCGGCCTCTGCCGGCCTTAAAGGCACTATTAGCCTCTTTGATTTTTTTTTTTCCTGAATATGAAGGCAAAAACAAAACATCTAAGAAGCTCTTTTGGGTTTTGTTTTTGGTTTTTGTTTTTTTGAGACAGGATTTCTCTGTAGCCTTGGAGCCTGTCCTGGAACTAGCTCTTGTAGACCAGGCTGGCCTCGAACTCGGAGATCCACCTGCCTCTGCCGAGTGCTGGGATTAAAGGCGTGCACCATCACCCACCGCCCGGCTTTTTGTTTATTTTTTTTAAAGGTTTTTGAGACAGGGTCTCATATAGCTCAGGCTGGTTTCAAAGCTGTGTAGCTGAGGCTGCCCTTGAATCCTTGGACTTCCCATCTCCACCTCCCGGTGCTGAGATTACAGGTTTACTACCACACCCCAATTGTGTAGCCTCATTCAGGAGAGAAGTTCTCTAACTCTTAACAATCTTTTCTTTGGGGGGCGGGGGGGGGCGTCAGGGTTGGAATGCCTTGTGTGTGCTGCACACACACCCAGGTCTGTGTGTGTTAGTTGCTTCTTGCTGCTGCTTTTCTGCTTCTCTGGGACTCACATGCATTACTTGGTATACATATATATATATAAAATAAGTGTATAAATATATATTTTATTTTTTTTTAATTTTCTGGAGCTTTGGGTTCCTCTAGCTCCTACTGTCAGTCATCCCTTCCCACCCCCCACATCCATAATGTTCTTTTTTAGAATCTCAATATAAAGATAACAGAAGACTCATGCTTTATTTATCACGGCTGGGGGGAGTCTGGGAAGGTGGGTGGGGAAGGCTCGAAGAGAGGGTTGAGACCCAGATTCTTCAGTTTGATGGCAGAGGGGTGTTGTGACTAAGAACCTTGGGCTTCATCAGAAAACAGTGGCAGTGTCTGGAATTTTTTTCCCTTAAGACCATTTCATGTAGCCTAGGCTGATCTCAAAATCACTATGTAGCCGAGGATGAACTCAAGGCCTGCCTCCGCCTCCAGTGCTGGGATTGCAGGCATCAGCCACCACACCCCGTTTATGTAGGGCTAAGGACTAAACCCAGAGCTCGGCACTTCACCAACTGAGCTATGTACCATAGCCTCTTTGTTTTCCAAATTATTCTGTAAAACCATGAGAGCTCGGAGCTTCAGCATCTGACTTTGAATCCCGGTACCCATGGAAAAAGCTGAGCATCCCTCAAAGGCATGCAACACTCCTGCCATGGATGGGGGAGGGTGGACAGACAGGAGAATCACTGGGGCTTGCTGGCTTCCTGCCTCAGAGTGCAGGAAAGTGACGTGCAGGAAAGTGACTAGATAACTCTTTTCTGGCCTCTGTGCCCACATTCACACAGACAGACACAGACATTTATTATCTCTTGTGGGCTAAGAACAGCATGAACATGATTTCTTCCCCAAAGAGTCGCATGAGTACGTAAGAAATACAAAGCACCATGACTTGGCAAGTGGCTCGCTTAGCATGTACAAGGCCCTGGCAGTCCTCTCCCTAAGACCATACACAGAGATTCAGGAGGAAAATCTCAGAAATGCAGTGTCCTGGGGCTAGAGGGGGTGACCTTGCAGTTAAAAATGTTTGACTTCAGCCCATAGCACCCACATCAGCAGCTCACAACAGTTTCAGGAGACTGATAGCTCAGAGATTAAAACTGCTGACACCCTCTGGTCTCCACCACTTACACAGACTTATACAGATAAGCCTTAAAAAAAAAAAAAAAATCCAGCGTCCAAACTGAGCATGGTTGCCCCTTGCCTTTAATGTTAGCACTCGGGAGGGAGAGGCAGGCAGATCTCTGGGTTCAGGGCTAGCCTGGTCTACAGAGCTAGCTGCAGAACAGCCACTTAGACCCAGGGAGCCCTGCCTCAAAAAAAAATAAATAAATAAAAATAAAAAACAAACATATATATTCCAATTTGAGTGCAAAAGCTTTCTCCAAAATGCACTCCTTCCCCATGTTTCTCAGCATAGACTCTTGGTTCATGGACACCATTCTTTCTCCTGAGTTCCACTCAGATCTGCCTCCTCCTTGACTACCCTCTGTCCAACTTACCCTTTCCCCAGAGGGGCCCACTCCATCCAGTTCTGATCCTGCCCGTCCCTGCTGAAATACACCTGAATAAGGTATCACATACGGAAAACACACACATAGAACACGTAGAGATTCCAGGATCGGGTTGGAGAGATGGCTCAGGGTTTAAAAGCACTGGCTTCTCTTCCAGGGGACCCGAGTTCAACTCCCAGCACCCACATGGTAGCTCACAACGGCTTATAACTCCAGTTCCAGGTGTCTGGCACCTTCACAAGCAAAACACCAATGCATATAAAAATAAATCATTGAAAAAAAATCCAGGATTAGCTGGGCGGTGGAGTATGCCTTTAATCCCAGCATTTGGCAGCCTGGTCAATAAAGCGAGCTCTACTGTTACACGGGGAAACCCTGTCTCGAAAAACCAAAAAGAAAAATTTCAGGATCACAGGATCCTTTTTTTTTCCCCACCTGTAACTTGGAAAACGAAGGACATGACTGCTCTTAGATATGGTGGAGGAGGTTTATTGTATAGAAAAGGGAGAGCATGGCCAGAGAAAGACATCTGGGAGAGTCCAGAGTGAACAGGATCGAGCTGGGCCCCGTGAGGGGAGCGGGGAGAGCATAGCCAGAGAAGGACATCTGGGAGAGTCCAGAGTACACAGAAGAACTGTGTAACCAAGCTAGCTATGCTCTACACGGAAGGACAACTGGGGGAAGGGCAGCTCAACCTCGGCTGGAGAAATTCAGGTAGGGATTGGGGTATACTAGCCATACTCTACTAACAGGTAGGGACTGAGGCATGCAGGGAGAACCTGGCTGCCAGGTCTGCTTTGATATGTTAAATAGGAACGTCAGCCTTTTGACCCGGGCTTAAGATTCAACAGGAAGTACGTAGGAGAAGGGCCAGTTAGGACACGCACTCAAGGCAAAAGAAAAGTCTTTTATTTTTTTATTTTTCAGTGGTTACCAAGACCTATGTGCTTGAATCCCTCTTTTTAGGAGGGCATCACACCCACTCCTTCCCCTACCCGGTTCAGAATACCTTCTAGAAGATACCAGAAAGAACAGCTAGAGGGTTGTCTTGATGGATCAGTCGGTACAAGGTCCTCGGTTTAATCCTCAGCACCTGAGCACTCAGGCTGTGATAAGCCACGTACACCTAGAGGTGGCTTGCAGGGTGGGCAGGGAAGTCTGCGTTCAGCGAAGGGTGCTTAAGGGTTGACTCGAATTCCTCCACCTCCCCTACACCTTCTGGAATCCAGACGCCACCGCGAGCTAAGCAAAACCGCAAAGAAGGCGTGGTGCTATACAGACAACCGCGCCAATGCAGGCGTCCAGCCCGACGAGCAGGGCACGCTGGGAGGAGTAGTTCTCTTTTTCTTCCCAAGAATTGCCCGTACTAAGTCCCAACTATAAGTCCCAGAGTGCACTGAGCTTCACAGTCTGGCGGGCCAGGGTTCCCCAAGACCTATGAGCCGCTTCCTGCCAGAATGGACAGGTTGGAATGCCAGAACTACGGGAAAGGCGCACCATGGGGCGTGGCTTGGGGGAAGAACGCAGGGGAGTAAACCTGGGTGGGGGTGCCTGGGAAATCCCAGGGAGACACAGAGTCGGGAGAAGCCCCCATCCAGATAGTCACAGGGAGACACGAGAGACCCCCGAGACAGAGTCATAGAGAGATCCACAAAACCCTCACAACCAGATATAGTCATAGGGAGACACCGAGGAGGCAGGCCCTCAGAGATGGAGAGTACAGGGAGACACGGAGTGGGGAGGAACCTCCAGAGACGGAGAGCTGTAAGGAGAGACACAGTGGGGAGAAGCCTATGAGACTCACGGGGAGATAGAGGAGGGAGAAACTCCAGAGAGGGAGCGGTCACAGGGAGACACCGAGGAGGGTGGGACTCCCAGAGACAGGGGAATGCGGAGGGCGAAGAGACCACTAGAGACAGAGTCACAAGGAGTGGGGAGGGATCACCAAAGACAAAGAGGGTCACAGAGCCTAAAAGAAAAATCCTGAATGGGTCCGAGAGAAGGGGACAGAAGGAAAGAGGCATAGGAAAGGAGGGACAGGCAAATATTCAGGGAGAGCATCCCCTAGCGACAGAAGGGGAGAAATACAAAAGCAGGGAGTGACGGACATCGGAAAACGCTGAATTTAACGGGCGGAGAGGTGAAGCAGGGAACATACTTTAGTGGAGAAAAGACCGGGAAAGGCAGGAAGGTGGAGATGAAAACACTTCCAGTGCACCATGTGGGGCATGAGGAGAGATGTGAGCAAGAAAAGGAAAGAGGCAGATTGGGGAAATGGAGAGAAAACACAGAGGAGAGAAGAAAGGGAAGAAGAGACAAGAAACGGGAGAGAAAGGAGGGACACACCCAGAGGGAGGCGAAGCTGTAAATTCAGAGACCAGAGAGCAATAAAGAGCCTACAGCATCATGGGGAGTGAGACGCTAGCTTCTCGGTTCATTCGGAAGTCCTCAGCACTGAACACAAAAGTTTCTTGATCAAGGATTAATATGACCAGAGACCCACAGATCTAGCCCAGATTCACGAGCCTGACAGACCGACCCATGCAACTGAGTAGGGAGGAAAGTGGAGTGTGGGGGACCAGGATGACAGAATGGGTTGGATTTGGGGGAAGGGGATGGACAAGTCTAAGAGGACGTACCCTACCTGCATACAGCCTGAGGAATGGGTGTGTGCACGTGGAGAGGAGGGAGGGACATCTGTCCGGGATCCTGAGTGGGGGGGGGGGGTCTCGTTGCTCCTTTAAGCTGAAACCCCGCCCCTTGGTCGTCATGGCAACGCCTCTCCCACCCCCCCACCCCCCACCCCCAGCTTCTGCATTTCAGCAGGTGCCGGGAGTCGGAGCTCCCGCCGCCGCCCGTGCCTGCGGCTCTTCGGTGCCCCTGCCTTCTGCTCTGACCCCACCCTCCTGCTCCCCCTTCGGTGCAGCCGGTGCCGGGGTGCTGCTTCCTACCCTGCTCCGTTCACCGTTAGGTGCCTCGCCCCTGTCCTTCCCATCTCTGAGTCTGCGGAGTCCCCCTTTCCCGTCCACCTGTTTCCTCAGAAAAAAGGGCCAGATCGTGATCCCTGCTGCGTTCTTGGGCCATGGCGGGTCTGGGCCCCGGCGGAGGCGACTCAGAAGGGGGACCCCGGCCCCTGTTTTGCAGAAAGGGGGCGCTGAGGCAGAAGGTGGTCCACGAGGTGAAGAGCCACAAGTTCACCGCTCGTTTCTTCAAGCAGCCAACCTTCTGCAGTCACTGTACCGACTTCATCTGGTGAGGGAAGCGGACTAGCGGAGAGGGCTGGAGAAAGAGGGGACTTGAGGGTCGGTCATGTCACACCGGTCCCCAAGCGATTGAGCAGAAAGGGACTGTAGCACCCATTTTTGGGCTCAAGGGTGGGGGTGGGGGCGAAGCCTAGGTTCCTGGGTCTGAGGGAGGAGAGGCTGGAAGCTGGATTCCAGGGTCCAAGGGAAAAGGAGCTGGGACTAGAATTTCTTGGTTCTAGTAGAAAGAGATTGAGACTCACACAGACACCTGGGTGAGGATGGGAAGCCGCAAACCTATGTCTTGCAAAGGTGGGAGGGCCCTGGTACCCTTCTTTGCACTGACCTTAGGTCCTTGATTCTTCCAGGGGCATTGGAAAGCAGGGCCTGCAATGTCAAGGTAAGAGCTGAGACCTGGACTCCTGGGACCCCCGAGGGTGGAGGCTGGGGCCTCACAGCTGAGGCGGCTGACACACGTGTTCTGTGGTCCCCAGAGAGGCGCGGGGGAGCCCTGGGCGGGGGGTGTGGCAGAAACACAGCCTGTGGTGGGGAGGAAACTCTAATGGCAGGGCCATGGCGGAGGTGGTGCTGGGGGCCCCTCCCTCGGCCGGCTCCAGGTGGGGACAGATATTTGGAGAATCTGTTTCCATGGGAACAGAGAGATTTGGAAAAGGGGAGATGAAGAGGGGGAAGGGGCTCGGAGATGCAAAGTCAGACCCCCCCCCAGACTACCGTTGTCATGACAACACCATCCATCCCTAAAGCAGGGGCAGACCGGGTGGGGTCACTAATGGGCGGGTGGGGGCCGGGCGAGGGGGGCGAGTCCTAAAACACCAGCTGCCACTTGGCTGAGAACAGAGTGACTCAAGGTGGGGGGCGGGCCGAAGCAGCGCCCCCAGACTCACTTCTGTTCAAGTTGCTGCTCTCTGCTATGTCTAAGGATTTCTGTTGTTTCTCTTCAAAACCCGTCTCTCTCTTTCCTTGCTTTCTTCTCTCTCTCTCTCTCTCTCTCTCTCTCTCTCTCTCTCTCTCTCTCTCTCTCTCTCTCTCTGTGTGTGTGTGTGTTTGTGTGTATGTGCACGTGTGCGCATGGGAGTTGTGTCACTGTGTTTCTCTGTCTCTTTTTGCCTTCCTTCAAGTCTATCTCTTGGGGTTCTGCGTCCTGCTTTCTGTGTCTGTGTCTGTCTGTCTCCATGTGGTCCTTGGTCTGAGTCTCTCCTGATTTTTCTCTCTATTGGACTCTATGTGGGAATTCCTCTTTTTGTGGTCTTCTGTGGGCTGGAATGCCTGGCTCTAAATTTGTGTCTATGGGGGTCTCTCCCTGCCTCTGTCTCTCTTGCATTCCCATCTCCAGTCTGCAGCTTTGTGGTTCACCGCCGATGCCACGAATTTGTGACCTTCGAGTGTCCAGGAGCTGGAAAGGGCCCCCAGACGGACGTGAGTGCCCAGACACCTGGTTCCTCCTCCTCAGGCCATGTCCCCGCCCTCACCCCCTCGGCGTCCGTCCCAATTTCTCTTTCTATTTTTAAGGCTGTGAGGGGAGGGGGGCTGGAGAGATAGGGGGAGCTAGTCTGGCCCAGATTCCTTGCCCTTGGCCTGAAAAGGGGGACTGAGAAGGGGGCCTGGAAGAGGCTGGGGACACAGGTGAGGGCATAAAAAGGAAGCAGGGCTTGAAGGGACCAAAAGTCATTGAAAGGATGAAGTTGCGATGGGCACACGTGCACACAGACACACACACACACACACAGAGAGAGAGAGAGAGAGAGAGAGAGAGAGTTATTAATGCCAAAACCGAAATAGTAAAATAGGCAGAGAGAATCTCAGAAGATGGACAGAGATGCAGGAAAAGAGAAATTTGAAGTCGGGTGTCATGGCACAAGCCAGGTATCCTGGCACTTAAGAGGTGGAGGCAGAAGGATATGGAATTGAAGGCCAACTTTGTCTCCTTAGTAAATTCCAGGCAAGCCTGAGCTACATAGGACTTTTCTAAAGGGTGTGTGTGAAATAGGAAGTGGTAGAGACGTTTAGATGTTTAGGGAGACTCAGAAAGACCCCACAGTGCACAGAAACCTTGCAGATCCACAACCATCTCGCCCTGTTCCTCTGCACAGCAGGGTTGATAAGCACAGTCAACTCTGGGCACTGATTTCTTTCCTCTTCTTCACTTTCTCATCAAGCCAATAGTTCTTCCCCTGTTAAATGGAGCTGTGACCTAGCAGTGACCAGTGCAGCTGCCTGTGGTAATGGAGATGTTTTCTTTCTATGCTTGCCATCAGCAGCATGCAGCTGGCATGAAACAGGGATGCTGTGAGGAAAAGAAACCTAAACTCCGTTTTGCTCAGATCGATTTAAATTTGAACAGCTACATGGTTGAACGGGGTAGCGTCAATCTAGACATTTCCAATCTTATGTTAGCGGTTCAACAGAGGTTGTTTCTTCCCAGAGTTTGGTACAAGGCAAGAGATAGTCATATGATTCATAGACAAGGAAGATTGCAATTGGGAAATTGAGGCAGGAGGATCATGTGTTCGAGGGCAGACTGCACTAAATAGCAAGACAAAGACAGGGAGGAAAGATCCACGGAGGCTCACGAGGTGCCTGCCTGCTTGTCAAGAAAACAAATTTGCATAAAGAATGTGACTACATAGAGCACGTATTGAGCACCACTGTGTACCAAAGCCAGGGCGTGTTGTTGCCTGCCTGTGCACCTGCTTGCCTCCAACGCTAGCTGTGTCTTATGAGGTCCTGATTACATACATACTCATAACTATTTTACACCCAGTGTAGGCTTGAATCCGTATAATTGCTCATAAGATTAGATTAGTTGCTTCTTCATCTGTTCCCATCTGAGCAGAGACTCTTGAACTAGAACACATGATCTGAATGCCAGTCCCTCTATGAATGAGGAATTATCTCTTACAGCCTTTCTTAAAAAAAATTTAAATACATTTTAAAGTCTTTTCTGTTTCTTTGGGGGAGACCAAAAGTCCTTTTTGCTTCTTTTGGAGGTCTTGTTTTTGTTGTTTTGTTTGAAACAGCATCTCACTATATAGCCCTAGATGGCCAGGAACTTGCTGTGTAGACCAGGCTGACCACATAAGATCCATCTGCCTCTGCTGCTTGAGTGCTGGGGATAAAAGTATGCACCACCATGTCCCAAGTTTTTCTCTGTTTTTTTGTTTTGTTTTGTTTTGGTTTGGTTTTAGATAGGATCTCTCTATGTAGTCCAGGCTGCCTTTAAAACCCTAGTTTACTGAGGACTCAGCTCCCCAAATGCTGAGATGACAGGTGTGTGTTGAAACAGCTGGCTTAATTACTTACAGTACATCTTAAGTTCCTGGGCTATAAAGTGAGGTGAGAATTGGGTCTAATTACGGGGTCATTTCCCAGTATCAATTGAGTTAAACAGAGTAAGAAAAATATCGGATCATCAAGATGGCTCAGCTGCCAAGGCTGGCAACCTGAATTTCATCCCTAGGACCCACACAGTAGAAGATGAGGATGGAATTCCTGCAAGTTGTCCTCTGAACCCCACACGTGTGCCTACACATGCACGCACACACACACATGTACATGCACACTCACATGTGTGCGCACAAGTTCAAAACAGAAAACTAGGGACTGGAGAGGTGACTCAGTGGTTAAGAGCAATTGTTGCTCTTGTAAAGGACACAGGTTCAATTCCATGCGTCCAATGGTGGCTCACAACCATCTAGTTCCAGGGGATCAAATGCCCTCTTCTGATATCTGTGGACACCAGGCACATACATGTGCAGCATATATACATACATGCATGTATGCATACATACAGGTAAATCACTCATTCACATAAAATCATAAACCTAAAAGGTAAAGATAGCAATCTCACTAAAATAAATGAAAGCCTGAGAATATCTTCACTTTCCTCCCTTTAGGATAATCTTTCCAATGCTTGCTCAGAGAAAGGTAAACCTGAGGCTGGGGCTGTAGCTCAGAAGCCAGAGCTCCCGCCTAGAAGCCCTGGGTTCCATCCCTGACACTGTGTAAACTGTTCATGGCAAGGGATGCCTGCATCACAGTGGTAGAGGCGGGAGGATCAGGACTGCAAAACATCCTGAGCTACACAATAAGTTCCAAACAAGCCTGTAAAAAGGATGGAAAGGAAAATCAGAGAGAGGGATGGTGAAAGGGAAGGAGGTGGGAAGAAAGAAGGAAGGGTGGAAGGGAGCAGGGAAAAGTGAAATAATTTTCTAAGAACCAGACATTACCCTGAGGGTGGAATGTGGGTGGGGAAGGTAGTGGCTGATGTCCTAAATTCCTGAATAATTGGACCCTGGGCATTTAATGTCTCTTTAAGATTAGAAAGAATGTTTATTTATATTTGACAGAGAAGGATGCTGGGACTCACAACTGGGAAATGAATTTGCTCTCTCTCCCTTCCAAAAAATCATTCATCTGGGAAGTGACCTAGCTGTTATTTGAACTCAGAGCTCTTCAGGGCCAGCAATAAAACCACTCCTAATAACCACAGCACCACAATAACTGCTGTCAGACTAGCAGCAGTGGGCATGTCCACATACTAAGTTCTGCTGTGAGTCTCCCATTAATCTAGTCAGGCCCTCTGGTGCCTGCTGTAACTGATTCTTGTATCACATGGTGCCCGGTGAAGGCAGCCTGGAGGGAGGCAGCAAGCAGAGGACCTGGGGCTAAGGGTGGCTCACTCGTCCTCGGAGAGCAAGTTGGGGGAGAGGTGGACTCTGGGAGCTCTCATGCCACTTTGTGGATAAGACCTTCCCTGAACACTCCTTTTTGAGTCTCCAACGTCAGATTTTGCATCTCCTTATCTTCCTCCTTTTCTTTTTCCCCCCTTTTCTTCCTCCCACTCTTCTCTCTCCTTCCTTTTTTTCTTCATCCTGTTCCTTGGTTCTCTCCTCCTCTTCTTCTTTCTCATTTTCCTTCTTTCCTTCCTCTCCCTTCTCTATCTCTTTCTCTCCCTCCTCCTCATTCTTACCCCCCTCCTCATTCTCACCCTCCTGGTCCTCCTTCTCTTTCCTCCTCCTCTCTTTCCTCCTCATTCTCACCCTCCTTTTTCTCTTTCCTTCTCCTCTCTGTCCTCCTCCTCTTCCTCCTCTTCATTCTCGCCCTCCTCCTTTTCCTCCTCTTTCCTCCTCCCTCCTCCCCACTCTCACCCTCCTCCTCTGCCTCCTCCTCATTCTCACCCTCCTCCTCTTCCTCTTTCTCTTTCCTCCTCCTCTTTCCTCCTCCTCTCCCTCCTCCTCACTCTCACCCTCCTCCTCTGCCTCCTCATTCTCACGCTCCTCCTCCTCTTTCCTCCTCCTCTCCCTCCTCCTCATTCTCACTCTCTTCATCTCCTTCTTCCCATCCTCCTTCTCTCCCTCCTCCTCCCCTGCTGTCTCTTTCTTTCCAGCGCCCTCCCCCCCACCGCTTCTTTTTAAAATACTGGGATCAAACCCAGAGTCTCATGTATACCAGACAAGTGCTGTATCACCGGGCAACACTCCCAGCCCCTTTAAAATGTTAGACAGGGTATCACTAAATTACCCAAGCTGGCTTTGAATTCTCTGTGTAGCTCAGACTAGCCTTGAATTTCTGATCCACTTGTCTCACTTCGAGAATAGCTGGGATGACAGGCTTGTGCCACCAGGTCCCTACCGCTGCTTCATTTTCCTCCAAAATAGCCATGGACATTTGTCTTACAGTATTATTTATTTATTTATTATTTACTGCGCTTACTATTCCATCGCCCTCTATTAGAAGGAAAAATGTCAGGTGACAAGTGTATTCATTGTGCTTTTTTTTTTTTTTTTTTTTTTTTTTTTTTTTTTTTTTGGATAGGGTTTTGAAGCTGCTCTGCAGCTAAAGGATGATACCTTAAATTCTTGACCCTCTGGCATGAGCCACCACACCCAGTTTATGGGGTGCTGGGGAGCAGAGGATTCCATGAAGGCCAGACAGGCATTTCATAGCACTAAATCTCCAGTCCCTCCACGTGACAGATTTCTAATTGCATATATTCAGTGCTGGGCTTGATACACAGCAGGATCTCGGTGAATTCGTGTAGACTGAAAGGAGAGACGTGGAGCAGAAAGCTGACGGATAGCGAGGCCAAAGGAAGAAAACCGAGAGGATGTTTTTCTGACTGGGGACACTTCTTTGTTGGTAGTTCTATCCAAGCATGGTGGTCCATGCCTACTACTATCTCAGTTGGAGACTGGAGGATCAGGGGCTCAAGGTCAACCTCCACTACATCTTGTTTAGGGCTGGCCTGGACTACATGAAACCCCATCTCATGATCTAAAAATAAAAACAAGAAGTTCCAAGGCTGGAGAGATGGCAAAGCAGTTTAGAACACTTGCTGCTCTTGCCAAAGCATCTGAGTTCCGTTCCCATACTCACATTGGGAAGTTCACGCTTCATGTAACATCAGCTCCGGGGCATCTGACGCCCTCTTCTTGCCTCCACCTGCACTTGCATTCACGTGCAGACGTGTAGGCAAACATAATAAACTGTGTTTTTTTTTTTTTGTTTGTTTGTTTTTAAATCACCTCTCTTAAGATTTTAGGACCCTTCCCCAACCCTATTTCCCTAAATGGCTCTTCTCTGACCCCCAGGATCCTCGCAACAAGCACAAGTTCCGCCTGCACAGCTACAGCAGCCCCACCTTCTGCGACCACTGTGGTTCCCTCCTCTACGGGCTGGTGCACCAGGGCATGAAATGTTCCTGTGAGTGTGCCAACCAGGATGTCTGTTGCCATAGCCCAGATCGGGGACTAGAGGGCGCTCCTTCTTCAGCCACAATGCAATGTCTGGGTGGAGGGGAGATTTAAGGGGGAAACGGTGAGCGCCTGTGCCTGAAATACCAACTCCAGTTTTGTCCCTCCAGGTTGCGAGATGAACGTGCACCGACGCTGTGTGCGCAGCGTCCCCTCCCTGTGCGGCGTGGACCACACCGAGCGCCGTGGACGTCTGCAACTGGAAATCCGGGCTCCCACGTCAGATGAGATCCACATCACTGGTGAGGACTTGCTTCCTCAGTAGTCACGCCCTCAACCTAGAGAGAGCTGAGGCTGGCTGAACTCACCTGGGGAGTTCTCTGTGGGGAACCAGCATATCACACCCCCCACAGACACCGCCCACATCTCTGACACCATCCCCACTGGGCTCCATCTATCCAGTCCCTTTCTAGCAGAAGACCTGTCTTCAGCCTTAGTCTTACCGCTGTGATCTCATGCAGCCTAGGCTCATGTCTGTTTGAGAACTAGATATGTAGCAGATATACAGGAGAGGCAGGTCTCTAACCTGTGGCCTACATGGCTCTACTTCCCTAATGCTAGGTTTACAGATATGCAATACCATGCCAGGCTGTGTGTGTGTGTGTGTGTGTGTGCGCTAGTACTGGGGATTGAATCTAGGAATTCATCGTGCTTATCAAGCACTCTGTCATTAAGCTATATGCCCCACTCTCATCCCAGATTTCCAATTAGTGGCCATTGAGAAGGTGAGATGAGAGGCAAGATCTGACTTATCAAGCAGAGTCCGACTCCAGACTCCTGAGTTCTAGTGGAAGAAATACGCTGATTTCTGGGCACATGCTCCAGACAACAGGCCTTACGTCCTGGATATAGGTGGTAGAAAGATAAGTCCTAGAGAAAGGAAACTGACCTTAAATTCTGTTTTTAAGAATATTGTTTACAGATGTATTTATTTTCGGTGTGTGAGTGTTTTGCCAGAAGGTATGTATGAGCACCATGTGAGTACCTGGTGTCCATAGAGGCCAAAAGAGGGTGTCAGATCCCCTGGAACTGGAGCTATAGTGGCCGACCACCATGTAGGTGCTGGGAACCAAACTCAGGTGTTCTGCAAAGCAAGTACTTTTAATGACTGAGCCATTTCTCCAGACTCTATTACTTTATTCTTTATTTTTTGAAGATTTATTTATTATGTATACAATATTCTGCTGTCATGTATGTTACAGAAGAAGGCACCAGATCTCATTACAGATGGCTGTGAGTCACCATGTGGGTGCTGGGAATTGAACTCAGGACCTCTGGAAGAGCAGTCAGTGCTCTTAACCTCTGAGAAGAAATCTCTCCAGCTCTCTCTTTTAAACATTCATTTATATATCAGGTATATGTGTACATGTATGCATTGTGTGTTACAGCGAATGTATGCAGGTCAGAAGACAATGGGAGGACGTCATTCTTTTCTGCCATGTCAGATGATCAGGATTGGTGGCCGGCACCTTTACCATTTAGCCAGCTTGCTGGATGTGATCCTGCATTCCTAATCACTGGCTGTGGGAGGGCTGGGAGCTATTTCTTGGATCTCTAACTCAAGAAGTCATCCTTCCTTGCCTTCTTCCTTCAGTTGGCGAGGCCCGGAACCTCATTCCTATGGACCCCAATGGTCTGTCTGATCCCTATGTGAAACTGAAGCTCATCCCAGACCCTCGGAACCTGACAAAACAGAAGACAAGGACTGTGAAAGCCACGCTGAATCCTGTGTGGAACGAGACCTTCGTGTTGTGAGCTCTGGGGCTGTGATGACAGAGGAGGATCTGAGAGTCCCAGTAACCCACACAACCCAGAGCCTTGGGGGCAGGGTTTTAGGGTAGAGGAAGTCTCTAATAAGAGACAGGAGAAGGTGGGAGACAGGAATGGAATGATCAAGGAAGACAGGGATTGAGGAGCTGAGAGACAGGTCTCTGGATATTTACTCCCCCTCAGTGCCCTACATGGCAGAGTGAGGAGGACAGGACTCTCAGAGAGGTGGCTCAGTAGTGAAGTGTGAGTACTACTCTTGGTGAGGAACTGGGACCTCAGCACCTGCATGGCACAGCCACTTGCAATTCCAGTTCCAAGGGACCTGGTGGTATCTTCTGGCCTGTACAGACACCAGACACACACGTGGTGTATAGGCACATGCAGACAAAATGTTCATGCACATTCAAAATATTTAAATTGTTAAGGAAGCAGAGAGAATGAGCAGACAGGATGATGGATACACAAGTGCTCAGACAGGTGGTCAGAATATGTGAGAACAGAAAGAGAGAGAGAGAGAGAGAGAGAGAGAGAGAGAGAGAGAGAGGGGTCCAGAGAAGAGTTCAGAAGTAGGGTGGCACAGGAAGAGAAGGACAGAGGGACAGACAGACAGAAACAACTAGGAAGGTCAAGAGTCAAGAGGCTGGGCATAGTTGTGCATGCCTGTAATGTAACTCAACTTGGGAGTTGAGGCAAGTTCAAAGCTAGCTAGAATGACATAGAGAGGCTTGTTTCAAACAAATAAACAAAAAAAAAAAGAAAAAGAAAAAAGAAAAAAGAAAAAGAAAAGGAGTGAGGGAGAGAGGAAGGAAAGAAACAAAGAGGAGAGGAGGAGGGAGTAATAAGGACAGAAAGGGAAGCCAGGACATGAGGACAGAGACCCTGTGAGGTGGAGCACAGAGAGTCAGAGTAAAGAGAGAAAAGACCAGAGAACTGATGGGAAGGGACCAAGAATTGGAGAGGAATGGAGAGAGCTTGTGATAGCTATGTTTATAAACGGTGACAGTGGGGGGGGCTCTCTGAGGGTCAGAGTTGGGGAAACCTCCAGTGTCTGGGGTAAAAGGAAGTGGGGAGCCATGGCTTTGGCTCCTCACTCTGCTTCCACCCTTCCCACAGCAACCTGAAGCCAGGGGATGTAGAACGCCGGCTCAGTGTGGAGGTGTGGGATTGGGATAGAACATCCCGAAATGATTTCATGGGTGCAATGTCCTTTGGCGTCTCAGAGCTCCTCAAGGCCCCTGTGGATGGATGGTGAGGAGCAGGGCTGGGCTGGTGGTGGACCTGGGTGTCACCTTCTCTTTCCATATGTGGTCTCTCTTTTAGGCCACCATCTTTTCCCCCTTTATCTTCCAACATAGCTCCTCCACTTTCTTCTCTTCCTCTTCCTCTTCTTCTTCTCTCCCCTCCTGCCTCTCCCCTCTCTCCGTATCTCACTCTTTCTCTCTCTCCATCTCTGTGTCCGTCTTTCTGTGTCACTTACCTCCCTTTGGATGTCTTTGCCTCTCCCATGGGTGCCCTGCTTCCCCCATCCCTGCCCGGCCCTGGTCTCCGTCTGTATGTCAGGTACAAGTTACTGAACCAGGAGGAGGGCGAGTATTACAATGTACCGGTGGCCGATGCTGACAACTGCAGCCTCCTCCAGAAGTTTGAGGTACCCTGACCGACTGACTGGCTTCCCCCAGGGGAGCCCAGCCCAACCTCCCCATCTTCAGAGCTGACTTTGCCCTCTATCCCTGGTAGATCACTGGGACTGGGACTACAATTCCCAGAAGACTCCAGAGCTCCTTCCTTAACTTTTCTTAGGGGTCTAGGCCACAGGGTCTCATGGGAATTGTAGTTCTCCATCCCCATGGCTTTGGGGTATTAGGTGCCTCTGTGGGCCTTTGCTCTAGGGCAATTACCTATCTCTCAAGGGGTTCTGACTGTGACTTTTCTTCTTCTCCAGGCCTGTAATTACCCCTTGGAATTGTATGAGGTGAGTATCACTCATTATCTTCCTGATTCCTGTCTTCAATTCTGCACACATAAGTTGAGCACCTACTTTGTGTTTGTTGAATAATGTCAGTGACTACAAGAGGTAGGGCCACCATCATAGGTATTTGAGTTCAATTACAGGTCCTGAAGTCTTAGTCTACCCCAAACAGTGAGCGGTCAGTGAGGCTTCTCCTTGAATTGGCCCTTGAGTTTGTGTCTCTGTAGTGAGGACACTGTTATTTTCATTCACTCATTTGGTCATTGAACACTATTTCCTGAAGCATGGTGCCAGCAAAGAATCAGGCCATTCCCTAGGGCTCCTCTCTAACGAAGGAGGCAGCCTGAGACATCAGATCGAGGATGTGTTTGATGGTGGAAATAGCTTCAGGCACCAGGGAACTGGCATAGTCTGAGAGTCAGGACAACTTCCTGGAGAGTGCTGATGGATGGGAGGAGGGAAGAGCATAGGGAAGGAGGCAGTGTGACTCTTCCCCTCCTTTGCTCTTTCAAACAAACAAACAAACAAACAAAGCACATTTCTGCATACAAGGCAAGGGTCTAGTCCCTGGGGATCCGTAGGCAGCCAACAAAACAGTCCTTCCTTCCTCCATCCAACTCACCCATGATGTAAGACATGATTCTGGCCTGGTGGTGCCCGCCAGCCATCTCAGCTACTTCAAAGGCTGAGGCAGGAAGATCACAAGTTCATGGCTTGCCATCTACAGAATGAGTAGACAGCCTGAGCTATGGAGTGAGTTCAAAGACAGCAGGGCAAATTAGTGAGGCCCTGTCTCAAAATGGAAAGTAAAAAAAAAAGGGGGGGGGGATGAAATTATAGCTTAGCAATTGAATTCTTTTCTGGAATCCACCAATGAGGGACTGAGGTGTGACTCAGTGGTAGAGCCCCTGCCTAGAATCCCCCAGTGAGGGACTGGGGTGTGACTCAGTGGTAGAGCCCCTGCCTAGAATCCCCCAGTGAGGGGCTGGAGGTGTGGCTCAGTGGTAGAGCCCCTGCCTAGAATCCCCCAGTGAGGGCTGGGGTGTGGCTCAGTGGTAGAGCCCCTGCCTAGAACCCGTAAAACTCCAGAGTCAGTTCTCTTACTATTAAAAGCTAAAAGTGCATGACAGTATGTTAGGAAGTCATAAGCAATAAGGAGCACAATGAGCACTGAGCAGCATTGGGAATTCTGTTGGTAATACTGCAATCTTCTTCGAGAAGCACTGGGAATTCTGCTGATAATAATGTGAGCTTGCAGTAAGAAGATTGCCTGAGAAAGGGACTGTTGGGCAAAGATCTAAATGAAGCAAGACAAAGAGTGAGGATCCCCAGAGAAGGGCCTTGCAACAGAGGGAGGGGCATGTGTGAGCCCCTGAGGTAGGAGCCAGGTAGGAGGGCTGGGAGCAACAAGGACAGTGAAGTTTGGTCAAAGGGTGTGGGGGAAGGAAAGGAGATGGCATCAGAGAGAATGCTGTGTCATCCCTCACGAGGATGTCTGATTTTAAGCCAAGCAAGGATGGAGGTTTCTGGGAGGAACTGTGTTGTATCCTGAGATAATTTAAATATTAAACTGGGCGTGGTGGCACATGCCTTTAATCCCATCATCCTGGAGACAGACAGAGATAGGTAGATTTTTGTGAATTTGAGGACTGCCTGGTCTACACAGAAAGTTCCACACCAGCCAAGGCTACACAGTGAGACTATCTGAAGAAAAGGTGGTGGATGGGCAAGAGGACTCAGATAACCCAAGATAGCCTCAAAGTCACTATGGAGCTAAGACTGTTCTTAAATCTCTGATCTTTCTGCCTCCCTCTCCCTACTGCTGGGGTCACAGGCATGTGTCACCATACCCAGTGTGGACTAACGCTTAGTCCATGAGTACCAATGATTAGGTGTGACTGTGTGGTGTTTTCCACAGCTGTCTCCACAGCCAGTAAGCGCACATTAGTGTCACCAGTGCAGACCTACTATGTGACAGACCAGGGCTGCACAAAGAAACTCTGTCTCGAAAAACAAAAAAAGTCCCCGAGAGGCCTGGAGATAGAGGTCATTGCCTAGCTTGCTCAGGCCCAGTGCTGGGTAAAAAGGGGCATGCTGAGTACTGTTCTAAGTGATTTGCAGATGTTAATCACCAACTCTTGTTAACTCTATTGGAAATTACACCTATTACACTCACATTATAGATAAGGTTATGAAGCGATGCCCTTGGTGATTGGGCCCCAAATTCAGAAGTTCAGACTGCACCTCTGACTAAGAACACATCCTGTAGGAACTGCTTCTTGAAGCCAGGTTAGATGACTTGTATCTGTAATCTTAGCACTTGGGAAGCAGAAGCAGGCAAACCGAAGACCTCAAGGTGCATGGCAAGTTTGAGGCTGGTCTGGGCTACATGAGATCTTGTCACACAAAAATGCAAATACTCCTACTTTCTGTCTCTTTCTGTCTTTGTCCGTCCGTCCGTCCATCCATCCGTCTCTATATCTCATATGTGTGTCTGTACATGTACAGACACATGTACAGTTTTTCTTGAACCTGGCTCTGTTCCAGGCTCTGTGTCTTGGAGAACAGACTGGCCTGTAGGATCTCCCAGGGAGTAAGGCGACAGTCGTACTGATGGGGAGATGTTAATTACTCCGAGCCACGCAGGAGCTGTCCATGGTAGTCAGGGGCCTCAAGAGAGGTGTCTGACCCTGCTAAAGCCATCAGGAGACACCTGCGAAGGAGACACTTGATTCTGGTCAAAAGGAGGAGCGGATTGCAGGAGATGGGACAGGACAGCCTTTAAGAAGACTCGGTGCCACCTCCTGAGGCCTTGAGGGGAGATAGAGGACTAGGCGAATGAGGCCAGGGTTTATATCATGGAAAGAAAGGGAGGGGCAGAGAGAAGAAGGACACTCAGGACCGATCAGAGCCTGGTTTTGAAGCTGCAGGGAATAAAATCTTAATACACGGAAGCCGTTAGAGGCTTAGAAGGCAAAGGGAAGAAATGACCTGATTTATTTATTTTTAAATTGGTCCTTCTGCCTGCAGAGCAGAGAACGTATCAGAAAGGATGGCAGTGAATATAGAGGGACCCATGTGGCAGCTGTTGTAGCTCAGTCATGGGACCCCCAACTCTGCTCCCCCCTCGAGAGGTGGAGGCACGAAAGGATGAGAACATTCCATCATCAAAAGTCAGTGTTGTCCTCAGACCAATGTCCTCAGGCTGTGTCCCCTTGGATCTTGTTTCAAGTCCAAGTTCTCAGGCCCTATTTCCAGAAAACCTGGAAATGAGACTCAGGAGTTCTGGTTTAGAGGCTAACAGGTGCAAATCTATAAATGTGAATTCTTTGAATCTGACTAGGTGTTAGTTAAATAATATGTCTACCAGCTATGGAGAATCCTGCCTTCTCTCGCTCCCTCACTCCCTCCTTCCCTTCCTTTCTCTCCTTCCCTCCCCTCTACCCCCTCTCTCTTCTCTCTCTTATCTTCTGAGACAAGATCTTGTGGCATCCCGGACTGGTCTTATGCTCTCCATTCTCCTTCCTCGGGTTCTCTAGTGCTGGGATTACAGGCGAGCATAGCCAGAGAACGTTCTTAACCTAACACAGAATGAGGACAATACCGTTTTCTCTCCATTCTGTCTCTCTTGGTCCTTTTCATTTGGGGGTGCTGTGTCCCTTGGGGACTTCTCTAGGTTCTGACTGTCTCTGAATCTCTCTCTTCTTTCTCACAGAGAGTGCGGATGGGCCCTTCTTCCTCCCCCATTCCTTCCCCATCCCCCAGTCCCACGGACTCCAAGCGATGTTTCTTCAGTGCCAGCCCAGGACGCCTGCATATCTCTGACTTCAGCTTCCTCATGGTTCTAGGGAAAGGCAGTTTTGGGAAGGTTAGATTCCTGGGATTCTGGAGGGAGGGGAGGAGGCCTGCAGACAGGTTGGATTTCTATTCTTTAGGGAGGAAGTTTGGGTCGGGGAGGGGGGGGACGTACTAGGCTCCTGAGTCCCTAAATGGAGTTAGGTTAAGGTTAGATATCTAGGGCCTGGAGAGATGGCTCAGTGGTTAAGAGCACTGGCTGCTCTTCCATAGGACCCGGGTTCAATACCCAGTACTCACACGGTACTGGCTCACAGCTCTCTATAACTCTATTTCCAGGGGATCCAAGACCCTCACAAGGACATGCAGGCAAACCACCAATGCATATTTAAAAAAAGAAAGATTGGCTATCTGAATATTTCTGCTACATACTGGGCTGTTAAGATGGCTCAGCAGGTGAGGGCATTTGCCACCAAAATAGCAAGGCAGATAAAGGCGCTGGCCACCAAGCCAGACTACCTGAGTGCAATTCTCAGGATCCATTTGGCAGGATAGAGCTGACTCCCCCAAGTTGTCCCTGACTTCCACACACTCACTGACACTCACGTCCCTCCCCATAGCAAACGTGCCAGCACTCTTCTGAAGGGGAGTAGACGCAACTGCAGAATATCTGGTCCTCTGGGAGAGTAGGAAGGGGCTCTCATCCTGTCTTCTGTATGAAGAGTGGTGCATGGCCCTGTAGCCTTGAGTTTCTCAAATGGACTGGTCCTTTCGGACATCTGTTTGTAGGTGATGCTAGCAGAACGCAGAGGTTCTGATGAACTCTATGCCATCAAGATCCTGAAAAAGGATGTCATAGTCCAGGATGATGACGTGGACTGCACCCTAGTGGAGAAGCGTGTGCTGGCACTGGGAGGCCGAGGTCCCGGAGGCCGGCCTCACTTTCTCACGCAGCTTCATTCTACCTTTCAGACACCGGTGAGGAAGGAGGGATGGGGGTCATGGTTCAGAAGGCTGAGTTCAGGGAAAGGCAAAAAGAACCTTGTGTTCTGAGAGGATGTTGTCAGTGCTGAGAGATGGCTCGCTGGGTAGAGCGCTGGCTTCATGAGTGTGAGGGCCAAGTTTGAATCCTAGTCCTCACTTAAGAGGTCAGATATGGCTGCGCAGTGGTGGTGCACACCTTTAATCCTAGCACTTGGGAGGCAGAGACGGGTGGATCTCTGTGAGTTCGAGGCCAGCCTGATCTACAGAGAGAATTCCAGGACAGGCTTCAACGCTACATGGAGTAACCTTGCTTTGAAAACAAAACAAAACAATCAACCAATAACAACAACAACAACAAAAATGAGGATACAGCTGTGTATTCTGTGGCCTCAGCATTGCGCGGGGGGGGGGGCATGCGGGATGGGGGGTGATCAGAGACAATAGGTCCCAAGATAGCCAGGCTTGTCACTTTGGTGAGCTTCCAGTTCAGAAAATGACCCTGTCTCAAAGCAATAAGAGAGCTAAGAGACACCATTACTGCCACATGGGACACATGGGTTCACATGCCCTCACACTCACATGCATGTAACCACACTTATATATCACATATAACTACGAATAAATCGTTAAAATGAACGAATAAGTCTGGAGGTGATGGTGCATGTCTTAAATCCCAGCACTCAGGAGGCAGAGGCAGGTGGCTTTCTGAGTTGGAGGCCAACCTGGTCTTCAGAGCGAGTTTCAGGACAGCCAGAGTTGCAATGTGAGACACCATCTCAATAAAATAAAATAAAAATAAAGAAATGAGTGAGTGATCTGGAAGGATGGCCCAGCAGTGAAGGGGATGGGTTGCTCTTGCAGAGCTCCTAAGTTTGGTTCCCATGTGTACCAGGTGCACAGTGGCTCATAACCGCTTGTAGCTCCAGCTCCAGGGGTGCTGATGCTTCTGGTCTCTGGGGACCCCTGTGCTCATATGCACATACCTTCTCCAATACCTAATTTAAAATCATTTTAAAAATTAATTTTATTTATTTTTAATAAAAAAATTTTTTTTGATGTTTTTGAGACAAGGTTACTCTGTGTGGGTGGCACTGTCTGTTCTGGAGCTCCCTCTGTAGACCAGGCTGGCCTGGAACTCCCTCTGTAGACCAGGCTGGCCTGGAACTCCCTCTGTAGACCAGGCTGGCCTGGAATTCAGAGATCCATCTGCCTCTGCCTCCTGAGTGCTGGGATTAAAGGCGTGTGCCACCGCCTCCCATAAAAATCAATTTTAAAAATGAATGAATGTGGTCCTACAAGAGGGATCCAGTGGGGTGGGGTTGCTGATGCCATGCAGGGCATGGTCAGAGGACGGAATCTGAGTGGGTGTGGTCCAAAGCTCTGTGGTTCCTGAGAACTCAATTTCCAATGCTTGTAGCCAGTGTTCTATGGCTTTGAGCCAAGAATAAGTTAGATGGGAATTTTTTTTCCCTTGAGATAGGGTCTCTTGTATTCTAGGTTTGTCTTGAACTTGCTATTTATAGAGGATGAGCCTGTTTATGCCATGCTGGGGATCAAACCAGGGCTTTGTGAATGCTAGGCAAGCATTCTACCAAACGAATGGTATCCCCAGTCCCTAGTGATGTCTTCTCATTGGACATGCCCAGAATAGTTGGGCTTCCAGGGTGAGCTCATTACTTTTGGATTCTGACTGAAGTATGAGTCATAAAGGGAGTTTCCCTGAGACTGAGGGATTGAACAAGAAGTTAGAATCCTCAGGGCTTGGGGAGGGTATGACTTCACTTTCCCTGGTCTCTGACCAAGCGAAAATTAATTGCAGGCAACTGAGTGTAGTGGCCTGCATTTGTCATCCTGGCCCTTGGGAGGCTGAGGCAGGAGGATTGCCATGAGCTTGAACTTAACCTGGGCCTCAGAGTGGAGATCCTATAAATAATAATAGGGGCTATGGCCGGGCAGTGATGGCATATACCTTTAATACCGATACTTGGGAGGCAGAGGCAGGGTCTCTGTGAGTTCAAGGCCAGCCTGATCTACAGAGTGAGTTCCAGGATAGGTTCCAAAACTACATAGAGAAACCCTGTCTCGAAAAGAAAACAAGCAAACAAAAACAATAGGAGGTAGAGAGATGGCTTAGTGGGTAGGAACGCCTGCTGTGCACACGTGCGAACCTAAGTTTGAGTTCCCATCACCCATGTAAAAAGCCAGCTGTGGCTTCATGAGTACTGTACCAGTACTGTGGGGGTGGGGATGGAAACAGTGTCACAGGGTCTTTACTGGGCGCCACCTTAGCTCTGGGTTCACTAACAGACCCTGTCTCAGGGAATAAGGCAGAGAGTGATTGAGGTGGGCATCCTATTTTTTCTGACCACATACATGCACACATACACATATGTGCACACACATCTACAGTTTCCCCCTAGAGAAATAAAAACTGAGAGCTGCAGAGAAAGCTGGCCACCTTTGGTCCCAGACAGCCAGAGCTACACATGCGTGTGGCTGAAGCATGAGATTCAGTGCTCCTGGATTTCAGTCCAGTCCTGTGGGTCTCTTAGAAAATCAAGTAATCAGAGACAGGGCTGCGGAGATTCTGAGGTGGCAGGGTTAGAATCTCGGAGCTTGCCTCTGTGTTTGTCCAGTTCCTCTGGATTACTGGCGGAGTGAATTTGGAGGTCCCCATGTCTGTCCCAGGTGGGCAGGAGGAAAGAGCTGTTCTTAGTCGGCTGTGTTAGATCCCTGTATTCCCAGCACTTGGAAATCAGAGGCAGAAGGATTATGAGTTCAGGATTATCCTCAGTTACACAGTGAGTTCAAGGCCAGCTTGGGCTACAGGAGACCATCCTTGTCTTTTTATTTGTATGTTTGTGATACCGGATTTCTTTGTTTTAGCCCTAGTCATCCTGAGACTTGCTCTGTAGACCAGGCTGATTTCAAACTTAGAGATTTGTCTGACTCTGCCTCCCAAGTTCTAGGATCAAAAGCAGGCACTACCACTGACCTTGTCTTTAAACAAACAAACAAACAAACAAAAAATAGTTTGGAGCTAGGGAGATGACTCAGCAGTTAGAGACACCGCTCTTGCAGAGGACCCAGGTTCAGTTCCCAGCATCCACATGGTGGAATCTCCAGGTCCTTGGCATCGACTGATTGTCCTCTTCTGACACTCAAAGATACCAGGTACAAATGTGGAAACATATATACATGTAGGCAAAACACTCAAAAAAAATAAAAACAAAACAAAACAAACAAACAAACAAAAAACGGTTGTGGTCCAGCCCTTTAATCCCAACTCTTGGGAGGCAGAGGCCGGCAGATCTCTGTGACTTTGGGGCCAGCCTGGTCTACATAGAAAGTTCCTGGACAGCCAGAGCTACACAGAAAAACCCTGTCTCAAAAATCCAAAACCAAACCAAATCAAAACAATAAAACTTTTCTGTCCAGGTGTGGTGTGTCCCTGACACTAAGCCACACCTACTGTTCCTTAGGACCGCCTGTATTTCGTGATGGAGTACGTCACAGGAGGTGATTTAATGTACCACATTCAACAACTGGGCAAGTTTAAGGAGCCCCATGCAGCGTAAGTCTCAGCAACAGTGAAGGGAATGGGAGATGGGAGGGGGTGGTCTTGTCACTGACCTTCCCACTTCCCATGTGCTCCTCCAGATTCTATGCTGCGGAAATTGCAATAGGCCTCTTCTTCCTTCACAACCAGGGCATCATCTACAGGTCAGTAGCCCCAGCACTTTCCTTGGAGCGAAAATATGGATGCCATTCCAACACATAGCTCTGGATTGCTGAATGCTAGTTGCTTTGGGTTTTGCATCCCATTGCTGTTCTAAATTGCACCACAAGGGGGTTGGAAAGATTGTTCAGCAGAAGACAGAAGTCAACTGCCTGTAACTCCAGCTCCAGGAGATATGACATCATCTTTTTGTTTGTTTGTTTGTTTTATTTTTCAAGACAGAGTTTCTCTGTGTAGCCATGGCTGTTCTGGAACTCACTTTGTAGACCAGGCTGGTCTTGAACTCACAGAGTTCCACCCACCTCTGCTTCCTGGTACTGGGATTAAAGGCGTGCGGTACCACCACTCGGCCATGACATCCTCTTTTGCATACTTCCCCAGGCACCTGGACACACACACACACACACACACACACAATTTTTGAACCTCACAAAAGCAACCTAGGGACACTGGGCAGGAGTAATGCACACCTTTAATCCACCACTCGGGAGGAAGAGGCAGATGGATCTCTGTGAGTTTGAGGCCAGCCTGGTCTACAGAGTGAGTTGCAGGACTGGCTCCAAAGCTACACAGAGAAACCTTGTCTCAAAAAACCAAAACAAAAACCAAAACAAAACCAAAAACAAGGAGGGGAAAAGTTTGGTTTGGCTCACAGTTTCCATCATTGAGGAAAAGTCAAGGCTATTCACACCCACAGGTAAAAGTAGAGAGCAATGAATTAATTCACGAAGCTAGTGTCCTGCCTAGAGTGGTTCCACTCACAGTAGACTAGGTCTGCCCGTCTAAATTAAAGTAACCAAGGAAGTCTTCGCAAATATGTCCACTGGCCAACCGGCTCTAGACAATTCCCTCACTGAGAGTCTCTTTCTGGAGATAGTGCATTGTATCAAGTTGACACGGAACACTGCCCATCACACTACTCTTTTGCAATTCTCCCTTGCACTCTCACCTTCCAGGGACCTCAAGTTGGATAATGTGATGCTGGATGCTGAAGGACACATCAAGATCACAGACTTTGGCATGTGTAAAGAGAATGTCTTCCCTGGGTCCACAACCCGAACCTTCTGTGGGACCCCAGACTACATAGCACCTGAGGTAACCCTGAGCCTGCTGCTCTGTGAACATCTCTCAGTGGGTGCAATTGTCTAGTAGTCATAGGAGACAAGGCTTGTTCTTGTTTGTAGGCATCTTACCAGTCCCCATCTATGGTCGTCTCCACCACTGCCTTGAGTGGAGAGACACATATGCCGAGCACTTTAAGTCACGGAGCTGGTCACTTTCATGCTAAGAGCAGAAAGCAATGTGTTCACACATGTGCTCAGTGCTCAGCCCATACAACTAGTACCATTCCTACACTTCAGGCTTTCCTGCCGAGGGAATGGTACCACTCACAGTGGTCTAGCTCTCCCTTCTTCAAGCAGGTAAAGCCAGCGGAACTAGAGGATGAGTAGTGTACAGGAGTAGGATCGGCTTGTAGGAGCGTGAGTAGAACATGCACTATTTCCAAGTGGAGAAGGTGGAGACTATTTCTAGTATATTCTGAGTGCAAAGGCCTGAGAACACTATGCCTGCTGTGAGGCTTTGTCTCTTCTGGGTGCTGGCTGGGTGGGGCTTACCCTTTGGTACAGAATTGAATGGCAGCTCATTGATAGTACATGTAGCTTTGCCATTGAATTTTAAGGAAGTCTTTCCATTTTTCTAGTGTGTGTTTGTATAGTGACATGTATATGCATGTTTGCATGTGTGTGGGTGCCATTTCTGCAGGCATGCAGAGGCCCAGGGTTATATTAGGAACCCTCTACCACTCTTCTGTTTTATTCATTGAAGCAAATTTTCTCAGTCAAACCCAGAGTTTTCTGATATAGCTAGTCTCCCTAGCCAGCTTGTACTAAGGGTCCTTTGCCTCCACCTTCCAAAGCTGGAGTCACAGATGGGTCACTACACTCACCTGGCATCTATGTGGGTTCTGGGGATTCAAACTCTTGTCCTCACACTGATGTGGCAAGCAGTTTTAACCACTGAGTCATCCCTACAGCTCACTACCTTTGTTTTTTGCTTCCTCCTTCCTTCTTTCCTTTCTTCTTTTTTTTTTTTTGAGACAAACTTTTTCTGTGGTTTTGTTGTTGTTGTTTTTTTTTTTTTTTTTTTTTTTTTTTTTTTTTTTTGGTTTTTCGAGACAGGGTTTCTCTGTGGCTTTGGAGCCTGTCCTGGAACTAGCTCTTGTAGACCAGGCTGGTCTCGAACTCACAGAGATCCGCCTACCTCTGCCTCCCAAGTGCTGGGATTAAAGGCGTGCGCCACCACCGCCCGGCTTGTTTTGTTGTTTTTTCAAGACAGGGTTTCTCTGTGTAGTCCTGGCTGTTCTGGTTCTTGCTTTGTAAATCAGGTTGGCCTCGAACTCCCATAGATCTGCCTGCTTCTGGCTCCCAAGTTCTAGGACTAAAGGTGTATGCCACTGTGACTGGCCTTTAAAATATTAAGTTTATTATTACTTTGGGTATGCATGGGTATACATGTCACAGCATGTTTGTGGGGGTTATAAGAAAACTTTACAGGGCCTGTTCTCACCACTTAAAAAAAGTATTGCATTTACGAGTGTGTGTGTGTGTGATAGGTAACATATGGAGGTCAAAGAACAACTTCAGGGACCTAATTTTCTCATCCGACTGTGTGAGTTCTGGGGATCCAATTCTACCCATCAGGCTTTGTGTGGCAAGGGCCTTTTTTTTCTGCTGTTATCTTGCCAGCCCATAGGTAGCCTTTATATCTGACCGCAAAGGAACCTTGCAAGTATATAAACATCATTTCCTGGATTTTCCAAAGGGTGGAGCTCTTGCTAAAATATTCAGAGTGGAAAATATTTGTGTCAAAAACACTTGAAATAGGTCAGGATCCAGAGAGAGAGAGGCCAGAGGAGTTCTGCACATCTTAAAGTAGCCACAGCCAGGCACAGTGCCACATATCTGAATTCCTAACACGCAGGAGGTGGAGGCAGGAGAATAAAGAGTTTAAGATCACCCTTCAATACATAGTTAATTCAAAACTAGCCTGAACTGCGGGAGACCCTGTCTCAAAAAATGTCACTCTTTACTTTCTCTTTTAGATCATTGCCTATCAGCCGTATGGGAAGTCTGTGGACTGGTGGTCCTTTGGGGTCCTGCTGTATGAGATGTTGGCAGGACAGGTAAGAGGAAGTGCGGATGTGTTGACTTGATTACATTGAGTGGATGTTCCTTTTTGTACGGCATTGTTCTTGAAGGAAGCAGAGTCCAGTCTAAGAAAACTTGCTAGTAGTGCTAAACCGCAGGAAGCGGGCAGGACAGCGCTGTCCACGGTCCTGAAACATTGGCTTAGCCCTGTCAGTTTGGCTTTTGTTTCATCTTTTTCCTGTGGACCTCTTTAGTGGTCTGATGAACCATATCACCACTCCCCAGAACAAAGTGATATCCGTGGTATGAACATGGGAAGGATGTCTTTAAATTCAAAAGATTACTGTGTGTGTTATGATATGCCTATAACTTCAACACTTGGGAGGTGGACATAAGGGGATTAGGAGTTCAGAGTCATCGTTAGCTACCTAGCCTGGCTAAATGAGACCCTGTCTCAAGACAAACAGATAAACAAGCAAACCTTTACTTCATATTGTGTTTCCTAACCATGGAAGACTGAACACTTTCAGTGAGGGTAATTGTTTCCAGTCTTCCCTGCAGCCTCTCCTTCTGTGACTCTCTGTCCCTCTCTGTGTGTATCTTTCTCCTTCCCTACCTCTCTCATTAGATGACATATTTTCTAACTAACACTCCATTGATTTGCATAGCAGAAAAATACAGGCATACAGTAGAGAGATACACAGAATTGGAGCATGTGTGAGAGGCGATTGGAGATGAAGGTGGGATGGTTTTCTAGGTTTTTCCCAGGGCAGTTGCCCACAGGGGTGGAGGTGCATTATCAGAATGCTTTTGTTTGAAGTGAATAATAAAGAGATGCAGCCTCGGGAAAGGCAGACTGTCAAGCCCTGACATTATTCTCCCTACTTTTGTAGCCGCCCTTTGATGGGGAAGATGAGGAGGAGCTGTTTCAAGCCATCATGGAACAAACTGTCACCTATCCCAAGTCACTTTCCCGGGAAGCGGTGGCCATCTGCAAGGGGGTGAGAGACCCAGCTCCCAGCTTCTTCAGATCCACAACCCATACACCCCAGTTGCCAACTCTTTTAGGAAAAGGTTCCTATCACTCAAACCTCTTTACGGCCATCTGCTGCAAAAGTTGGCCGAACAGTAGTTTGCCACCTTGCTGTCATTCCAGACCAACGTTGGCTTCTACTTCATCATCCTTTGTAGTACACACTTCCTGACACTCTATGGAGAATGCCGAAAGGGAAAGACCTGTCTTTCCAGAGCTGGATGGGTCAGATTACCTCCAATTCCTGTGACTTTTATTTTTTAGGGATCTTGATGAGTCGCCCAAACTGTGAGCCCGAAGCCCCAGTTTCTTCTTCCTTAGTTGGCACAGAAGATCCAGAGGAGATCTTCTATTTCCAGCTCTCTCTCTCTCTCTCTCTCTCTCTCTCTCTCTCTCTCTCTCTCTTTCCCTCCCTCCCTCCCTCCCTCTTCCTTTGGGAATTTTCTTATTTCTCTTTTGTTTTCTTTGATCCTTAGACCACCACACTTGATTTTTAAGGCATTTTAAATTGCATTTTTAATCTGTTGATTGTGTGTGTGTGAACACACACACGCATACCATAGCACATATGTGGAGTTCAGAGAACAATTTTAGGGAGTCATTTCTCCCTTCCATCATGCGAGTCCTAGGGATTGAACTCAGTCATCTATCAGGCTTGTGACAAATCTTTACTCAATGAGCTATCTGGCAGGCCCTCTCTGTGTGTCTTTCTCAGTTCTTGACCAAGCACCCGGGAAAGCGCCTGGGCTCAGGGCCAGATGGTGAACCTACCATCCGGGCACACGGCTTTTTCCGCTGGATCGACTGGGAGAGGTTGGAGAGACTGGAGATTGCACCTCCATTCAGACCACGTCCGGTCAGTTGCCCTCCCAACTTCGATCCCTGGGGGTTGGAGTTCCCGACCTTCAATACCTGTGTGTGGAGTTGTGGCAGAGATGCTCCCAAAGGGAGTATCAGAGACTACGGGGGTGTGCCTAGGTTCTGATTATCAGACCTTAATTTCCATCCGTTCATATCACAGTGTGGGCGCAGTGGCGAAAACTTTGACAAGTTCTTCACACGGGCGGCGCCAGCATTGACTCCGCCAGACCGCCTGGTCCTAGCCAGCATCGACCAATCGGATTTCCAGGGCTTTACCTATGTAAACCCGGACTTCGTGCACCCAGATGCCCGTAGCCCCACAAGCCCAGTGCCCGTGCCTGTCATGTAATCTCACCTGACACCACTAGGTGTCCCCAGTGCTCCCCCCCGCCACGCCGGCTGCAGCCCCTCCCTGCCTCTAGTCCAGATTCTAGGTCCCGCACCCCAGCCTCTGGCCTCTTTCCCGCACCCCAACGGGTTCTAGATGCTGTTCCCAAGCATTGCTGGCATTTTAAACGCCATACAGTCTCTAGAGCCTTTCTGTGCTCTAGATTCCGTTGTGCTGAGCCTTGTTTCCCCACCCCACCCCCAACATCTGGATGCTGTTCCCACTGTTCCCAGAAACCCCACTCCGTGAGGGGTTCTAGACTCCATCTTGGTAGTTTTATGCCTTCTCCCCCCTACGACACCCTGGGAGAAGTAGTCTCATGAGATTGCCTGCTCCAGACTAAGATTCCAGATCAGTCCGCCCGCATCCTTCAAGGCCCCTCCTACCTCCACTTCAGTTGTAGAGTTAAGTGGGAGGCTGGGCTCCCTGCTCCAGGCCACCTCCCTTCCACGCTCTGGGGATTCCTGGCATGCACGGAGGATTCTTTCCCGACTGTTGTCAGTCAGCTTTTGTTCTAGACTTGTTCCAGAACCCATCACCACTCACCTGCCCCGGTGCATGGCTCCAGCCTTGGTCGGAAGCACACCTCCCCATCCATGTCCTCGGCAGTGCCTGCCACTCTCTGGGACTTTTCTCTCCCCCACCCCGTTCCTTTAGCCTCTCCCACCCAGACACAGCTGCTGGAGAATAAATTTGGGATGCTGATGCTAAAATGTTTGGATGTTTTCTTGTAAGCTTGGGGAATGAAGGGGGTGCGGAGGTGGGCCGGCTGTACATAGAAACAAACATAGGGGGTGTGGAGAGAGATGGGGGAGAGACTGCACAGACCCGTAAAATAGAAGCGAAGACACCTTCTGCATGTGAGCGACATACAGAGACTGCTTTAAAGAAGTAGTCAAATACTTGATGAGAAAGAACACCACACACACACACACACGGATCCAGAGAAGTCCATGGGAAGGGAGATGAAAGGCTGGCCTCCTATGGAGAGACAGACATGATCAGAAGGATGGACCCCATGTTACAGAAGGCGAGACAATCAGAACCTGGGGGCTTAGAAACCAGTTAGCAAGGCAGAAAACAGGCAGAAGCGTTCTCCCGGCCTCTTTCTCTCTTGACCCACTTGCAAGTGTGTGTGGAGGGGAGCGATGAGTGTGTGGAGTGGAGCAATCAATTCAGACTACGTTTCCCAGAAGACACCGGAGAAGACCCTGACCCCCGCTCCAGGTGCTGGCCTCTGGCCGCCAGGGCTGATGGGGAATGTAGTCACTGGATCGGGCAGGCCAGCAGAATGGTGTGCCTGTCAGTGTGTTTGGAGGGGACAGAGCCTCAAAAGCTTAGCAGGTTCCTTTGAGGACCTGGCATCTCCCCTGGGTTTCCGAGTCCCACTTCAACTGGATGCTAAAACTATCCCTTTCTCCGGCACCACCAATCCTGTACCCCTATCCCCGCTCCTGAAGGCCCCAGCCCAAATTCCGACCCTCCGCAGGCGGCCTGCCCCTTTAAGAGTGGCCCCGCTGACATCACGGCGGGGGGGGGGGGGGGCTGGCCCCGCTCCCGGCTCCGCGGCGGCTGCAGGACCCGGCTCTGCTCTGCGCCTGCCCGCCTGCTGCTCTAGGGACCCTGGCCCGGGACGCCCCTTCCCGCCTTCTCCAGCTGCCCAGACCCCAGGCTCCGCCCCTTGCCTGACTACAGCCCCAGTCCTCACCAGGGGACCTCCCACTCCGGCTTGCCCCTGCTGTCTCTCCTCAGAGAGTATCTATCTGTCTGTCTATCTATCTATCTATCTATCTATCTATCTATCTATCTATCTATCATCAATCTCTATTTCTCTTTCTCCCCCACTCCATCTCCAAGCTCAAGATCCCTGGATTTCAGTTTTCCTTGACCCAAGGCCTCTGAGCTTTCTCCTGTCTGAATTCTGGGGCTCTCTGACCTCTCCACTTCCAGGGCCTTAGACTCTCTGAGCCTCTGTAGTGGTGGGGGTGGGGACACCTGAAACTATTCCGTCTCTCTCCTCTCTCTCCTTTTCTGTCTGTCTCCTCCAGACTCAGGACTCGTGAGTTCCAGTCTCTCTCTCTCTCTCTCTCTCTCTCTCTCTCTCTCTCTCTCTCTCTCTCTCTCTCTCTCTCTCTCTCTCTCTCTCTCTCTCTCTCTCTCTCTCTCTCTCTCTCCTCTCCCCCCTCAGGCTCTCTGCCTCTGTTTCTTTTCTCTCTCCCTCCCTGCCTCCCCCCACCATCCAGAAGGCTCATCTCATTCCGTCTCTGCATCCTTCCCCCTCCCTTCCCGCCCCTCCCCTCCTCCGCAGTAGCCAATGAGCGGCCGCCGGTCCCTGCTCCCGGCTGCGTCCGCCGAGTGAGGCCGCGGGCGCGGGGGGTGGGGGGTGGGAGGCCGGGAGGGGGCCGGGACGCCGGGCTCGGGGGCGGGGGCGGGGGGCGCGGGCACCGGAGACCCCGGTGGCGGCGGCAGCGGCCGGGGGAAACCGCGGGGCCGGTCATGCGGCTGCGGAGCCCGCGGCCCGGAGCGTCCGCCCAGCCCTGAGAGAGGTAAGTGAGGGGAGGGTCCGGCAAGGCGGGGGTCTCCACGCTAGACCACTCTCAGCGGGAGTTGGGGCTCAGGGAGGTTAGAGAGGGCTCCAAGAATGGGATACTGGGGGTTCCAGTGTCGGATTTGGGAAGGTTTGGGTGGATGGAGGAACATTTGGGCCTGGTGGATCCCAGAGGACCGGGATCCAAGGGTCCGGGAGTAAGAAAACAAACTCTGTGGTGTTTGAGTTCAGAGATCGTCGCCACTGGGCAGGGTCTAGGCAGGGTCTTTGAAAAAGGTGGTAACGGATAAAGGCGGAGGGGCCCAGTTTGGTAGAGCAAGCTGTTAGTCTGGGAAAGGGTCCCCAGAAAAGCGAAGAGTTACGGTCTGGGAGATGGAGTTTGGACTTGGGCTTTGAGGAATGGAACTTCAGCCATTCAATATCCAAATCGCGGAAACGCTGGGGTAAAAGACCAGAAGGAGATTTCAGGCCTGGTAGTGATGGCGGTGGGGGTGTCCCAGAGGAGGAATGGCTGCAGATAAAGAGCTCTGAGTGGGTCAGGTAGAAAGAAGATGAACTGGACGGGAGAAGGAGTGGAATTAGTATGAGAAGTGACGGGAGCTGGAAAGGTCCAGCTTCCCCAGTGTGGGTCCAGTCGGAGGAGCAGACCCGGAGGCTGAGGTCAGCTACCTGGACCGAGACAGTCCAGTGACTGGGTGACTGGGTGGATGATGCTTGTTTGAGCCGAGGACTGGAAGCTGAGCAGGCAGCTGGCGGTCAAGCTCCAGAGCCACTTGGAGGGGGATGGGAGGAAAATCTAGCCAGAGTTCTGACAGAATCTAGATCTTTGGGTCCTCCACGGGGCTGAGGTTGGAAGTCAGGAGGTCTGGAGGCTCAGAGTGCCGGGATGTCGGGGGTGACTCTGATTCTAGGGTCTTATTGGGAAGTAGATTCCCAATACTCACAGAATTATGAGGAAATGTGGAAAGTGGGGTCTCGGGTCGTCTTAACTGCTCTGTTGGGAAAATGTTTGGGGGAGGTGTCTCAAACTTTATAATGAAAAAGGTCAAGGGTGGGAGCTGGAGAGATGGTGGCACAGAGGTTAAGAACACTTGCTGCTCTTCCATAAGTCTGGAGTTTGGTCCCAGCACCCATATTAGATGATTCACAATTGTCTGTTACTCCGGTTCTGGAGTGTCCATCACCTCTGGCCTCTTTTCCAGGGGTCTATCAATTCTGGCCTCATTCTCCTGAACATACCCACATGCAGACTCACACACCTACAAATAATTTTTTAAAAGGGGAATGTGTGTCTTTGCTCATAGAGGACTCTGGATGAGGTAAATTGGGGACACCAAGATGAGTCCTGTGTGCACATGATGGCATTTTGTGGCAAGGTGGGATTTCTTGTGTGGTGAGTGGGGGTGTAAGTGTAGATAAAGAATTTGAGGACTGTTGAGATGGCTCAGATGGTAAAGGTCCTAGTGTCTGGCTTGTCTAGCTGATGACCTCAGCTGAATCCCTTAGACTCACATAGTGAGAAGAAAGAACCAGTTCTCGAAAGTTGTCCACTGACTTCTACATGAGTGCCATGATCACACACACACACACACACACACACAATGAATACATTACATAAAAAAGATTTGGAAGCCTTCAGGACACCCCCCCCATTAGCACTTCTGAGCTCCTAATTGGAATTTGGGAGGTCGAAGATGGTATTTCTTGCTTGAAGAGTGCAGGACTGAGACACTACTGAATGGAAAGTTCTAGTATGAAAAATTCAGGCCCGGAGTCTGGCAGAATTGAGGGAATGGGATGGAGTGTACTGGAATTCCTGATTGGACAGTCAGTTCAGAGTGCTGGTTTCTTGTTTGCAGGATGAAGGGCATTGGTTTTTACTGGAGATCTCTGGGAATGCTGGCTTGGAGGGCCCAGCTCAAGCTCTTGTTATTCTAGAGTCTCTAATCCAGCTGATGCTTCAGAGCTCTGGGTCCTAATGTCCTGGAACAAAGTCCAGCATCCCAGGTTTGGAGACATGCCTGGATTTGGAAAAGTAGGGTTAGGGTTGGAACTGATATTGTACAAATGATTTGACCCAAGCTAGGGAAATGACTCAAAGGGGGAAAGCATTAGCCACAGAAGTGTGAAGACCTGAGTTCAGAGTCCTAGAACCACGTAATGGTCATGGCAGCATGTGTCTGTGATGAAAGCATCCCTAGGATGAGATAGGAGACACAGACAGACGAGTCCCTGGTTCAGCTTTGTATGGCAGTTAGCTTGGCATATGCAGGGGCAAACAACTCAAACATGGTGTAAGGTGACAGACACCTGAGGTTGTCGTCTGACACCACACTTGTCTGCCAATGCACATACACATGAACACACACACACACACACATACATACACGCAGTGGGGGTGTGTGTGTTAAAAATTACAACTGAGTGTTGGGGTAAGGATAGGCATCCAAGAGTGTCAACTCAGGAGCAGGGCTGTGCTCAAAGTCTTAGATAGGCCTGAAGGCAAGTGTGGGTGTCCAGGGTATGGGGTTAGGGAACCCTGAGTGGTGACCTACTTTGAGGATTATCAAATGTGCTTCAGAGACAGGTTCTACAGAGAATATTCCAATATACAGGTCAGAGCATAGAGTTAAAGCTGGGCATCATGGGATAGAATTTCTGAATAAACCAAGTTGTCCGTAATTCAGTGTCTAAACCTAGTACCCCAGTTCTTAAAATGTGCTAGCTGGTCCTTTGTGGGGGCGTGTCTATTATGCAGAGTTGAGGGTTAATTAGGGCACACAGTCAAGAGTTGAGGTACCAGGTTCAAATTTGAAACTGTTGAATTAGGCTTGTTTCTGAGTCACTGGCTTACTTCAAAGGTTAAGGACTCTGCTAAGGTCTGGATTCTAAAATTGAGCTTGCAAGCCAACACAGGAAGTTGGATCTGTGGGACTCTGTCATGAGTTGAGAATTTGGAGTCTAGTCAGAATCCTGACTGATACTTTGGACCTCTGGTCTAGACATGGCTCAAGTCAAGACATGGCTCATCTCCCGGTCGAATTTAAAGACAGTGGCTGCAAGTCTTATCTCAAGTTGAGGATCTGCATTCCTAAGAACAGAGCACAATGAAGGGTCAGGGAAGTCCAGTGTGGAGGTTTGGAGTCAACAGCTGGTATCTCTATTCAGAGTTCAGGGCTGGGATGGTGGTTCACTGTACAGAAATCAAACCTAGAAGTTTGGTTTTGGGTTTCTGTGTCTCTGACCGGAGCTCATGTCCTAAATGGCTGCATGGGACTGGGAACTCTGGGCACTCTCTGTTATAGTTTCTGGTCCCTCAGGCCCCGCAGGGCGCCCCCCGCCGCTCAGGATGAGTCACTGCAGCAGCCGTGCCCTGACCCTGCTGAGCAGCGTGTTTGGTGCCTGCGGCCTGCTCCTCGTGGGCATCGCGGTCAGCACGGACTACTGGCTGTACATGGAGGAGGGGACCGTTTTGCCGCAGAACCAGACCACCGAGGTCAAGATGGCGCTGCACGCTGGCCTCTGGAGAGTCTGCTTCTTTGCAGGTGCCCCCCTGACCTGCCCTCTCTCACCCCAAAATCTTTATCTGTAGTCACATATTGTAGACTCCAAGAATCCAGAAGTTGATTTTATTTCTCTCCGGAAGTTAATTTCAGCACAGAATCCTCGTGCCTCCCCCTTTATCCCCTAGATAGTGAAGCTAAGATACTCAAAATCCATGTCTCAAACCTTCTCCTGGCTTTAACTCTTAGAAGTCAGCAGCCTAGGGCCAGGGAGGTGCTTCAGTGGACAGGGTGCTAAGCAGCATTTTGATGACATGAGTTTCATGCCCAGACCCACACACATGCTGGAAGGAGAGCGTCTATTACTGAATGTTGTTCTCTGACTTCCACACTTACACGCTGGCACACCCTGCACACTGGCACACTCACACCAGTCTCCCCCAAAATGAGTAATATACTTTTTAAAGTGACAAAAATAAGTCAGAATTCTAGGTCTAGAGCTATAGGTAGTACAATTGGGCGAATGGTCGTTTCGCACACAATAAGTCCTGGGACTGACCCCTGGAACTTCAAGAACTATGTGTAAGAGTACTTGTCTGTAATCACGGCCTGGGCTATCAGAGGCAAGAAGATCAAGGGTCAGCATCAGCTATGGAGGGAGTTCAAAGCCAGCCTGGAATACGTGAGTCTGTCTCAAAAACGAAAAGAAAGCCGGGTGGTGATGACACACGCCTTAAATCCCAGTACTTGGGTGGCAGAAACAGGTGGATCTTTGTGAGTTTGAGGCCAGCCAGAGTGAGTTCCAGGACAGCTAGGACTGTTACACAGAGAAACCCTGTCGGGAAAAACCAAAATAATAATAATGACGACGACAACAACAACAAAGAAACAAAACCTATCGACAGTTTAGATTCAGAACTTACTCCTTGAACAGTTTTCATGTTTCATGGGTAATGGGGAAGATTCCCTGCCTTCTAGCTGAACATTAAGATTATTTCCTTTCAGACACCCCAGCTCCCTGGACCTTAGGAACCCAGGAGTCCTTGTCCACAGAGCCCTCCTCATTTCGAATGTTAAAATCCAGCCCTGCCCTCTACCTCCTTCCAATATTCAGAGCAACTAAGATCTTCCAACACTCTAATGGCCCGCCATTCTATGAATTTCTTCATTTTTCAGTACTTGGGAAGGAACCCAAGGCCTCATGCATCCTTGGCAAGTGCTATATCCCTAGCTTTTTCTTTACTTCCTATTTTGAGACAGGGCTTTATTAAATTGCCCAGGCTGGATTTAATCTCATTTATGTAGCCCAGCTGGCCTTGAACTTACAGTCCTCCTGCTTCGGACTCCCCAGTAGATATGGTTGCACTCCTGTACCCCCAGGCTCAGCTGGCTCAACCCTTTCTCTCCAGCCCCAAGAGTAGTGCAGATTATAAATGTTGGGTGAAATTTCCCGTCTCCATCCTGGGTCCTGTTCTGCCCCTGACAGCCTCCCTTGAACCCCAGAGCCTCTCCTCCACCCATGCTTTCTTATCTTCCTCCCCACCAGGTCGGGAGAAGGGGCGTTGTGTGGCTTCCGAGTACTTTCTTGAACCAGAGATCAACTTGGTGACGGAAAACACGGAGAATATTTTGAGTGAGGGGGATCAGGGAAGGGGCACAGGCAACAAGAGGGTTTTGGGAGAAAGGGCAGGATTAGGTAGGGAAGGGGTGGGTTCACACAGAGGGCAGGGGGTTGAAAGAAGAAAGAGTAGTGGGGGAGAAGAAGTCAAATAGAAATGTCTTGGCTGGGATGGGGAGGTATCTGCAGGAGATGGGTGGGGTCGATCCAAGGGTGTGCTTTGGTTGAGAGTGGAGTCAGCAGAGGTCAAAGCTCACAGAAGGATGGAGTAGGTGAGAAGGGGGAAGCTAAAGGGAAGAATAGTGAAGGGCATGGGGAAGTAGCTCACTGGAGACTTGGTCCTCACCCCTGCTTCTTCTTGTCCACCTCCCCCAGAGACGGTACGCACGGCTACTCCCTTCCCTATGGTTAGTCTCTTCCTTGTGTTCACCGCCTTTGTCATCAGCAACATCGGCCACATCCGACCTCAGAGGACCATTCTGGCCTTCGTGTCTGGCATCTTCTTCATTTTATCTGGTGAGTCCAAGGAATTGTGAGTGGGCTGGGGCAGGTGTGAGGAGGGTAAGAGACTTTCAACTTCGGAGCTAGAAAGGGACCTTCTTTCACTGAGAGGTTTCTTTGCTGTGTGGCCTGGGAGGCATGTAGAATCTCTGTGTGAAGTAGAGATGGCGTAGTGTCCATGCACTGTGCTGTTTAGTGGGCTAAACCACAGCTATGTTCTTGATCAGGTGTCAGACTCTGCTCTGATAGAAGCCCATGAGGTGAGGACTATAAATAGCCCCCATTTTATAGACATGGAAGGAGCCACTCAAAGGGAGGAAGTCAATTGCTTGGGGCCGAAAGAGAGTGAGGGGTAGAGCTGGGAATCAAACTCACGTCACTCGCCTCCAGAAGTTGTATTTTTAACCAGCACTGTTATTTTAGAAATTAACAGTTTATAGAGCTCTTTATTTTGGGTGCAATGTTTTATTATTTTAATTTTTTCCACAAACAAACAGACAAGAGTTTCATAGTGAGCCACACGGGCCCATCGATTCCAGTCAGTCGATGACCTGTTCCTGGGTTTACATTTCCTTTTATCATTTCCTGTCTCTGTTTTCCTTCCTTCTCATCGTATCTCCTTCCATTTTCTTCCCTTGTCTCTCCTCTTTTCTCTGTCTCTTCCCTTTCCTTATTTTTCCTTTTTCTTCCTTTTCTGTTCTTGGAATCAAGGTCTCAAATAGCTCAGGCTACCTTCCAGTTCACTACGTAGCTAAGGTTGACCTTGAACTTCTGAGCCACCTGCCTCCACCTTCGGAGTACTGGACATACAGGCACAGTTTATATGGTGCTGGGAATCAAACCCAGACTCTCATGTGCCTAGGCATGCCGTGTACCATCTGAGCTATAGCCAACCCTTTATCTAAGCTTCTAACTATCTATCATTTATCTCAGTTTTTGATTTTTTTTAAGCATTTCAAGGTGTATTTCTGGTGTCCTTCACCACCACCACTTCACAGTGCATGTCATTAGCTAGAGTGCAGATTTCATCGTCTTCTGAGGTGTGAGGCTCTTTATCTTTAGCATGTGTGAGCTCGCACTCCATCCTCTAAGAACTCTGTGGGGAGCTGTTAGCCGTCACCTGATGAAGTAAGGGCTCTAAGATCCACACACACAAGGCACCAGCACAGACCACTTCCAGATGATGCCAGCGTCCAGAGATCCAAACGCCGCTCTCTGGGGTGTCTTACCTTTCCAGCTTTGTCCAATCCAGTTCTATTCAGATCAGCTTACTGATGGGATGAAATATATTTCACCCCCTCAATCCTGTCCAACTAATCCCGATTCATTCTGACTTATTTCTCCAATTCAATCCAAATTAGTTTACCATTACATAACTTAACTCAAACCAGGTCCTTCCAATTGATTGCTATTTTAATATGTGTGCAGTGTGTGTGGTGTGATGTACATGTGAGGTACATGAATCCTTGCACCTGTGCATGTACATGCAGAGACCAGAGCGGGATGCTGGGTGTCCTTTGGTCGGTCACCCTCTGCCTATGGCCTTGGTAAAGGGTGTGCTCCTGCCTGGGAAGCTCACCTTTTCAGTCAGACTGGCTCCAGTGAGGTCAGAGGATCTGCTTGTCTCTGCCCCCACTCCCCAATGCTAGGGTTACAGACATGGTAACCATGTCCCTTTTTGTACATGGGTGCTGGAAATTCGAACTTAGGTACACATGCTTGAACACTCTTCTACACTGAGCCATCTCTCTAGCCCCTTGAGCCGATACTTTCTATATACATACATATGATATATTATATTAACCTATCGTGTGTTTGCTCTTCATTCTGCCTAAGTGTGGGTCCATCTTTACAGCTCACTGTGTTACAGAAGGATATCCCTGCTCCTCCCCCAGCTCTCTTGAGGCCAAATCTTCCCTAAGCCTTCACCCTAACCCGAGGAGACCTTTTCCAGGGAAAGCAGGGTGCAGCCTCCGTGCAGACTCAAATCTCAGCATTCGAGCCAGACACCGAGCTAAAATAAGACATGTTGGATATCACGATCCCAGAGTGTCAGAGCAGAAAGGGCTCATCATTTTTGAGATGGAAAAATAGTAGCCTAGAGAGAGAAAGTGGGGCAAGAGTGGATCCCATGGGGACTTTTATTCAGTCTTCCCAGTATGTTGGATATAAAGTCCCACTGTTTGCAGATCACAGGAATGGAACCGGTCGATTCAGCCAGTCAATGGCAGAGCTGGGCTTTGAACCAAGAGTATTCTGCGTCCAAAAGCCACCCTTCAAGCTCTGAACCAGTAACTGTCTGCTGGGCCAAGGTCAAACTGCAGATTAATGATGCCTTTGGGGCTGGAAGTCTGACGGGTGTGTGTGTGTGTGTGTGTGTGTGTGTCTGTGTGTGTGTCTCTGTGTGTGTCTGTGTGTGTGGGGGGTGTGTGTGTGTGTGGGGTGGTGTGTGTGTGTGTCTGTGTGTGTGTGTGGGGTGTATGTGTGTGTGTCTGTGTGTGTGGTGTGTGTGTGGTGTGTGTGTATGTGTGTGTGTGGTGTGTGTGTGGTGTGTGTGTATGTGTGTGTCTGTGTGTGTGTGGTGTTCTACTTTGATTTCTCTCACTGTGATAAAACACCCAGGTGAAATATCCAGGGCATACATAGGGAGGGGCTTAGGTAAACTTTCCATATATAGATCTGATTAGCCTAAAACTCATGACAATCTACCCTACCTCATGTTCCCTAGTGCTGGGGTGATAGGTGTATACCACCATGTCTTGACTGAATCTCTTTCTTGAATTCATGTAATAGATTTTGATCTGTTTACCCTATTCCAGGGTATTTGCTCGTGTGTTTTCAAGTTTGCGGGTTGCAGTAGCTGAGCCACATGTTGTAAACCTAGAGAGATGTGGGTTCAGACCCCTTACTGCCTGAATGAGCTCACTCCAAGAGACGAGAGAAGAGTTTCCAGGATGAAAATATTGCTTTAGATCATGGTTTCACAGATTTCATTTTGTGGGTTGTCTGGCTCCGTTGATGTGAGCCTGTGGTGAGGCAGAATGTCATAGAAGTAAAAGTGTGTGGTTTGGGCTAAAGGGATGGCTCATTGGTAAAGTGCCTACCTTGCAAGAGTGAGGACCTCAATTTGGATCCATAACACCATGTTAAAAACAAAAACAGCAACAACAAAAAGGCAGTATGGCAATGCACACCTCAAACCCTATCACTGGGAAGGTGGACACAGGCGGCCCCTCGAGCTTATTGACTTAGTTGAATAATGCGCTTCAGGTTCAGTGAGAGACTCTGCCTCAAGGGATAGGGTGGAAAGTCTTGGGGAATTATGCCAGAGCTCCCACCCCCACCTTGTTCTCGCTCAGTCCTTTTAAATTTTATTTTATTTTTCTGTATATATGTGTGTCGGTGTGTGGGTATGGGAACTCATGTACTCGTGGAGCTGGAGTTACAGGTGCTTGTGAGCTGCCTGATATGGGTGTTGGGACTGAACCTGTGTCCTCTGCAAGAGTAGTACACAGTGCTAACTGAGCCATCTCTCCATCCCCTCTGTGTACCTCAGACCACACACATCCTCGCCACCATCATAAACAAGTGTTGAGTTGAACAAAGTTGCTAGAGAGCAGAGACAGTGAGTAAGGACCAGGCAAGGACAAAATCTATATCCAAATCATCTTTTAGCTAAGTCTCACTTCCTAAAGAACCTTCTAAAATTACAGCCCCAGCTGGGGAACAAGCTTTCCACATATGAGCCTGTTGGGGTACATTTCGTATTCAAATCATAAAGTGTCGTGGAATATTTCTCTCTCTCTCTCTCTCTCTCTCTCTTTCTTTTTGTTTTGCTTTTCTATCAGGAAGTTAAAAATGTAAAGCCCATCATTAGCTTGCAAACCAAACAAAACCAGGCACAAACCAGCTGGTGGTGGCACACACCTTTAATCCCCAAGCACTCTGGTGGCAGATCTCTGTGAGTTGGAGGTCAGCCTGGTCTATAGAGTTAGTTCTAGGACAGCCAAGGCTGCACAAAGAAATCCTGCCAAAAAAAAACAAACAAAGAAACAAGCAAATGCCATGCAGAAGAAGAATTGCAATTGTCTGAACCCTGATCTCAGTGGTGGACATCATGTTTTTGGACTGTAACAATACACAATATATGTTCAACTGTATGTAGAAAATATGTAGAAAAGACAAATAAGCAGAGGCTGTAGTAGTAGCTCATTGGTAGAGTGTTTGTCTAGCATGCACAAAGCCCTGGGCTCCGTCCTCAGCATCACATGAACAAAGTGTGGTGGTCCATGCCTACAATACCAGCCCCTAGAAGGTGGAGGCAGGAGGATCACGAGTTTAAGGCCATTTATATCTACAAAATGAATTAAAGGCAAGCTTGGGCTACATGAATCCCTGTCAAAAAAAAAAAAAAAAAAGAAAGAAAGAAAGAGAACAAAGCAGAAAAGATTGATAAATAAATAAATGTGCAGGTGTTGGTGGTGTCCCTGCTGGCTTGGTGGCGTGTTTGGGTCTGGGCAGCTCTGTTTTATGTGAATTTCATTATTTCATTTCCTTGACTATTAATAGCTCCATTAAAAATTTATTATTGCCATTATCATCATTATTACTGTGTGTGTGTGTGTGCATGCACACATGCGCACACATATGTCCATGATGTCTCTGTGGTTGTGAGTGCAAAGGTGGACATGTGGTGGTCAGAGGGAAGCCTTGGGAAGTCAGTTCTTGCCTTCCACCTTGGTGTGGGTTTTAGTAATCGAAATCCTGCTTGCTCAACAGGTGCCTTTACCCTGGGCCACCGCGCCAGTCCCAATATCTTCGTTTACCCCTGTGAAAGCAGAAGCAGTAGGAGGTGAAGTTGTTCAAAATGAGACCAGGGTTCCAGACCAGACACTTTCAACACAGCCCTGCACCACCCACTAAAATCACAGCTTCTAAAACTCTACGAGGCATGTGTCTGTAAGCTCAGCTCTCAGGAGGCCGAGGCAGGGAGACTGAGAGTTTGAGAACAATCTGGCCTACATGGCAAGACCATTTAAAAGGAACAATAATAACACTGGGCATGGCGGTATGCGACTTTAATCTCAGCACTCAGGAGGCAAAGACAGGCAGATCTCTACAAGTCTGAGGCCGGGGACTCATCTATGTAGAGAGCTCCAGTCAGCCAGGGCTGTAGTGAGATCTTTTCTTATGCCAACCATACACACTGGGTGTGGTGGTACACACAGGTTATCCCAGTACTCAGGAGGTGGTGGAAGCAGGAAGATCAGATATTCAGAGTCATCCTAGACTATATAGTGAGTTCAAGACCAGCCTAGGCTACATGAGACCTTTTCTCAAAACCAAACCAAACAGGAACTCCATGTGTAACATCAATTCCTTAGACCTTAGACTAGAATCATATGGTCTAACTTCCTGTTCCCAGTGAAGACTTGAAGGCTCGGAGACAGGAGTCACTTCTGAGTTTATCACTGCTACATCAGCACTCAAAACTGGAGAAAGTGATACTGGAGGTTGGTGCAGAAGAAAGGAAGGGATGCATCTGGTTGTCAAACATCCCCCAAGGACCTGTTGGGAAAGAGCTGGGGGGCAAGAGACTTGACTGGTTAATTTTTTTCTTTTTCATTGTTGAGACAAAAGACCTAAAAGAACCAACTCAAGGATGTAAGAGGTTATTAAAACTCATGGTTCAAGGGTGCAGTCCCCCCTGCTGGGAGGAGCAGGAGGCAACCAGTCACATTCATCAGCAGTCAGAAACAGAGAGCCATAAATGCTGACCTCAAATGACCACCCCTGTTTAGGGTGAGTCTTCCCACCCCAGTTAGCTCCATCTAGAAATTTCCTTACATGTATGCCTGAAAGTTTGTCGCTTAGATAATTGTAGACTTGGTCAAGTTGACATTCAATTTTATCCATCACAAGACTGAGAATGGACAGTGTCTGCAGTGGTTCAGGCAGCAGCAGATGATGTCTATGCTGGGTATCACACGGCTGTGAGAGAGAGGGCTGTTGACAGGAGAATCAATAGACCCTATGACTGACTGCAGAGGGGAGCTGGGAGAAAGCCAAGGTGCCATAGATTGCCTTTTCTTTCTTTTGTATTTTTTTTTTTTTGGCAGGACTTCTCTGTCTAGCCCTGGCTGTTATGGAACTTGCTCTGTAGACCAGGCTGACCTCGAACCGAGAAATCTATCTGCCTGCCTGTGCCTCCTCCTTAGTGCTCAGATTAAAGACACGCACCACCATGGCCCAGTTTGCATAGATTTTCTTGTAGATCATGACAGACATCCATACACCCCATACTCATTCCAGCTCTCAAGCTCAGTCTGTACATTTAATCCAAGCAAACAAACAAACACGTACCCTAGAACGGCCTTGAGCACGTGGTGTAGCTGAGAATGACCTTGACATTCTGATCTTCCTGCCTTTCCCCTTCCTGCCTCCCCCAGCACAGGGACCACAGCCCACGGCATCACAGCTGCTGAATGCACTACTGAGGACTGAATCTAGGCTCGTGCACACTAGGCAAGCATGCCACCAACCAAGCAACATCTCCAGCCCCTCATCTGCCTTAACATTCATCCATCAGCTATCCAGTGGAGCAGGTCTCACGTGGCTAAATCTAGGCGAATGTCCCACCCAACAGATGCAGGAGAGCCTCATTTCCATGTTATTCCTAGCTAGTCACAGTTTCCTGGATCTCTCCTGTGCATTTTTAATGCGTCAAAAGGCATTCAGGTTGTTCACTCAGCCAACATGGTCTTTTAGGGTCTAGCTGGTGTCCAGGTCCGCGACCTCATCTCTGACCCACTAACGCTCCACAACACCTCTGACTTTAGGCTGTCCCAGCCTCATTCATTCAATTGCTGGAGCATGCAGATCCCAGCCTCCCTGCAGGACCTCTGCACTTCATTATTCCTCTCTGCAGGGGTCTCTTCCTGACCCTCAGGGCCTCTTCAAAAATTGCCTCTTCTGGCTGGGTTTGCTGGTCTAAGCCTGAAATCCCAGCAATTAGGAAGTAGAAGAATTGTTTTGAGTTTGAGACCAGCCTGGGTTATGCAGTCAGTTTAAGGGCAGCGGGATACATGGTGAAACCCTGTCACACACACACACACACACAAAAAGTCTCCGAGGTGGCTTAGTGGGTAAAAGTGCTTGTCACAAGACTGAAAGCCTGCGTTCTAGTCTCAGGATCCACATGGTAAAACGAAAGAACCAATAAATCTAGATGCTGTCCTCTGACCTCTGCACGAGCACATTACATGAATAAGTTAAACAAAGAGACAGTGAAGAAGTCAGGCAGGCAGGCAACAAAGGGAATCCCCTAGAATGGAAACTATTTCTAATGTCGTAATACATCATATCTCCCCCCCAACGTGTGTGTGCTACATTCACATGTGGGTGCACACATGTAGAGGCCAGAGCAGAATGTGGAGTGGCTTTCATTGTTACTTTCTGTGTTTTTATCTTTTTTATTAAAAAAAAAGTTTTATTTTTTGATTTTCTTTCTTGACAGCATTTTTCTATGTAACCTTAGCTGTCCTGGAACTCTCTGTAGACCAGGCTGGACACAAACTCGGAATATGCCTACTTCTGTCTTCTGAGTGATGGGACTAGAGTCCTGCACCACCACGCTCAGCTCTGTGCTGTTATCTTGAGGCAGGCTCTCTGACTGACCTAGAGATTTGTCTTTTGGGTGTCACTGGATGGCCAGTGTGCTCGCAGGATGGAGACTTTTTGTATAGATTCAGGGGATTTGAACTTAGGTCTTCATGTTTGCAGGGCAGGTCCTCTTATCCATTGAGCCATGTCTCCAACCTCCCCGTTTTCTAGCCCAGACTGACCTAGAATTTACTATGTAACCAAAGATGATATTGAATTCCTGACTCTTATGCCTCAGCATCCTCAGTGCTGGATCACAGCCATGGGCCATCATGTCTGCTCTATACGGCACTAGGAATCGAACCAGGACTTTGTCCCTTGAGTTCAGCAGTCTACCAACTGAGCCACGCCCCCTGCCATACATAGTTTTCATATCCCTTATCCTTAGACTCATTATTTCTTTTTCTTTTTTCTCTTTCTTCCTTTCTTTCTCCTTTCTTTCCTTCTTCCTTCCTTCCTTCCTTCCTTCCTTCCTTCCTTCCTTTCTTTCTTTCTTTCTTTCTTTCTTTCTTTCTTTCTTTCTTTCTTTCTTTCTTTCTTTCTTTTGAGATAAGGTTTCCTGTGTAGCCCTGGAACTAGCTTTGTAGACCAGACTGACCTTGAACTCACAGAGATCCACCCACCTCTGCCCTTGGGATTAAAGGTGTGCACCATCACTACCAGGCTTATTTTATTATTTTTCTACCTGCTTTCAAAATATAAACTCTAAAACACGTGCACCTTTTCTTTAATCCTCCCCCTTTCCTCTTCTATGTGTCTGTGTGTATGTGTGTGTGTGCCTGTGGCTGAGGTGAATGTTCATGTGTGTTCATGCATGTTGAGTCCCTGAGCTGAGGTTGGGAATAATTCTCTCTATGATTTTCATTGAAGCGGGGTCTCTTAGTCAAATTCAGAGGTCACTGATGTGGCTCATGTCACTAGAGAGCTTATTCTGGGATCTGTTCCACTTCAGTGGCTGGAATCACAGGCAGACCCCCACATCCACCAGGCATTTTCTTGAGTTCTGGGCTTCTAAACTCCAGTCCCCCCATTTGCATGGCAAGCAGTTTAACTGCAGAGCCACCCTCCTAGCCCAACAGGGAACTTTTCAAATGTACCCTCATTTGTGTGTCTGAAGAGTCCATATGAATTTCCGGTAGAGAGGAGGTATTTGGAGAGTGGTGTGAGTGACAGATCTGGTATTCCCAGAAAGGAGAATATGCGTTGACCTGGCACAGTGTGATGTGGGGAGCAACAGGATGGCTTCCATAGGCGGCCCATTAAAGTGGACTGCACAGAGGGAGAGATAGACAAAGCAAGACAGGTGCCTTGAAATGAATTAAAATGTACAGCACTGGCCGGAGGCCATCAGACCAGAGCTGCTACGACTGCAGTTGTCCATGGTCCTGAAGAATCTCTGCTAATGTCAGGGTGATTGTGTTCGCTGGGGATGTGATGTCTACCGTTAGCTTAGATTTGTGCACAGATGAACTTGAGGGGACACAGAGAAAATGAGAGAGAGATGCACTGAAGATGTAGAAATAGAGAGAGAGAGAGAGAGAGAGAGAGAGAGAGAGAGAGAGAGAGAGAGAGAGAGAGAGAGAGCAAGCCATTTTCAGAGGTGCTGCCAAATGGCCAGGAAGGGAAAGGTCTTATTGTGCAGGCCTGTCTTTTCAGCTACTGGGGCAGCTCAGGTCAAAGATGGCCTGGGCTACAGAGTAAGTTTAAAGGAGACTTTATCAATTTAGCAAGACTGCCTCAAAACAAACCAAAAAGTAAGAGGATTGAGAGGGTGGGAGAGGGGCAAGAGACCATGTTGCTCTCCCAGAGGACCAGAGTTTGATTCCAAACACCCATGTCTGATGGCTCACAGTAGCCTGTAACTCTATCTCCAGGGGGTCTGATGACCTCTTCTGGCTCGTAACCACATGCACATGTGTGCACATACATTCACACAGACACATACACAGAAATAATAAAGGACATTTTAAAATAATTTTTAAAATTTATGTGCATTGGTGTTTTGCCTACACATAGGTCTGTGTGAGGGTGCTGGATCTTCTGGAACCAGAGTTATAGACAGTTGTGAGCTGCCATTTGGCTGCTGGGAATTGAACCCAGGTCCTTTGAAGAGAAGCCAATGCTCTTAACCTCAGCTATCTCGCTAACCCTTGTACATACAAATATAACATACATATATAACTATGTATATATATAGTTAAGGCTAGGGATATAGCTCAGCTGTAGAGTGCTTTTTTTTTTTTGGTTTTTTTTTTTTTTTGGTTTTTTTTTTTCGAGACAGGGTTTCTCTGTGGCTTTGGAACCTGTCCTGGAACTAGCTCTGTAGACCAGGCTGGTCTCGAACTCACAGAGATCCGCCTGCCTCTGCCTCCCGAGTGCTGGGATTAAAGGCGTTGTAGAGTGCTTCTTGTCTAGAACATCCCGGCGAAGGATCAGAGGCATGACTTAGTAGTAGAGCACATCCTAGATTCCCCTAATGAGAGATGGGGATGGGGGTTAGTGATAGGCCACCTACCTAGAACTCACCATTGAGGAGCTGGAGGCATAGCTAAATTGTAGAGCACCTGCCTAGAATTCCCCAGTGAGGGGCTGGGAGTGTGGCTCAGTGGTAGGGCGGAGCCCCATAGATTCAATCTCCATCACTACTGGGTACTGGGGAGGCTAGTTTAGTTAATGAAATTCTCCAGAAGTTCCATTCTACTTGCCTTAGTTAGGCTTACTTTTGCTACGACAAAACACAATGATCAAAAAGCAAGTTGAGGAGGAAAGGGTTTATTTGATTTACACTTCAACATTGCCATTCATCACTGAAAGAAGTCAGGAGAAGAACTCCAACAGGGCAGGATCCTGGAGGCATGAGCAATGCAGGGTCCATGCAGGGGTACAGCTTACTGGCTTGCTTCATGTGTGTGCCTTGCTCAGCCTGCTTTTTTATAGAACCCAGGACCAACAGCCCAAATATGGCCCCACCCACCATGGACTGGGGCTGGGCCCTCCCTCATTGATCACTAATTGAGAAAATAAATGCCTTACAGTTAGACCTCATGGAGGTGTTTCTGCAACTGATGCTCCTTGGTCTCTGATGACTCTAGCTTGTGTCAAGTTGACACGCAAAACCAGCCAGGACACGACTGTCTTACATGTTCTGAATGCTGTGTTGGAGCCTTTAGAAATGCAGTAGAAAAGACAATGGACTCATTCCCAGCACCATGGAGCTTATAGAACTTTCTAATGAGGTGGGGACAATGTACAACAAAACAGCAACAGAGGATACAGTTTAGGTAGTGATGGGTGCTACAGTGAAGACAATCCAGGGGCCAGTAAGATGAAGTGAGGATGCTTGCTGCCAGCCTGCCAGCCTGGGCTCTATCTTTGGGACACACATGGTGGAAGGAGAACCAACTCCTTCACGTTCTTCCCTGACCCTCACATACTCCATGGTGTGCCTCCACCCCCTCCTCACAAAATTAACGAATAAATAAGATAGGCTGGGGGAAAATGAGAGATAAGGAATGATTTTATCCACCTATCCAAACCATCCAGATATTTCTCCATTCTCTCCTTCCTCTTTCTCTTTTCCCTTATTCTTCCTCCTTATGCGCCTGCGCATATGCACATAAGGGTGCAGTGCCAACAGAGACCAGAAGAGGGCGTAAAATCCCTTGAAGCTGGAGTTACAGGTGGCCTCGAGCTGGCTGACATAGGTATTGGGAACTGAACTTGAGTCCTCTGGAAGAGCAGCAAGTGTCCTCCACCACTGAGCCATCTCTCCAGCTTCCCTCCTTCCCTTCCACACAAAATGTACCTTCTGCCCCTCAAAACACTGGGGAGTGAACCAGGATCTCCCACGTGCCAAGCAAATGCTCTACCACTGGGCTACATCTTGGTCGTTTTATATTTATTGTTGTGATGGGGTCCTTGCATGAACTCTCTCTGTAGCTCAGGCAAACCTTACATTTGGCATCCTCCTGCCTCTGTCTGCTGAGTAGCTGTGATTACCAATTACATTTTTTCGTTACCATATGAAGATAAGTTTTAGAGCCAGGTATAGTAGGTAGTACACATCTGTAATATTAGCATTCGAGAGTTTGAGGTAGAGTTGGCATTGTGGTGCATACTTGGGAGGTAGAGGCAAGTGGATCTCTGTGAGTTCAAGTCCAGCCTGGTCTACAGAGTGAGTTCCAGTACACCCAGGGGTATATACAGAAACTTTTTCCCCTCCACTCCTAAAAAAGAAAGACTAAGACAACGAAGATTGCAAATTCATGGCTATCTTGGGGTATAGACTGGGGCTGTCTCAAAAAAGCAGGGGACGGTGGTTGCAGAGAGAGGGAGAGAGAGAGAAAGTAAATTGTAGATACTGTGTCATTTTCCTGCTTTTAAGTTAGGGGACTGGGGAGATGACTCAGTGGGTGAAGTGTTTGCCACCCAAGCACGCACACCCGAGTTTAATCCCCAGCACCCACATAAAAGTTTCATTTGGGGCACACATCTGACATCTGAACCCCTAGAGCTGGGGGAGGGGAGACAGGAGGATCTAGTCTAATTAGTGATCTCTAATTTCAGTGAGAAGCCCTGTCTTGAAAAACACAAAAACAAACAAGCAAAAAAAAACTAATGTGGAGCTGGGCGGTGGTGGGGCACGGCTTTAATTCCAGCACTCAGGAGGCAGAGGCAGGAGGATCTCTGTGAGTGCGAGGTCAGCCTGGTCTACAGAGCGAGTTCCAGGACAGTCAGGACTACACAGAGAAACCCTGTCTCAAAATAACCAAAGCAAACCAAATCAAACAACAGATTGCGGAAGATGTTTGGTGTTGACCTCTGGTACTTGCATGCGCGCGCGCGCGCGCGCGCGCACACACACACACACACACATGTCTGAGCATAGAGAAACATGAACATGTACACATACTTATCACACAGTTTTAATGATTTTACAACACATTCTTTGCATGAATACAGTGCCAATATATATCACACCTAAAATTTGACAACATGTGTCTAATGTAATTTAATTTATTTTCTTTTGTTTTTTAAAAAAATTGCATATATTTATACAATATGTGCATGCACATGTGCGCATGCATGCACATGTGTGACTTGGCACATGCATGAATGTCAGAGGGTAACTTCTGGGAGTCCGTTTTTCCCTTCCACGCTGTGGGACTCAGGGATCAAACTCAGGTTTTCAGGCTTAGCAACAAACACTTTTATCCACTGAGCCATCTTACTGGCCCAATTTAATCCATTTTTGTACCGTCCCGTTTGTTTCAAAAATATCTTTTCTGGGGTTGGTGGGGTAGTTCAGGGATTGTGAGCATGCGTACTTGAGGCTCTGGGTTCAACAGCATTGAAAAAAAAAGAAAAAAAATACTTTTTTTCAGGTTTCTCTTCAGAACCAGGACTCCATCTAGCCTCTTGCATTTTATTTTGTTAATAAGTCTTTTTTGGTATATACTGGCTCTGCCACTCTTTTTGTGCCCCACCCCCAACAGTGAGTTTTAAAATATGGAAAAAAATAGTATAAGGAAATCCCATGCACCCTTCATTCAGTTCCAACAATTGCCAGCATATGGCGGATCTTTTTTTAGTCAACCACTGCCATGTCCCCCTCCGTGCTTTGCTGCCTTATTTTAAAGCTAGCCTCAGACACCAGCAACTCATTTTGTCCTCACGTATTTTAGTATGTCTCCGAGTAAGAAGTACTCTTTTATTTACGCCAGCCACACTAGCCACGGTACCGCGACAGAGCCTGAACAAAACAAACCAAAGAGAGTAAGTTAATGCCATCTCATACCTCCTTACTGTTCATTTCCCACACACTGGTCTCGGAAATGCCTTTTAACTGTGAGCGGGTGGCAAATCAGCATGTAAATTACAACGGGCATTTAACTGATGGCTCTCTGATGCCTCCTTTAAGCTCAGACAGTCTCTCTTTTTCCTTGTAAAAAATAAACATTTATTTATCTGTGGCTGTGGATGTGCACATGCGTAGGGGATCAGGGGACAGCCCGTGGGAGTCAGTTCTCTCCTCCCATGTGTGTCCTAGGGATTGAACTCAGGCCATCCAGTTTGGTAGAAGGGACATGGCAGTTTGTGGTATAGAAACCTCACGTTCTGTGTTCTTTTTTTGCTTTAATTTTTTTTTTCTTTTTTTTTTTTTTCTTTTTTGAGACAGGGTTTCTCTGTAGCTTTGGAGGTCTGTTCTGGAACTTGTTTCATAGACCAGGCTGACCTCGAACTCACAGAGTCCCACCTATTTCTGCCTACTGAGTGCTGGGATTAAAGGTGTGGGCTACCGCCACCAGACTTTGTGTTCTTCTAAAGGCTTTCCATGCTGTGGTTGAATGCATGCATCCGTCTTTGTAAACTAGGATTTTGAAGAAGCTTGGGAAAGCCTGGTTTAATTTCTTATTGTTTTGTCAAGAGCACTTCCTAAAGTTGAGAATGCTGGGCACACATCTGTAATCCTACCATTGAGCAGATAAAGACAGGAGGATCGGGAACTCAGGGTTGTCCTTGGCTTCAAAGACAGTTGAAGGTCAGGCTGGATTATAAAATAGATGGGGCTATTAAAGTTCTATTAGGAAATGCAATGTTCTCTCTCTCCTCCCCCCCTCCCCCTCTCTCTCCCCTCCTCCTCCCTCTCTCCCTCCCCCCCTCTGCTGCAAGGATCATCCCTGATCCATTCACCACCCTTAGAATGCTGCAGGGCAGGGTTTCTGTAGAATATCCTCCCTTGCAGTTTTTGGTTTTTATGTTTGGTTTTAAATAATTAATTCATTTACTTTTATTTCATTTGCATTTGTATTTTGCCTCCATGTATGTGTGTGTGAAGGTGTCAGATCTTGACATTAGAGACAGTTGTGAACTGCCATGTGAGTGCTGGGAATTGAACCCAAGTCCTCTGGAAGAGCAGTCAGGGCCTTTAACCGCTGAGCTATCTCTCCAGTTCCACTGTTTTGTGTTTTTTGAAATAAGATTTTTCTGTGTAATCCTGGCTGTCCAGGCAGTTACTTTATAGACCAGGATGGCCTTGAACTCACAGAGATCCACCTGCCTCTGCCTCCTGAGTGCTGGGATCAAAGGCACGTGCCATCACCGGCCGGATCTCACTCTGTTTCCTTGCTTAGCTTATTTCTCTTTCCTGTCTGTGCTGTAATCTGAAAGCTATGCCTGGATTTGAGGCTCAAATTGCATTTGGGTTAAACATAATTGGCAAAAAGAAAACAAAGTGCTGTTATGAGCTTTGCGATCTTCTCTTCGGGTACCAGTTGCATCTCTCCCCATAACGTTTGCACTCACTTCTCCTGGGCAGATGGTAAACCAATGTTTATTCTCTCAAAGTAGGGCACCAGTGAAGGACCAGAGTAACGCACCAAATTCTAGCTTGGTGAACTTGTGCGTTTACTGGGCTTACTTACGGGAGGATGGGTGACGGGTTACAGGAGTTACCTATAAAAATATGGGTGGCTGTGCAGTGGTGGTGACGCCTTTAATCCCAGCATTTGGGAGGCAGAAGCAGGTGATCTCAGTGAGTTTGAGGCCAGCCTGGTCTACAGAATGAGTGCCAGGACAGCCAGGACTGTTACACGGAGAAACCCTGTCTCGAAAAACCAAAACAAACAAAGCAGCTGTACTGAAAAGCCTCACCCTGGCATGGATGACAACCTCCCCATAGCTGCACAAATGAAGCTTCAGCCAGCTTCTCACCTCTGTAATCTGCCTACCATCATCTTCTAAAACCATATACAACTGGAGCAGAATTACATACAGCTCTCAGGGAGGGAGGGAGCGGCCTAAACCTCGAGGAGGTTAGAGGACAGCTTGCTCGAGTCTGTCTTTTGCTTCCACTATGCGAGTTCTGAGGATCGAACTCAAGTCATCAGGCTGGGCTACAGTCCTGCTGAGCCATCTCAGCAACCCACCGTTAATTTTATTTTGAAGTTTTTAGAGTTTTAAGAGTCTCATTTTGTTGCCCAAGATGGCATCCAAGTCACAGCATTGCTCCTGCTTCAGCCTTCCAAGTGCTGGGGTTAGAGGCGTGAGTTACCATGACCTGGTTCTTCTCCTGTTTGTTGCTCTTTCTTGTATCAGACCAGCCCACAGCTTGCCATGGACAACGTTCTTCCCATACTTTGCCTTTAGCTCAGCAGCCTTCATGTGTAGCTGCCAATCATTTACAGCATGCCTGATCCATGGCTTTCCTGGTCACTTTGCAACACCACTGTGGCCAGGCTCAGCTGTTCTTGGGATTGAGGGCAAAACTCAGAACAGAAAAGAAGGTCAAGGGAGACCTCTTGGATGAATATGGATCCTTAATTTTGAACATTTTTTTGTTTGTCTTTGAATCAGGATGTCCCGTCACCTAGGCTGACCTCACACTCATTATACAGCCAAGGATAACATCGAACTTCTGATCTGCCAGTCACGTTTTTTGTTTTGTTTTTGTTTTTCTTAGATATTAGACACAGGGTTTCTCTGTGGAAACAGTCCTGGCTGTTCTGAACTTGCTCTGTAGATCAGGCTCCACCTGCCTCTGCCTGCTGAGTGCTGGGATTAAAGGTGTGTGCCTCTACCGCCTGGCCACTACCCCAGTTTTATGCAGGACTGGACACTGAACCCAGGGCATCATGCAATCATGCATGCTAGGCTAGCTAAGCTGCATCCCCAGATAAACGTTAATCAACTTTCTCCTCTTCTTCCTCCTCGTCTTCTTTCCTTAGGAGGAGGGATCCAGTTTTGTTGTTGTGTATGCATGTATACACATACATACATACAGGACATGTGTGCCTAGTGCCTGTGGGGTTTAAAAGTGGGCAACGAAGCCAGGCAGTGGTGGTGCATGACTTTAATCTTAGCACTCAGGAGGCAGAGGCAGGAGGATCTCTGCCTTTGAAGCCAGGCTGGACAACAGAGTGAGTTCCAGGACAGGTAGGATTATACAGAGAAAAGCAAACAACAACAAAAATAGGCAACGAATCCCCTGGAACTGGACTCTGCTGGGAGTGGAATCAGGGTCCCCTTCCGGAGTGACAAGTACTCTAAACTGCTGAGCCATCTCTCCAGCCCTGAGGTTTCTTCTTTTATCCACATGTATCACTTACACATAGTAATGAGTTTCATTATCACTTTTTTCTTTCTGGCTGCCCTGGACCTCACCGAGCTACACTTGCCTCTGCCTCCTGAGTGCTGGGATTAAAGGTGTGCGCTGCCCCACCAGCCCGTTGTCGCACTTTCACGCATGTGTATTATGCATTTTGATCACAGTCCCTCCCATTACCACCTCTTGTTTCCTTCTCCTGCCTTCTGATATCTTTCTTACTAGCTAAATACCTTTCTATTTTCATGTTTACTTTTATTCTTCATTTTTTATAAAAACTGGACATGGTGGTACATATTTTTAATTTCAGCATTCAGGAAGCAGAGGCTTTCTATTTTTATGTTTAACTCCTTTTTTTTTTCAATAGCATGGTGCCAAGGCACATACATGGAGGTCAGAGGACAACTCCCAGCAGCCAGTTCTTTCCTTCAGTTTTGTGGGACCTAGGACTCAAACTCCAATTTGAGCTTGATGGCAAAGCTCTTCACTGTGAGCCGTCCTGCCGGTCCATGTTTTCTTGTTTTATTCTATCTGTCCATCTTTCTTTCTTTCTTTTTCTTTCTTTCTTTCTTTCTTTCTTTCTTTCTTTCTTTCTTTCTTTCTTTCTTTCTTTCTTTCTTTCTTTCCTTCCTTCCTTCCTTCCTTCCTTCCTTCCTTCCTTCCCTCCCTCCCTCCCTCCCTCCCTCCCTCCCTCCCTCTCTCTCTCTCTCTCTCTCTCTCTCTCTCTCTCTCTCTCTCTCTCTCTCTTTCTCTCTTTCTTTCTGTGGTGACCCAATGTATTTTATCAGGGTTTCTTACAATATTGTTCTTGAAGGATTATTTATTGGGGAGTGAGCTCTCTACCAGTGATTATATCACTGAAGAAAATGTCTGTCTGTCTGTTTATCCCTGTCCTAGCAACTCTTATTTGCCTGTGAGTCCTCAGGGTGGACAGGTTCTCACATCCATCATGGCAGGCCCCTATTTCCGTTTTTCTCTCCTAACCAGACTGCCCACATATGCTGTGCCTTCAGACCTTCTCTTTAGCAGAGCAGCCTTGTCTTTACAGGACCATTGTTTAGAAACACGGAGCAGACCAAAGGATCTGAGCACCTCCTGCGCCCCCGGGAAACCTGCTCAAAGAATGCACATGCGGACACGCTGGTCTGATTCTTTTTCTTTTTTTGTGTTTTCGTGCAGCATAAATGTTTATGGGGGTGGGCACATCAGTCCTTGGCCGTAGCCTTCCTCATGGTTGCCAACACGTTGCTTAGCTCCCCCTGCTTCTTCTTGGCACGAACGTATGTGCCCACCTTTTCTTGATGAACTTGTGTGAGCTCTTGTCCTTGAACACCATGAGATGCTCCATGGCCCTCCGCTTGTAGGGCGCACACTCCCACATCAAGTACCGCCGGACCTGATGTGCTTGGTGAGGTGCCCACGGCTTGCTGGGGGCGGGAGAGCTAGCGCACATCATGGCTGCTGTTCTCCCTTAGCGGCCGCCGCGACAGGAAAAATAGCACCACGCAGAACCTGGGATATCCTGCCTCTGATTCTTAGAGCCTGATTCGCTGTTTCATAATCTTCCAGAGTGCCCCAGCGCCCGGCATACCCCGACTGCATCTCTGTGGAGCTCTGAGTACTCCAGTGGCGTTCTCTTTATCCTTTATAAAGTTCTGTCACTTTCCTTTACTCTTTCATGTTGACATTTTTATTGCAAAGGGCAGCCCCACGGTGTTCTTCTCAATGGATTCAGGTCGCACAGCTTCAACGGGTACAGCATAGGAAGGAAGGAATAACTTACAGACTGGGGCTGGAGAGACGGCTCAGAGGTTAAGAGACCTGACTGCTGTTCCAGAGGTCTTGAGTTCAATTCCCAGCAACCACATGATGGCTCACACCCATCTATAATGAGATCTGGTGCCCAGAACACTATTACATAATAAATAAATTTAAAAAAAAAATAACTTACAGACTTTGTAACACTTGGTGTTTGGAGTATGTCTGCCCTTTATCAGTGATACTAGCTTGCTCAACGTGATACCTGCTGGGTCAAGAAATCACAATAAATGATACTTTTTTTTTCTTGGCTTGTTTTGAGACAGGGTCTAATGTATTAGCCTAGGCTGGGCTCAAATTCACTATGTAGTTAAGGATGATCTTGAACGCCTGATCCTCCTGCCTCTACCTCCCTCATGCTAGGCTGACAGACTTGCACCACCATGCCTGGTTAATATGGTGCTGGGGGAAGAATCAAAGGTTTTGTGTACGCCAGCAAGCACTGTACCAGCTGAACTACATCCCGAGCTGAGAAAGATGCTTTTAATCCCTTGGTAACGAGCCGGTATTCAATGAGGAGATTCTGCTACCCTTTGATTTAGTATCTGTTGATGATTTATTTTTAATCACGTGGATCTCTGAGTGCACAGGAATGTAAGTGACCTCAGAAGCTACAGGTGTTAGAACCCCTTAAATCTGCAGTTACCGATGTGAGCTGCCATAGGGGTGCTGGGAATCAAGCTAGGGTCCTCTGAAAGAACAACCAGTGCCCTTGCTCCAATCCTTTGAGCAATCTCTCCAGCCCCTGTTGGTGATTCCTGCTTGGTGACTGCTGTTATAACTGACATTGTTAAGTGTGTGTTGTCTTGTGACTACCATTCCATGTACACATGTAGATGGGTATGCTACCATAACAAACCTTTTGGCGTATTCATTTATTAACTTCATTTATTCATTGTCCTCATTCTTATTATTGGGTGTGTGTTTGCATGCATGCATGCATGCATGATTGTGCCACTGTTTGTGGAGGTCAGAGAATGACTTTCAGAAGTCAGGCCTCTCTCTGCCTCATAGGTTCTGGGGATTAGGCTCAGGCCATTAGACTTGTGTGACCCTTTGAACCATTTTATTTGCCCAGTTTAAAAAAAAAATGAAATGAAAAGGAAAAAGGAGAAAAAAGAAAAAGAAAGCAAAACCCATAGCTGACAATGTGGCTTAGTTTGTAGAGTGCTTGCCTAGCATGAATGAGTTTTGGTTTCTCTCCCCAGCAATGCAAAAGCCAGGCATGGTGGTACAGACTTGGCACCTCAGGACTCAGGATGTGGAAGCAGGAGGATCAGGGAGTTTACGATCATATTTAGCTACATAGCAAGTTTCACCAAGTCCTGGCAAGATAAGACCATGTTTCCAATAAGAAAAAAAAATATGTATAGAATTTGGGTTACATGAGGAGATCATATGTCAAACAAGCAATCATTGTATATTATAAATGCACTCACACACAGACACACACACAAATTTGGGATCAAACTCACAGCCACACATATACTAGACAAGCCCTCGGCCAACATGAGCCGTATCTCCAGCTCACTTCATCTCTCTCTATCTCAGTGGATTATAAACCTTCAGTTTAATGACTCATTTTGTTGCTCAAATTGTCTTCAGTTTGACTCAGGAAACTCTTTAAGCTAGTTGCCGTGCCCCCTTTTGACCTGCTCCCATCATTTTTGAGCATGTTCTTTTTAAAGGCATCTTTATTTTAACTTTGTGTGTATGAGAGTTTGTCAGCATGCATGTGTCTGTGTGCAGTGTCCACAGACGCCGGAAGAGGGTGTTAGATCTCCTCAAGCAGAAGTTACAGATGGTTGTGAGCTGCCATGTGGGTCCTGAGAACTAAACGCTAGTCCTCTGGAAGAGCAGGCAGTGCTCTTAACTGCTGAGCTCTCTCTCAAACCCCTTGAGCTCTTTCTTATTGCAGGGCAAAGCTACACTTTTACTTGGACTCTCCTTGACTTTCGAGATGTTTCTTCAGGGAGTCCTGTTTCCTTTCAATGGGGGATGGGTTCAAAAGCAAAGAGCTGGCATGCCTATAAGATCTAACAGTTTTAAGCCAGTCTGGGCTGCATAGCAAGAGAGGTTCTACCCTTTAAAAAGATAGATGGGGTGGAGAGGGAAGGAGGGAGGAGGGAGAAAGGAATGCTAGAGAATGAAGTTACTGGTACCGTTCTCCACTCTTTTATTTTTATTTATTTTTTGGTTGTTGTTTGCCTTGCTTTTGAGACAGAGTTTTGTTGTGTAGCTCAGACTAGTCTCCAACTCTGTCCCTCTCTCTTCAGCAAGCTGCCATCACACCTGGCTTTGATTTTATCCCTTGAATGTATAAAATATTAACATAACTCTGAAGATCAAAATCATGCAGAATTGTGTGCTTTTCCTCATCTCCTTGTGCTACCTACTCCGTGATGCAATCAGCCTCACTTGTTGTCAGTTCTCCTTATGCTTATTTGTGCAAAAATAAGCAGATGCGCATGTATTCTCTCTCTCATTTCAACACCGAGGATTGAATTTAGGGCCTCATACGTGCTGGACAAGGCTCCTCTCCTTCCACATTCCCAGCCTGGGGATTCTAGACTGGTGCTTATCACTGAGCCATGCCCTCCAGCCCCTCATAGTGCAGGGGAGGATTCTAGGCAGAGGCTCTACCACTGAACCACATTCCCAGCCCCTCACTGGAAGGTTCTAGGGCAGAGGCTCTACCTCTGAGTCATTTCTCCAATCCCTTTCTGTAGGATTCTAGGTCAATGTTCTAGGTCAATGTTCTAGCACTGAGCCATATTCTCACACCTCTCTTTTTTTTTTTTTTTTTTTTGTCTTCATTATTTTGACATGGTCTCACTAGGTTGCTCAGGCTGGCTTTGAACTCACAATGATCCAGGCTAGCTATGAACTTTCAGATGTGGGTCCTCTGAAAGAGCACCAAGTACTCTTAAATTCTGAGTCATCTCTTGAGTCCTCCTATTGTACTTTTTTTTAAAAGTATTTTTATATGTATGTGTGTGCATGGTGCCCACAGAAGCCAGAAGAGATGTCAGATCCCTAGGAGTATAATTATAGACACTGTGGGTTGCCATTGTGGTACAGAGAATTGAACCCAGGTCCTCTGGAAGAGCAGCCAGTGCTCTTAACTGTTAAGCCATCTCTCCAGTCCTTGTAGTCTGTTCTTGAGGCAATCTGGATTTGATCCCTAGAAAGCACATAGAAGTGGAAGGAAAGAATAGACTGCACATAGCTGTTTTTTGAATTCCATGTGTGTGCTGTGTTAGGTACAGCTCCCCTCTCCAAACACACTGTCCACTCACATACAGTAACAAATACCTCTTAAAATGATCCCTTCTCTTATGCTTAAGGGTACATTCTAAGCCAGGCATGGTGGTGAACCCCTGTAATCCCAGCACTTGAGAGGCAGATGCAGGAAGATCTCTGTAAGTCTAAGGCGATCCTGGTCTACATAATAGCTCTCCGTCCTTGGAGAGACTGGGTATTGTCGGAACTGGGTTAAAAGATGAAACCACTTGTAGTTTTTATTTTGTTTTTTAAGAGTATGAGTGTTGGTCTGCATGTATGTCTGTGCACCATGTGTGTGCAGTATCCGCTGAGGTCAGAAGAGGGCATCGGATACCTTGAAACTGGAGTTACAGTTATGAGCCACTGTATGGATGCTGGGAATTGAACTTGGGTTCTCTGCAAGAGCAACAAGTGATCTTAATGGATACGTTATCTTTCTAGATTCTAATGAGCGTATTAAGTATTTTTTCATTTGTTAATTACTGAGGGGTACTTGCAAGTGCCATCGGGCTCATTTAGAGTTCAGAGGACAACTCATCTTTCCACCATGTCTATCTTGTGGATTGAACTCAGGTCTTCAGTGTTGTCAGCAAGCACCTTTACCCACTGAGTCATCTCATAGGTATGAAAGTCATAAGCTTTAAACATTTGAGGTATAACTCACATAAGACATAACTCATATATAACTTTTAGTAGAGCCAAAACTGCATAGTTATCCCCTTAGCTGGTTTTAACAGATCTCTAGGACTGGGTATAGAGAGTTGTGAGCTGCCATTATGATGCCCAGAATTGATCCCAGGTCCTCTGGAAGAGCAGCCAGTGTTTTTAACCACTGAGCCACCTCTCCAGGCCTCCTAAGATACTTACACTTGTGTGAGTGTGAGTTTGTGCACATGCACATGCACACACAGGCTGGAGGCTGACACATGGTATTACTTTTCATCTTATTTTGGTTTTAACCTTTCCTGGATCTCATCCTCTAGGATGTGAAGAAAGACGTATTTCTTTGATCCCTTTGGTCTTATCACAGATGGATTTGTGCCTAATGTGGACTCCATGCTACTCAGTGAGACAAGCTTTGTAGCACACGTTACCCTGCACAGAATGGGTGCCCACTATCCGGTCTTTCACCTCTTTCAGTTGCACTGAGGTCTCAGATGTGGGGTGGGGTGAGGGCAACTGGTGGATTCATCTCTGGGTTCTCTGTACCCAACGGAGGCCAGGAACAGGTGGTCCTTCAAAACACAGAAGTGAAGTCCAACCTGGAGACACACACAGGCTTGTCATGACAGCTACTTGGAAGGCTGAGACAGGAGGATCAAAAGTTCAAGCCTGTCACGGCAAGTTTCTGAGATTCTTTCTCAAAAAGTAAAAAGAAGGGGAGAGAGCTCCGTGATAGAGCTACAGCCTAGAATATGAGAATTAGCTGTGGAGTACCTGCCTAGATAGAATTCAGCAGGGAGGGGCAGAGGTTATGGCCCAGTGATAGAACTTACGTAGATTCCCCGGTGTGGAAGCATGGCTCAGCAGTAGAGTGCTTGCCTAGAACCTCCATTGTGAGGCTGGTGGTATGGCTTATAGAGCAGGAGCACCTGCCTAGAGTCCCCTAGTTGTATGGGGGGCCATTGCTCAGAAGTAAAGACTTGCATAGCATGCTGGGAATATTGCATAAGGTTAGTTGTAGATACCGGACAGAGCTGGAAGGGGAACAGTGATCTGGAGTTGGTGGTGCTCCCTTCTCATGTTCCTGGCACCCTTCTCCCCTTAGGTCTCTCCTTGGTGGTGGGCTTGGTTCTGTACATCTCCAGCATCAATGATGAGGTCATGAACAGGCCCAGCAGCTCTGAGCAGTACTTTCATTATCGATACGGGTGGTCGTTTGCCTTCGCTGCTTCCTCTTTCCTTCTCAAAGAGGTGATGTGTTGGGCCCAGTTTGAAGAAGGAGGTGGGAGTTTCAGGGTGTTCTGGCTCCTGGGGGTCTGGATGCCTTCTGGGTATGGGGCGGGGAGAGAGAGAGAGAGAGAGAGAGAGAGAGAGAGAGAGAGAGAGAGAGAGAGAGAGAGAGAAACCCTGAGGTTTGACGACCTTCTGAGGCCTTATAGGTGGGAGTCCTGGGTTCTCGGGGAGGAGCAGCCCAGGGATGGGACTCCCTGAACAGCCCAGGAGGAAAAGAATTCTGTGGGTTATGAGGAAGGTGGATGGACTGTGGATCTAATCTATGGGTCCCAGAGAGGAAAAAGTCTAGAGATTCTAGCTCCTGGGGGTCTTGGGAAGGCAGAAGCTGAAGGAAAGCCTGTGGGTTGGACCCTTGAAACTTTGGAGGAGGATGAGGAAGTCCTTGGTCCTGGGAAAGAACAGAGCTGGGGGACCAATCTCTCTACTTTGCAGTGGGAGGGTCTAGCAGTCTGATTACAGGAGGAAGAAGAGGCTGGGGGTGTGCCTGTATTATGAGGGAGGTGGGTTAGAGTGGATCCAACCCCTAGTTCCTGGAGAGGAAGTGGTCTGGGTGTTCCAATTCTTGGAGTCCTGGAGGAGATGAAAGGTGAGACCTCTTGGGTTTTGCAGAAGGAAGTCTTGGGGGGTGATATGCAGCGGTGACTCCCGGGTTTTGGGAGAGGAAGCAGCAGGAGGGTGCCTCTGGGATTCTGACGGTGCCTTGCCACAGGGGGCCGGAGTCATGTCCGTGTACTTATTCACCAAGCGCTATGCGGAGGAGGAGATGTATCGCCCGCACCCGGCCTTCTACCGCCCGCGTCTCAGCGACTGCTCTGACTACTCTGGCCAGTTTCTGCAGCCCGAGGCATGGCGTCGAGGTCGCAGTCCTTCCGACATCTCCAGCGACGTCTCCATCCAGATGACGCAAAATTACCCTCCAGCCATCAAGTACCCCGACCACCTCCACATCTCCACTTCACCGTGCTGAGGCTGGGCTCCCTCCCTCCCTCTCCTCTTCCTCCTCCCTCCCCTCCCCTGCCCCTCCCCCACGCGGCCCCAATCTCTTAAGGGACTCTTGGCTGGGGGATGCTGTGCCACCTCCTGGCCCCAACCCATCATCCTCATTTCGATGGCTCCCTCTTTCCAACCTCTCCTCATTAGTCCATTATACTTCCAAATGATTCCCTCCCTTCACCTGCCTAACCCCGGGTAAACCCGTCCCCTCTCCTGGTCCCTCTCCAACTCGGTTAACTATCCTCTGGTGGTATCTTGCACCTAGCTCCCCCAAATCCTTCAGGCTCCCGCTTCCCTACAGGGGTGCTGGGCTGGAGAGTGGGTGTGACAGCCACTGGGAATGCCCTTGAACTCCCTTCTTTCCTAGCACAACACCACGTGCACTGCAGGTCCCTGGTGACGGCGGGTGGGAAGAAGCTTGCTCTGTCCACATCTGCTGGTTGGGTCAGGGGCTGCAGGGTTACGACTGTGGCTTACCTTGACTTTTCCTTTTCTGTCGCCTCTGGGAGACACTATTTCCTCTCTTTCTGTTGTCCTCTGGAAGGTGACCTTCCTTCCAATAGATCCTTCTTCTTTCTTCTTCCTTCTCCTCCTCCTCCACCCCCCTCTTCTCACTTCTCTCTTTTTCTTCTTCCACCTGCTCATCCGAAGTCCCTAGGTGCATCTGGTCTCTCACGCCAAACAAGGATGGGACCCCAGGGTGGAGGGAGGTTCCCTCATGCTATCTCCACGCCTGTGCCCGCCTCTCCCCCCTCGAGGTCCCGTCGGGGGAGGGAGGGGCAGTAGCGGGGGTTAACGCCCCCCAAAACCTCTGTCTTCCATTTTCTGGTACTCCCTCTCATCCATGTCCCTCTTCCCATCTCAGTTTCCCTAACTCCGACCTTTTTCAAGGGCCCGTCCGCCCCCTTGGACAGTTTGGCGGGGGGGGGGGGGGGGGGAGGTTGCCAGAAAACCGCCCATTCCACTCCCTTTATTAGGGGAGGAGGGGCGAGGTAGCACAGTGTTAACACACGGAACCAGAACGGCCCCGGGGTGGGGGGAGGGGACGGGAGGGGGGACCAGGGGCTTTTAGTTTGCATCTTAGGTGGGAGGGGGGAGGGAGAACCGCAGCAGTTATAACCTGTCTTTACGCAGCGATTTTTAATGAGGCTGGGGGAGGGGGGAGGGAAGCAATAAGGGTGGGGAAACGGTGGGGTGGGGGGCCTGGTTCTGTTATTTACCGTGTATCATATGTAAATACTGACAGAAACTTCAATAAACTTTATTTCAAACACGTCTCTGCCTAACCAAAGGGAAGGGGTTGAAAACAACAGGCCTATATACTTGTATTGGTTTCTCCTGAGGGTAAAGCACTATTATACTGACTAGATATTGCCAGGTGTGGTGGCGCACACCTTCTGTCCTAGCACTCAGGAGGCAGAGGCAGACAGATCTCTGTGAGTTCCAGGACAGCCAGGACTACACAGCGATACTTTGTCTTCAAAAATAGAACACCACAAGACCAGGTTTGTAATTCTGGACTTGGGAGACAAGAGACAGGAGGACTGCTGCAAGTTCTAGGCAAACTTTCAAGGCTTTCTCAAAAAATAAAACAAATGCCACCAAGATGGCTCAACTGGTTATCTGAGCTTGGCGCCTAGAGCCCATTCTTGCAAGTTGTCATCTGACCATACACATGAACACACACACACACACACACACACAGAGTGGCATGGAGTGCTTGAGGCCCCTTCCTCCCCACATTAATAATAAAATTAAAAATAAGTCAGGCAGTGGTGGCACATGCCTCTAATCCCAGCACTTAGAAGGCAGAGGCAGGCGGATCTCTGAGTTTGAGGCCAGCCTGGTTTACAGAGTGAGTTCCAGGACAGCCAGGACTATAAAACAAACAAATAAACAAACAAAAAACCAAGTAAGCTAAGGAAGGACTTGGGATGTAGCTCAGCTTGTAGAGTGATTGCCTAGCACATCTGAGGCCTGAGTCTCATTCTCTGCTAGGCATGATGGCACTCAGGAAACGGAAGCAGGAGGAACAGGAGTTCAAGGTCATCGCTGGCTGTGAAGAAAGTTTCAGGGCTCAGAGGGGGGGGGGGAGAGGAGAGAGAGAGGAGAGAAGAGAGAAAGTGTTGAAAAATTAAGTTATTTAGGTTATTTAATTTAAGCATCACCTCATAATTCAGTTCTTGTATGAGGACAATAAATGACGACAGGGTTAAGGTCAATACAAAATCAAAAGCAAAACCAAGAAAATGCCCATCTCTTGCTGCCTACTGCACTGTCCCCGCCGCTCACACTGCTCTATGTGACTTTCTTCTGAGGCCCCTGTTGAATTTCCTGGCCTCTTTGTGCTGGTTCAGCCGACAAGGCCAATGACTCCGGTGAGAGCACTCCTACAAACTGACAGCCTTTGACTGGCACCAAGTCAGTCTGGCTCCCAGAGCCAAGCTTCCTTCCCGGGTACAGGCGACAGTGGGCTTCCCGTGCGGGCCCTTTTGCTAGGCTGAGAAGCAACTGCAGCTATTTATCGTACATCCACCATGAGGCAGGTGCTTCCCATCTGAGCACAATCCCATTAGCCATTCGCAGCAGTGGGTGTGTAGGAATTCCCACTGTTTGTATAGGTGAGGGAGCGAGGCTCAAAATTGGATTCTAAGAGCTGTGCTTCCCCTAGACTGAGAGACTGAGAACAGCCAAAATATAAAATATCTGATAAATTTATAGCTGAGATTCACCCCCTCCACGACTGAATCCTGGAAACCAAGCTAGAATTTTGTCACTGAGCCACACCCCCGTCCCTCTATGGGGGTCTGGACAGGTGCTCTACTGCTGGCAAAAGCTCCCCTCCCCCACCCCGTGGTCCCAATAAACTCAATCTTGAAAGCTATTGGAAAGAAGTATGATGTCTGCCTCGGGTTCTGTCTCATCTGTGCAGTGATGATGGCCTTGCAGCCATGACACGTGATCACAACCACGGCCGTCATTGGTTTTCTCCACCGTCCTGTGAACTCAGCATTAGTCTCACCGTACAAGTGAGGGAACTGAGGCTCAGGGAGATGAGGTCACTCAGCTATTAACGTGTGCGCTAGTCCTGTGTCCAGGCTTTCCTTGGTTCACAGTTAATTAATTCTTACATTAAAAGAAAATACGGGAGGAGGTGACTGAGGGGCGTGGTGCGCACGTGGAGGTCAGAGGACACTTTCAGGAGTCCGTTCTTTCCATCTACCACGTGGGAACTCGGTGTCGGCCGGGCAGCAAGCTCCTGTCCCCTGCTGAGCCCACTTGCCACCTCCAGCTGCCACATTTTACCCCAGAGATTTTATGCAAACTCATGCTGTGACCTTGAGGGAGCCTTTTTAATTTCCGAGGCTTTGCTTTCCTTTTCTATCTAAAAAGAAAAACGAGGGGGATGGTTTAGAATGATCCCAAATCCCTCTGGACCAGGGAGGATGATTTGGGGAGGTTCTCAGGAAAGAACTCAGATCCTGCAGGGTCACACTCCCGGAGGGAAATACATTCTGAGTCATTTCCCATGATTCCAGGAATTTCTGAAGGTCAGGCTTGAGATTCGCAATGGCAAACACAGTTCAGCTTCTTTGCTGAGACTAATTGATTCCTAGCGGTGACTTGGAACACAGTATTAGAAGAATTCTGAACATGGATTTGCTCAGGAGGAGAGAATGTCCCCATCTACTGGTGCTGTCTGCCATGCTGATAGATTGATGCTGTCTGTCGTGCCGGTAGCAGGGGCGGCGATGGTACAAGTGCTAGCGATTGCTATTTGTACAGAACGTAGCAACCTCAAATCCGGAAGCTGATGCCCTCTTTTAAAAATCAGAAGCCACAGGAGACCGCTCGGTGGGCAGGCGCCTTTGCTATCTAGGGTATGAGGACTTGAATTTAAATTTCAGTCACTCATAGAAAAAAAGCTGGGCGTGGCCACACGGGCGTGTAACTCCAGCGCTGTGAGGGGCAGAGAGGAGGGTTGCTAGCTTTGGCTTCTGGCTTAGTGAGGGACTGAGAGGGTCCGTTTCAAAAGGAATATGGCAGAAACACCTGCGAACTCCTCTGGCCTCTCCTTGTGCACACGCGGTTTCCTTCGTAGACCTGGATGCCCTGGAACCCTGGAACTTACTCTGTAGACCAGGCTGGTCTTGAACTCACAGAGGTCCACTTTCCTTTGCCTCCTGAGTGCTGGGATAAAAGCCCTGCGCCACTACCGCCCAACAGGTTTCTGCCCTCTTACTGAGTCAAAATGATTGGTTCTTCCTAAAGTTTCTTTTTGTCAGGTGTTTGTTCACAACCAGAGGAACAATAACATTCATCTTGCTTTATTTTTTGCTACATTTTGAAGATGGAAAGGAATTCCAGAGTGGAATTTTTTGGTTTTATTTTGTATTTTTTTGTTTGTTTGTTTGTTTGCTTTTGTGTTTTTGAGACAGAGTTTCTCTGTGTAGTTCTGGCTGTCCTGGAACTCACTCTGTAGACCAGGCTGGCCTCGCACCCACAGAGATCTGCTTGCCTCTGCCTCTCTAGTGCTGGGATTAAAGGTATGCACCACCACTTCCTAGCAAAAAATTTGAATGAAAAAAAAATATTTCTTTAGTATATGTGTGTGCATATGGAGGTCAGAGAACAATGCTGTCCTGGACCTGGGGAGAATCGAACTCAGTTCATCAGGCTACACAGCAAACCAACAAGGTATCTCCCTCACTGTCTTAGTCAGGGTTACTATTGCTGTGATGAAACACCGTTGACCAAAGCAACTTGGGGAGGAAAGGGCAGTTCACCATCAAAAAGCAGCGAGGGCAGGAACCTGGAGCAGGAGCTGATGCAGAGGCCATGGAAGGATGCTGCTTACTGGCTTGCTCAGCCTGCTTTCTTATAGAACCCAGGACCAACAGCCCAGGGATGCCACCACCCACAATAGACTGGGCCCTCCTGCATCAAACACCAATTAAGAAAATTCCCTATAGGCCTACCTACAGTCAGATCTTACGGGAACATTTTCTTAGTTGGGGTTCCCTCCTCTTAGATGACTCTGGCTTTTGTCAAACATAAAAACAGCCACCGTCAGCAAGAACCTTTGCCAAGGTACTCTCACAGTTCTGTTTGTTGATGGGTGGGTTGTTTTTTGTTTGTTTGTATTTTGTTTTTTGCTTTTTTTTTTTTTTTACAGTCTCATGTATTCTAGGCTAGCCTCTAACTCATTAAGTAGGCAAGGCTGTCCCATGTACCATCATCTCTGCCTTTTATGATGTTGGGTGATTGAAATCAGGTTTGTGTGTGCTGTGTATGCACTCTACAAACCGAGTTGTCTCTCCAGCAGGTAACGTGACCTTTGAGCCAATCTCTTGAGAAACACTCTGTGAGTTTGCTTGTACAGGTGTCTGTTTAAATGCACACACAGGTGGGCAGGAAGCACGTATGTGTGCATTTTACATAACAGTCATCACAGAAGGCTCAGAGTTCTCCACCTTCCAACTACACATGTGGAATGGAGCCAATTTCATATCAGTTATATAACCCTTCTTGACTATTTTCCAAGGCCACTTAATAACAATAGTTTGCATAAATCAGTTGCATAATTTAGCAAGTGCTTCCTGTTACTGGCCACTTTGCTTTAAGTCGTTTACATCCGGTAACCCGTGGAGGTTTGACAGTTATTATCATCTCATTTTCTAAATGAGATCCTAGGGCATGGAGAGGTTAATTAACTTTCTGCTCATCACACGGCTTGAAAATCACCAAGCTAAAATTGAATCCTGGGAGTCCCGGAGCCTGTACTACTCACCCATGAAAGGGTATGCCTTTATGTACGGGGAAGCCACACTCCTCTCAGTGACCGGTTTTCACAGTGTCCTGCGTCTTATGTTATTTACAGAAAAGTGTCACACATTAGTGGAGCTCAAATTGTGACCCAGAAGCCCTGGGGATCCCTGGGATGTATTTAAAAAGCTAGAAGATTCAGAATCTGGAAATAGGATTTATGAATCCGAAGTTCTACCATGGAGCTAGGTGTAGCACACACCCATAACGCCAGCACTCAGGAGGTAGACTCGGGAGGGTCAGGAGCCCAAGGCAGAGCTATACATGGAGTTTGAGGATAGTTTGAGATGGAGATTCTGTCCAAACAAACCACACACACACACACATTAAAAATTTTTAAAAATATTTAAGGAAGCAAGAAATAAATAAAACGGGATCTAAATAAACTTCTTTTACCCTTATATTATTATTTCCTTATGAAATATAGAGTATAGCAACATTAGGACCAGTATGTTTGTTTGCTTGTTTGTTTTCCAAGACCGGATTTTGTAACAGCTCTGGCTGTCTTGGAACTTATTATGTAGACCAGACTGACCTCAAAGTCACAGAGATTCACACACCTCTGCCTCCCGAGTGCTGAGATTAAAGGCGTGGCCACCACCGCCCAGCTGTTGGGACCAGTGTGAAGATGATAGAATAGACAAAGAAATGGGCTTTCACTTGGACCCAAATCTCACACATACTAGGCAAGGGCTCTACACCCAGACTATATCTTTAGTCGGTTTTTGTTTGTTTGTTTTTATGTTTTTTGAGACAGGGTTTCTCTGTAGCTTTGGAGCCTGTACTGGAACTCGCTCTGTAGTCCAGGATGGTCTTGAACTCACAGAGATCCACCTGCCTCTGTCTCCCGAGTGCTGGGATTAAAAGCACGCATCACCACTGCCCAGTTATTCCTTTTTAAATTTTTATTTTGAGACACAGTCTCACTAATTTGCCCAGACTTGTGTTGAATTCACTCGGTAGCCCAGGTCGGCCTCCCATTTACTCTCCTCCTGCCTAATCTTACAAGTAGCTGGGCTGAGGTCCCAGCATGGCTACGTGAACTGCTCCTCCTTCTATTAGGACATGGGTTGCATAGATTTTCTAAAGCATCTGCATATGCTTCTTTTGTTTTGGAACTCTCTAGAGTTTTCACGAAAGCAAGTTGCTTATGTAAGCATGCTGTGGTCTAACTATTTATTAAGGTAGTCTCTCACTGTGGAGTCTAGGCTGCACAGAACCTTGATGAATAGCCAGGGCTATCTTCAAACTTGAAATCCTGAGGCTGGAGGGAGGTCAGCAGTTAAGAGTATACATTGCTCTTTTAAAGACCAAGAAAGACCAAGGTTTGTTTCCTAGCACTTACACGGTAGATCATAAACATCTGTAACTCCAGTTCTAGAGCATCTGACACCTTCTTCTAACTTCTGAGAGCACCAGGCATGCACATGGTATATGTACATACATGTAGGCAAAGCACTCAAACACATAAAATAACTATATCTAAAAAGTAAAAATAGGTGGACAGTGCCTGAGGGAGGACACCTGAGATTGTCCTCTGACCTCTGTGTACACACACACACACACACACACACACACACAGAGCGAGAGAGAGAGAGAGAGAGAGAGAGAGAGAGAGAGAGAGAGTGAGTCCTGGGGCTAGAGAAATGGCCCTGTGATTGAGAATGCACCTCGCTCAGTCATGAGGACCAGGGTTCAATTCTCAGCATGTTGGCTGAACTACTTACAATCTCTCCAAGGTATTTGACATCGTCTTCTGGTCTCCATGGGCACTGGCACATACATTAAATAAAATATGAATATACACTCATACAGGTACATTAAATAAAAATATTTAAAATGCTTCTAAAAAGAAAAGAAGTTTTCAGGGCTGGAAAGCTCAGTGGTTAAGAGCGTACATTGCTTTTTCAGACCATTGAGTTGGGTTCCCAGCACCCACCGTTGGGTGACTCACAACTGCCTGTAATCTCAACTCCAGGGGATCTGGTACCCTCTTCTGGTCTCTGTGGGGAGTGCACTTAAACTAAGACGACACAGGCATTCACCTAGGAAATATTTTTTGAGGCAGGGTTTCAGGAGCAGAGAAGGCTACAAAGAGAATAGTTGGGTTAGAGTCTTGGCTCAGAGGTGGAGTGCCGGTGAGAGATGTCCTGACGGCATGGATTAGAGGGTAGAGCACCTGGTGTGCATCAGCGAGGGGCTGGAGATAGTGGCTCAGTGGTAGAACAACTGCCCAGCCTGCACGGGGTTCTGGGTCCGACCTCTGGCATCAGAAATAAAGGAAATAAAATAAGAGTAGGAAAGAAAGAGAAACAAGGTGACTTTCCAATTTGTATTCTTTTTAGTTTCGGCCTCATTCCTAGGTGATGTGACCGTTAGCAGTTTCTTCTTTTAGGTCAATGACTCTCACCTGGAATGGTTTTGCCTCCAGGGTAAAACAAGTGATTTCTGTACATGTTACAATGGCAGACTGGCATCTGTAGGGATTCTGCAAATGTGTTGGTAGGCATTGGCCACCATCTGCAGCAAAGATTCTTCCGGTCTAAGATGTGATTGTAGTGAAGTTCCAAATACTGGCTCTAGGCGCTACCCATTCCCCTATATTCCTTCTTCCCTTGCCATTCTTTCCTATTGCCGTAGCTCATCTACTCTTCTATGCACTGTCTCTCTTTCTTGTTGTAGAACATTGTTTTAAGATTATTTATGCTGTGGAACATTTGTTTAATGTTGCCAAGATGTGTTGTATTCTTTTATGCTGCATTAGTTTAATTCTTCTGATGCTGTGTTACTTTGCCTGTCTAAAACACCTGATTGGTCTAATGAAGAGCTGAACAGCCAATAGTGAGGCAAGAGAAAGGGTAGGTGGGGCTGGCAGGCAGACAGAATGAACAGAAAGAGAAATCTGGGAAGAAAAGATCAAGAAGCAAGAAAAGGAGAAGGAAGAAAGGAAAATGCCAGGGGCCAGTCACCCAATCACACAGCCAGCCAGGGAGTAAAGGTGAAAGCAAGATACACAGAAGTAAGAAAAGGAAAAAGCCCAGAGGCAAAAGGTGGATGAGATAATTAGAGTTAAGAAAAGCTGGCTAGAAACAAGTCAAGCGAAGGTTGAGCATTCATAAGTAAGAATAAGTCTCTGTGTTTGATTTATTTGGGAGCTGGGTGGTGCCCCCCAAAGAGGCAAAGTACCAAAAGAATAAAAGAACAAATAACATCACTAACACTTTCCCTCTGTCTCCATTTCTCTCCCTATCTGTCTATGTATCTACCTCCTATCAGCTATCTATCTATCTATCTATCTATCTATCTATCTATCTACCTCCTATCTATCTATCTATCTATCTATCTATCTATCTATCTATCTATTTTTTTTAAAAAACAGGCCTCACATAGCCTAACCTCACTTCACATTGGGAAGGTGACCTTGAACTTCTAACACTTTTGCTTTTACTCAGCAAGTACTAGTATTATGGGGGAAGGGGTATCTCTATGCCTGGTTTATGCTGTGCTGGGGATTCAAGTCAGGGTTTCACCCATACTAGACAGTCACTCTCTACCCGCTGAGCCACACTCCAGCCTCTGCCTTTTTAAAAAAATTAATACAGACATTAGAGATCCCTTTGAGAATCAGATAAAAGCTACAAACCTCCAATGCATTGTGGGAATACACATACTCACAAATTCTGTATAAATTTCAGGAGCACCATGGACATTGTCACAGCTCTTCCAAGACTCTCTGGGTGTTCTGTTTTGAATGTCTGTTGTAAAATGTCCCCTCCAGAGGGGGCTCGCTTGGGCAACCTTTCCCTTGTGCAGATTAAGAGACCAGTGGGTAGAGGGTGAGGCACTGGCTCTGGATGCCTTGGGGGAGACCGGAAAAAACAGCATGTGAAACACAGACCACCTGACTCCCCAGCGCTGGGACATTTCCACTTCACCCTGAATGAGGACATTCTAGAAGCGCTGATTATCATCCTTCCCCCGATGCGATGGGAAGGAGAGCCGAGCAGCCACTCTCTGTTCCTCTCCAGAAACACAAAGGCCCCAGCTGTGGCTGATGACAAACACCTGGGGAGAGGATGCAAGGGACCGGAGGCTTCGGGTGATGGGAGGATAGAGCTGACGCTTCAGGGTAGGGAGTGCAGAGAACAGATCCACTCATTCCCAGACTCCATTCATTCCTTCACTGAGCCACCCTTTCCGTATCCCTGGACAGAGACCTCCTATCTACTGGCTGTGGGAGTGGGGCGGAAGCAAGTCAGACCTGTTCCTGTTTTGGTCAGCTCCCGCGCTGACAGGCAAGATAGATTCCACACACCAACCACTAGGTGGGGTACCTGGGTGCTGGTGGAGGTAGCACAGGGCAAATTGGAAACATAGCAAGGATACAGACTGCAGCAATCAGGGAAGGCTTCCCGGAAGAATGAAAATTGAAGGTGAACATTTTTATATTAAAAGATATATTTATTTATTCATAAGTTTTTTTAGGGGGGTGCACGTGCCACAGCATGCCTGTGGAGGTCAGAGGACAATTTGTGAAAGTCAGTTCTCTGCTTCCTCTGTGTGCCTCCTTAGGGAATAAACCTAGGTTCTCAGGCTTGACCGTAAGAACAGTCTCTTGCTAAGTATCTCACTGGACCTTATTTTGTTCTTAAGACAAGGACTCATGTAGCCCAGGCTGGTCTTGAACTCATTTGTTGTCAAGAAGGACATTGAATTCTTGAACCCTCCTGATTGTCTCCAGACTGCTGGGATTTCAGGCAGTCAGGACCACACCTTGTTTGATGCAGCGTTGGTGAATGAACCCAGGGCTTCATCCATGCTAGACAAGTACCCGGATCAACTGAGCTCCACCTTCAGTCCTGTTATTTTGTTTGCTTGTTCTGTTTTTCGAGACAGGGTTTCTGTGTAGCCCTGGGTGTCCTGAAACTCACTCTGTAGATCAGGCTGCCTTGAACTCACAGAAATCCACCTGTCTCTGCCACCCAAGTGCTAGGGTTAAAGGCGTGCACCACCACTGCCCAGTGCAGTAAGTGCTCTTAACCTCTGAGAAATTTGGCCAACTCCTGCTTGTTTTTGAGACACCTGGTCTATATGGTCCAGACTGACTTGAAATTTGCTATGCAACTAATGTTAACTTTAAATTCCTCAGCCACATACATGCCTCAACCCCCAAATTTTGGGGATTAAAGGTGTGTACCATCACAGCAAGGATAAGGGTGAATCTTTTTTTTTTTTCATTTGTTTGCTTGTTTGGTTTTTTTCCGAGACAGAGTTTCTCTGTGAAGCCACGATTGTCCCAGAACTAGTTCTGTAGACCAGATTGGCCTTGAACTCAGAGATTCACTTGCCTCTGCCTACTGAGTGTTGGGATTAAAGGCATGTGCCACCATGTCCGGTTGAGGCTGAATCTTTTAAGAGTAGATGGAAGAGGCTAGAGAGAGAGTTCAGTGGTTAAGAGCACTTTTGCTCGTCCTGAGTTTGGTTCAAGATTCCCTTTAACTCCAACTCCAGGAGATGCCAGGCCATCTTCTGGCTTCTGCAGGGAACCACACTTAGAGGAAACAGCAAATACCCCGCCTCCATACACACCTCAATATAACTTTAAAAGAATGATTTTAAAAAGTGATGGAAGGCCAATGGAGAAGCCTTAGTGTGTTGAGTTACTGACTTATCACCAATACTGACGATCTGAGTTTGCTCCTTGGAAACCACATAGTGGAGAACCCTGACTCCTGGAAGTAGTCCTCTGACCTCCACACTTGCAACATGACATGTGCACACAATGCACGCCATTAATTAATTAACCACTATTTGAAAATCAAACAACATCAAAAAGAGTGAGCAGACACATCTGTGGGCTGAGCTGGGCAGGAGAGCGACTGTATCATAAGGATGCACAGGGAGCCATGGAGGAGTCTAGGAGGAAGAAGGACAGGGCCAGCTATGATGCTGCACAGTCAGGATCACGTAAGAAGACATCGAGAGGCTAGTGGCGTGGGCTGGGGGCAGAGCCTATGGTAGAGCAGGGCAGGGAGAAGGGAACCGAGAGGGAAGGGTACCTACACAGGAGACCAGATAGGACATACACAAGGCCTGATTGTTGGAACAGAATGTTTCATGTCTGTGCTAAAGCCAGAGTGGCTGAGCAGCGTGTGTGACCTTCACAGTGTGATGCTTTATGGGACATATTCGTCATCTGTCAAAACAGCAGAAGGCCTATAGCTTCAAGCGACACATACCAGTCATCCTGAAGCTTCTGCAGATCAAGGTCAAGCAAGATATATGATGCTGTGACCAGGGTCTTTCAAACCTGAAACCATGGACTGGCTTGTTCTTATCTGGAACTTGGGCTGGGAGAGATGGCCAAACTCATGAAGCTGGACAGAATTCACTGCCCTGTAGTCAGAAGAAGTTCTTTGTTCTCTTGCTGCCAATCAAAATTCTCTGTACCATGGCTCTGTCTATAGTAGGCTGTGTGTGTGTGTGTGTGTGCGCGCGCGCGCGCGAGCATACAGATACACATGTACCACAGCGTGCAAGTGGAGGTTAGGAGGTGAAAGAACACATTTTTGAGAGTCGGTTTCCTCCTATTTTTTCCCTATAAATGTATTAGTCTTTTTGTGAATGTGTCTGAATGTGGGTGTGCATATGGGGGTCAGAGGGTGGCTCTGAACTGTCTCTTTCCCTCTACTGTGGGTCCTGGGACTTGAACGCAGTTTGTCAGACTTGTGCAGCAAAAGCATTTACAAACTGAGCCATTTCGATGGTCCATCCACCTTGTGGTTAAGACAGGATCTCCTTTGTTGTGTATTCCAGCTGGTCTATGAACTTCTGAGTAATTCTCCTGTTTTACCGTGGGAGTGATGGGATTACAGATGTGAGCCATGTGCCACATCCGACTTTTTATATGGGTTCTGGGGGTTGAACTGAGGTAATCAGGATTTCATGGCAAATGTGTCTGTCTGGTAACGCATCTCTCTGGCCCTGATAGCGTGCTTTTTAAAGGACACTATAGGGACTGGGATGTGGCTCAGTAGGGAGAGTGTTTGCATAATGTATGCACAAAATCATGACTTCAATCCACAGGCAGCACTGTATAAATTATGTATGGTAGTGCACACCTGTAATCAATACTTGAGAGGTGGAGGCAGGAGAATCACAAGTTCAAGGCTATCCTTGCCTACAGAGAATGTTCAAGGGAAACCTAGGCCATGTGAAACCATTTTTAAAAAACAAACCAAAACAAACAAAACCAGCTTCTGAAAACACATAAATAAATTAAAACAAATAAATAAATAAATATGTGCTCTTTTTGGTCCCCAGAACAGTAAATGTCCTAATTATGTATCATTTAACATATAGAAAACAACTAGCAATGTAAAAAAATTTATATCTGAAGGAAGGGAGAAAAAAGTGAGTAAAACCATTATCTATCAGAGAAACAAACAAACAAAAAAAAGCAATGCAAAGGTAATCATTACTTAGAAATGTTAAGGAAAGTCAGAGAAGAAATACCTTTCTTTCCCCTTTAAGAAAGGGTCTTACTATGTACCCTTGGCTGGCCTCACACAGATCCTTCTGCTTCCTGAGCTCTGGGATGAAAGGTGAGTGCTACCACACCAGGACCCAAGAGAATACATAATTTAAAACACTTACAAAGTCAGAGAGTTGGCTCTGTATGTAAGAGTGCTCGCCACACATTCATGACCATCATAGTTCAAGTCCCAGCTCCTACTCCACAAATTGGGTGTTTGCAAACTTCTATAACTTCAACTCCAAAATGGGCTGAAACTTGGAGGGGGCAGTCCTCTAAAGCTTGCTTGTTTGCTTCCAGAGTAAAGCCCCTGCCTCAAAGGAATAGTCCACACTTGTACTAGCGTATGTCGCATGAGTATGTGCTCATGCACACACACACACACACACACACTCACACACACGATGGAAACAGAGAGATGGCTCAGTGGTTTGGAGTGTTTGTTGCTCCTATAGAGAATTCAGGTTCAATTCCCCGCACACACATGGTGACTCAACCATCTGTACCTCCAATTCCAAGAGGTCAGACTCCCTCTTCTGACCTTTCCTGTACCAGGCACACATGTGGTGTAATACATAGATGCAAGCCAGAAATTTATATGTATAAAATAAAATATAGAACTCTAAAGCAATGACGACAACAACAATAAAGCCCTACTAACAGCCCTTTCCCAGAAAATACGGAATTTGAGACACAATTGGCTGAACTGTTTTTCTTAAAAATCCCTCACGTACCATTTGGTTCTTTTCTGTAAAAAGTAGTTACTAGGAATATTGATTTGTTTAGGAAATTTATTTTAATTTAAAATAAAAATAAAGTTGGCAATTAGCTCCCAGTGGCTAATTATTTTATGTGAGCATGTCTCAGCTGTGGATGATTTTTGTCTCTCAAGGCTCTTGGGACGGTTCTGAAGACTTTGGTTGTCACAACTAGAGAGAGGGTACTGATCCTAGCTTTTAGTGGGTGCCAGCAAGGGTTACTGCTCAACCTCCCACAATGTAAAATCCACCAGGCAACGAAGCAGTGCCTCATCTGGCTATCATTCATGCCAAGGCCAGGAACTTTGGCTTTATTCATTATCTGATATCCAACTTTGATGTCAGCTGACATTTTACACCCAAGCTATGGGATGCTTCTCTTTCTTACCTTCAGTTTTTACTTCTATAAAATGGGAGCTAAGCTAGATGCATACCTTTAATCCCAGCACTTGAGAGACCGAGCAAGGAAGGCTGATGTAAGTTTAAAGCCTGTCTGGTCTACATAATAAGATCTTTTCTCAATGTATATATGGACTGACTGTGTGGCTCATCAGGCAGCAGATGCTCGCCGTCAGGCTTGATGATCTGAGTTCAATTGCTGGGATTTACTGGTGGAGAGAACCAATGCCCATTGGCTGTCATCTGGTGTGCACATAAATACTCTATCATGCATATTCCTCTCACCACCCAAAATCGCACAGAAAATAAAATGTAATGAATTGAGCAATTAAAAACTAGGTATACTGTTGCATACCCCAAATCTCAAAGTTCAGGAGCTAGAGACAAGAAATTCAAGGTCATCTTTGGCTGCAGAGTGAATTTCTGGCCAGTCTGGGACATACGAGAACTTGTCTTAAAAAAAAAAATAAAACAAAACACATAAATAACTAGAAACTGTAGGGGTGGCTCAGCCAGGGAAAAGCTTGCAGCAAAAGCATGATGACCGGAGTTCAGAATCCTAGCACCTACGTAAACCTCCAAGTGTGGCAAAGTATGCCTATAATTTCAGTTCTAGAGGGGAGGAGACAGGAAGATGCCTGGGGTCTGCTGCCCAGCCAGTCTAACAGAACCCTCAAGCTCCAGGCCTGTGAGAGACCCCGTCTCAAAGAATATGATGGGATGAGAGGAGCAATTGAGGAAGGTATCTAACAGTGACCTCTGTTCTACACACACACACACACACGCACACACACATGCATAAGCACACACATGTAAAAATGAATGCATGCACATACATATACACAACAAAAAACAATAAAAAAAAACAGAATGGGGGCTAACCTCTGAATTGTTTCTCGAAAGGATTGAGCCAATGCCTGTAAGGTACTGAGTCTGCAAATTAAACGTTCAATTTATATAGGTTGTCATTGTTTTGTCTCTCCCTGGCAAAAGATGATGAAAAAATATACCCAGAACTGACAAGTGGATCCCAGGTCCCTTCCTTCCCTTAGGGGTTATTTTTATTTGCTTCTAAACCAGAGGCTTTAGGATGTTTTTCCAAACTCAAGTCCCTCAGGGGGCATGGTGGGGATGAAATGAACTGAGATAAAGCATTACCAAGGAAAGTTGGTGTCCTGATGCTTACTTGTCAAAACCGAGACAGGAGGATTGTCTTGAGTTTGAGCCCAGTCTGAGCTATAGGATGAGTCCCAGGCCAGCCTGACCTACAAACTGAGACATTGTCTCAAAAAAACTGAAGAGAAGCAACAAAACAGAAACAGGAGAATGAAGAGAAAGGAAAACTAGTGGAATTTTTTGAGAAACTGGGTACCCAGAGATACAAAATCAGGTAAATGATGGAGAGAGGAACATAGGTGTCCTCCCTGAGTCTCCAAGATGGAGAAATGCCCTGGCAAAGGTATGTTTAAATACTGAGTCAGCGAGATGGCTCGGCCCATCTAAGCATCTGCCATGCAAACCTGACCACCTTAGTTACACCTCCAGGACCCCTGCCGTATCAGGGGAGGGTCAACCTTGCGTGCTGTCCCCTGACCTTCACACACATGCCACGGCACACACCCTTCCTCACTCACACACATACCACACACACTAAAAACAAAAGTTTCTGAAACTTACCCGTTGCTGGTCTCTCTCCACAAAGAGTCTTCTTCAGAGTCTTCTTCAGCCCAGCTCTGCCTGCAACCCCTGGGTGATTTTGAATGAATGGCCTCACATCTCAGAGTCTCAACTTGCCAACTTTAGCAATGATTTTATAAGAATTTCAGGAGATAAAGTCATCCATAAGCTGCCTAGCCTAAGACAGAGACAACCCTTGGCTAGTTCTTAAGATTTTTGTGGTTCACCCCCACCATGTAGCTCAGGCTGACCACAAACTCCTTGTGTTGCAAAGGACCACCTTGAATTCCTGATCCTTCTGTCTCTACCTCCCTGGGACCCCAGATGTGACCACCACATCTGGCTCAATTTGCACTGTTCTTAAAAAAAAATGTGTAAAGTGACTTTTCAAGTTGTTCTCATTTTATCTGAAGATAACTTTGGTCCCTAGAATGGCTACGTTTAGGACAGGAAATGTTTGGTCCAAGGTCACCCAAAAGCAAAGAGCCATCTCTGAAATTCAGACCAAGACCAAAGTTATAATCATCAATTTTCTGCCTCAAATTGGCCCAACCCATACTCACTGGTTAGTTCTAGAAGTGACAGCTATGTTCACAACTGTTGCCTAGCTCTCCAGCCCGGTCCTGGATACCTTTATTTCTCCTCTTTGCTCCTCAACCTGATTCTGGTCTCGATGGGAACCAAACGGCATCCTCCTTTTCCATCAGGGTTAAACTACGGTAGGAGCAGAGGGTACCAAAAGAAAATTGTTGGTAAAACTCAAAATGCTTGCTATGCTTGTAAATGAATTATGGTTCATTTAGAAGAAATCTGTGGCCCCGTTACTTGGGGAAAGAGAAAAAAAGGACCCTGAGAAGTTGAGCTTTCCCTTGATTTTTTTTAGGAGAAAGAGGGGAGAGCATTCCTGGGGTCTTTTTAAAAAGGCCCTCCCCTCATTTCCGGCCGCCGCTGCCAACCTTGGCTGAGCGCCTGGATCCTGTTGCTATGACAACAGGAAGAGGCGGTGGCGGCGGCAAGCCATGCTGAAGAGATGGAGGCTAGTGGGGGTGGGGGTGATGGCTTTGAAATGGGGGTGGGGGTAGGGATCAGGGGGATGGGGGTGCGAGTGGGAGAGGGCAGAGGTGCCCTCTATTTCGGCCTTCCTGAGTGCATCTGAGCTGGTCCCCTTTCCCATAATCAGTCTCTCTGTCTCTCTGTCTCTCTCTGTCTCGCTGTCTCTCTCGCGCGCGGTCTCTCTCTGTGTCTCTCCCTCACTCTCTTCCTTGCCCCCTTCCCCAATTTCTTTCTCACCCCTTCCTCAATTTATTTTCCTTCCCATCCTCTCAGTCTCTCTCTTCCCACCGTCTCTCCTCCCTCTTCTCTGGATGGACTATCTCTTACTCCTATTCCCTTCTGTTGCCCAGACCCCCGACCCCCTCTTCTTCGCTCTCCCCCACACCCTCCCCCAGCCTCCCCCTACCCTTCTATTTCTCCCTCATCTCTTGCTGTTCTCTCTTTGCATCTCTTCCTGCTTCTGTCCCCTTCTCTCTCTGGATATTTCTCTCTGTGTGTGTCTCCTCAACTTCCTTCTGCTACCAGTCACTGCCTCCCCCAAATTCTTCCCTCCCCCACCTCTGTTCTCAGTCTCTGGGTCTCTCTCTTTTTCCGATTCTCCTTCTCTCTCTCTGTCTCCCTCCCTCTCTGAATCTATCTCTCTTCTTCCTCAGCTTCCTCCTGCCATTCAGACCCCGCTCCCCAACCATTTCCCTTCCCCCCAATCCCTCTCCTCTCGGAGGCTCCCCCATCCTTCAGCAGCTCCCCTCCCCCTCCCTCCCTCCTCCCTCCTTCTCTCTTCCAGCTCCGCACTTTACCCAGCGACACGAGAACCAAATTGTCTCCTCACCTTTTTTTTTAAAAAGCCCGACCCTCTCATCCTGACGGCCCAAGCTCCAAGCTACCCCCAGCTCCCCTCCCCCTCACTCTACACCCCCATTCTTCATACGCCTCCTCATCTCCATCCCCTCAACCAGGTCGGACGCCTGGGTCCCTTGCTGCTGGGGGAGGGGGAAGCAGCGAGAATTGGGAGTCCAGAGGTGTTTCTGGGGGTGTGCTGGCAGCAGGGGCTAGACGTCCCTCCCCAGTGCATCGGAGAGTTGATCTACCGTTAACTGAGGTGAGAGATCTTTTTATTAATCGGAGGTGGGTGGGAGTAGATTTAAGGTTCCGTGAATCCCCCTAATTCTGGGAGGAAAAACACTTAGTCTCTCAAACGAAGGACTGTGACCCCCCTCTTTTATCCAGAATCTTTATAAATGGGGGTCCCCTATTCCTTTCTCCGTTGCAGATAGACTCAATGAAGAGTCCCCAAAGCCAGACAGATTGTCTCTCAAATTGACAAAAATGAAAAGCTCTTAAAATCTTTATGGATGGAGAAAGTCTCTCCTAGTCCCCTTTCCCCCTATCCTGGTTGTAGGGCCCATGAGGCTTGGGAATAAGGTACATGTTGGGGTTAGAGCTCATGTCCGTGGAAGCAGCAATTTGTTAAGACAGTGGAGGAGGCTGCTGTGGTAGTGGTGAGGGGCACAGGCATGTCCAGAGGTAGGAAGAGGGAAACTCTGTCTGGGTCAGGGACCAACCTGGAAAAAACGGGAAAGCTGGGAATGGGCCCAGGAAGGGGCCGTGTGTGATGTTGTGTGTGTGTGTGTGTGTGTGTGTGTGTAGGCAGGAACACACGTGTGGGGCACTAGGCCCGTTGCCATGGAGACACCCCCCATAGACAACCTTTCTCTACAGCCCCTCCTGGGAGCAGACCCAGTCCAGGGCCAGCTGGTGGGGGCGGTGGAGCTAGAGAGGAAACTGGGAGGCCAAGGTCACCCTGTACCGGGACCTGGGGTTTCTAGTTGGTGCCTCTCATCCTTGGAGCTTCCAGACTCCTTCACTGGGAATTGGGAAAGAAGTCAGGGGAAGAGGTTGAAACAGGTGAGGGCAACACAGCCAGAAAGAGGCACAGCGGTGGGGATCTCATAGAAGGGAGAAACGAATGGACAGGGAGCGGACTGTCTGGAACTGGGAGTTGTAGTTTTGTAGCTTGCTTTCTTTTGTGTGTGTTTCTTTTTTGGAGATGATGGGGGCTAAGTTCTGCACAGGTGAGACTGTTGTGAGGAAAGACTGGGGATGTTCCAGAGAAGTCTGCGGGGCCTGACGAGGGGATTTTCCTCAGTGCGACAGATGCTGAAAGCTGTGGTGTGTGGAAGAAATAGGCAAAAGGGAAGAGGATTCTCTATGATGTTGAAACAAAAGTTGGGGACAACAAGTTCTAATCTGTTAGAGTGTGGGGTTCAGAGTCACCTGGGAAGATCTAGAATTGGGGGATCCCTTGCAGGGTAGACTACTGAAGCTGTAGCGAGATGTCTCTGCTGAAGGCAAGAGCCAAGGCTTGCTGGGCAGAACAGGGGGAGGCGATTATATTTTGGGACAGTTTAGATATTAGAACATTTCTGAATGGGAGCGAATTGGGGTCTGGAGAAAGCAAAGGCTGTGAGTAGGAAACCTTGTGAAGCTCACAGAGCAAAGTTTTCTTAATGGAGGAGAAAGCAACGGGAAAGATGAGTTTGTGTGAGTTGTAGGGAGAACGGAGACAAGGTTCCAAACACAAACATAGCAGGCCTCTGGGGCTGGAAGGGAGGTGGATGAATGACCCACAAGGGCAGGAGGGGCTGTGAGAGTCCGAGCGGCAGAGATTGGGGTACAGTCTCCCAAGCCTAGGGGATCTGGAGAGATTGGGGTACAGTCTCCCAAGCCTAGGGGATCTGGAGAGATTGGGGTACAGTCTCCCAAGCCTAGGGGATCTGGAAATTCCCCGGGGAGCTTTTGAAAAGCCCTAGGTGCTTGACCACATTTCAGACTCATTAACTTGGGATTTCTCAGGTCCAGTATCAGAATTTTTATTTAATCTTCTGGTACTTCGAAGATGTATCCAAGGTGGTAAGGCCAGTCCTGAGACGCAAGGGCCTATAGAGAGAAAACCGAGGAAGCCTCAGGGCCACTGAGCAGATACTGTACATCTGTGAATAGTGAGGGTCACTTGCGAAGGCTTGTTTTAAGCTAAGGAGAGATTGAGGGATTCATTTTTTCTGAGTAAATTATAGGAGACACGCAAGGTGTCATTGAGTGACAAAAACAGGGAGGGAGGCATTCTGTCAAGGAGGGGAAAAACAAAACAAAACCATGGAATTAATGAAAAATTTTTGTTTGTTTTTCTTTAGATGGGGGTCTCAAGTAACCCAGGCTGGCCCCCAACTTGCAGTGTAGCCAAGGATGTCCTTGAGCTGATCCTCCTGCCTCTACTTCCTGAGTGCTGGGATTACAGGCATATGCCACCCTGTCCCATTGATATTGTGGTTGCTATCAAACCCAGGGCTTTATGCAGGTTAGGCCAACACCTACCAGGTACATCTGCACCTGAGAGTGTGGCTTCTAAATTGGAGAGAAGTCAGAGGCAAAATTGGAGAAGTATGAACAGGCTTTTCCTAGCAGTGCCTGTGTGTGTGCATGTGTGTGTGTGTGTGTTTATGTATGTTACTATATGTGGGAAGGCTGGTAATGGGGGTCAGGGGAATTAAGCAGTGAGAGAGGCAGGGACCTCCTTAGGAGGAGCTAACAGTGGAGTTTGAATCAAGGGTTGGGTTTGTAAGAGGGCATTGGGGATCACAGGAAAGGAATCAAAGGGGTGGGTCATGACCTCTGAGTATATGGGCTGATGAAGTACAATCTTTTAGTAGAGATTAGCAGGAAAGGTCGGGTGATGGTGGCGCAGACCTTTAATCCTAGCACCCAGGGAGGCAGAGGCAGGCAGGCAGATCTCTGTGAGTTCAAGGCCAACCTGGTCTACAGAGTAAGTTCTAGGACAGGGTTCAAAGCTACACAGAGAAACCCTGTCTAAAAAATCAGAAAAGAAAAGAAAGAAACCACACAAAAAACAAAAAGAAAGAAAGAGAAAAAGACATTAGCAATTAACAGGAGAGCAGTTTTGAGCAAAAAGAGACCATCTCAACAGAGCTAACTCTCTCTCTTGCCTCCACCAGTTGGAGACCATGGCTTCACTCTGACCTCCGCCTCCGCAGCCACCTGCTTGCTGCCTCCATCCCCTCTGGCCCCTCGAGGCCCCCCGCTTCTGCCTGTGTTGTGACCCCCCCAGTCGCCGGCACGGCCCCACCTCCGCTGCCCCGGTGGTGGCCCACGGCCCCCCGGCTGCCTGTGGTCAAACTGGAGTCATTGAAACGTTGGAATGAAGAGAGGGGTTTGTGGTGCGAAAAGGGCGTTCAGGTATTGCTGACCACCGTAGGTGCGTTTGCGGCCTTTGGACTCATGACCATCGCCATCAGCACTGACTACTGGCTCTACACACGAGCTCTCATCTGCAACACCACCAACCTCACCGCAGGTGATGATGGACCACCCCACCGTGGGGGCAGCGGCTCCTCGGAGAAGAAGGACCCTGGGGGCCTTACACACTCAGGCCTCTGGCGGATATGCTGCCTGGAAGGTAGGGTGCAGGAAGGCCCTGGCTGGCCACCTCCACTGAAGCCTGTGCCTCCAGCAAATTGACGGCTAATGTGTTCTGAGTCTCCATCTCAAGGTCTCCAGGGGTGTGCTTCCCTGCTGGAGCCTCTGTGATTCCACACATTCCTCTGCCCTACCTCCCAACCCTTCTTCTCTGCTTCTCTTATTTTATTTGATGATGTGGATAGATGCGTCGCCTGTAGGTTCGACTATGTACCACGGGCATGCTCCGTAACCTTTGAGGTCGGAAAGAGGGTGCTGGGTCCTCTGGAACTGGAGTTACAGATGGTTGTGAGCTGTGTGGAATTACTGTACACGTATTTCTGTGTGTCAGTGTTTTAAATACGTGCATGTGTTCAAGTCCCCATGCAAGCTTGAACAGAGCCTCTGATCCCCTGGAGTTAGTTATTAAAACCTTGTAAGATGTGTGATATGGGTGCTGGGAACTGGACTCTGGTCTTTTGGGAGAGCAGGGAGTACTCTTCACTGCTGAACCATTTCTTTGGCCTTCTTAAATTTTTTTTTTATTCTGTCTGTCTGTCTGTCTGTTTATGTATCTATGTATCTATCTATGTATCTCATCTATCTATGTATCTCTATCTATCTATGCATCTATCTATGTATCTATCATCTATTTATCTATCTATCTATCTATCTATCTATCCATCTATCTATGTATCCATCTAGCTATGTATCCATCTATCAATGTATCTATCTAGTGAGTGCTAGTTCCAGTGTGAATGTGGAAGGCAAAGGCCAGTTGAAGCTTCACACACAGGCCATCTCACCTGCCCTGCCCATTCTCTTCCCTTCCTCACATCTTTCCTCTCCTGTTGGCTTCCAGAATTGAAACAAAGCTATGCCTTCTGACCTCCTCTGGTCTCTCTTGCTCTCTCTCCCTGCTGGAGACCATCTTCTCCTCATCTGCAGCACTTAGTACCTTTTCCCCATCAGAACTTCTCCCAAGCTCACATCCTGGTCTTTCTAGTTCTTATTTAGACAGTTCTGCTTCATCTCCACAGCCTCATGACTTCCTAGCGGACTCCTGGGATGCTTCCTCTTCTCTGACCCCTTGTTTCTTCACTCTCCCTCCAAGTATTTTCTGTTTTGGGGTGCTGTTTTCAGGCTCAAACCTATCTCCTTGCCGGACCCTTCTTGACCAGGACACCTGCTATCTTTCTTTCTCTTGGCTCCTTCTCTATCCCATCCTCCATGTTAGTAATTCTTTCATGCAAATTTCCTGTCTATCTGTCATGCATATAGAGGCTGTGAAACAAGACTCGGGGTGCTTTATTATGTGACCGCTGTCCTTCCACCTTTCTGAACCTTCTCACCCTCATCTGTTGCACTGAGGATGGACCAGCAACCCCGAAGTTCCTTCCTTACCACCAAGAGCTGAAGTTTTTACACTTTTATTTTTTGTCTGTCTTGTTTTTTCTATTGCCCCTGACTCCTCTGTCTTGTCAAATCACTCACCTCAAGTGAAGAATGGGTGGGCTTTGAAGATGAGTCCATGGAATGTTTCATACTGGAAACCAAAGTCAGTCACCAGCATTACAAAGCAGGGAGACTGCTCCCTAAAGATCTGACCTCTGGCTTCCGGCAAGCTATCACAAAAGATCTGGTGTTCAGAACTGACCCCTACTGGCCCCATTTGAGTAGCAGACCCTTTCTTTAGATCTGGCTATGGAGTCAATCAGATGTCATAGTCACCTCTGCTCATTGTCATCCCATGTCCCTCCTCTTCTCTGGTACCCCCACCCTACGGGACATGTCACTAATGTCCACTCTTCGGCCTCACCAGGGCTGAAGTACAGAGCCATATATGGGAGTTTGCACCGGAACCCTCCTTGAAATGTATGTCATTCATTCATTCATTCATTCATTCATTCATTCAATCACTCATTTATCTGTGTGTTCATCCATCCATCTTTTAAAATTGACTTTAAACTGTGTAGCAGATTCTGTACCTTTTAATTTTGTATGTGTATCAGTATGGTTTGAATGTGTGTTTTGGTGTGTAGGTAGAGGTCAGAGGAGAGCTTGTGGGGGTCATTTCTCTCCTTCCACCATGTAAGTTCATGGAATTGAATGTAGGTTGTCAGTCAGCCATCTCCATGATCCCCAGATTCTCCCTGTTGAATCAAGAGCAATAAGGCACAAAAAACACATACAAATCTCTGACTTTAAATATCTTCTGTTCTGAAAGGAGAAAGACTAATGGAAATAATAGAGAGAAAGCAGAAATGGAGAGAGGGGCCATATCAGGGTTACGCATGTGAGTTAATTGAGAAGGATGGGAGGCGTTTGTTTCATAGAGCAGTTGACATTGGTTGGTGGCCTGGAGAAGTGAGGTTGGAGACACATGGATGTATAGGCTGTGGAAATAGGGGCTGCAAAGCTTCTGAGGTGATCATGAATCTGTGTTGGCCGCCAGCGGGAGGCCAGTGTGACTGGCAGACAGTGGGGAGGGAGCAATGCATGGTCAGAGAGATAATAAGCTCTTGACGTCACAGGCTCATGTGTACTCCACAGAAGATCCAGCTTTTGCCCAGAGATGGGAGCCATTGGATTCTCTGGAGTCGAGAAACCATGGGAGTTGGCTTAAGTTCTAGCAGAATGACTCTTGCTGCTATGTTGAGAGATGGCTCAGGGGAGGGTGGAAAGGGAGAATGTGGGAGCCGTGGTTTGAATTCATAGTATATTCCAAAGTTCCCCGTGGGAAGGCACTGCTGATGGAGCAACTGTGGGATCTGAGATGGAGAGATGGGTGAAGGGTGTCTTGGAGGCAGGGCTTCTGAACCTCCACCCCGGTGACATTTTGGGACTGAGGATTCTGTGTGGCGGGGGCTGAGCTGAGCATCGTAGGATGTTGATCTGGTTCTCTATTCCCTGTCTAGTCCCGCCCACCCCCAACAGTTGTGACAACCAAAATTGTAAATTGTCTCCATACATTATCTACCTTCCCCTGGGGGATTAAAAAAAAATCACCTCAGGTGAGAAATTCCACGTGATGAGGAAGTTTTGGTCATAGCCACTTGACAATGGGGGATCTGTTCATGAGAAGGAAGAGCAGGGCATTTTGTTTAAATTCCTTTATTTTCTCTTATTTCTCTCACTATTAAGGAGGGATATCACTGGTTCAGTTGTGGACGTGTCAGCTTTAGAATGCTTGCTAAGAAATAATGCCAGTGATGGGGGAGGCGGCATTCTCTGAAGGGCTAACAGCATGCAGAGGGGTAATTATTTCTGGCTTTGTGGAGCACACGGTCAGTGTTGCCACTTCTAGTGAAAGCATCCATTCTACACCCGAGTGTGGCCGCATCTAGCTGAGTATCCTTGGTGGACGTTGGCATTTGAATTTCGTGTCCTCTGCTCTGCTCTTCCTTTCACCCCTTCTTCCCTCTTTCTCTCCCTTCCTTCTTTTCTTCTTCTCCTTCCTCCACCTCTATCTCTTCTTTTTGTGTGTTTTGGTTTGGGTTTTTGAGATAGGGTCTCATGTAGCCTAGGCTGACTTCTAACTTGCTATGTGGCCAAGGTTGGACTTTGTTTTTAAATAGGACGTCTGTACAGTCTCTTTTAATTTTATTTGTATTGTATTATACTTATTATTGTGGAGGGGTGCACACACATGCCTGTCATGGTCACATTGGTTGAAGTCAGCAGATAACTCACAGCAGCTAATTTTCTCTTCTCTTCCTACCGTGCGAGTTCCAGGGCTGGAGCTCAGGCCATCAGATTTGACAGCAAGCACCTTTACCTAGTGAGCCATTTCATCAACCCAGACAAGATCCCCTTGTCTCTGTCTCTTAAGTGACTGGGATTATATAGCATGAGTCCCCATACCTAACTTAAAGTTTTTGCTTTTGCAACAAGACTATGAGATGCAGCTCAGGCTAGCCTTCAGTTCACAGCAGTTCTCCTGCCTCAGCAAGCAGCCTCAGTACTGAGATCACAGGTATGAACCACCACACCTAGGCTTCTCCCCCTAATAGATTGAATCCAGGGCCGCATGTATGCTAGGAAGGCATTTTATCCCTTAGCTGTATCCTCGGCTTTCTTTTTATTTTTATACAGTCTCACTGACTTTCCCAGGCTGGCCTTGAACTTGCAATCCTTCTGCCTCAGCCTTCCAAGTAGATGTAATAAAAGGTTTGTGTCAAAAGATCTGGCTGAGTTTCATGCCATTTCAGATACGAGGAAATCACTCTTCTTGATACTTTACAAAGTGAAGAAACCATTCTCAGTTAGGTCTGGTCTGCTTGTTGTCCTTTTCTCCTCTTATTCTGACTTATTAGAGACGTGGTCGGAGAGACTGGAGTCAGCAGCCTGGCTGGAGATGTCTATGTGATGAGCATCAGTGTGTGTGTGGACCAGAGTCACCAAAGAGAAAAGGAAGAAACACAACAAATGACTAAGTTCATAAAGTGCTTTCTTTGCAAATACAAGGACCTGAGTTCAATTCCCAGAACTTACGTAAAGAACTAGATAGGGGGGGCTGAAGAAATGGCTCAGTGGTTAAGAGCCCTGACTACTCTTTCGGATGACCTGGGTTCAATTCTCAACACCTGCATAGCAGCTCACAACTGTCTGTAACTCCAATTTCTAGGGATCTGACACCCATGGCAAAACACCAAAAGTCAGACATGGCAGTAAATGCTTTTCTGCAGCTTGCTGGTCAACCTAGCCTCTAGCAAGAGGCTCTTTCTCAAAGGAAGTAGCATACAATAGAATGACATTTAAACAAGCATAAGAAAAATCAAACCAAAAACATTTGAAGCCAGGCATGGTTCAATCCTAGCATTCTGGAGGCAGGATCTCCAAGGCAGGATCCATGCTCCAGATGGGCCAGGGCAACATAACAAGACCTTGTCTCAAAAGGGAAAAAAAAAGTAAAAAAAAAAAAAAAAAGACAGTCAAAATGTGTTCTAACTTCATTTCTGTTGTTATAATAAATATTCTGCCAAAAAATAACTTAAGGGAGAAAGGGACTTTTTCCATCTTTTTAAAAAAAACTACTTATCTATTTATTTTGGTTTTTTTTGAGACAGGATTTCTCTGTTTAACTAGCTGTCCTGGAACTAGCTCTGTAGAACAGGCTAGCCTTGAACTCACAGAGATCCACCTGCCTCTGCCTCTCAAGTGCCAAATTACAGGTGTGCGCCACCAGAGCCCTGCTCTTTTTATTTATCTTTGTGTCTTTCAGATCATGCATTTCAATCCCATTCATCTCCCCATTCCTTCATATCCACCGCCCCTGCAACTCCATCCACCCAAATAAAATAAATTTTTTTTTTTTGATTTTCAAGACAGGGTTTCTCCGTAGCTTTTTGGGTCCTGTCCTGGAACTAACTCTTGTAGACCAGCCTGGCCTCGAACTCACAGAGATCCGCCTGCCTCTGCCTCCCGAGTGCTGGGATTATAGGCGTGCGCCACCACCGCCCGGCATAAAATAAAATTTAAGAGGAAAAAAAGAAAAGAGAAAAGAATAAAAATGGACAAAAGGAAAAACCTTATCATGGGAGTTGTGTGTGACACAGTAACCCTTTAGTCCAAGTATTTTTACTTGCAAATGTTCATTGTAAAGAGTCATTGGTCGTGTTGGAGGTCTCTAGCTTTTGCTACACTGTCTATGCTGGGCCCTCACTGGGACTCCTCTAGGATATCCTGTTGTTGCAGTGTGTTGTGGAGATTCTGCAGCTTTGGGTCTGCAGAACCAGCCCCTCCATGTGCTCCCACAGATCATGGATGGGGTGGATGTTGGGGTTGACCAACTCATAACCCTGGTTCTTGGCTCGGGTAGTTGCAGGGTTGGCCAGTCTGCCAGTTCTCCCCCATCCTCACCATCAGGGTGAACTCTCCAACATTGCTCCTGGCTAAGTCACCCCTTGCCGTGATGAGCAAGAGGCAGGGCCAGTTCTGCTTGCATGCCCTCAGGGTCTGCTCTCCCATACTTGGACCAGGTTACAGTGGATTGTTGGGGGGCAATCAGGCAGTCACTTCAGATAGTTTGTCACATTGCATCCATAGTCAAGAGCTGAGAGAAATGCATGCATGCATGTTGCTTGCTTGCATACAAGTTCTCCCCATTTTCTCTCATACAATCCAGGACCCCCACGTCCAGGGAATGGGACTATCCACAGTGGGCACATCTTGCCACCTCAATTAAAGCAAACAAGCCGTTCCTCCACAGATGCTCCCAGAGGCCACCCTGAACTAAACAATCCCTTGTTGTGACTCTCAGATGGCTCTAGGTTGTGTCCAGCTGGCAAATAAAACCAACTCTCACAAAGGGTTAATGTATGAGGGAGCTGGAGAAGTGCTTCACAGGAGACAGGAGGGAGGGTCAGATGTTGGGTTAAACCTGATGGGTGTGCTGTACGCCAGAGGAGGTTAGTGTGTCACGGAGCTCGCTTGTGAAGGCTCACTTGACTGTTACTGTAGCTGCCATTCATGTGGCGCTCAAATAACCCGCTAAAGAGCTACTATTATTGTCCCGCTCCCCGCCCCCGCAAGAGAAAGCATTGGCTCAGAGATGCACAGTGTCTTGCCCAGAGTCACACAGTTAACACACTGTAGCAACTGGATTAAAATTTAGGTCCGGAACAAAGCAGTGAAACTACCAACTTCCAGCCCACTGGGTATTCAGGTGTGCAGAAGGTCTGGCACTTCTGGGACTCAGTCTCATCTTCCTTTGTGGTATTGGAAATGGTATAGAATTTTGCCTTGAGACATAAACCATAAAACAAGACACTTTTTGTTCTCCACTGAGAGCAGTGTGGCCATGGACTGTCTGTATATTTTAACTTTCCCAGTTTCATTTCCATTATTGCAAAAGGAGGATCACGATAATGCCCTTTTAAATTTTTTAAATTTATATTTTATGTATAAATGCTCTGCATGTATACCCACACACCAGAAGAGAGAGTCAGACCCTATTATAGATGGTTGTGAGCCACCACCATGTCGTTGCTGGGAATTGAACTCAAGACCTCTGGAAGAACAGCCAGTGCTCTTAACCTCTGAGCCATTTCTCCAGCCCCCCCATATATAATATCTTATTCACAAGATTGGGAAAGTCTGAATTAATAAAAGTAAAGCACTTAGTAGGCTAGCAGGTGGTGCATGTACTGGTCTACTTATTATTGTTTTCTTCTTATTAGTATCTCAAGTATCCAGAATCTTTCCTTCCTAAGCACTCAGCACTGCCCAACAGAAACATAAAATAAATACTATATATAATTTATTTTTCTAATAGATACATTAAAACAAACAAGAAGGAACAGATAAGGGCTGGGGTGTGGCTCAGAGGTAGAGGGCTTTCTTGCCTCGAATCCTCCATTGAGGGTCTGGGGGTGTGCCTCCATGCAGAGCACCTGCCTAGATCCCCCCCACACCCAGGGCTCGAGGGCAAGGTTCAGTAGTAAAATACCTGCATAGAATCCACCAAGGGATTGGCTGCTGGGTGGGGTAAGGTGGGCCAGTGGCAGAGCTCTTGCCTAGACTTTATTAGCCAGGGGCCTAGTGGTGTAGTTCAGTGGTAAAGTGGCTGCCTAGACTTTTTCAGTTAGAGGTTCCGAGTGGGGCTTGGTGGTAGAGTGCTTGCCTAGAATCTATCAGTGGGGCCCCTTGGTATTTCACTTGGGTTCTATTCCCAGCAGTAAAATCCAAAAACAGGTGAACTTAATATTTAAGCAAATCTGACCAAAATATCGCATATAATCAATATGAACCTTACTCCTCCCCTTCCTTGCTCCTCTCACTTCCTCTTGTTATGAAGGTTTAGTGAATGTCCCCCTCATAGCCTGTGTCTGCTGCTGTATCGGGGTGGTGCTACCCACACTGGACAGTTGTGTTCCAGCCCCTTTCTGAGAACTCTCAGCTAAGCCGGCAGCTCCTCCCTGAGGATTCAACAGTCTGGACCCACGGCCCCATTTATTGCTGCAGACTCTGCAAATGCCTGCGTTCAGCAGTTTGCCTGCCTTATTATCTCATTGAGTCTTTGCAATTGTGCCACAGGGAAGGTATTATTATGGCTCCTGTTTGTCAGAGCAGCAAGCTGGAGGCCCGAGAAGGGAAAGTGACTCAGGTTGGGGCACCCACAGTGTGAGGCATGTGAAGGACTCCGTGTGCTGGACCTGGTTTTCATGTGTCCTGTCCACGGCTATCTGCTGCCACTTAACATCACATCCTTGTCTATTAGGCAGATCCTGGGCTTTGGGAAAGAGTTGTAGAGCTTCGGGGTCATCCCTGTACATAAAAAGCTCCTGTCTAGCCCAGGGTTCGAAATACGACTTAGTGGTTAAAAGCACTTGCTACTCTTCAAGGAGACCAGAGTTCAGGTCCCAGAATCCATGTCAGGTGGCTCATGACTGACCGTAACTACAGTGCAGAAGGGATCTGATGTCCTCTTCTGGCTTTCAGGGGCACCAGTACTCATGTGCACATACCTGCCAATCCCCAATTAAAAATAAAACAAATCGCCGGGCGGTGATGCACATGCCTTTAATTCCAGCACCCGGGAGGCAGAGACAGGCTGCTCTCCATGAGTTCTATGCTAGTCTGGTCTACAGAGCTAGTTCCAGGACAAGCAGGGCTATGTAGAGAAACCTTGTCTCGAAAAACAAAAACAATAACAACAAAAACCCAAACAAACAAAACTTACAAGTTCTTAGCCTCCTGGGCTCAGAGCCTAGACACTGGTCTGTGTGGTAACCATCCCAGGATCTGTGTTTCACTTCTCTGAAACCTCACCAGAACTCCACAGAGCCACAGCCTCATCTTCGTTTCTCAGCGAGGAGACTGAGACTCAGGGGTGTTCTGTTTCCTAAGAGCTGCACTGCTGGGACTCTGGGACGGGAGTCCAGAGAAGCTTGCTCAGAGCCCGAGCTCCGTGACCTCCAAAACCTGGCTGTGGCTGAACCCTCTCCTTCTGTGTGCATCTGTGTGGGGCAGGCAGCTTCCTCAGCACTCTGTGCCTCAGTTTCCTGGTTTGTAAAGTAGGGGTCCTGTCACTGTGTACTTTAGAGGGTTGTATTGAGTACTGAGCAAGTTAAGAAACCCTCTGTCAAATGCTCAGCAGCAGCGGGCACATGGTTAGCCGAGAGGGTACTGTTACAGTGTGTTAGATTCTTTAGTCTTCGCTAAAGTGTGAGTGTCAGGACAACTTGTAGGAGCCAGTTCTCTCCTACCGTGGGAGACCTGGGTATCAAATTCAGATCAACAGGCTTGGTGGTAAGTGCCTTTACATCAAGCGTCTTGTTCACTCCTTCCCCACCCCTCACCCCTGTCTTGAGGCAGTCTCAAGTGTCTATTCACTTTGCTTTCCATTTACTGTGATAAAATACTCAACAAAATCAACTTAAGGGGTGCGCATTTGCCTCATTTACGGGCTACAGTCCATCATCATTGTGGGGGCAGGGAGTCAGGGAAGCAAAAACTTGAAGTAGCCAATCACATGACAGCCAAAGTAAGGAGCAGAGAGCGGTGTTTAGCGCACGCCTGTCAGTGCCCAGCTCGCTGTCTTCCCTTTAATTACGTATGTCTGCCTGCCTGCCTATTTATTTACGTTTGGGTGGAGGGGATTTTACAGCAGGGAGCATGTGCGGATATCAGAGGATAACTTGTGGTCAGAATCAGTTCTCTCCATCCACCACATGGATTCCTGGTATCAAAACCAGGTCATCAGGCTTGACAGAAGGTACCTTTACCTGCCAAGTCATCTTGCTGTCCTACCTTCTCCACTTTATGTAGTTCAGAATCTCTTGCTCAGGGAGTGGTCCCATCCACAATTAGATAAGTCTTCCTACATCAATTTAACTCAGAAATTCCTCACAAATAAACTTTTTTTTTTTAAGATTTATTTATTTGCCAGGCAGTGGTAGTGCATGCCTTTAGTCCCAGCAATCGGGAGGCAGAGGCAAGTAGATTTCTGTGAGTTTGAGACCAGTCTGGTCTACAAAGCGAGTTCTAGGACAGCCAGAACTAAACAGTGAAACCCTGTCTTGAAAAACTAAAACCAAACAAAAAACCCAAAACCAATTTTGGTGGTTTTATTATTATTATTTATTTATAATTTATTTATTATGTGTAGAATGCTGTGCCTGAAGACCAGAAGAGGGTACCAGATCTGTTATAGATGGTTGTTGGGAATTGAACTCAGGACCTCTGGAAGAACAGCTAGTGCTCTTAACCTCTGAGCCATCTCTCCAATGCCAGACATACTTGGAGGCTAACCTTAATCTAGACAAACCCTCACAGCTATGCCCAGAGGCTTGCCTTCTAGGTTCCCAGTTGATAATGAGTAACATTACACTATTCCAGGCTGGCCTTGAACTTGGTATGTACCAGAGGATGGGTTGAACTCTTGATCGTTTGTCTGCACTTCTTGAGTGCTGGTGTGTATTAACACACTTGGTTTATACAGTGCTGCACATGGAATCTAGGGCTTTGTTCTCACTCTGCCAACTGAACTATATGTATGTGCCTAGCCTTTAGTACGGTTTAGTGACCAGTCTTATGTGACTCCTACCATTCTGAGGTGGGAACCTGAGACCATCATCTTAACCCATCATACTGCCATGGGTGTGCTGATGGAGAGAATTTACCATTTATGGGATGGGGAGATGGCTCAATTGTTTAAGTGTTTGTTATATAAGCACTAGGACCTGGGTTCAGATCCCTGGCACATGACCATAGCACTATAATCCCAGCATCAGGGAGGCAGAGATAGGAGGGACCAGAGGTCTGTTGGCCAGACAGCCTAGCTCAGTTGCTGAGTTTCTGGTGCAGGAAGAGGCTCTGCTTCAAAGAAGGTGGTGAGTGATTGAGGAAGACAGACACCCAACGTTGACTGCTGACCTTCACACATGTGCATGCACACCACACACATACAGAGAGAGAGAGAGAGAGAGAGAGAGAGAGAGAGAGAGAGAGACAGAGAGACAGAGAGAGAGAGAGAATGTACATTCAGATCAGAAAAATCTTTTTTCCTTCTTTCTAAATAGTAGTGAAATATGCATGCTATAAGTTTATTTATCATCTTACTAATTTCAGAAATAGTTACTTAAGGATGAAGTGGTCCATGCCTTTATTCCCAGCACCCAGGAGGCAGAAGCTGGCAGATCTCTGTGAGTTCAGGACTAGCCTGATCTACACAGCGGGTTCCAGGAAAGCCAGGGCTACAGAGTTGAGACCCTGTCACAGATATGTTTGCTTATGTATTTGTGTATGTGTGCATGTTCTTGTTTTATTCCACACTGGAGGCATGTCATGGTGCATGTGTGGAGGGCAGAGAACAACTCTGAGGAATTGGTTCTTCCTAACCTTGCGGATATAGGGTCTTTTTTGTTTCTGCCATGGTGAATAGTCTCAGCTAGCTGGCCAGTGAACTTCGGGGCAGTTTCCTTGTTTCCGTCTCCTATCTCATCCTGGTGTGGGATTACAAATGTGTGCCACTCCGTCTGGCTTTTTGCATGGGTTCTGGTGATCAGAAGAGGCTGTCAGGTTTGCACGGCATGTGTTTTCACCCTCCGAGCCATCTTTCCATTCCGAGGGAGCAGTAATCTCATTTTCCATTACCGAGTTGCTCTGTTTTGTTTTATGTCGTTTCGTGACAAGGTCTCACACAGCCAGGTGAGTCACGAGCAGGTTGAGGCTGTGGATGATCTCGAATGCCTCAGCTTCCTGATTCCTGGGGAATCAAACCTGGGTCCTTCGGTATGCCAGGCTGGCATTCTACCTGCTGAGTTACATCGCTAGTACCACTGTACTCACTGTTAAGCATACAGATCATCAATGCTGAGTGCATTCATGGTGCTCCATAACTAATCTCCACAACACCTGAGAACTTGCAAAAACTGAAACACTATCCACCAAACCTTTCTCCATTCCCTCTCTCCTCACCTTGGCCACCACTATTCTGCTTTCTGTATTTGTGAGTTTGATTTCTCCAGGTGCCACTTGTAAGGTTGGTTTTTTTTTTTTAATTACATTTTAAATTTATTCCTTTTTTTTTTCTTCTTATTTTTGGTGTATTGAGACAAGATTTCTCTGTATAGTCCTGGATTTCCTGGAACTCATTCTGTAGACTAGGCTGGCCTCGAACTCAGAGATCCTCTGCCTCCCAAGCGCTACTATTAAAGGTGTGCGCCACCATTGCCTGGCTTTAAATTTATTCTTAGTGTTCATGTATGTGTGTATATATGTGGATGGATGAGTATGCCTGTACCAATGCAGGAGGAAGAAGCAGGAGAACAACTTTTGGGAGTCGTTTTTCTCCTTCTACCATATGGGTCGCAGGGATTAAACTCAGATGCTAAGGCTTGGTGGCTGGCTCTCTGAGCCATCTTAACAGCCAAATCATACATGTTTTTTCCGTGTGCCTGGCTTATTTCACATAGCATCATGACCTCAAAGTTCAATGACAGTTTCAGTCATGTCACAATTCCACTTTTAGATCGAAATTTACTGTTGTGGTGATTGTTTTGATTTTTGTTGTTGTTGCGTGATTGAGGTTTTTCCTTTGTTTTTTTTTGTTTTGTTTTGTTTTTTTGTTTTGTTTTTTTTTTTTTTTTTTTTTTTGACATAGGATCTCTCTACATAGCCCTGGCTGTCCTGGAACTCACATGTAGATCAGGATGGCCTCAGATTTATAGAGATCCACCTGTCTCTGCCCTCTGAGTACTAGAAAGACATTTGCCACCATGCCTAGCTTGTAGTGGTTTTGAAGACAGTCTTGGGTAGACCAGGTAAGTCAGGAGCTGACTGAGATGAGCTGGAACTCATGATGCTCCCGCTTGTGAGAGATTTATGTGTCATCATCCTGTTTTAGGAGGTTCTGGGGAATCAAACCCAGGTCCTCTGGTGTGTTGGGCCAACACTAGAGATGTAGCAATAAGCTACATCATCAGTATAATTCCTTTTAAAGGGTTCAATAATACTCCATTGTATACATTACATTGCTTTGTCTTGTGCATTCATCTTAGAAGAGAACTTGGACTCTCCTCACTTTTTAACAAGGTACTATGTAGCTGAGACTGGCCTTGACTCAATATACAGCCTACGACGACCCTGAACTCCTGATCTTCCTGCATCTATTGCATAGGTTCTGGGATTACAAGCCACCATGTTTTTTTGTTCCCACTTTTTGGCTACCTTGAATATTGCTAAGAACATGAGCGCATTAATTCCTCACATTGCTGTTTGCAATTTCTTCAGGTTGAAGTCCAGATGTAGAGTTGCTGGGTCATGTAACATTATGATTTTTAACTTAAAAAATAAGTTTATTTTTTCATTTTATATATATGGGTGTTTTGTCGGCATGAATGATTGTGTACCACATGCCTGCCTTGTGCTCTCAGCATTAAGAAGAGGGCATCAGATCCACTGGAACTAGAGTTAGAGGCTGTTGTGAACTGCCATGTTGGAGCTGGGAATTGAACTCAGGTCACTGTGCTCTTAACCACTGAGCCCCCTCTCCAGGTAACCTGTCCTTAACTTTTTGAGGACCCTCCACACCATACTGTGTCCCCCAATGGCGGTATTACCCTTTGTTCCTGCCAGTGGTGCACATGATTTTCTCCTTTCTCCCCATTTTGTCAACACTTGTTATCTGATTTTCTGCCCTCTGTAGTCCCAGTGCATACAAGATGGCATCTTGGGCTGAGCGTGGTACTGCACACTTACCATCCCAGCATTCGAGAGACTGAGGAGAGAAGATGATGAGTTTAAGGCCAGCCTTACTACACAGTGAGACCCTTCTTCATCAAACCAAACCAAACCAAACCAAAAAAAAAGAAGAAAGTATCTCATTATAGTTGTCACTGTGTTTCCCTAAGGATTAGTGACAGTGAATATATGGGGCTTTTATTTGTTTGCTTGTTTTTATTTATTGAGATAGAGTTTCTCTGCATAACCATCCTGGATGTCCTGGAACTCTCATTGTAGACCAGGCTGGCCTTGAACTCACAGATATCTGACTGCCTCTGCCTCCTAAGTTCTGGGATTAAAGGTGCACCACCACCACCACACACAGCTTTGAATATATTTTTTTAAACTTATGTGTGTGTGTGTGTGTGTGTGCATGTGAGTGCAGAGCTCATTGAGGCCAGAAGAGGGCGTCAGAATCCCCTGGAACTGGAGTTATAGATGGATGTAAACTACTAGATGTGGGTGCTGGGTGACAGAACTCAGGTTCTCTGCAAAAATACGACATGCTCTAACTGTTGAGCTGTCTTTCTGGTCTCTGACATCTTTTACATTTTTTTTTGAATTACATATATTTATTTATTTAGTTTCTCTCTCTCTCTCTCTCTCTCTCTGTGTGTATGTGTGTGCTCAAATGTGCATGTGTGCTCACTTTTGAGAATGTGTGGCATAATGAACATCTGGAGTTTAGAGGATAACTTTGGAGAGTTGATTCTCCCCTTCTACCATGTGAATGTTGAGGATGGAACTCAGATCATCAGGTTGGCAACAAGCTCCTTATTCCTCAAGCCTACTTGCTGGCTCCCCAACACCATTTGATTTGCATCTTGGCCCATTCACTCATTCTTTCATTACAAGCTTTTTTTCTTTTTTCTTTTCTTTTCCTGTGTTGTAGCACAGGCCAATCTCTGACTTGCTATGGGGCTAAGGACAATGTTGAACTTCTGACTTTCCTGCCTTTCTTTGTCCTGGTGCTAGGAATACAGGCATGTATCACAGCCTCCATTTTATGCTGTGCTAGGGGTAGAACCTCTGGCTTTGCGTGTATCAGGCAAGCACTCTACCATTTGGGACTATATACCCAGCCCTTATCACAAGTATTTATTATGCATTTACTATGGGTGAGACAGTGTTTGAGATTCTGGAATCGCATTGATGGACAGGCCAATGCTGGCACTCCAATGGTGCATGTGTGAACACTTTGGTGTGAGTTCTGTTTCCTTCATCCATCAGTGCTGAATTGCTGAGCCTTTCTCTGCTTTATGTTCTTCATCTGAACAATGGGTACTATCTGTGGTTCCTATTGCTGTGATAAAACATCATGACCAAAAGCAACATGCCGTCATGGAGGGAAGTCAGGGAAGGAACTCAAGGCAGGAACCTGGAGGCAGGAACTGAAACAGAGATCATGGAAGAGTGGTACTTATTGGTTTGCTCCTCAGAACTTGCTCAGCCTGTTTTCTATTTTCTTTTCCTTCCTTCCTTCCTTCCTTCCTTCCTTCCTTCCTTCCTTCCTTCCTTCCTTCCTTCTTCCCTCCCTCCCTCCTTCCCTCCCTCCCTCCCTCCCTCCCCCCTCTCTATTCTTTTTTCGTTTATTGTTTTTCAAGACAAGGTTTCTCTGTGTAGCTCTGGCTGCCCTGGAACTCACTCTGTAGACCAGGCTGGCCTTGAACTCACAGAGATCCACCTGCTTCTGCCTCCTAAGTGCTTGGATTAAAGGCCTGCACCATCGCTCCAGCTTCAGCCTCCTTTCTTTCTTTCTTTCTTTCTTTCTTTCTTTCTTTCTTTCTTTCTTTCTTTCTTTCTTTCTTTCTGATTTTCAAGACAGGGTTTTTATATAGATTTGGAGCCTATCCTGGAACTCATTCTGTAGACCAGGCTGGCCTCTAACTCACAGAGATCCACCTGTCTCTGCCTCCTAAGTGCTGGGATTAAAGGTGTGAGCCATCACTGCCTGATCAGCCTGTTTTCTTATAGCACCCAGGACACCCAGCCTAGAGGTGGCACCAGATATGGTGATCTCGGCTTTCTCACACCAATCATTAGTCAAGAAAATGCACCACAGGCTTTCCCACAGGCAAACCTGGTGGGAATATTTTCTCAATTAAAGTTCCCTCTTCCCAAATGACTTTAGTTTGTGCCAAATTGACACGAAACTGACCAGCACAGGTTACAACAGATCAACAGAACATTCAGTTACGTTTATCTGGATCCTATTTTCACATCAACACAATGAATTAGGTCTTATTCTTTGAATCTTGATATGTGAAGGCATAGAAACAATAAGTACAGATGTTAACAAGGTGACAGAATAAAGGTGGTATAATCTAACAGAAAACAGTAGGATTTAGAAAAGATTGATTATTCTGTATATGCATGTTCTGCCTTGCTGTATATATGTGCACTGTGTGCATGCCTGATGCTCATAGAAATCAGAAAAGGGCATTGGATCCCCCAGGACTGAAGTTAGGGAAGGTTTTAGATTTAATGTGTCAGCATTCAGGCGGGGGGTGGGGAGGGAGGGAGAGAGAGAGAGAGAGAGAGAGAGAGAGAGAGAGAGAGAGAGAGAGAGACTGGTATGGCCTGGAGAGAAGGGAAGAGAGGGAAAACAGGCGGAATTCCACCTTTTAAAGGAAGGGGCTACTGCCTGCATATTGAGCATGCACACAAGGGAGAAGTACTCTCTCAAGACTCCAAGGGGTGGGCCAGGTATGCCTAAATACACACCTGAATGAGAATTTTAGGAACTCAACCTTGGTCCTCTGCAAGAGAAGCAAGTGCTCTCTCTGCCTCTCTCTCTTTTAAAAAAATATTTATTTGTTTGTTTATTTGTTTATTTATTTATGCATACAGTGTTCTGCCTACATGTATGTCTCTGCAGGCCAGAAAAGGGCACCAGATCTCATAGATGGTTGTGAGCCACCGTGTGAATGCTGGGAATTGAACTTAGGATCTCTGGAAGAGCAGCAAGTGCTCTTAACCACTGTAACATCTCTCCATCACCCAAAGTGGGATTCTTAGCATCAAACATTTGGTCTGAACATAATACCAACCTTATCTCTTTATTTTCAAGTATAATGGGGGGCACAGACATGTCCTCTCTATTTGTGATGTGGTTCTCAGGGATCAAACTCAGATTGCCCACCTTGCAAGCTCCTATGCTTGTGTGTGTGGTGTATGCATGTGCAGTGTGTGTGTGTGTGCTTGTGTGTGTGTGCACATGTGCATGCACATGTATGCAGAAACCAGAAGAGGACATCAGATGTCCTTCTGTATCTGCCTTCTGCCTTACTTCCTTCATACGAGATCTCTCACTGAACGCGAAGCTAGATCAGCAGGCAGCAAATCCCAGCAATCCTCCTGTATCTGATCCCTTGCCCCAGCACCGAAGCAATAGACACATGCAACCATATCTGTTTTTTTAAAGCGGTGCTGGAGATTTGAACACAAGTACTCATGCTTGCCCAGTAAGTGCTTTTACCCACCGAGTCACCTCTCCAGCCCCTAAAGCTCTCCTTCAGTGCACATCAAGTGACTTGTCCAGCACAGGAACCACCTAACCATTGGCTCTTCACAGCATTACTCACTGCCTCAGACTCGATCCCTCCATTTCCCCCTTTATTCCCATTTCTTCCCGTGTTCCTTTGCCTCACTTGTTCCAACCTCTTTCTGCTGTCTTTATAGTCATTCCTTATTCCATCCATCCATCCATCCATCCATCCATCCATCCATCCATCCATCCATCCCTTCCTTGAGGCTTCCTGGGAGCCAGGCTCTATGCCTTTCAATGGTAGGAATACAAGAAGTCAAATTTTAGTTGCCCCTCCCCCACCTTTAGGAACTCCCAGCTTGCAGAAGATAAAGAATATCAAAAAGTCTACAAGGGATGGCCTAGGGAACTGTTAGCCCTAGAGGGTCCACCTTGTGTGTGCACACGTGTGTGCATGTGTGAACTCCTAAACTGTATCTGCAGAGTAATTATTACATCTGCAAAGACCAGCAAGTTGGAGGGAGCTCGGGTTTAAGAATGAGTGTATTTATGCAATTTGTGTTTGCAGGCTATATATCACAGGCAATATAACAACCTGCTCCCACAGATTGAAATAGATAGGTTCTAGTGGGTGGGAGGGGGAGGGTCAGAGAGGATGGGATGAAGCTGCAGGATGATCTCTTGGTTCTCAGGAACTGCATGCAGTGTTTTCGGAGTCCTGGTTTTTCCATGCATTTTCAGCCTTTTCGACAAGCTTAGGGTACAAGGGTACCTCGACATGGTGACAACACTGACTTCTTGGAGGGAAAATGCGAAGTCACATAAATTGAGAGCAAAGGTCTCTAGTAGTGGATACTTGGAAGGATGTCCGCCTCTGAGGTATTGTCTTTCTCCCTTCCCTTTCCTCCTGTCTTCTCTTCTTTCTCCTCCCCTCCCCTCTCTGGCAGGAGCTCAAGCATCCCAGGCTGGCCTCTGAACTCTCTGTGTAGCCAGGCGTGACCACAAAGCTCCTGTCCTCCTGCTTCTACCTCTGGCGTGTGCTGGAATTACAGGCTTGTACCCCCACACCTGCCCTTACATCTCCCTGCCCCGTCCCCTTCTCTTCCATCAAAAAAAAAATTCTTAATACAGGTGGGAAACAGATGTGAGGGGTGCAAAGTTTGCCCCGACACCAGTTGTGGACTAGGATTCCTACCTCTTAATCAACCCAGAGAGAGCGGGAATAGAAATTGGGGCCTGGGGGTGTGCGTCTGAGTAGGGGAGGGTCTTCTCAAAACACAGGGGTTGGCGGTCCCTAAATCTGACAACCCCACCGTCCCCATCCCCTCTCCAGGATTGAAAAGAGGTGTCTGCGTGAAGATCAACCACTTTCCGGAGGACACGGATTACGACCATGACAGCGCGGAGTACCTACTCCGTACGTGGGCGGGGTGGAGGTGGGGTCGAGGATCCGGGTGGGATGAGAAAGGACAATGTGAGTTCTTGGAAGGAGACGGGCGGGTGGGGGACGGGGGGACTGGGAGGAGCTTGAACCTCACTCCTAGATTAGTTTCCCTTCCCTGGCAATCCAGGTCCAGCTGCTCAGCTGCCGGGCCAGAGGGGCAAGCCCAGCGGGAAATTCTGGGTGATGATTGGTCGGTTGGATGTCTATGGCCGGGCAACTTTGTATAGTAAAAGGCTGTAGATTGGCTGCTGCGCTGGGCCTGCAATCTGCCGCCTGGACTGACTACTCCCCTGGGGGAGCAAGTACTGCGATTGGACTGTTATCCTGAGATCGTGGCAAAGTCTTTATTATGATTGGCTGCTTTAACAAGGCTCAGAAATAACAGAATCTGTCCAGGGTTTTAGAGAGGGAAAGCACGAGTGGAAAGGTAGAAAGAAAAAAAAAAGGAGATAGAGAAGGATACGATGTATACTCAGAAAGGGAGCGAAGGATGAAATATGGAGTTACAAACAAGAGAGGGATGAAGATAAGGAGAAAGAAAAGCAGTGGGAGAGAGAAACATGATAAAGATGCATAGAAAAAGGAGGGGAGGTGGGGTGGAAAAACAAAGAAACTTTAAAATCAGGAGGGAAAATGAGATGAAAAAGAAAAGAATCAGAGAGGCAGAATTAGCGAACTAAATTTAGCTAAGCAAAGAGGGAAGCAGGCAGGAGGTGCGGTGGGCCTGGGGCTCAGTGGCCCGCCTGACAGCCCACGCGCTCTCCTCTCGTTCCTTCTCTTTTCTTTCCTTTCCTCAGGAGTGGTCCGGGCCTCCAGCATCTTCCCGATCTTGAGCGCCATCCTGCTGCTGCTCGGGGGCGTGTGCGTAGCTGCCTCCCGCGTCTACAAATCCAAAAGGAACATCATCCTGGGCGCGGGGATCCTGTTCGTGGCAGCAGGTGAGAGGCAGAAAGAAGGGGAGGCGGGCCACCCACGGGCGCGTGGGTGTCTGCGTGTGCATGGGCGCATGCGACTGCAAATTCAGCCTGCCCCAAGCGCCCCCTGGGGACTGGAGTTTTCCTAGGCTCCTCCCATGCTGGGTAAGGTAGGTTTAGGTTTAGTTTGTGCCTGCACAGACTGGTGTCTGTGAGTAAAGTGGGAGGCAAGGAGCGGACTTTCCCTAGCTGTCCTAGAGAACTGAAGGAGGCGTCTGGGATGGAGGAAGGGACCTGAGACACCAGGAGTCTAACAATAGGAAGGTGGGGCTGCGGCTGAAGAGGAAGAAATTTACCTGAGTGGATCTTAAAAGGGGCTGGTTCTAAGAAAAATCCTCTAGCCCAGTGGTTCTCAGTGGGTCGACCCCTTTGAGAGGCTAAACAATGCTTTCCCAGGAGGTCGTATACCAGATATACTGCATATAGATAATTACATTACGATTTATAACAGTAGCAAAATTACAGTTATGAGGTAGCAACAAAAATAATTGTTTTGCCTGGGGGTGGGTCACAGCATTAGGAAGGTCGAGAACCACTGCTCTAGGCCCAGCAATATGAAACTGAAGGTGTGAAGACCAGGCGTTGCCTGTTTGAGTAAAAAGGCTATTTACTGGAAAATTCAAAAGGAGATAGGTTATGCAAGAAGCTAGACGGAGGCCAGGATGTGAAGTTCGTTACCACAAGAGCTAGGGCCTTGGCTTGTGCATGTGACTGGGCAGTAGAGTGTACAAAGGCCCTGGTCCCATCCCAGCCACATTTAACCCTCCTCGATGTGATGCCTGCCTGCAGTCCAGGGGGGTCATGAGGAGTTTGAGGACTGCCTAGGCTTTGTGAGAAATCTCAAAATAAAGACTCCTCCCAACCCCAAATAAAACTGGCCTAGGGTAGCAGACGCCAGGATAATGAGCCTTAAGGACAGAGCTCAGACCTGCTCATTAGTATAGATTAGGATTGGAAAGTAGGGTGGAGTGCAGAAAAGGCCCCTTCTGCACAGGGGTGTAGTTTAGGGTAATGAAAGCAGAGCTTGCTTTAGAGTCCCCCCAGACACCACACACACACACACACACACACACATCCCCGTGGAAATTAGATTAATGAACGTGGGGCTTGCTTTAGATTGATTCCCCAGGATGGTTTAGACCAATGGGTAACAGGGTATAGATACCCTCCAGACACCACACACACACACACACACACACACACACACACACACACACACACACACGGAGATTAGATTAATGAACGTGGAACTTGCAATCCAAGAAGGGAGTTTAAGACATTTAACTAGCCTGGTATGTGTTGTGGAGAGCAGTGGTCTAGACCTGCACAGGGTGGGGGGGTCTGGTTAGGTGTGAGAGAGGTGTGTGGCAAGGTGGAAATACTGACCTACACCTACAGGGCCTGGGGTTTAGAAGACTGGAGGTTGGACCTGGAGTACGAAGATTTATTATAATTAGGGTGTAGTTAAGGCTGGTAAGGCCAGTACTCTATAGTGCAGAGAGGGTTAGGCCATCAATGGGCAGATCTTAGAGATTTAAAGTGGAATTATGCCATTAGCAACAAAAAAGGAACAGAAGGAGGGACCTGGGGGAAAATCTGGATTTATACTTTGGACAGGATCTGCAAACTGCGACTGGACTACCTCACCGAGGGTAGATCTGACACCATTCAGTGTGGGCCTAGGTGTGTGTGGGGGGGGGGGAGGATTTAGATCCATGGAGGCTAGATAAGAAGGGGCGGAACCTGAACTACCTGGGGGTGATTAACCTAAACTGTGGGAGGAATCAAGGTCATTAGGACAGGGATGGGCCATTCTCAGCCATTGTTTGGACTCTCCAAGGTAAGGTCTGAGTCCTCCTGGGGTCAAGGCCTTGAAAGGGGTGCAATTTAGACCCAGATAGGTAAGGCAGATGGAACTGATGACGGGAGAAGGGGCCAGGGCCAGGTAGGGATGGGACCAAGATTAGGGGGCGCAGGGGATGGCGCTAACTCAGAGGGCAGGGCTAGATCTCCAAGGGAAGTATTTTAGGCCAATGGAGGAGAGTCTTATAGATTTCTGAAGTGGGATTTTAGACCAATGAGGATGGGACTTAGATTCCGGAAGATGGCTTAGGCCAATGGGACCAGAACTTGCATTCCTCTGGTGGGTTTAGATTCTTGAGGACGTGTTAGCCCTTTTGAGTGATACTTAAACTACTTGGGGGTGAAATTCATACCGGTGGCAGTGGGGCTTAGACTCTTAGGGTGGAATTTAGCCCAGCAACGGTGGGGCTTAAGTTCTTGGATGCAGTTTAGCGAGCAGGGCTAAGGCTGCTGGAGTAGAGTTTAGTCCAGTGGGAACACGGGTGGAATTCAGTTCGATAGAAGTGAATCTTAGACCCTTGGGTGTAAAGCTTAGACCAGTGGAGTGGGTTTAGACTCCTGGGTGGGTTTAGGCCAGTGGGGTGGAGCTTAGACCATATGGGCAGGACATAAGAGTTCAACCAAGAGTGGAGTTTAACCAGTTGCAGCCGGGCCTAGACTCCTGGAGTAGTTTTTAGCTCCGTGGGTCTCAGGGCTTATATTCCTGGGGTGGAGCCTAGCCTAGTGGAAGCTCTGGTTTAGACTACAGGGGATTAAGTCGGCCAGAGGACTGCGGGTCCTCTAGGCTCCCACATGACCGTCTCCATCCAGGCCTGAGCAACATCATCGGGGTGATCGTGTACATATCGGCCAATGCCGGCGAGCCGGGCCCCAAGAGGGACGAGGAGAAGAAAAACCACTACTCATACGGCTGGTCCTTCTACTTCGGCGGACTGTCCTTCATCCTGGCCGAGGTGATCGGCGTGCTGGCCGTCAACATCTACATCGAACGCAGCCGCGAGGCGCACTGCCAATCTCGCTCGGACCTGCTCAAGGCCGGCGGCGGCGCGGGCGGCAGTGGCGGGAGCGGCCCCTCGGCCATCCTCCGTCTGCCCAGTTACCGCTTCCGCTACCGCCGCCGCTCCCGCTCCAGCTCCCGAGGCTCCAGCGAGGCATCGCCGTCGCGGGACGCGTCTCCCGGCGGCCCCGGGGGTCCGGGCTTCGCCTCCACGGACATCTCCATGTACACGCTCAGTCGCGACCCGTCCAAGGGCAGCGTGGCTGCGGGGCTGGCGGGCGCCGGGGCCGGCAGCGGCGGCGGCGGCGTGGGCGCTTACAGCGGGGCGGCCGGAGGCACTGGGGGAGGCGGGGCGGGCGCCGAGCGGGACCGCGGGGGCACAGCGGGCTTCCTTACGCTGCACAACGCCTTCCCCAAGGAGGCGGCGTCCGGCGTCACGGTCACGGTCACCGGACCGCCCGCTGCGCCCGCGCCCGCGCCGCCCGCTCCTGCAGCACCCGCGCCCGGGACCCTGTCCAAAGAGGCTGCCGCGTCCAACACCAACACGCTCAACAGGAAAACCACGCCCGTGTAGTGTTGCTCGCCTTCGCGGGGAGCCGGGGGGCGCGTCCGGGGCGCGTGCGCGGGCGCGCGTGCAACGAGGCCGCCGGATCGGGGTGCCCCCAGCTCTATCCCCGCGAGCGCGCTGGACACCGCTGGGCCTTCCAGCCCCTCCCCGCGCCCCTCCACACCCTCTACCCCCATCACGCTCTGAAGCAGGGACCCTTGGGGAGGGGGACGGGACAGGAAAGGGGGTTCAGGCGTGGGAGCGCTGTGTTTTATTTTTGTGTGGGGGGAATTTCAAGGGAGGGTGGGAGGGCCGTGGTGTTTTTTGCAGTTTTGAAATGTTTTCTTTTTAAATGTTTTGCTGTGTGCATGTGGGGGCGGGGCGGGGGGGAGGGAAGGGAGGGACTCCCAGCCCAGCCCAGCCCAACTCCTGGAGAGGGGCTCATAACACATGAATATAGAGTTACATCTACAACTATATATACACATGTTCTGTATAAAGATACAGGCCCGCAGAAGGCAAAGGCCAAGGGAGGGGTGCGCTGACATTTAGCTCACTTTTTCATTCATCTTTTGACAAGGGCTTATTAAGCACCTACTGTGTACCAGGTAATGGGTACAGAAGGCGGTGCAAGGGAGGAGCGGACATAAACGCAGGCGCATCCATTCATCCATTTCTGGAAATTTTATGTGTGTTGGCGTAACCGCTAGGCATTGTACTCGAGGTAAAGTAGGGTCCCTGGCGTCCTCAGAGAGTTTGCATCTTGTACATGAGACGGCCATTAATCACAGAATCATGTACCTACCCAGTAAATGACACTTAGAAATGTAGAGGCCCCTTGGGGCTGTGTTTTCCTAATGCAAGCCGTGGGTTACATCTCCAGTACTGCATAAACTAGGTGTAGTGGTGTGCTTCTGTAATTCCTACCCTTGGGAAATGGAAGGTGTTCAAGGTCATCCTGGGCTGTATGCTGAGATTGAGGCCAGCCTGGACTGTGAGACTTTTGTGTTTTTAAAAAAGGCAACCGGGGATGGGGTGGGGTGAGGGTGAATATGAAATGCTGCAGAGTGTCCAAGGTAGGGTGATTAACTCAGATGGGGGGGGGGGACGTGGAGAGTACAGCTGACTATACAGACAAAGAATGGTACTAGCTAGTCAGACCTGAGGTGAAGTGACCCAGGCAGAAAATTTAACTTACCAAGCCCCCGGGACGGGAAGCAGCTTCCAGGTTGTACCGGAAGTCTAGTGAGCCTAGCCATGGTTGAGTAAAGGGCCTGGAGACAAACTGGTCCAGTGCTCCTATGTGACATACTATAAGTCAACAAAAGGGCCATGAAGTGGCTTTGGGCAGGAACAGGGCATAAAGACAGGAACTCGGAGGTAAGAGTTAAGAGGCAGAGGCCCCTTGTGGGAGGCAGAATACTCTGCCACAAATGCTGGATCTCGGAAGGTTGGGGCCATTTTCCACCCATCCATTCAGTCACTGCCCTACGTTAACTATTAGCATTCTGTGCTGTGTAAGTTTGGATTTGGGAGATGACAGATTGCTGCTCTGGTTTCAGTGTCAAAAAATGTGCAATACAGACAGGGCAGTGGGCGTCACATTAGGGTCACAATGGTCACCCGAGAACACTGGACAGAGTGACCCACTGTCAAATACGTGCAGGGGGAATGGAGCATCCTGGAATATGTGATGTCTGGACTTAAAGGACCAGCAGGTGTCTGGTGTGTGCTGATGGAGATAACTTGGGCGAGAACCCGGGGAAGCAAAACAGCACGATGTGCAGGAGGTGAGGGCAGGAGAAGGTCAATGACTCTAGCATGCTGCAGTCCAACTGCAGGCAGTAGTGAAGGATCTACAACCCAGATCCGGAACTCCAGAGTTCCAGGCTGAGGGGCCTGGCAGTCCCTCAGCAGGCAGAGAGTGGTTCTTGCTGGTTTCATTTGCTCAGTAAATAATCCCCGAGGTCTGCACATCAGTCCTGTACTCAATGTGGGAGAACAGGAGGGGTAGACTGAGCAAGGAAAGCATAGGGACCTGGTATGAGATTTGTGCTGGGGGGGGGGCCTTCATGAATGGCACATACCTGTCATCTTAGTACTGGTGAGACTGAGGCAGGAGGACTGTAAATCTGAGGTTGCTCTAGGCTAAGAAGCTGACTCCAGAAAATGCAAAGAGCTGGGAATGTAGCTGAACTGGGAGAGTACTTGCTGAACATTCACAAGGTCCTGGGCTCCATCCTCAGCATCATATAAACTAAGTGTGGTAAATTATGCTAGTAATCCCTGCATTTGGGAGGTGTAACCTGGAGGATCAGAAGTTAAAGGCATCCTCAGCTATATAGTGAGACCGAAGCCAGCCTGTGTTGAACATGGTTTTTTAATAAGGGAGAGAAAGATTTGCTTCTGGGGCTCAGATGCGATTAGAAGGTGGGGAGGCTGAGTCAGGGACCTGGGCGCAGATCTGAGAGGGCAATTCAGGAAGACATGCTAGGGAATGGGGAGAGGAGTATAAATTTAGTGGCACTAGGAGCAGGAGTGGGGGAGGGGGTTAGTGTAGGGAGGGTGAGAGACTAGGCATAGTGAGAGGTGAGGTGAAAGAGACAAATGTGGAGGACATAACTGTTCTGAGGCATGATGGGATCTGTAGTCCAAAGGTCAAGCCCAGAGCAAAAGGGGAGGTAGGGAGTGGGCAGGAGAAAGTGAAATAAGGGTGGGTGAGGAGGGATGGAGGGCAGAAGAGATCAAGACAGAAGGCAAAGACAAGGTGATCCTGAGAGGGGAGGGGAGAAATGGGAATGACTGGTAAAAGCTTGGCAATCGAAGGTAAGAAGTTGCAAAGACACAAAACAGGAACAGAAAACCGAAACCTCACAGAGGCAAGTCAGGTAAGAAGTGCATGAGGCATGAGGAATGGGCAGTTCCTTGTCTTTTAAGAAATTGATTTTATTTGAACAGGGTATCACTATATAGGTCAGACTGGCCTGGAACCCACAGACACCTGCCTCTACCTCCTGAGTACTGGGATTAAAGGTGTGCTACCATACCCTGCATAGCATTTATTTTTAGAGAAATATTGGACTGGAGAGGTGGATCCGTGGTTAAGAATGCTTACAGAAAAGCTACAGAGAAACTCTGTCTCAAAAAGAAAAAAGATGCTTACAGCTCTATCAGAGGAACCGAATTCAGACCCCCGTACCCATATCAAGTGAAGATAACTCAAGACTCGGGGAATCTAACACCTTCTGATTTCCATGGCTATACCTCCTCATACAAGTGTGTGCACAGTCTCTCCTCTCCCCTCTCATGCACACGGGACGTGTGCACAAATACACATAAAATTAGAAAAAGAGAAATATTAAGTATGCTTGCCCTGGTGGTGCAGACCACAGGAAATTGAGGAAGGAAGATCACCTGCTTAACTTACTGAGTTCAAGACTGGCTTGGTGAGATTGTTTCCAAACAAATAGGAAAGAGAGGGCTGATGATATAGTTCAGTGGTTGAGCCCCTGCCTAGAATCCCCCAGTGAGGGGCTGGAGATGTGACTCACTGATAGAGCCTGCCATATGTGAAGGGTTAGAGTCAATCACTGGAAGGGGCAGCAATCTGTCTTAGATTATCTGAAGAGACCTTACATCATGGTAGACAGGCGGCAGAGATGATGGTTTGGGACTAAATAGCCTCCCAAGGCCGACCAAGTAACTTCCTTCAGTTCATCCCACCCTCTACTTTCACTACTACCTTCGGATAAAGCCACCATATGAACTGTGAAGGGATTAACCTATTGATTGAGCCTTTAGGATTCAATCACTTCCCCAAAGCCTAACAATCTATAACTAAATTCTTAATACCCCTCATGGGATAATTCACATTCAGACTGTACAAGTGATAAGTAGACAAGGGTCTGCTGTTTTGGGACCTCTCCAAGTGACCTCTCTAAAATTCAGAAATGAAGATGGGGCAGGAGGCTGGGGGGTGTGGCTCAGATGGTAGCAAACATGTTTAGAATTCATAGGTGCTGAGTTCAAACCCCAACACTGCATAAACCGCACGGTGGTGCGTGCTCGGTGTAAATCCAGCAGTTGGAAGATGGAGGCAGGAGAATCAGAAGTTCAAGGTCATTTTTGGCCACGTGAGGAATTTGAAGCTAACTTGGGATGCATGGAGATGCTTTATAAAAAAGAGAAAAGGAAGAAAAGCCAGAGCTGGGTGTGCTGGTGCACACTTACAAACCCCAACCCTCCAGAAGTTGAAGTAGCAATTGTGAACTGCACATTGAGACTCTCTCAATTGACTACAAAAGCTACAGATACGGTAACTGTATGACAGGGAAGAGTCATTCAAGATAAATTGTTTGAGATGATTAGTGTAAACAAGGATGAGAAACTTGCACACAAATTCCAAAGCACTGGGAACAAAAGACTGATGAGTCCTTGTAGCCCTGGATCAAAAAAAAAAAAAAATCCATATTCTGTTCCAGCTTTGATGGGAAACACCTGGAGAGCTTTAAGCACAGGCATGCCGGGGGTCATAGTTTCGTTTAAACAAAATAACAGAATCCTGTCACTGGGCTGGGAATGATTTCACAGTCAAAAAGAGGACTAGGTGGGGGTAGTGCATGCCTGGAGGTGGAAATGAGATCAGGAGTTCAGGGCTGTCCTAGCCTTCAGGAGATTCTCTTTGTCTTCCAAACAAAACCCGAGGGGCTGGGAACGCAGCTCAGTTGGCAGGGTAACTTCCCAGTATTCAGCAGACTTTCCTTGTTGTATAAATGGCATGGTGGCTCAGGCCTGTAAACCTAGTGTTTGGGAGATAGAGGCAGGGGCATTAAGAGCTCAAGACCAGCTTGAGCTGCATGGGAGCCTGTATCTGAAACAACAAAAAAGTCAAAAGTAAGCATTAGGGGCATGGGATCTTACGGATTCTGTCTACAGGGGTGGTGAACCAGGTCTGGGGGCGGGGGACGCCAAGCAACTAAGGTTAAAGGAGAAAGGAATCTGAGTTGAAGGTGAGCCGCTGTACACTGGACAGATTTGAGGTGGGAACAATCTTTTGGACGTGCCCAGTTGGTGATGCCTCTGGAAATCCAAGTCAGGGTATTAGGTAGCCAGTTGGTTATGGGAGTGGTGAAGAGGTCAGGGCTGGAAATACAAGTCTTAGTAACGTCAGCATCCAGGAGACATTTAATGCCAGAGAATGGGAAAACTGTGAGGGGTAATTAGATAGAGTTATGACTCCGCCGCTCTAGAAACTTGGGAACATCCAAGGCATCTCTATGAGAGTGATCTGGGGGAAAACAGAAAGGTAGACCCTCACAGAGGGCAAAGTTAGTGATGGTGGGGTATGGGGCTCAGTGGTAGAGCCCTGCCTAGAATCCCCAGTGAGGGCCTGGGGCATGGCTCAGTGGTAGAGCCCCTGCCTAGAATACCACGGTGAAGGGATGGGAGTGTGGTTCAGGGCTAGAATGTTTGTCCTAGGATCGGTCCCTACCACACAAGATGGAAGGGAAAGAAGGGCAGAAAGTACATAATGTTTTATGAAGCAAGAAGTCAGCCATCTGTGCCCAGTGCTGCTGAGAGCTGGAAAAAGATATGGAAGACTAGAAGGTTTGTGACTGATGGGGACAGTGGTGACGAGCTCGATAAGAGGTGACTTTTGTTTGATTTCAGAGATAAAAGCCTCCATCCAGCATTGAAGAGGATGGGGGCGTGAGGGAAGAAGAGGAAAATGAAATCTAAGCAATTATTATTTTGGTATGCAAACCATACAAAGCTGGGTGTAGTGGTTCATACCAATAATCCCAGCACTAAAGAGGCTGAGGCAGGGGAATGACGCAGTTCAAAGCCTGCCTGAGCTTCTGATGAAGACATTTTCATAGAACAATAACAAAATATTTTAAAGAGGGCCAGTGGGATGGCATAGCAGGGGGCACACTTGCTGGCAAGTCTGACCACCTGAGTTTAATCCTTGCCCTGGACCCACAAGCTAGAAGGAAAGAACTGACCCCTGCAAGTTGCCCTCTGCTCCCCCATAACCTTCATACCCCTATACCACCCCAAAATAATTGTAATAATCTTTTAAAATTTAAAAATAGGGAAGGAAGCCAGGCGGCGGCAGAGTACACCTTTAATCCCAGCACTCAGAAGCAAAGGCAGGCGGATCTCTGTGAGTTGGAGGTCAGCTTGGTCTGCAGAGTGAGTTCCAGGACAGCGAAACAGTGAAACCCTGTCTTGAAAAACACAAACAAACAAACAAAAAATGAGAGGGGGGAGAGAAGTAAAATGTACAGACAAAAAGACAGAAAATACACTCCAGATTTCTAGAGATATTACAACAGATGTGCCTGAGAAAGATGGGGAGACCCACGGCCCAGGAGAAGTTGGGGTGGAGACCAGTTCAGTAGCAGGCAGGGAAGAAAGACTTGGGAGAACTTCCCGAATGAGGCTGTGCTGTCTGCTTTCCAGCTCCTGCTGCTGACATTGTGGGGCTGGGAGGCCATCCAGCCCTGAGAGATCCAGTGAAGTCTCCTTCATTCATTCAGAAATGAAAATGCACTCAGCACTCAGGAATGTCTTCTGGGGACTTGGGGATGTCAGGCCCTGTCATTCCAGAGCTGTGTCCACCTTGTCATGGAATGGGAGCTAAGCCAGGCAGAACAGAGACAGGTGTTCCGGTGGACACTGAAGAGGAGCGGGTCACATCTTTCCTCGGCTGGACAGGCAGCTGTGTATATGCCATCTCATTGCACCATTCATTCACCCATACCTCATCCATTCATACTACCCATTGAAGTGTCTAAGGCTTCTTGTGTATCTGACCTTGAGATGGATACCTGAGAGGACCGTGACAGGTTGGGCCAGTCTAAGGCAACAGTCAGACACACAATCACCTCCAATGATACAGTCCAGAGCAGGGCCATCAGAGGTGGCATGGGTGTTCCAGGGACCTGGGGACGGCACCTGGGAAAGGAAGGAGTTGGTAAAAGGTGGGTCCCACCTGGGTAGTCCACAGAAGGGCTGAGGGGGAGTGAGGGGTGAAGAATCAGGCCCTGCTGCCATGCAACATGGCTGTCCCTGTCTAGGTGTCTGCCCCCAAGGGAGCTGAAACTGCATGGAAGGTCCCCCAGGGGCACTCACTCTAATAAATCCATGAGGATAGCTACTCTGCTTCATGCGTCCCAACCACCCCATTCCCTGAGCTCTGCCTTTTCTTCCTTCTGGGGGACTGAGGCCTCAACACTGCAACTGATCTATATCCATCGATACCCAGGATTTTGACCACGATGACCTCTTCCAGACCTTCAGCAAATTCAGTCAGCTCCGCTAGAAATACAGGGCCTAGCCCTTCTTCCTCAGACCCTGGAGTCCCCCTCTCCACTCTTGTCACCCTCCCATTCCCTAGTCCAGACTCAAGGGTCAGGCCTCAGCCCTCCTCTCTCTGACCCAGGACTCCTGGCCCCAGCCTCTTCCCTCAGATCCAGGAGTCCAGGTCCACTCTCCTTTCTCAGGCCCAGGAGTGCAGGCCCCAGCCTCCTCCCTCAAACTCAAGAGTCCAGGCTCCAGTCCTTCTCCCTCAGGCGCAGGAGTTTGAACCAAGCCCTCCCCCTTCAAACCCAGAAGCCCACACTCAAGTCCTTCTCCCTCAGACTCAGGGGTCCATCCCACCCCCACCTTCAATTCTTCTCCCCAGCCTCTGGCTCTTAGAACCCTGCAATTCAGCCAGCGAGTTTCCAGCCCAGCCTGCTCAGGACAGAAATACAAGTTCTCAGTCCTTCACTGGCTCTTTGCCTCCAGATTTTGGAGTTTGGACTTTGCAGCCCCGCCTCCGGACCCTTGGGGAAACAAAATTCCCTAGATTCTGTCTATTGAAGACCCGGCCCCTAGCCCCTCCTTCCTAGAGGCCTCTGTCCCCCCTCCCCTTGTCCCCTTAAAATACCCGGGATCCCTATGGCAACAGGCACCCGCGACAGGTGCGGGTGTTATTTACGGGTCGAGCCCGAAATAGCCGGTGGGGTGAGGGGGTGGGCGGATGGGGCGAGGCCGGGAGCGAGCACAGCGGGTCCGGAGGGCCGAGCAGGCGGAGGCAAGCAAAACCGGACGCTTCGGAGGCATCGCGGAGCTGGGGCCGGCGCAGTGCGGAGGCAGGAGAGCGCGAGGGGCCCGTACCCGGGAGAGCCGGGTGGGAAGACCGAGAGGGACGCGGGACCCCGAGCTGAGACTGGAGCGATCCCGGCCGGGCCGGCCCTGGGAGCCAGGGGGAGGGGGAGCCGAGTGACTGGACGGACTCACGGGTCCCTTCCCAGGTCCTGTGCCTCCAGGGTACTTTGCTCTGGTTTTCTGAGCCACAGTGTGGACCACAGTGCCTTGATCTGAGCCCTATCGGGACCCCAGGTCTTTCTCCTGGGCCCTTAAAGAGTCCCCAAGACTCTTTTTCTGGACACCACATAGATTCTCAGCCACCGTTGAGACCTGGGCTCTTTTCTGTGTAGTTCCTGACTACACATCCCCTTTCCCCAGAATTCCAGAAGAGTTTACCAGGATCTGTTGTGAATATTGGAGGATACTCCTTGCCTCTTTGAGACTTGGAGGGGTTTCTACTCTTCCGTGGGGAACCACAATTCTACCTCTTGTATAATCTAAAGGTGTTGTGATTCCTTGCTTTACAAACTCTGAGCCTGAAGAACTGTAGACTATCTCAAACACACGAAACACCTCAGCTTCTCTCTCTGAGAAAATCCTGAGGCTTACTGGAGACCCCATCAGCAGCCTGCAGAGACTGGGAGGTCTTCCCCCAGGGTAGGTGAACCTCAGAGGAGACTGGCTTTTCCTCTAGGCCGCTCCTGTGCCAAATTCATGTGCACAAGCCCCGGTGGTGTCTGTTTAAACCCACCAGGTATGCTTAGGCCAAGAATATAGCTTATTTGCTTGTTTGCTTTTGCTTATTTTTCCTCTCCGGAGAGGCAGAGGCTTCCTCTTGCATTCGGGGTTCAGCTTTTGTTTATTCCCAATCTAGCTGACACTGAGCACCCCACTTCCTTGAAAAGCCCAGGTCCTGCTCCCTGCTCCTCAGGGCCCCCTGCACAGGTCTGTCTGACTCCTCGAAGCTCGCCTGAGCTCTGCCCGCTCCCATCATCATGATGATGTGGTCTAACTTCTTCATGCAAGAGGAGGACCGCCGTCGAGCAGCTGTGGGACGGCGTCGTGCCCAGGGACAGCAGAATCTTGGCTTGACTCCGGAACTCGAGGGCAAGATCAAGCTAGTGTTGCTGTTGGCTGCCGTGGGTGCCACCCTGGCTGTGCTGTCGGTGGGCACCGAATTTTGGGTGGAATTTAATACATACAAAACCAACGGCAGCTCCGTCTGTGAGGCTGCCCATATGGGGCTGTGGAAGGTGTGCATCAAGCGACTGTGGCAGGCGGACGTGCCCGCGAGCAGGGAGACCTGTGGCCCGGCTGAGCTGCCAGGAGGTGAGAGGCTGTGTCCTGAGCCTGTGTCCCACAGTCAGGGAGAAAGAAGCTTGTGTCTGGGAAAACTTTTGTTCCAAAAGAAAAAAAAAAAAAAGTCTTATCCCTGAGAGTTTGTGACTAGATCAACCTGTGCTCACAGAAACTGGAGAGAAAGGGGGTGTGGGGAGAGAAGCGCAGACCTAGCCCATGTCCCCAAGCAACATATTCCCTAAAGTAATTTTTTCCTTTTATAAAAAAATTTTAATTTATTTTTTAAAAAAACATTCTTTTCTCATTTTACATACCAATCCCAGTTCCCACTCCCACTCCTCCTCCTGCTCTCTCCATCCACCTCCCTCTCCACCCCACTCCCCATCCACTCCTCAGAGAGGGTAGGGCTTCCTATGGAGAGTCAACAAAGTCTAGTAGAGATTTGAGGCAGGACCAAGACCCTCCCAGCTATATCTAGACTCCTGGTCCCACTGCCAGCGTCCCCACATTCAGAGGGCCTAGTCTGGTCCTATGCTGGTCCCCCCCCCCCGCACCCCCCCCCCCCCTGCAGTCAGTCTGGAGTCAGTGAGCTCACATTAGCTCAGGTAAGCTGAAGAAACTTGTTTCTTAAAGTTTGTCTTCTAGCTATGGCCTGTGCCCGAGACCAGCCTGTACCCCTAGAGACAGCCTGTGCCTTCAGACCCAGCTGGTACCCTCAGAACAGCCTGTAACCACCCCCGCCAACCGTATCCCCTAGAACTGCCTGCATTCCCCATCAGACAGTCATGCACCCACAGACAGCCTGTGCCCTTAACTAGAAGCCTGGAGACATCCCACATTCCCACTCTGTGAGGCTCTGTGGAGACAGACCACCCTACGCCCACCCGGAAGTCAAAAAATCTGTGCCGATTCCCTGTTTGTGGATTCAATCAAACGAAATTCTTACCCGGTACCTCTCACAATTCTGGGTGCACATTGTCTTTCATGAGAAACGTTTATACCAGCCTCTCTCACCTCTGTGTCGTCAGAACGGACATTCCCACCCTTCTCCCTTGCTCTATAGGCACCCACACCCTTCGTTTCCCCACATGGTAGTTCCTTTGCTTTTCAGCTGTGCCAGAGGGCTACCCTGTACCTCTCACTCTCTGACAGAACACGCTATGCCCTTTTCTTAGACAAGTGGGACATTCTATACCACCCTGGGAACTGGATGGTGTTTATTTTACCTCTTTTAACTCAAGGACAGTATTTGATACCCATTAAAAACCACGTTGGATATCACTTGTTTGATGAGATCTCTGCGGTGCTGCTTTCCAGTGTGTACCCGATAGTCTCAGGACCCCTGATGGAATACCTTTCACCCCTTCTGGGCTGTGATTGGATTTCCTTTCATTTCTTAACTGCTACATTTCCAGTTGTGGTATGGAACCCGAAATATAATGTTCTAAGCCTTTGAAGTGGGAAGTCACTGTTTGTGGCTTGAACTACCTGTCTGTCCTGATCAGCTATTTTAATTCTTGTGCTTCTCACTGCCTGGGACCTCAGTCAAAATGATCCCAAACCTTTGCAGAATGGGATAATGAAAAAGAATATGGGATGCTGGGCCTGGTGGTGCAATTCTGTAGTTAAGGGTACTCAGGAGGCTGAGGCAGGGGGAATGAGAGCTCCAGGGCAGCCTGGGATACAGATGCAGTTGAAAGTCAGCTTGAGCAACTTTGTGAGATCCTCTCTTAAGAAGCGAAAAGCGGACTGGAGGCATGTCTCAGTGGTAGAACACTCGCCCAAAGTCCCCGTGAGGGGCTGGGTGTGTGGCCCAGAGATAGAATACCTGCTTAGAATCTCCCAGTGAGGGACTGGAGCATAGCTCACTGAGTTTCACCATACTTGTTCTACAGGGGAGAAAAATAAGGAGCAAGAACTCTTAGTGTCCAGTCTGTGCCTCAGGCTAGTTCTATGTGGTTTGACTTTCAGATGTCTCGGTTCCTAAGAGCTATGTTTTGTTGCTGTAACTAGAACTTAAGGTCTCAGAGACCCTCATTCTTTGGGAGAGAAGATTACCCGCTGCCACTTCACTGTGTATGATGAGGTCCTTCACACCTCTTGCTGTTTCCTCTGCTTGCCAGAAAGGACTTCACCACTGAGCATGGCAACACACACCAGTACTGAGTAGGCAGAAGCAGGAAGACCAGGAATTCAAAACCAGCTTGGCTACATAGTGAGTTGTAGGTCAACCTAGGCTACATAACACCTTGTGCCAAAAACAAAATAAAACAAAGCAAAACAAGAGGACTTCACCTTTCTTACAAGGCCATTCCCAAAATACCATAATTCTGTTCATCAGAATTCTCTCTTAGATTCCATTGTCTCAAAGAAATAACTTCATTTGAAAATTAAAAGAAAGCCATTACATGTCCTTTGGCTATCATATCAGAGAGTGACTCACTCTGTTGCTTCCTAAGTGAGTTTGCCCTGTCCTCTATGGGACACGGACACAAAGTCCTGTTATCAGCAGCCAAATGGAATGCCAGATACCATACCCAGTCCCAGAAGGAACTCTACTCTCTCATGGGTCTAGAATGTATCCTCTACCAGTGTCCACAAAGAGCATCTTCCTTGCCTGGAGACTGCAGCCCCACTTCCCCAAGCTGATATCTGGCGTGCCCCCTACTCTCACTTGATGTGGATTTATCCCCTTGCCCCTTCATCTCTCCCCCTTCAATTGGTAAAGTTCCGTTTCCACTTCTCCAAATTGTCTGACTCCCCTTTCAACATTCCCAACCCCTTGTGATTCTGCACACTCCCGTCTGTTCTGTGCCTTAGTTTCCTCATATGTAGAATAAGAGTAGGTCGGAGTGAAGGATGCATTTTAGGAGCCAGGGTGTGATTTAATTGGCGTACTGTTTACCTAGCATGCACAAAGCCCTGAGTTTGATCCTCAGCATCACATAAACCAGGCATGGTGCCATATGCCTGTAGTCCTAGCATTTGGGAGATGGAGGCAGCAGGGTCAGAAGTTCAAAGTCATCTTTTGCTTCGCAGCAGGTTTAAGGTCAGCTTAGGATACATGAAACCCTGTCTTAGCATGTTAGAATATCCTGTTTTTAGCTTTAAGCTTTCTCATATTTAAATTAACAACAGTACTGAGTGAATTTTACATATGTTTACATAAAATGTTTACACAAAAATTATTGTCTGTTTTCAGAAGGTCCTCATGCTATGTCTTAAATTTTTTTTTTTTTACCTTTTAGAGGCAAAGTCTCACATGGGTCTGTCTGACACCACATCTGCATATTTTAAAATTTATTTCCCATGTTGTACATGGTGATACATACCTTTAGTCTCAGCACCCGGGAAGCAGAGGCTGGAGGATCTTTCTGTCTATATAGCAAATTCCAGGATAGCCAGGGCTACACAGGGAGACCCGTCACAAAAAAATTCTTTCTTAATTCAGTTCTGTAATGTGTTTGGCATTGCATCCATCCATACATGTTTTGACTTGGGAAAAATGTAGAATTTGAGTTTATATATATGTGTGTTTTGGTTTGAAGAAATTGTATTATGTGGCTTTGCATTGTTTTCAATGTCATTTTTCTTACTCAACACTGATTTCCAAATCTCTCTCACTTGCTTTATTTTTTTTTTTAGTTCATCATGCTTCTATGTTATAAAGCTGTCCATGAGAGCATCTATCTCCGTTATCTATCTCCTGAGAGATGGACACTAGATTATTTCCTACTCCATTTTAGTAAGCGATGCCACAGAGAACAATCATATCTATATTCCCATATGTGGTATTTTTCCTTCTTGGAATATCCAGAAGTGAAATTATTGTGTTATAGGGCAAAGACATATAAACACGCGTCACTTAGTAGCAGAGATGTATTTTGAGAAACGCAAGTTTTAGCCGATTCGTGTTGGAGAACACCAAAGCATGTACTCATGTAGATTAGGGTGGCTTCTATGTGACAAAATCATGACTTAGTTTACTTTTACTTTTAACATGTGTGTATATGTGGGGGGCAATGTGTACCTGTGTGCGAAGGCTCAGAAAGGTCCACCGAGCCCAGAAAAGGGCATTGGATGTCCGGTGCTGGAGTTGCTGTTTTAAGCTGCCTGATGAAGGTACCAGGACCTTCACTCGGGTCCTCAGCAGGGATGGGATGTGTTCTTAACCACTGAGCCATCTCTCTAGCTGCGAGGTGACATACTCATTGTCCCTTAGTCACACGCCTGGCCTATTACTGACTGAACGGTTATTGCCTGCTGTACACCTGCACTTCACGCTTTAATATGTCAGAGTCCTTCACATACAGACTAGCGCTGGTTTACCCTCCCAGCTGCTTCTCCTTCTCCCCCCAATGCTTCACACTGCCCTTTCAATATTTGCCCAACTAATTGATCTGAAGTGCTTCCTCCCTGCTGGTTCAAGTCGCATTTCTCTGCCTCCCGCTGCAGCAGTCTCTCTTCATGTACTTGTGAACTCTCCAGATTTGCCCTCCTGTGAATCACTATTCATATCCTTTGCCCGTGTTTCAATGGGGTAACTTCTCTTCCCCTTGCTAATCGGCAGGAGCTCTTTGTGTATGCGGCGTAGGAGAGAGGACTCTTTCCTGAGTCCCTTAACCTCCTGGTACCTGCATCTTGCTGTCCTTTGATGAATGAAATGAAAGCTCGTTTCTAATCCACTTGCTCCTCAGACTCACATGAAGGAGCTGAGAGGAGAGATTGTCAACTCATTTAAAGAGGAAGAATCTCAGAGTCCAGAGAGGTGAATGGCTCACTGTGCCAAAGGCTTAGACCATAGGTCTTGGGGTTAAAAACGTATTCCCCAGACATCAGTGATGTGGCAAATGGTGTTTACATCTCAGTATTATTGTCCATCTTGGTGCATTTATTTATTTATTCTGCTCCCCCAACGGTGTATTTGTGTGTGTGTGTGTTTGTGTGTGTGTGTGTGTGCACAGAGTCAGCTCTCTCCTTCTACTGTGTGGATTCCAAGAATTGAACTCAGGTCCTCAGGCTTAGCACAAGCACTATATGCTGCACAATCTTGTCAGTCTGATTTTTCTCTGCTGTGGGTCAGTCATACTAATATTTTATTTTTAGCTCCCTGTAAGTGTCTGGGCAGTGTCCAGCCTTGAGCGTACACAGAACTTCATGTCATCACCTCTTCTTTTTCTTTCCTGAACCCCACAGAAGCAAACTGCACCTACTTCAAATTCTTCACCACAGGGGAGAATGCACGCATCTTCCAGCGAACCACCAAGAAAGGTGAGGACATCTCATATTGCGACAAGGGAGGGGTGAGGGTAGGATGACAGCTCTGAAGGAGTGAGTGACAGCGTGGTGCTCGGGATGGGCTCAGATCTGGTACTGTCCCATATTTGGAGGGTGATCGTGGGTTAAAAGTTGTGGTACACACCTTTAATTCCAGCACTCGGGAGGCAGAGGCAGGCGAATCTCTGTAAATTGGAGCCCAGCCTGATCTACAGAGCGAGTTCCAGGACAGCCGGTACTGTTACACTGAGAAACCATGTCTCAAAATAAATAAATAAGTAAATAAGTAAATAAATAAATAAATAAATAAATAAATGAATGAGTGGGGGCAGTGATCACCAGACCTTGTGTCCAGCATTCTGACCACTGATTCAGCCTGTACCATGTGGGGCTTGGACAAATTATACTTCCTTTCTGTATTGAACATTATAAGCATTTTAAGGCCACTGTACAAGCTAAGCTCAGCACTCATGGTTTGTTAGCACTAACTCTAGTTCTTACGATAACCCTACAGTTTGGAACTTTAGCTTCATAGCTTCATCACCCAAGTGAGAAAACAAATCAGAAATGGTTGAGAGTATTATTATCCATTTCCACAAAAGGGCAGGGATACGATCCCAATCCTCCCTGCAAATCTGAATCTACAGAATCGTATGTGAAAAATGAAAATGTTGCCGGGCGGTGGTGGCACATGCCTTTAATCCCAGCACTCGGGAGGCAGAGGCAGGCGGATCTCTGTGAGTTCGAGACCAGCCTGGTCTACAAGAGCTAGTTCCAGGACAGGCTCCAAAGCCACAGAGAAACCCTGTCTCGAAAATCCAAAAAAAAAAAAGAAAATGTTGAGCGTGTTCTTTGGTCCACATAATGGTTTCGAGCCCCATGGGAGTGCCAAGTGCTCAGAAGGTAATGGTGTAATGGGGAAATGAATTTTTAATTTTAACTTCAGTGAATTTAAAATGGAATGTGTCTCTGGTAGCTACCACTATACCAAACAATCAGATTCTGAGAACTTTGTCCTTTCTACCCTAAATCCAGCTTCTTGAACATCGCTTCAATGCCCCAGTGTCTTCATAGAGGAACTGGGATCATTTCATGTCTCTAGCTGTTTGTTTGTTTTTAATGAGAATTTAATGCAGCTAAACTCTTATGAGACCTGGTGCATACAAGGGTCCCTTACCTTCTCCATTCATTTCTTGTGTGATCTGAGTCAAATCCCTGTGCACCTCTGAGATGGTAAAATCACCTGGTGCACTGGTCTGGACCACCTCCTATGGTGCTGAGCAGTACACCGAGCACTTCCTGTGACTTCTGATCCTGATTTTCCAGAGCTGAAGACTGAGGGCAGTGTAGGACTTTACCAGGAGGGTAGTTGGGGAAAATTACAACCTGGGTGATTACAAGATAATGAATCATCTTTACCACTGTCTCCTACACCCTGTTCCCTCCACTTCATTATTTGTTGACCCAGTGATGATCAAAGGACAAGTTGCAGATGGTCATTCCAGTATCCCTGACCTGGACTTGTCCCCCTTTTGCTCTATAACCTGAGTCAAGTAACTAACTGACCTATCCGAGTCTCTCTTCCTTCAATGGTGTAAATAACACACTCTCAGGAGGACTTTGAAGTCCTTCGTCCTTCTGGTTGTGCTTCTTGTGGAGGAGTGCTGTCCATGCTCCTGTTCCCATGTTCTCTGCCTCTTCCTTGGCCCCTCCTTGCAGAAGTAAACCTGGCAGCTGCTGTGATAGCTGTACTGAGCCTGACAGCCATGGCCTTGGGCTGCCTCTGTGTCATCATGGTGCTCAGCAAAGGTGCAGAGTTCCTGCTCCGCTTGGGAGCCGGCTGCTTTGGCCTCTCAGGTGAGGGCTGAGTGTGTGGAGGCTAAGGACATTGCATGCTAGGAAGTGAGGTCTCTACACACTGCTGCATGCTGGGAGGTGGGATTCCACACGCTGCTGCATGCTGCAAGGTGGAAACTATCCAGTTGCATGCTGGAGGTGGGAACTGTATCCAGTTGCATGCTGGAGGTGGATCTCTACACGCTGTTGCATGCTGGGTGGTTGGATCTCTACCAGCTGTTGCATGTTGGAAGTCCACTCACATTTGAGTGCTGAGCGCTCTACGCAATGTTGCATGCTGGGAAGTAGAATCTCCAAGTCCAGCTGCATGTTGGGAGTAAAGAGAAACCCAAGAGCTCTAGTATACTCAAAGATGGAAGAATTCCAAGGACTCTTACTGGCAAGGTTTGTTTAGATTTAAATGTTGTTTTACATTTGGAGCTGGGAGTGCCAAGAATCTCTGTGCACTGAGAATGAGATCTCCACTCACTGCTTCATGCTGGGAGCAGAGGAGGGGTCTGTCCAAGGGCTGTAGTAGGCTCAAAGATGGAAGAATTCCAAATTCTGTTGTCGGCAGAGGGGTGGAATGTCTCTAAATAATACTATTTTGGGTTTGGACATGGGGTCTCCAATGACTGATACCAAAAGAAGGGGTAAATCTTAGGCACTATTGCTTGCCAGGAGTTGGAGTGAGTTTATGTAAAATCTAAAATCCAGGAACTTTCTAAATCCTGTTGTTGCATGACAATTGAATGCTCTCCAACCACTCTTTTAGATTTGGCTTGGAATCCCCAACACTGTTGTGTAGTTGTGTGATTGGAGGAAGAGGCAGCTCTGTGAGCAGTATTGCATGCTGGGTGGTCAGAGAAGCTCAGGAGCTGAGTAGGTCCAAAGATGAGAGAGTCTCAAGCCATTAAGAAGGTTTCCAAAACAGTCTTTGAGTTTTGAACTTTGAGTCTGCAGGGACTCTATTGTATTCTTTTTTTTTTTTAAGATTTATTTATTTAATGTGTATGAGTGCTCTGTCTTCATGAATACCAGAAGAGGCAACCAGATTCCATTACAGTTATAGTTATGAACCACCATGTGGGTAATGGGAATTGAATTCAGATCCTTTGGAAGAGCAGCTGGTCCCTTAACCACTAAGCCATCTCTCCAGCCTCATGTGCTATATTCTTTTTCCCACCGTTCCTGGAGGCACTGCAGTACCAGGTCGGTGAGTGGAGAGGATGGAGTAAGCTCCTACTCCAAGTCCTAACTCCAAAAACCCATTGAATATAGAGGACACATCAGATATTAATTGGATAAGGACAGATACTACACATGATTTTGGCCAAAATGCTTAGAAGCGATGTGTGTTATATTTTTGTAGGGGAAGATTCAGAAAAAAAAAAGGCCACATCTTGTAAAATGTATACCTCAGTAATAACAAAGACTTCAGTTTGGTCGACATCTACCTCAGAGCTTTACATTGAGTGGACTAGCTAAAGGTTGCTATGATTTATTTATTTATTTATTTACTTAAAAATTTTTAGTGCTTTATTTAGCTTTGCTTTATGTGAGGGTGTCAGATCCCCTGGAACTGGAGTTACAGACAGTTGCGAGCTGCCGTGTGGGTGCTGGGAATTGAACCCAGGTCCTCCACAAGAGCAGCCAGTGCTCTTAACTGCTGAGCCATCTTTCCAGTCCCTATTTTTTTACTTATTTATTTACATATTTATTTAATATGTATGAAAGCTTGACTTCATGGGTGTCTGTTCACCATATGTGTGCTTGGTGCCTGAGGAGTCCAGAGAAGGGCAGTGGATCCCCTGGAACTGGAGTTACAGATGATAGTGAGCTGCCATGTGAGTGCTGGGAACCCAGCCTGGGTCCTTTGCATGAGCAGCAAGTGCTCTTAATCATCAAGCTATCTCTCCAGCCCCAAAGTCTGTTAGTCTTCATTTTGTTGATAAGAGCACTGAAGTTCAGAAAAGTCAAGTGACCTCTCATAGACACACAGCCCCTAATGGCAGAGGCGGGACTTTTCTCTTTTAAATTTCCTCACAGTTTTACGTTCATGCACACACAAACGCATATATGTGACGCCTTGTTCACATCCCCACCCATGCATCCCCCCTTGTCCGTCTCCTGTCGACCCCCTTCTTTACAAGTTCTCCTTCAACTTTCATGGCTTTGTTTTTTGGTGCCCCACTGCATTTAATTAGGGTTGCCTGCATGGGTAGAAGGTCATTTGCTTCACCAAAGTCAACTTACCAGTGGCTACAACACCCCTGAGGAATCTATCTCCATTTCCATAGCTGATTGTTGATGAACCAGTCTTGCACAGGTCATCATCCAGACGCTAAGCTTTCTCGGCCTCTTTCACTGAACTGCAAATGATGGGATGGTGATAGAGATGTTGGTGATGACAGTAAAAGTGATGATAGTAATGGTGACTACGGTGGGGTTAGGGTAGGGATAGAGATCATGGTGGCAATAGGTTGCGGTGATGATAGTGATGATCGTGGTTGTGACTCTAGAGATGATGGTGGTAGATATTAGTGCTTATGTGGTGGTTGTGACAGTGCTGGTGTCATTGCATTATTAATGATAATGGTGACAATGATGGTGGTAGTGATACATGTAGTCCTAGTTAAGGTTCCTTCCTTCCTTCCTTCCTTCCTTCCTTCCTTCCTTCCTCCCTCCCTCCCTCCCTCCCTCCCTCCCTCCCTCCCTTCCTTCCTCCTGAATGCTGGGATTTGAGGCATGTGCCACCACCTCCTGGTTTCTATAGCTGTGATAAACACCATCATCAAAAGCAACTTGGTTAGAAAAAAGGATTATTTCATCTTATGCTTCCAAGTAATAGTTCATCACTAAGGAAAGTCAGAGCAGGAGCCAAAGCAGAGCAGGAGACAGGAACTGAAGCAGAGGTCATGGAAGAATACTATTTACTGGCTTGCTACTTTTGGCTTACTCAGCCTGCTTTTTTATATCACTCAGGAATACTGATTTCCATAGCAGCTACAGTTTAAACTCACCTCAACAGTGAACATTCTTGCCAGCATTTGTTTTCATGTATCAATTACTAGCCTGGAATTTATCATGTAGCCCAGGCCAGCCTTGAATTTGTGATAATCATGAGTACTAGGAATAGGCACACACAATCATTCGTGACTCTCCCTACTTTAAATATTTGGAGGTGCTGGAGAGATGGCTCATTGGTTAAGAGCAATTGTGTTCTTCCACAGGATCCAAGTTTGGTTTCCTGCATTCATGTCAGGCAAATTATAGCTGCATGTAACTCCAACTCCAGAGGATCTGTTGCTCTCTTCTGCACTCACACAGTATACACACACACACACACCCAGAGGCATGCACACCTGCACACACGCAAAAAATACACCTTTATTTTTTTCTCCTTACTGCATATCACTCTCTGAAATCCTCTTTCTTCCTCCTGTATTTGTTTCCGAAGGTGCCCCTAGTCAGTGTTGTCTAATTTGTGTTCTTTTTTTTTAAGATTTATTTATTTATTATATATACAACATTCCTTCCATGTATGCCTGCAGGCCAGAAGAAGGCACCGGATCTCATTATATATGGCTGTGAGCCACCATGTGGTTGCTGAGAACTGAACTCAGGACGTCTGGAAGAGCAGTTAGTGCTCTTAACCTCTGAGTCATCTCTCCAGCCCCTCTAATTTGTGTTCTTTGTTTGACAAAAATGCCTAAGGATTGGAGAAAAATCCTATAAAAAGAGCTAGCTAGGTACTGTGGTAGATAACTATAATCCTAACACTCAGGAGATTAAGGCAAGAGAATTGTGAGTTAGAGAACAGCCTGAATTACATAGCAAGACTCTGTCTCAAACTAAGAAGCAAAAAATTCCTTTAAAAATGATAATGATTTCAACTCTAGTGATGGATCAGTTGTTAAGAACACGGGCAGCTTTTCCAGAGGACCCAGGTTCCATCCTTACAACCTTCAATAACTCCAGTCCCAGGTCATCCGATACTTCTGTAGGCATTTTGTGCACACAGCGCTCAGACAAAAGTGCAGGTAAAATACCCATCCACAGAAAAATGTTTGCCAGGTGTGATGGCACATGCCTTTAATTCCAGAACTTGGGAGGCAGAGGCAGGAGGATTCTGTGAGGTCCAAGCCAACCTGGTCTACAAAGTAAGCTCTGGACAGCTAGAACTACATAGAGAGAGCCTGTCTCAACCTCTACCTCCTAACCCAAATAAAAGTGATTAAGCCAGGCATCGTGGAAAATGCTGTAATCCCACTATTTAAACAGATGAAGGAGAATCTCTGGACCTTCAAAGCCAGCCTGGTATATATAATGACTTCCAGGGCAGCTAGGGCTATAGGAGACCTTGTCTCAAAATGAAGAGATGGGAGGCTAGGGTAATGGCCCAGTCAATAAAGTGCTCGCTGCTGTAAGCACGGCAACCTGCGTTTCATCTCTAGAACCCATTAAAAGCAAGGCATCTTTTATACTCTGTTCTTTATAAATCTATAATCCCAGCAGTGTGGCAGAGACAGGAGGGCTTGCTGGCCAGTGAGTCTAGCCAAACTGTGAGCCCTGGGCCAATGAGAGGTCTTGTCTCAAAATATAAGGTGTAGGACCAGCAGGATGGCTCAGCAGGCATAGGGACTTGAAACAAGTCTGACGCCCTGAGTTCAGTCCCCAAGTCCATGTGGTGGAAGGAGAGAATTGATTTGCACAAGTTGTTCTCTGACCTCCACATATGTGTCATGGCGCACACACACTCACCAAAATGTAATGTAAAGGTGTTTTTAACGTGGAGTAGGAGCTGGAGGTGTATTGTGGACGAGCACTTGCCTAGCAAGTACAAGGCCCAGGGTTCAATCCCTAGTGCCTCAAAAATAAACTGGAAAGTAATTGAGAAAGACACATTGCATTGACCTCTGGCCTTCACATATACACACATGGGTAGGCATGTGCGCGTGCATACACACACACACACACACACACACGGAGAGAGAGGAAAAATGTCTCTATGTTAAGCACAGATGTAATGCTTGCTTCCTGTCCCCCATTGGTGGAATGAGTATGACTGTTGAATGACCGAAGGAAAACGTAAGAGGATCCTTGGTTGATAAAGGAATGAAGGAGGGTGACAGTCTCAAACACAAACTGCAGTCCCAGAGCTAAGAATTTCACTCTCTACTTTTCATTCATTCATTCATTCATTCATTCATTCATTCACTTATTCATTTATTTTTGTACATTATTGTTTTGCCTACATGTTTGTCTATGTAAGGATGTCAGATCTCGGAGTTACAGATAGTTGTGAACTACCATGTGGGTGCTGGGAATTGAACCCGGGTCCTCTGGCAGACCAGTCAGTGGTCTTAACCACTGAGCAACTTCTCCAGCCCAAATATCTCTCTGTTCTCCCCCCACAGGCCTGCTGCTCTTGGTCAGCCTGGAGGTGTTCCGGCATTCCGTCAGAGCCCTGCTTCAAGGAGCCAGCTTGACACTCCCCCAGCCTGACACTCCCCCAGCTCCACGCCTGACCTATGAGTATTCCTGGTCCCTGGGATGCAGTGTGGGTGCTGGCCTGATTCTGCTGCTGGGGGGAGTCTGTTTCCTGCTGCTCTCCCTGCCTTCCTGGCCATGGCGGTCACTGTGCCCCAAGCGGGGTGACCCAACCACCTAGAGCCCTAGAGCCCCGGCCTGCTTTCTGCAGTCATCTGCAAAGCCTGCCTCAGTTTCTCCTCAAGACTTTCCATCTCTCTTCTAGAGAGACTGTTCTTCCCACTCAGGGGGTCCATTTTACACAACGTCTTGGCCCCTCATTTTCTCTCTGTAAATAACACTTTTGGGGGTGCAGGAGAGATGGCTCAGTAGGTAAAGTACTGGCTGAGCAAGTCATGAGGACTTGGGTTTGGGCTTCTAGAACACACTTTAAAAGCCAAATCAATGGTACATGTCTGTAATCCCTGGGGTTGGGAAGGTAGAGACTGGGGGAACCATGGGGCTTAGTGGCCAGATAGCCTGGCTGATGAATTAGGTCCAGGTTCAGTGAGAGACCCTGTCACAAAAAATAAGTTAGAAGCCATGGAGGAAGATGCCTGATGCTGAACTCTGACCCCCTCCCAATGCACGTGTGCATGCACACACATGTGCGCACGTGTATACACACACACACACACACACACACACCCTTTCTTGGTAGCTGAATTTGGGTTGCTTGGGGGAGGATGAGAAAAGGCTATGTGCAAACGCGGGCTTCCTGGAGAACCTTCCAGGGACCTGTTGGGGAGACAGCTATAAGCTGGTGGAAGGGCGGGGGTCCCAGAAGGACTGGGGGAGAGATGTCTTTCGCCGGCCTGGTGGGGCAGAGAAGAGCCCAGGCCTGACTTTACTGTGATCTGATTTGGGAATAAAGGTTTGAAGATGTGACAACTTTGGTTTGGAGGCTGTCTGTGTGGAGCTCATGCATTCTAGGGTGGGACAAGGAACCCCTGTCCTCTTCATTCATTGGCCACATGCGACTGTCTGTCCTGGAGTCACCAGTTCACGTGCCTACACGTGCAGATAAGAACTTGGAGAAGGAAACAGTTCAGAATGCAGACATGGCTAAAGTTTGAATCTTGTCCTTCCCCAAAGTGCACGTGCTAGGGACACTCAGCACAACTTTGGTTATAGTTTCATGTGTGTGCGCAGGTGTGTGTGTGTGTGTGTGTGTGTGTGTGTGTGCATGTATATTCACTGTGCAAAAATGTTGGTTTTCATATGACTCTTTTTAGATTTATTAATTTTTGTTTTATGTGTGAGTATTTTGCCTGTGTGTCTGTGCACATTGTGTGTGCTTGGCGCCATTAGAGGTCAGAAGAGGAAATCAGAACTCCTGGAAATAGAGGTATAGATGGTCATGAACCACCATGGGAGTGGGAGTCAAACCTGTGTCCTCTGCAAGAGCAACAAGTTCTTTTAACAGCTGAGACATCTCTTCAACCCCTTCTATGACATCTGTACAAATATATTTGACCACATCATCATCTGCCCCACCCCCACTCTCCTACCTATTTCCAAGTAGCCCCCCTTCTATTTTATTTTACTTTTTAAAATTTGAGGCATAGTCTCACTATGTAGGCCAGGCTGGCCTCAAATTCTCAATATTCCTGCCTCTGTCTCCTGAGTACTAGGGTGTCAGGCAGGCACTACCATGTCCACCCCTGATGATGTGTTTGTTGTTTGTTTGCTCTAAGGCAGGATCTTGCTTTGAATTCCTGGCTTGTCTAAAACTCATTATGTAGCCAAGGCTGGCTGCAAACTTGCAGTGATTCTCCTGCCTCAGTGCCAGGGTCATAGGTGTGGTTCTGGAGAGCAGGTCTTTACAGACATAATCACAACAAAACAAGGTCTCGAGGATTGGCTCTAATTCAACCCAACTTGTGAAAAGGGGAGATGGGGACACAGAGATGGAAATTCACAGAGGGAAGGCAGCATGGAGGGACCCAGGAAGAAGACAGCCATCTGTACTCTGAAGAGGAAGCCCCTTAGTGGATCCCTGCCTCAAGCCTCAGGAGGAAGGAAGCAGGATGCTCAACCTATATTTTATACTTAAAACATCCAGAACCATAAGGCGACAGGTTTGTTGTCCAAGCACCTGGCAATGATTTGTGACAACATCCCCAGCAGGTGAATCCAGACTTTGGCACCCAAGAATGTGGGTACTTCTAGGATAGAAACTGAGAAAGATGGGGAGGAGGGGCCAACAAGACTGCTCTTGTTGGAAGATGAAGGCACTTGCTGCCAAGGCTGAGGACCTGAGTTCGATCCCCAGGACCCACGTGGTGGAAGGAGAGGACCAGCTTCAGAAAGTTGTCCTCTCACTTCCACACATGCATCATGACATGCGCACACGGGCACACAAATATGCCCTCTGACCTCCACATGTGTACCATGACATGTGCACACACACAAATAAAATGTGCAAGTAGAGGCCGAGGAAGTGGCTCGGTGAAGCCTTTGTCATGCAAGTATGAGAATCAGAATCCACGGGCACACCTTGCTATGGCAGCTCAGGTCTGTAATTCCAGCACTGGGGAGGCAGTCAAAAGGCTCCCAGGTCTTGCTCTTCAGGTAGTCTCGCCTCCTCATGAACCACACATGAGGGGTACTGCCTCAAAAACTATCTGGCCTGCACACATGCACACACACATGGCCCCCCACAAGTGCGTGCACATACTATATGCAGGCGTCTTTGAGCAATGGTGGGTAGAGTTTGGGCACTATGAGATTCATGAATGGCGACTGCATCTTGTTGAGGACATAGAGGGGACATGGAGACAGAAGAATTTTTTCTTTCCTTGTATTTTTTTAATAAAAGTATCTGTTATTCTCTAACAATTCAATATACATGAGCATTGCATCTCAGTCAGCTCTAGCTCCAATTGTCTCCTCCTGTTCCCACAAGGTACCCCAACACAAAAGCATACACTTTCATATCCCCTCCCCCCCGCCTCGTAACCCACCAAGTACAATTCGAGTGCTTCCTGCTGGAACGTTGAGTGATCTTTCTGCCTTGATCTTGTGCACGTGACTGAGGCTGCAGCAAGTTTACAAGTGCAGGTCCAGAGCTCAGTGTTTGCTCCCCTCCATCTTCCAGCCCTTAAACCTCTTTCTGCTCGCTCCTTCTTCCGAAACCGCCAGCAAATGAGGACCTTGTGTCAGATCTGGAGTCTCTCAGCAAGAAGAGCGCCTTCATCTCTGATGAAGAGCTATCTTTCCCTGGTCACATACCACTGTGTGCTGGGCACTGGGCCAAGGTTTTTTTTTTTTGGTTTTTCGAGACAGGGTTTCTCTGTGGTTTTGGAGCCTGTCCTGGAACTAGCTCTTGTAGACCAGGCTGGTCTCGAACTCACAGAGATCCGTCTGCCTCTGCCTCCCAAGTGCTGGATTAAAGGCGTGCGCCACCACCGCCCGGCTCGGGCCAAGGGTTTTATTATGTGGCGCAAGCCTGCTACACTGCTGTTGATGTCTCAATAGAAACACAACCCATCAGAGAACTTAAGTGTGGCCTGTCTTAAAGCTATACAGCGGCTACGTGAAGGTAGAATGGCAACTCAGGCTTTTCGCAGCACACTCCTACTCACTACAAAGCATAGAATTATAAGAGAAGCCAGAATAAGTTCAAAACTCAGGCATACTGATTGTGGTGACACACACCTTTAATCTCAGCACCCAGGAGGCAGAGGCAGTCAGATCTCTGTGAGTTCCAGGGCAGTCAGGGCTATTTATGACTCTACCTCCCAAGTGCTGGGATTAAAAGCGTGCACTACCACCACCCGCCTATAAAGGTTTATTTTTTTATGTATGCAACGTTCTGTCTGCAGGCCAGAAGAGGACACCAAATCTCATTACAGATGGTTGTGAGCCATCATGTGATTGCTGGGAATTGAACTTGGGACCTTTGGAAGAGCAGACAGTGTTCTTAACTGCTGAACCATCTCTCCAGCCCATAAAAGGAGGCCAGATATAGTGATGCATACTTTAATCTCAGCACTTGGGAGGCAGAGGCAAGTGGATCTCTGTGCGTTTGACACCAGCCTGGTCTACATATTTCTAGACCAGCCAAGGCTATACATAATGAGATCCTATCTCAAAAGCAACCAAAGATTAAAAACCAACCATCCAAACAAAAGCCTTAAATAGAAAAAAAAGTACAAGTCCAGGCCGGGCAGTGGTGGCGCAGGCCTTTAATCCCAGCACTCGGGAGGCAGAGGCAGGCAGATCTCTGAGTTTGAGGCCAGCCTGGTCTACAAGAGCTAGTTCTAGGATAGGCTTCAAAACCACAGAAAAACCCTGTCTCAAAAAAACAAAAACAAACAAACAAACAAAAGTACAAGTCTGTTTTAAAGTGTAGCTCCTCCACATTGCTGAAGGAACCTGCCTTCCGTGCATCTTCGTTTCACCATCTTGAGGAAAGCTCACGGGCTCAGCACAGCACTGGCTTCTCCCAGCCATTCCAAGGAGTAAATGCGGTAATAATCCCTGCAAAGCTGCCTGGAGGCCTCCTGGCACCAGATCATAGCTGCATCTGTCTTTGCAGTTATTATTGTTTATCAAGCGGCACTTTGCGGCTGGCATGCAGAAGGCAGTGAAGACCGACCCCTGAGGAGCTGACAGTCTGCCCATGGAAACAGATATTAATCCCATCATCATGCTAATGGCCGTGTAATTATAAGCTGAGATAAGTGCTAAGAAAGATCACCAACCACTTCTCTTTATCTTTGATTTTGAGCCTCGCCAGCTCAGGCAATCCCAGAGTGCTGTGTAACCACGGGGCTTAACAGGCTGGAAGGGGCTCTGGGTTAGGGAAATGGTTCTGCCTGATGGAATCTCCACCTAGAGCAAATAAATGCCTGAGCCAGAGATGACATCCGGTGTCTTTTCACCTTCTACCTTATTTCCTGTAAGACAAGGTCTCCCACTAGTCTGCAAGCTTACTGTTTCAGCTAGACTGGTTGGCCAGCAAGCACCCAAAATTTGCCTGCTTCTCTCTGCTCCCCAACACTAGGGTGAGCACCCTGAACAGACACCGCCCACTTGAGCATGTGACTTGGGCAGGCCTTGCCCTTCTCTGCCTTTCCCCTCTGTCTTGCTAAAAACCACTAGATTACATTCCTGAAGCTAGCCCCAAGGTCCATTCCCTTGTTTGACCACTTCCTCCTCCTGAGCCTGACTACCGAGGCCCAGCTATCGACGTGTTGAAATCTAGCAATCAAAAGCTCCTTTAGCTCACCCAATTAACATGCCCAATTAAACTTAGACACCTCATCCTAACATGAGGGCTCCCTTGCAGCTTTATAAACTGCTATTTTCCTATGTGTCATGTCTGTCTCCTATAAAGAGACAGTCCTTTGTCCCTCTGGGACAAAAACCCTTGCCCCATTTCCTTTCTTCTCTTTCCTTGTCCTCCCTTCTGTCTCTGTCCCTCTGGGGTAAGTGCTGAGAACTTCGCCTTGGGGGTCCTGAGCTGATACTTTTATTCCACACTCACAGCCATCTGCAGCTTTTAAATGGGTGCCAAGACAGCAAGTGTTCTTACCCCCTGCACCATCTCCCCAGGCCCCCAAATCTCCCTTCCTACCTGGGGTCAAGGCAAGGAAGGGACGGCACTGAGCTCTGACAACCAAAGGAGCCTGAGACCTTCCTCCAAGCCTCCCCAGCCACTGCTCCCTGGACGTGGGCAGCTTTTGTTGCTGTGAGGAGATAGTTGGTAACAACAGATGGTCAACTTAAAGCAAGTGTGGTGGTGGACGCCTGTCATCTCTGAACGTGGGAGGTTGAGGCAAGAGGGCCTTCCAAGCTGCACAGCAAGACCTTGTCTCAGGAAACATGCAGCTTAGCGTGCATATTAGAATACACCAGGAGGAGGGTGTGTGTGATTCAGCAGGAGGGTGCTTGCCTAGGATTCACCAGTGAGGGACTGGGAGCATGGCTCAGTGGTAGAGTGCTTACCTAGCTGACGTAAGACCTTGGGTTCCAGCCTCAGCACCATAAAAATAGATAGAAGATAGATAGATTAATGATAGATAGATAGATAGATAGATAGATAGATAGATAGATAGATAGATAGATCATAGATGTTAAATAGATATTTGTGAGATAGATAGATTAATGATAGATATATCATAAATGTTAGATAGATATTTGCCAGATAGACAGACAGACAGACAGAGGAAGAAGAAGAAATAAAACCCTTACAAACTTGGACAGATTTACTTTGGCTCATAATTTCAAGTTTCAGCCCATGGTCCGCTGGTCCTGTGACTGGGTTTGTTGCAGTGGTGGAGGAAGCCTCACACCATGGCAGCCAGGAAACAAGGAGGTGGGTCTGGATGTCCCCTTAAAGGGGACTGTGTAGCAAGCCCTTTACCCACCAAGCCATTCACGGAAGTGCCCTTGCCCTGGCGCCTGTGTTCTCTGTTCCCCCGAGTGTGCACGCAGGTGGTTTGGGGGGCGCATCCTTTCAGTCCTGTGATCTGTGTCTGGGTCCCCAGTGCCTTGTTAATGCTTGCGGGTCTGAATCTAAGGACTTGTGAGATGTCTCTGTGATACACAAGCTCACGCCTGGGCCTGTGCTTCTTAATCAGGGGAATTTGAAAAGGGAAGTCCAGCATTTGAGAAGCAGAGGCCTTGGCGAAGCAAAAAAGAGAAGCAGTAGAGACCGTGCTGAAGAAAAAAGAGGAAATTCCCTGACCCCGTGTCAGAGCCCCTTCCTCACTTCCTAGCTGTGCGATCTTGAACAAGTCGTTGACTCTGTGTCTCAGTTTCCTCTTCTATGTCCAATTATCCTTAAAGCTGGACAATAATATCTATGTTTTAAGGTTGTTGGCAGGGTTAGTGAGTAAAGCATTTTTTAAAAAGAAATTTATTAACTTTTTATGAGTACTTATTTTCCCAAGGATTAAGATATTAACTCTTTAAGTTTTAATTATTTATTATGTACACAGTACTCCACCTGCATGTATGTCTGAATGCTAGAGGAGGGCGCCAGATCTCATTATAGATGGCTGTGAGCCACCATGGGATTGCTGGGATTTGAACTCAGGACCTCTGGCAGAACAGTCAGTGCTCTTAACTTCTGAGCCATCTCTTCAGCCCTGTAAGTAAAGTTTTTTTAAAAAAGGTTCTCATATGATATATCCTTAATAAATATTACCTTGCCAGGTGGTGGTAGCACATGCCTTTAATCCCAGCACTCCAGAGGTAAAGGCAAGCAGATCTTTATGAGTTCAAGGCCAGCCTGGTCTGCAGAGTGAATTCCAGTACATCCAGGGATACACAGAAAAACCCTGTCTCAGTAAATAAATAAACAGATAAATAAATAAATAAATAGCTAAATATTCCCCTTTGATGGTGGTGTAGTACACAGAGCTGCACACAGCTGACAAAGTGCCTGTTTTCAAGTTATGCTTCCTCTCTTCATTTTACCCTTGTCTGACTTTGACCAAGATTAGAAGAGGTCCAGGGTTTCAAACGGGAGTAAGGGCTGGAGCAGTAGCAGAGGGTTTCCAGGCAGCAGAGGGATTAGGGCTCACAGTGCCAATTCCCTGTATGGGGCTGAACCCAGAGAGGTGATAGGAGGGATAAGGGCTGAGCAGATCTTCAGCTCCTGAGAACTCCTCATTCTTGCTCCCCAAATCCCCCGAACACAGCTCCCACAATCCTTTTTCTCTTTCCCTCCCCTTCCTTCTTCTCTCCTCCCTCCCCCTTTCTTATTCTAAAAATACACACATCAATATACAAAGGTATTTGCTGTTCTGAAATTTTTTAATTTACATTTTATTTATTTAATTGCTTTTATTTATTTTGTGTTTGGGGTTTGTGCACAGGTACCATGACAAATACATAAGGTCAGAGGACAATTTATGGAAATCAGCTCTTTCCCACAACCAGGTGTATTTTGAGAATTATACTCAGACATTGCAAGTGTCTTCCCACTGAGCATCCCCACTGGCCCAGCTAGTTGTCTGTGAGATAGTCTCATGTAGTCTAGGGTGGCCTTTAATTCATTACATGGCTGAGAATGACCTTGAACTCCTGATTCCTGCCTCCAGAATGCTGGGACTAGAAGCTTCCACACTATACAAAATTTACATGGTGCTGAGGATTGAACCCAGAACTTTGTGCATGCTAGGTGAGCGTCCCACTAGCTGAGCTACCTCCCAGACATTTTCTGAAAATGCAGATCTAAGTGGACATTTTGTAGCTTCATGTGAAGTCTGGTTTTTCGATTTTGAAAGGCTCCCTTCATCTGCTGCACTAATACCAGACTTTCACAGCGAGAGAAGATGGATGCAGAGAGAAAAGATTCAGGATTGGAGCTGTGTGAAGTAGAAAACACCTTTAATCCTAGCATTTGGGAGGCAGAGGCAGGCAGATTTCTGTGAGTTCAAAGCCAACCTGGTCTAAGAGTGAGTTCCCGGACAGCCAAGGCTACACAGAGAAATCCTGTCTCTAAAAACCAAAAATGAAAAGAAGAGATTTGGAGCCAGGTCCAGGGGACACCAAGAAGGAGGACCCACCTGGCCTCTCCTCTTGCCTTCACATCTTTGCACAGTCTTCTTTATGTGTGCAGGTGTAGGAGGAAGGGGCTAGCAGAGTCTGTGATAGCGGATCCAGACATGATTCATCATTACTTCATGTACAGGAGAAAACAAGCGGTACTGAAATGTGAGGTGCAAGAACCACAGGATATGGGGAACAGAGGAGGGTGCTGGCCTCCCTCACCAGTGTTTTAAAAATTGTAGTTACTAGGTTCGGGGTCTGGAAAGGGAGCTCAATGGTTAAGAGCACTGGCTGCTCATGCAGAGGACCAATGTTCCATTCCCAGGACTTACACAGTGGCTCACACAGGCAAAACATCCACAAACATAAAAATATATACACATAAAACTATTATTACACTGTTTATTTAGTGTGGATGTGTGTGTGTGTGCGCTCTATGAGAGTTGGTTCTCTCCTTCCACCATGTGGGTCTTGGGTGACCTTGGTGGCTGTCAGGCTTGCCCGCAAATGCCTTGAATCACTAAGCCATACCACTGGCCCTCTTTTCAGTGTTTTGAGGGCACACCGAATTTCCATTTTCACTTAAAGATGCAAGCATGGACTTGAGATAGATCAAATCATAAAGTGCCTGCCACACAAGAATTAAGAACCTGAGTTTAATGCCCAGCACCCATTTTTTAAAAGCTGTGTGCAGGATCTGAGGAGGTAGCACTCACCATGCAGGTGTGAACTCTGGAGTTTAAATCCCCAGCAGCAAGGAAATGTCAGATGGCCATGGTGTACCCTGTAATTCCATTACTGGCGAGGCAGAGACAGGTGAAATTCTGGAGCAAGCTGGTCATTGGACTAGCTCATACCAGTGAACTCTGGATTCATTTGAGAGACTGCCTCAATAAATAAAGTGGAGAGAAATAGAGGGAACTCCTGATGTCTGTCTTAGGCCTCTATATATTACAGATGTATGCTCATGCATGCTCGTGCGCACACACACACAAGGGGGAGGGAGTAATTTTTAAAAGTTTGCTGCATAATTTTCTTTTTCTTTTCTTGGGGGTTTGAGACAGGGTTTCTCTGTGCAGCCCTGTCTGTTCCGGACCTTGCTCACCTTGGCCTCTAATTCACAGAGATCTACCTGCCTGCCTCCCAAATGCAGGGATTAAAGGTGTGCACCACCACCATCCCATATATATGCTGTAAAAATTTCAATACTTACAAACACCCATAACTTCCCCACACTTTTTTTGTTATTGTTTTTTGTTTTAGACAGTCTCGCATCTTCGAGGCTGTCTTCAAATGCAGCTGTACTCCTGATCCTCATGACACCATCTCCTAAACGACAGGATTTCACATAAGTGCCACCATGTCTGGTGGATGCAGTGCTGGGGACAGGAGGCAGGGCACTATGCACACTAGGCTAGCGCTACACTAGGGCTACACTCACTGAACCACATCCCCAGCCACATAGGCTACATTTTGTCCAACAACTCATCTGTATACAGATACGTGGGTTGTTTTAACCTCTTGGCTATCGTAAATAATCTTGCTACAAACATGGACGTATAAATATCTGTTTGAAAACTGGCAAGATGGCTCAGTGGATTAAGTCTCTTGCTGTCAAGCCTGATGACCTGAGTTCAATTCCAGAAGATATCTGATTCCTACGATTTGTCCTCTGACCGTATATCTACTCAGATGCCACAGCGAGAGTGTACCCAAATGAATGCACACACCAATAAATGCAATTAAAGTTTAAAATATCTGTTTGAATCCTGCTGTCGATTCTTTTGGGTCTTCACTCAGACTCTGAATTGCTGAATCATGTGGTGGGCCTATTTTGGGTTAGAATTTGAAGCATGAGCTTCCACTGAGTCAGTCAGTGACTCACATGGAGGAAAGCCCAGTGGGGACTAACTTTTAAGAGCATGACGTTGGCTACCATGGAGAGCAGTGCATTGTATTTTCAGAAACCGAGAAGAGCAGATTTGAAGTGTTCTCCCCACAAGAAAGTGACGGAGAGGTGAGCTTTTCCACATTCATCAGCTTGATTTAGTCATTCTTCAAATGTCAAGTGTTTCAGAATGTCAAGTTATATACCATAAATACATATAGTATTTGTCAATTAAAGATCGATCGATTGAAACTGGGTGTGGAGTGAACACCCATAATCCAGCTACTCAGGGACAGAGGAGGGAGAATTGCATGAGGCCAGCCTGGTCTACATGGTGGATTTTGGGCCAGAGCTACATAGCAAGACCTTGACTCACTGTCTCAAACTGATAGATAGATAGATAGATAGATAGATAGATAGATAGATAGATAGATGATAGATAGATAGATAGATAGATAGATAGATGATAGATAGATAGATGATAGATAGATAGATAGATAGATAGATGATAGATAGATAGATAGATAGATAGATAGATAGATAGATAGATAGATATAGGTGATAGATAGATAGATAGATAGATAGATAGATAGATAGATAGATAGATAGATAGATGGATAGATAGATGATAGAAAGAAAGAAAAGTAAGTTGGTTCATATCTGTGGTCCTGGAACTTGAGAAGCTGAGGTAGGAGGACCAGAAGTTCTAGGTTGGGTAAGCAAGATGTCTCAGCCAGTTAGACCACCATGACCCACATGGTGTCAGGAGAGACCTGACTCCTGCAAGTTGTTCTCTGACTTCCGCACAAGTACCATGGCACCTGCCTTTTGCCCCCAATAAATAAAATCTAATAAAAATTTAAAAATAAAAAAGTTTAAGGTGGTCCTTGGCTACATAATGAGCTTGAGGCTAGCCTGGGCTACCAGAAATTATGTACAAAGAAAGAAAGGGGAGGAGGGAGGAAGAAATAAGGAAAGAAAGAATGATTTAAAAAAGATTTTAAAACGATTTTTTTATAAAGTCTTTTTTTTTATTCTTTTTTAATTAAAATTTCCAACTGCTCCCCGTTTCCCATTTCCCTCCCCCTCCTCCCACATATTGCCCCCTCCCCCCACTCCCCTCCCCCATCCCCACTCCTCTTCTCCTCCCCCCAGTCCATTCCCCCTCCCTCTCGATACTGAAGAGCAGTCCAAATTCCCTGCCCTACAGGAAAACCAAGGTCCTCCCACTTCCATCCAGGCCCAGGAAGGTGAGCATCCAAACAGGCTAAGCTCCCACAAAGCCAGTTCATGTATTAGGATCGAAACCTAGTGCCATTGTCCTTGGTTTCTCATCAGCCTTCGTTGTCCGCCATGTTCAGAGAGTCCAGTTTCAACCCATGCTTATTCAGTCCCAGTCCAGCTGGCCTTGGAGAGCTCCCAATAGATCAGTTCCACTGTCACAGTGGGTGGGTGCACGCCTCGTGGTCCTGATTTCCTTGCTCATGTTCTCCCTCCTTCTGCTCCTCATTTGGACCTTAAGAGCTCAGACCGTTGCTCCAAATTGGGTCTCTGTCTCTCTCTCGATCTATCGCCAGATGAAAGTTCCTGTGCCATTCTCCTTGGCCTCTTGTCAGCTCTTATTGTCCGCCACATTCAGAGAGTCCGGTTTTATCCCATGTTTTTTCAGTAGCAGTCCAGCTGGCCTTGGTGAGCTCCCAATAGATCGGCCCCACTGTCTCAGTGGTTGGGTGCACCCCTCATGGTCCTGACTTCCTTGTTCATGTTCTCTCTCCTTCTGCTCCTCATTATAACCTTGGGAGCTCAGTCCGGTGCTCCAGTGTGGGTCTCTGGCTCTATCTCCATCCATCGCTAGATGAAGGTTCTATGGCGATATGCAAGATATTCATCAGTATGATTATAGGATAGGTTCATTTCAGGTTCCCTATCCTCAGGTGCCCCAATGAACTAACTGGGGACATTGCCCTGGGCATCTGGTAGCCATTCCAAATTCAAGTCTCTTGCCAACCCTTAGGTGGCTCCCTTACCTAAGGTATGAGTTTCCCTGCTCCCCTATCCAACCTTCCTTTATCCCCAATCACCCCGATTCCCCCAGTTCCCAGAGGTTAAAGAACACTGGCTTTTCTTCCAGAGGTCCTGAGTTCAATTCCCAGCAACCACATAGTAGCTCACAACCATCTATAATGAGATCTGGTGCCCTCTTCTGGCCTGCAGGCAGAACACTGAATACATGATTAAAACGATTTTTTAAACAATTAGTAATGCACCGGGCGGTGGTGGTGCACGCCTTTAATCCCAGCACTCAGGAGGTAAAGACGGGCGGATCTCTGTGAGTTCGAGGCCAGCCTGGTCTACAAGTTAGTTCCAGGGCAGGCTCCAAAGCTACAGAAAAACCCTGTCTTAAAAAAAAAAAATAGTAATACTTCAAAAAAAATTCAGTTTAATATTGTGGGCCCAAAACAAGGAGAGGATGATGGCAGGCGCCTTTGCCAGCTGAGCCAGGCTGCTGGCATGACCTTGGACTTCTGATTCTCCTGTTTCCACCTTGACTGCTCTGGGATTACAGGTGTGCATCGCCACACCCAGTTTTCAATATTTCAGGTTTAAACTTAATTAATTAATTAGGTTTTTCGAGACAGGTTTCTTTGTGTACCTCTGACTGTCCTGGAACTCGTTCTGTAGACAAGATTGGCCTAGAACCTGGAGATCTACCTGCCTCAGCCTCCTGAGTGCTGGGATTAAAGGAGTGAGCCACCACGCCCGGTTTATTGTAATTTTTAAAAAACTTTTTAAATCTTGAGACAATGAGTTGAAGGTCTCCCTGTGTAGCTATATGCCATTTCCCAAAGGATAACACCAGACAACCTGTTTCAGAAAACACAAGAGCAGAGAGTAAGAACCTCACAATTTCCCTCTCAAGGCAGCAGGCTCAGAGTTGCTGCAGGATAGAGGGCTGCCATGTTTTCTGATCCTTCTGTGTGGGAACGAGGCTTGCGGTTCAGAGAGCGAGTACTGGTATGGAGAGATGCAACGTGAAGCTGGACTTCTCTAAGGAAATAATAGTCATGCGTTTTTGATACTAGTTCACAGGCCTTCGCAACTGTTGGCTCAGAGAGCAATGGCTGCCTCCCTTATTCCGCTTTGGCTGGAAACAATCACTGGCGCCACCTAGCGGCAGGATAGGTAGCGACGACTCAGACCTACAGCAGGAGCTTGCAGTGTAGAGTCATGGCCTCCACGACTTTCTCCCTTCTAAGGTTGCAGTTTTTAGTGCATAAACTCTCTTCTGGTCTTTTATGGACTTATACCCAATCACCCTCTCACCAACGACTGTCCTTTATATTAATACAGATTCTGTGGGCCAGGGATTTGAACAGATTACACAGTGGAAGGCATCTGCCTGCTTGACCATCTGGACCCCCAGGAGCTGGAATTACCTAGAATCATCTAGAAGCTTCTTCACTCATTGGTGAGGCGCTGGGCTGGGGTGATTCCAAGGCTGAGCTCATATGTGCTAAACAGGTGCTCTGCCACACTGGCTTACATTGGGGCCTGGAGAGATGGCTCAGTGGTTAAGAGCACTTGCCGTTCTTGCAGGGGACCCAGGTGCAGTTCCCTGAATAGACACAGCTCACAGCTACCGTAACTCTACTTCTAAGGGATCCCACCCCCATCCTGGCTTCTATGGGCACTATGGTCATTGTTGCACTTAAGTACACTCAGACAAAATACTCATACATAGAGGATAAAAAGAAATCTCCTTTTAGAAATTATATTTTAAGGACCAGGAGTGGTGGTATGCGCCTTTAATCCCAACACTCAGGAGGAAGAGGCAGGTGGATCTCTGTGAGTTGAGGCCAGTAGACCAGCTTGGTCTACAAAGCAAGTTCCAGGACAGCCAAAGCTGTTACAGAGAGAAACCCTGTCTCGGAAAGAAAGAAAGAAAGAAAGAAAGAAAGAAAGAAAGAAAGAAAGAAAGAGAGAGAGAGAGAGAGAGAGAGAGAGAGAGAAGAAAGAAGAAAGAAAGAGAGAGAGAGAGAAAGAGAGAGAAAACCCCAAACAACAACAACAACTATATATATATATATATATATAGAGAGAGAGAGAGAGAGAGAGAGAAAGAGAAAACCCCAAACAACAACAACATATATATATATATATATATATATATATATATATATATATATATATAGAGAGAGAGAGAGAGAGAGAGAGAGAGAGAGAGAGAGACTGGGTCTCATTAAGTTCCTTGTTTTTTTTTTTTAATTATATATATTTGAAGATGTGTGATTCTCTGGAGCTAGAGTTAGTGACTGTGAACTCCCCTGATACAGGTGCTGGGAACCGAACTTGGGTCCTCTGCAAGAGGAGTATGCATGTTTAACCACTGAGCCATCTCTCCAGCCCCCAGGATGATCTTGAACTTATGATTCTGGCCTCCTCCTCCCAAGTGCTGGGACTCCAGATGTGCATTCTCCTGTCCGAGTGCTGCTGGTGGTTTTCAAGGGTACAATATGTTGTTGTTGTTATGATAACTATAGTCACTATGTTGTACAGTGAACTATAATTCAGCTTTAAAAAAGAAGGAAACCCTGTCACTTCGACAACACAGATGCTCCCCGGAGGATGTTATGTTCTGGGAAATGAAGCAGGCACAGAAAAGGAAACACCGCATGATGTCATCCAAATGGAGAATCTAAAATAGTCAAACCCATGGAAGCAGAGAGTAGAGTGGGTATTCTAAGAAGTTGGAGTTGGGGGCTGAGATCTGGGCCCTGCAAAGTCTTGAGTTTGAGGTGTGGGAGAAACTGAGTTGTCTTTTTGATTAAGAAGCACATTAAGTTATTAATATGTCTGGACAGACAGACAGACAACAGATTGGGGCTGATGCCTCTGAGGAAGAGTTTAGGCTGAAGAACCAGAGTTAAGGGTCTTGCTTCTTATAGATTTCAGAGAAGCCAGGAGAGAGGCTTTCTCAGAGTACCAGCAGGCAGCAGGGAAGGAAGTGGGAGCGGGGCTCTGCTAGCCTCTTCGATTGTCTGCATCTAGCAGCCTCATGTGGAGAAGTGATGAATCCCAGAACCTAGGTAGCCTATTAGAGACTCACAGGCAAACTCTCAGGTGGCTTATGAATCAAAGCTGGGGGACAGAGAGGGAGGCTGTGGTTGGTATGGCTAACAGGTAGGTGCTGTTAAAATGACAAGGTCACGGTGACAGACACTGCATGCTCTGTGGTTCAAGAACACATGTGTACTTCATTCTGTGGGAAGAAATCTGTGGGGAGGGAAGGAGGGGGAGAGAGGGTCAGGGAGACACACACACACACACAGAGAGAGAGAGAGAGAGAGAGAGAGACAAACACACACACACATACACAGAGACGGGGGGGGGGGGGAGACACACACACACACACACAGAGAGAGAGAGAGAGAGAGAGAGAGAGAGAGAGAGAGAGAGAGAGAGAGAGGTGGTGCCACCACCTAGCATCTCAATTGGGCTAGTCCAAGCACTTGGGAAGGGGGTTCACCTTAAGCCATGCCAAAGTGATGGAAAGAATAATTAGTCCTTTAAAGAGATGGTGTGGTTTTCCTTCCTAGAATCCCCTCATGTGTTGCAGCCCAGAAGACTCTTAAGTTTGCCTGCTTTGTTTTGTTTTCTTTGTTCCTGTTTTGCTTTGCCTTGTGTTTTCTGAATTATTCTCTAGGTTATAAATTCATTTTTTAAAATCTGTTTTCTAAGCATGTTTTCCTTAATACTTTGGGTTTTCCTCAACATTTCAGTTTCCTTGCTCTTTCTCTAAAGCCTCCCCTGCCCCCCCCCCCAAGGCTGCTTGCCTGCCTGCAACCCCTCTGACCTCCATACCTGGGTTAAATGGCTGATCCCTTCCCACTCCCCTCTACTCTCCAGGCATTGGTTACTGAAGTTTTCATTTTACCTGCCTGAGGTTTTTCTTAATCTGTAATGAAATCGTCCTTATGCTTCCGAGTGAGTCATTTCTTAAATCTCCCCCCCCCCCCCCAGACAGGGCTTCTCTGTGTAACTCTGGCCATCCTGGAACTTGCTCTGTAGACCAGACTGGCCTTGAACTGAGAAATTCTCCTGCTTCTGCTGGGATTAAAGGTGTGCACCACCATTACCCAGCCTCCTAAATTCTTTTATTAATGAGACAAAGAACCCCCAAAGGGAAGACTGGTTTCCACTGTCTCTGTTTGCTCCGAGTTAACCTTTAACCCAGATGCCATCTAAATGCAAGACTTGGGGCAGTGATATTTGTGAACCCTCCCCTGTACAGAGAGGCGAGGATAAAGAGAAACTTAGATACAGCTCAGAGACAAGATTGACCATTTGGCCAAAGGGATGAGATGGAATTTTGGAATGACTTTGTTTCCCCGGCTCTGTAAAAACTGCTAGTTAAAGAAGGTGTGGAAGGCAATTTTAGGGTGCTAACTCACTGAGTAAAAAGTAGCTTAGAGATTTGGTTTCAGGTTTTGTGCATATGCTGGACTGAGTACAAAATTATGGATAATTCCAGGGCGAGGGAGGAGTGAGTGCAAGCATTCTATTGACTCCACTGATTCAGGAGGTCACATATCTCCTCAGTCAATCCTCCGCTGATTTCAGGAGGTCACATAGCTCCTCAGTCACTCCTCTGATGATGACCCACATTCTGGCCTCCAGTCAGGCGAGGAGGTAAGCATCTCTCTTACTCTGGTTGAAAGACCCTACAGACCCCCTCCTCAGAACCCGCAGCTAGCAGGCTCCCCGGGAAAACGTCCTGTTTGCTTGAAAGATTCTCAGGATCAGCAGCTAGCCTGCTCTCGTGAAAGGAAAACAGGGTATCTATAAGATAAGAGCAGGATGTCTGCTGCCAGACATCCATGCTGGGAGAGGAAAACCATTCATGCCCCCCGCCTCATTCCAATAACCAAGCTTCTGCTTCTGTAAATTGCTTTTTGCTGCCCTCTTTCCTATAAAAAGTCCTCCTCCCAGTCTGCAGGCGCGCAAGTCCTCCGAAAGACTTTGCCGCCCGCAGGTACCTGTGTCTACCTAATAAACCTCTTGCAGTTTGCATCCGACCCGTGGTCTCGGCCTGGTCTCTGTGTCCGGGGGTCTCCACCTGAGGGAAGGTCCCTACCGGGGTCTTTCATGGTGACTTTAAATATAGTATATGCTGGGATGTTTACAAGTGCACAGCAGGGCCAGAGGTATCTTTGGGAACCACCCACCTCATTTAATTATTTATTGTGTATATGAATATTCTTTTTCTCGTGCATTCCACAGCGCACTTATGGAGGAGGACAAAAGACAGCTTGTGGGTGGCTAGTCTCTCTGCCCATCACAATGGTCCTGGGAATCGAACTCATGCTGTATGGCTTGGCTTAGCAGTAGGTAGCTTTATCCTCTGAACCATCTCACCCTTTCTACCTTGTTTTTCAAAACAAGGTCTTTTTTTCACTGGGACCTGCGGCTGAAAGGTTTGGCTGGACCAGCCTCGAACTCCAGTCAGAACCTCCAGAAGGCTGGAAATACAGCATTCGGCACCATGCTTGGTTCAAATCACTCATTTACTTAAATGACAACCCTGAAGTTTATTAAAGGGAATTTTACACACAGATTTAGGCCCCACAGTAAACTGAAAGAGGGGCTCAGAGAAAGAGTAACACACACCCGAGAGTGGGTGTGGCTTAAACCACCCAGTACAGGGGATGGGGAAATCGTCCTTTGTGAAGGGCTCAGAACTCTTTCTGTTGTTTTTCTTCTGCCTCCTTCAAGTGTCTGTGAGGTCACACCACAGTTCTCAGTTTATGATTAGCTCACAAGCTTAGGTGGCCAGGTGTAACCTCACACTTTCTTGATTTTGCTTTTGTTTGTGGTGTTCAAAGGCCAACCTACAAAAAATGACTTGTTTCCCCTGTTCCGTGAGTGGGGTTAAAAAAAAAAAAAAAAAGCAAATTTGCAAAGTGGTTTATCAGAAAGATCTAGTTGACTCATCCACACCTCATCCTACTTCCCCCAAACCCCCAAAGGCTCTTGAGTGAGCGGCAAGGGGAGGTCACAGGGAGGTAAGCTTCACGGGCAGCAGGGGTGTGGAGAGGGGGGCAGGGGAGGTGAATCGCTCACTGTCCTCAGCATCCTGTGAAGTCGCAGGGGATTTCCTTACCATGCTGAGCCAGCTGGACTGGAAATTTTCTGGTTTTGGAAGACAGCCTATCATAAAGCCTATCATAAAGATCGGTTAGATAACTTGGCCATTAGAACAGGGGACTCCGGTGTGGTTTGGTCTGGTGTCCAGGGGCCTGGTATAGGAAGTCAGTACCCACAAAAGCCTCTGGTAGAGTAGGTTTAGCAGTGGGCAATGCTCTGGCATTGGTGGGGCAAGCCTGTAACCCTAGCTATCTGAGAGGTTGAGTCAGGAATAGGAGGGGGAGGGGAGAACACAAACAGGAAGAAGAGAAAGAGGAATAAGAAAAGGAGGAAAGGGGAGACCAGCACCCCAAAAACTGAGCGTGAAAACACAGGTCTGTAATTCCATCGCTCAGGAAATGGAGGAAGCAGGGGATCAGAAGTTCAAGACTATCCTCAACTCCATAGAGAGTCTGATGTCAGTTTAGGGATATGGGGCTGGGGAGCACGGGAAGTACGGGAATGGACAGAGACACAGAACAGGAAGAGAAATGACTTTTGCACGAGCGCCACCTGGAGGTATGTTGTGGAACTGCAGAGAGAACCTGGAAATGTACAGAAGGAGCCCTTGAGGTTTCAGGTGTCCTTAGCTGACTGACAGGAGATGCATCCCAGTACAGGAGGTGCAGAATACAGGCTTGCATCTTTGTGAGAGAGCAGGAGAGGAATAGAAGGTCCAGGTGGGGAATAAAGAAAGAGCTGAGTGTTCTAACTCGGCAGCTGCAGGCAGCCTGCCAAAGAGTTTCAATTACTAAGCTGACACCATTTTCCTTTCTTCTTGCATCTGACTAATATAAAAAAAAAAAAGGACTGGAAGTTTTTCTGACCTAAGATGACTATGAAGGTCGTTTGACTCACTTTCTATGGCGCCCAAAGACACAGGCAAAGATTTAGGTGTCGGGCATGGTGGTCTATGCCTTTAGCACCAGCACTTGGGAGGCAGAAGCAGACAGAGTTTGACACCAACCCACTCTCCATAGAGAGTTCCAGGACATCCAGGGCCATGCAGACAAAAACTGTTTCAAAAAGCCAAAACCAACTAAACAAAAAAAGACTTAGACCCGGGGGAAGTGGATCATGCAGAAAACTGATGGAATAATCATGTCCATGGCTTTATTGACTTAAAAAATATATACAGCAAAGATTTATTTAGTTAGTTTATTTTAGTGAGTGTGTGTGTGTGTGTGTGTGTGTGCGCGCGTGCCTGGGTGTATCTGTATGCACAGAGGCTAGAAGAGGTGTCAGATCCCCTGAAACTGGAATTACAGGCCATTGTGAGCCCCCAGTGTCGGTGCTAAAAATCAAGCCTGGGTCCTCTGCAATAACAGCCAGCAGCATCAGACATGGTTTCCGTCTCATGGAGTGGGCCTTAAATAAATGAATCAGTGGTTGGTTACTTCTGTAATATTTGTGCCAGTATGTATTACAGGCTGGTTACCATTGTAGGAAGAATAAAAGGTTTGCAGCTGGGTGATATTGAGGTAAGAGACCTTGGAAAAGTTATTCCTAAGTGGGATGCCTTCCTCAAATCTCTCCCCTCAAGGTTCAGGGATCTGTTTGGAAGAGGGAGAGGAAAGACTGTAAAAGCCGAAGGTGGTAGATAGCTCTAAAGAAACAGCATCTTCCAGACAGACACACACAAAAGAACTGACGCACATACAAACTCAAAGAGCCCATGACAGCATCCACAAGACCTACACAGTCTCAAGCAAACAAAATCTCAGCGCTTTCGGAGAAAGTGGATGAGAAGTCATGTTGCTTCAAGACAGTATCTAACTATATAGTCCTGGCTGTCCTGGAGCTCCCCGTGTAGACCAGGCTGGCCTCAAAATCACACAGTTCCACCTACCTCTGCCTCCCAGAACTGAGATTAAAGGTGTGCCCCACAATACCTAGCCAACCACTGATTTTTGACTGTTTATAGTACCAGATTTGAATTCCTACCATGAATCAGGCCTCAAGTTCAATCAGAAAGCAATTAGTTACTCCTATAGCAGACTTGCCACGTGGTCCCAGTGGGCACATAGTGCTTGACTGTTTGGTAAGTGTAGCACAAATTATAATTGCCCTTAATAATAAAAACGCAGAGTCAGCTATCAGGGAGTAAAAACTGAGAGATCAGAGAAGCAGGCGGCCAGTCACTAGAGTTCTTACCTCTACCAATGTTCAGACAAAAGGCCATCCTGTCCTCAGACTGCCTCCTCAGACCAACCGCCTAGACTACAACCTCAGACTGCACTGAGCTATTACCTCCTCCCGCCTTATAACCCTCTCTCTGTGAAGCCATATCACTCCTGTCTCCATCTCCCTAGTGCTGGGATCACCTTTGTGTGAACTCTTTTAGACAGATTCAATCTTTTGTAGCCCAGGGTGGCCTTGAACTAACGGAAATCCATCTGCCTCTGTCTCCCAAGTCCTGGGATCAAAGGTGTGTGGAACCACTGCCTGGCCTCTAGTGTCTTAGCTCTGCACTCTGATCTCCCGACAAATTTTATTTGTTAAAACACAAACAAAACATCACTAGAGGTAGTGTTGACACAGGGTCCACAGCTAAGGAATGCTGTTGATGTCAGCCATGCCCCCAGCAATCTGTGCAGCACTTTCTGGCACTATGAGGCCTAACCAGTAGGGAAGAAGCTTCTAGTCCAATCCTGTTTCTCTCTGTCTTGTGACTAAGATGTATGGCATCATTAAGACATCACTATATCCAGTTACAGTGCCGGGGACCGACTGCATCACGGGTTTCTTGAGTGCAAGGCAAGCACTTTACCAGCTGGGCTCCAGCCCAGCCCTCCGTGTGCCATTGCATACACGTCTATAACTGCAGTTTGCTCCTAGTCACCCTTTGCTCATCTTTCTTCTGTCCTCCTCCAGCCAATTGCTCTCCTTCCTCCTCCCCCTTTCTATGCTGTGTGTACGGACATCTAGACTCTGCTAAAGAGAGAAAGCCTGCGGCACTTTCTTTCTGAGTCTGGTTCATGTCCAGGTTCATCTGTTTCTTCATCCTGGAAATGACAAAATTCCATGCTTTTCTTTATGGCTGAATAAAACTCTCGGGTGTATTGATTGCTTTTTTTTTGTTTGTTTTTTGTTTTTTGTTTTTTTTTTGTTTTTGTTTTTGTTTTTCGAGACAGGGTTTCTCTGTGGTTTTGGAGCCTGTCCTGGAACTAGCTCTTGTAGACCAGGCTGGTCTCGAACTCACAGAGATCCGCCTGCCTCTGCCTCCCAAGTGCTGGGATTAAAGGCGTGCGCCACCACCGCCCGGCTTATTGATTGCTTTTTGAAATAGTATTTTAAAACTATTTTTTCATCATGCATGACCATGCGTGGGTATGTGCCCAAGAGTATGTCACATGCCTGGAGATGGCAGTACCGGTGCTTGGGAGCCCTCCAACACAGGTTCTGGCAACCTAACTCAGGTCTTCCGGAGGAGCAGCCATTGTTCTTAACCGCTGAGCCACCCTTCGGCCCTTTAAAATGGTATTTTAGGGTGAGAAATGGTTCAGAGGTTGAGAACACTGACAGCTCTTCCAGAGCTCCTGAGTTCAGTTCCCAGCAACCAGGTGGTGGCTCACAACATTGGTGCCCTCTTCTGGTGTCCAGGCATACATGAAAGCAAACACAGTATACATAATAAATAAATAAAAATGGCATGGAATGAATTCTTTGCGGAATGTGTTTTGATCATATTTACCATCCTTCCTGAGTCCTCCCAGATCCACCGCCTTCTCTATCTACTCAGTTTCATTTCCTCTTTTTTTTTTTTTCCATTTGAAGTTCATTGCTGGCTCAATGCTCAGACCATCCCATGGACGGTGCTCAACCCACCAGGGACCACACCCTTAAAGAAAATGGGTTCTCCCTCTCTGAGCTGCTATCAGTAGCTCCTCAGCTAGGGTGTGGGTCCTTGAGCCTACCTCCCCGTCCATGCTGGGATGATTTGAGCTCACACAGGTCTTGGGCATGCTACTGTAACTTCTGAGTTCTCATGTGCTGCTAACTGCCCTACTGTGTCCACAAAACTGTTTCACTGAAATCCATCACCTCAGACTCTTATACTCTGTCTATACTCCTGTTTGTTTTGTTTTCTGGATGGGGGTCTCTCTACATAGCCATCCCTGTCCATCTTGGGATTTACTACGTAAACCAGGCTGGTTTCAAATTCACCTGCCTCTGCTTCCCAAATGCTGGGCTCAAAGGTGTGTACCCCTGTGCCTGGTTCCACCCTCTCTTCCTCCATGATCTCTGAGCTCTGTGAGAGGGGGAGTCATATAGATTTCTCACTTAGGGCTAAGTATTCTGAAGTCTCTTATTCTCTTGTGCATTTGTACCACATTTTCCTTGTCCATTCCTTGGTTGATTTACATCATTGGTTTTGAACTTTGGCTCTTATGAACAATGCTGCAATAAGTGCAGGCATGCTGTGCTGACTTATTTCCTTTGTATGTATGCCCAGAGGGTAGTACAGCTGGATCTTACGCTAGCTCTGTTGTTTTTATTTTTATTTTCTGAGAAACTTCCATCCTGGTTTCCATAGCGGCTGCATCAGCTTAGACTCCAAAAAGCGGTGAATAAAGGGTCCGTTTCGATTCATTCTCTCTCCCATTTTGTCTTTGATTTCCTGGATGATAGCCATGTTGAGTGGGGTGAAATGGAATCGCGATGTAGCCTTAATTTGCATTTCCCTGATGACTAAGGATGGAGAACGCTTTTTCGAGTATTTATTGGCTCTTTGTTTTTCTTCATTTGAGAACTGCTTGTTCCTTCCATTGGCCCATTTACCGACTGGATGATGTGTTGTTTGGCGTACCCACATCTTTACCACCCCTGTGCTCACAGCCAAGGTGACCACCTCACCTCAATGTATGCAATGTATTATGAACGAATTCACCCCCTTTAATCTCTCTTATCTCACGTCCATTCCTATACACCTTTCTTCCAAACCATTCCCACCTACTTTTATGTAATTGTGTATTCTCTCTCTTTCTCTCTCTCTCTCTCTCTCTCTCTCTCTCTCTCTCTCTCTCTCTCTCTCTCTCTGTCTCTTTCTCTCTCTCTCTCTCTCTCTCTCTCTCTCTCTCTCTCTCTGTGTGTGTGTATGCAGTCAGTCACAACTGCTGTGTGTCCTGAGAAATCCCTCACTCAGAAGCACAGACTCCCATATATTGAGACCCCACCCCACCCACACAGACCAGGCCTATGAAGTCAGGGGCAGCTGGCCTCACCACTTGCAGCACCCCTGCTGGAGATCTTCTGTTCACAGTGGGAAAGAAAATTATCCATCTTCACTCAGCCCAATCTTCTATCCAACACTGTAGACCAGGGTTTTAGTCCCATAATAATTCTCAGTTTCTTCCCCAGCACATCCCTCAGGGATATGCCAGATGACAAAACAAAACAGGGCAAATTCATTTTTCTCACCGTCTGGAGGCTGGAAGTTGGAGATCAAATGTCAGTAGTTCTCTAAGGAGGATTTTTTTTGTTGTTGTTGTTCAAGAACAATAAAATAAGAAAAACTTCTGTTCTTGGCTGGCAGATGGCAGCCTTCCCACTGTGGCCTTGCATGCTTTCTCTCTTTTCCTGACATTTTATATATATGATAGATTTATTTGTATGCGCGTGTGCATGTGTGCATGCATGTGTGCATGTGTGTGCGTGTCTGTGTGCACTCACGTGCAGGTGAATGCGCCTGTGTGTCAGTGCAAAGGTCAGAGTAGGGTATCGGACATTTTCCTTTGACACCCTCCACCTGTCCCAGTTAATTTCAATTGTCAGTTTGACACAGGCCAGAATCATCTGAAAAGAGGAATTGCCTATATCATATTGGCCTGTAGGCATTTCTGTGCCCAGCCCCTTGTGGGTGGCACCATCCCTAGGCAAGGTGAGCTTGTGCTATCTAAGAAAGCCAGCAGAGTAAAAGCAGGTTTGTCAGTGATCCAGCAAGCAGTATCCTCCGCAGTTTCTGCTGTATTTCTTTGGCTATGAAATGAGTTCCTTGGTTCGGTGAAAGCAAGCAGGCTTGACTTCAGGTTCTTGCCTTGAATTTTTGTGATGGATTATGACCTAGAAGTGAAAGCCAAAGCCAAATAAATCCTTTCTTCCCCTAAATTGCCTTTTTTTTTTTTTTTTTTTTTTGTCACAGCAGAAGAAAGAAAAGTGGAGTGGAGCACCACCAACTACTCTGAGGCAGGGGGCAGGGTCTCTCCTCTACCTCAGGGCTTGCACTTTCTCAGCAAGCTAGAAGCTAGCAAACATCAGTGACCTTGTTTTTATATCCCTAGTATTCCTTCCTCTAACTTCATGTCCTCCTCTTACTCCCTGATATGAGGGAAAATACATGAAACTTGTCTGTTTTATTTCAAGTAACGTGGCGATCCCAGTTCATCCATTTTCCTGGAAATGGTAGATTCCATTTTTTTCTTTTGTAACTGAATAAAGCTTTCCCATGTGTGTATGCCAGATTTTCTTTATCCATTCACCTGATGATGGACAGCTGGAAGTATTCCATGCTCTGGCTATTGCAATTAGTATTACAATAAGCATGGACATGCAAGGGCTTTTCTTTGTCTTTTTGTTTCAGTCAGGAATGATAGACTAGACTGGGCGTGGTAGCTCAGTCAGTAACAAGCACAAGGACCTGACTTTTTTTTTTTTTTGAGTCTTTAAAATTTTTTTAAAATAGCTGGGCAGTAGTGACACACACCTTTAATCCAAGCACTTGGGAGGCAGAGGTAGGCGGATCTCTATGAGTTCAAGGCCAACCTGGCCTACAGAGTTATTTCCAGGACAGTTAGGGCTCTTATACAGAGAAACCCTGTCTCGAAAAACCAAAAAGGTAAAAAAATATTATATATGTAAGAATGTTTTACCCATGTGCATTCTTGGTGCTGCAGGTGAGAAGAGGACCCTGGGTAATTCTGTCATTGGATTTACTAATGTTTGGGAATCACCATGTGGGTGCTGGGAATTGAACTTGGGTCTTCTGTAAGAGCAACAAGTACTCTTAATTACTAAGCCATCTCTCCAACCCCAGGAGATTGAATTTTTTTCCATTGAACTCAGGAAACAAAAAACCAAACTAAACTAGACATGATGGCATGTGCTTCTAGGCCCGGTGTTGCAGAGTGAAGACAGGGAGATCCCAGGCTTGTTGACCCACCATCTTAGCCTATTCAACAAGTTCCAGGCCAAGTGAGAGCTTTACCTTGTCTCAAAAAACAAGGCTGATGACCCCTGAGAAATAACGCCCAAGGTTGCCTTCTGTCCTCTACATGTGTCTGCACCCTCACCCATATATGTAGCCACCCCCCCACATATATATGGGGGGAAGAGAGAAGGGGAGGGAGGGAGAATGATAGACTGAGGGAGAGCAGAGGGATGCTGAGTTTGGAAGCAATTAGAATCAAGAAAACGAAGCCTAAGGCATCACCACTCACCCCCGGTTCCTGGATGTTTTGAATCATCATTCTTATTTCTTGTTAAAGAACAGCTTCCTCCACATGGCAGGGACAGATGGTCCTGAGGGCTCCCAAGTTTTAAAGAGCAGTGACTGTGTGCAAGAGAAGAGCTGCAGATGCTCCTCCCCCATCAGCTGCTCCTGATGAGACTTAGCCACTATGTCACACGGAGGCTGTGGTAGGAGAAGAGGGACCAGGACGGGTGGCAGAGGTTCCCTTAAGAGGCATAATCCTAAAACTTCTGCATGGGCCGACTATGTGCACAGCCCAGATGTGTGTGTTTTGTCAGCTTGCTGCAAGCTTGAGTCACCTAGGAAGGGGAACCTCAATGAGGAGTTGTCTCTATCAGACTGGCCTGTGAGCATGTTTGTGGGGCATTTCCTTGAATGGTTGATGGGATTTGGTGCCCCTCCTGAGCTGGGGGGTCTGGATTCTACAGGAAAGCATGCTGAGCAAGCCAGCAGAAGCAAGTCAGTACGTAGCACTCCTCCATGATCTCTGGTTCTGTTTCTGCCTCCAGGTTCCTGTCTGAAATCCTGGCCTGACTTCCCTCAGGGATGGACCTGTGACATGGAAACACAAGAGGAAACACATCCTTTCCCCCAAGTTGGTTTTGGTCATGATGTTTTATCACAGCAATTGTAATTTGCAACATGACGGTGTTAAGAGATGGGGCCTCTTGGAGGTAATGGGATCAGTGCCCTTATAAGAGACCCCAGAGGTTTGCTATCCCCTTCACCATGCAAACACACAGGTGTGATGCCAGGTGTGGCAGCTCTTGTCTGGAGTCCCAGCTCTCGGGAAGCTGACGCAAGAGGGTCGCCAAGAGTTTCACACCAGCCTCAGCTATAGAGTCAGACAGACCTTGTGTCTGTGTGTGAGTGTGTGTGTATGTGTATCTGTGAGTCTGTGTATCTGTGAGTGAATATGTACAAATGAGTGTAGGTGCATGGGGAAGCATGAAGGTGCATCAGAACTCCAGAGCTGTGATGTGTGAGGTCCTTCTGTATATGTGCTGCATCTATTGGTTAATGAATAAAGCTGCTGTGGCCGGTGACAGGGCAGAATATTGCCAGGCTGGAAGAGATATAGAGAGTAAGCGGAGTCGACACCATGTAGCTGCCGAAGGAGAAGGACACACTGCCGAAACCTTACCTGGTAAGCTACAGCCTTGTGGCGATACACAGATTAATAGAAATGGGTTAATTCAAGATGTAAGAGTTAGCTAGAAATATGCCTAAGCTGTTGGCCAAGCAGTGTTGTAATTAATATAGTTTTTGTGTTATTTGGGTCTGGGTGGCTGGGAAACGAATGATCAGTCTCTACCTACAGAACTGGAGTTACAGGTAGTTGTGAGCCATCAGATGTGGGTGCTGGAACCCAAGCATTGGTCTTCTGTCTGCAAGAGCAACAAGTGCTCTTAATTTCTGAGCCATTTTTTTAGTCCCATTGGCTGGCTTCAATTTTTTTAAATTGCATTTTTATTTGTGCATGTGTGTACATGTAAAGATCAGAGGGCAACTAGTGGAAGTCAGCTGTCTCCTTTCGCCATGTGGGTCCTGATGATGTAACATTAGACTTGGCAGCAAGCACTTTTACTACATAAGATATCTCACAGGCCCTGCCCCACTCACCTTAAAAAAGCAGCAACACAAGTTGAGCAGCAGTGGTGCACACCTAACCCTAACCTTAATCCCAGCACTCAGGAGGCAGAGGCAGGTGTGTCTCTAAGTTTGAGGTCAAACTGTTCTACAAAGTGAGCTCAAGGACAGCCAGGACTACACCTATCTATAGCTTGTCTACACGGAGACCCTGTCTTGGGGTAAAAAAAGCAACACAAAGAAGCCATTTAGCCATTTATGATGCAATTGGGCCCTCAGCAGATAATAGCGCTGTCCTACAAGCACCTCAAACTTCAGCCTCCAGAATGTGAACATTTGTTATTTATGAGTCTTGCAGTCTATGGTGCTTTGTCACAGCAAACTGGATGAAATTAAACATTCTCTCCTGACCTCTCATGCCCTGGACTTTAATCAGGAATACACATGGAGGGGGTGATGGTCTAGGGCTTATAGCCTGACTAGTCAGACTTAGAAAAAGATCCTGACCTTTGACTTTAGAACCTTTGAGTTTGGTAATACAGGCTGTAAGCTGTGTGCGTGTCGTCTGCCTTTGTGTATACCTGCATGTCCCTCCCATGTCTTCATGCTTGCGTGATTCTGTGTAAGTTTTGGTCTGTGGTTCTGACATGCTGGTGGTTTTCAATAAGAATGTAGGCTTGTCTGTGTGTTATGTGTAGCTGTCTCTGTGGGTCTCTGCATAGTACAGCGCGTTCATTTGGCTTCCATCACTGTGTTTAGTGTGGTAATGACTCGGGCTTTAAAGGAGAAACCAGGAATTCAACCAAGTTGCTGAGCATGTTCAGTCTCTTTTCCAAAGCACTCTGGGATTTAGCCCTCCTACAGGACATACTGTACCTACTATATGATGTATAGTTCCAGAGTCCCAGTTTGTCAGAGATGACAAGGTCCTCAGAGACAATCCCATCCAAGGTTTATTTTTTTTTAATTTTTTTTCATCTTCCTATCAACACTAGAACACAGAGTTCTGTCTCTCCAATTCTTATCCTGGTAATTTTTTCAGATTTACACAATGCATTGGTCTAGAACAAGAATTGGCTAACCATGGCCTTCCATTTGTGTTTATTTGAACATACAGCTATGCTTATTTACGTATCAGTTATGGATGCTGAACTCCTATAGTCATAAAGCCGAAATCACTATTGCTTGCTTCTTTTCAGAAAGAAAAAAAAGGTCTGCCTTCTGAGGGTCTAGGACCTAACAGATCTGGGATTTAGATCTGAGCCTTCATGACTTTGGAAATATAAATAGTTTTGATTGTGAGTACTTTGGGTCTTTTGTTCATCACTGTAGAAATGAGAAAAATGACTGTCTCATGTTCCTTCCACCTTTCCTCTGGATGTTCACAAGCCTCTGATTCCACTGCGGTTCTGCTTCTTCCTTTGGAATCGCTGGTGTATTGCTCCATGAGGAGGAGGGAGCAGAAGTGGGGAACAAGGTTCAGACAGCTGTGGGTATGACGGAGAAAGCCCTCCAGGGGATGACTTTGGTAAATCTGTTCAACTTTATTCCAGAGTATATGGAATATATAGGATTGGAAAGCCTGGGGACAAACCTTAATTTACTTTAAGTGGCATGCTCCTGTCATAAGCCTTCTTATGTGACATCAGGGTCCCATAGCAAAGCTCCTAGCACGAGTCTTAGTTACCATATGTGCAGCAGAGGTGGCCTCTAGCAGGAAACTGTGGCAAGGGTCACCATAGAGATAAATCAGGCTTCCAGGCTTAGGGACTGCTCTCAGATAAGGTCAGTCCTCCGGGCTCAGGGACAGTCTCCAGATAAGGGTGGGTAGAGAGCAGGAAGTTCTGCTGGGGGAGGAGGGAGTTCCCACTTCCCCGAGTTTTGGAAAGAGCTGCCAGGCCATGATAGACTGCAACCTCTGATCAGTCATCATGGCTTCCCAACATCCCACATTGATATTTCTGGAAAGGTAGGCACAAAGACAGGATGTCTGTTATTATTCTTGATGGTGTGGACTTTTCCTGGTCACAGATAGGATTTGGAGAGTGTCTTCTTTATGGATTCACTACTGCAATTACATAACAACAGATTTTCCTCATAACTATTGCATGTCTTGGATTATAGATTGAAAAAAGCAGGAAATAAATTCTTGTTTTATGCTTTATTTAAAAATTATTGTTGTGTGTATGCATGTGTACCTTTATGTGGGTATGTACACCTAAGTTCATCTGCCCAAAGAGGCTGGAAGAGGGCATCATATCCTTTGGAGCTGTACCCAGTCAATGAGGTGGTGGGAACAAAATCCAGGTCCTCTGCAGGAAGGATGTGCACTCTTAACTGATGAGCTATTGCTCTAGCCTCTCTCCATTTGTAATACAGTGCTATGTGTCCTAGCTGGCTTGGAACTCACTATGAAGCCAAAGATGGCCTTAAACTTCCGGATCCTCCTTCCTCCACCTCCTGAGTGCTGGGATAACAGTTCTGTTTATGTACTGGAGATGGAACCAAAGACTTTGGGTACTAACTGAGAGCAAATGTTCGATTTTTTAAAACTCCCATATTCAACACTTCTATGAGTTAGTTTTCTAGCCTCTTCTGAAGGGAGTCTATGATTTTTTCCCTAACAGATCCACTAAATAAGATCCCCCTAACCCCTCCCTTTTCTCCTTGGCTAAAAGTCTGTGAGTCTGTAAGCCTGGAATTGTCATTATCAGTCATAGAGTCATAGGAACAGCTGGTCTGAATAATAATAACACAGAAATAGAAATGGAGATGAGAGGCAAAGGAAGGGAAGCTGAAGTGGTTTTCATTATGTGGATGCAGGCATCTGAGGATGTCTCTACAGCTCTGCGTTTTCTTCAGCTTGCTTACATAACCAACCGACCTTCCTTCCTTCCTTCCTTCCTTCCTTCCTTCCTTCCTTCCTTCCCTCCCTCCCTCTCTCCCCCTCCCTCCCTCCCCCTCCCTCCCTCCCTCCCTCCCTCCCTCCTCCTCCTCCTCCTCCTCCTCCCTCCCTCCCTCCCTCCCTCCCTCCCTCCCTCCCTCCCTCCCTCCCTCCCTCCTTCCTTCCTTCCTTCCTTCCTTCCTTCCTTCCTTCCTTCCTAGGTTTTCTTACTTGGATTTTTCCTTTTGTCACTTCTGTCCAAGAGGCTAAACTAAGCTAATTGTCAAAGATGGTATACATAAAATATAAATTAACATATAGAAACATTAGCCCCTCCTCTACTCAGAACCAAATTTGAACCTACAGCTTGGGTTAAAGCAATTTTAAGGCAGGTGTGGTGGCACACGACTTTAATCCCAGCACTCAGGAGGTAGGGCAGGGAGATCTCTGAGCTTGAGGCCAGCCTGGCCTACAGAGAGAGTTCTAGAATTGTCAGGGCTACATGGAGTAGTCCTTGGTCTTGAAAATAACAACAAAAACCAATTTCAAATGGGTCTAAGAGATGGCTCAGTGGGTAACGATGCTTGCTGACAAGCCTGACTATTAAGTGTGGTCCCTGGGATCCACATGACGGAAGACTAGGACAAACCTCCGCAGGTTATCCTCTAACCCCACATGAGTGAGCTCTCACACGAGCTCCCAAGGTCCCGATGAGGAGCAGAAGGAGGGAGGACATGAGCAAGGAAGTCAGGACCGCGAGGGGGGCACCCACCCACTGAGACAGTGGGGCTGATCTAACGGGAGCTCACCAAGGCCAGCTGGACTGGGACTGAAAAACACGGGATCAAACTGGACTCTCTGAACGTGCTGGTCAGTGAGGGCTGGCTGAGAAGCCAAGGACAATGGCACAGGGTTTTGATCCTACTGCATGTACTGGCTTTGTGGGAGCCTAAACTGTTTGGATGCTCACCTTCCTAGACCTGGATGGAGGGGGGAGGACCTTGGACTTCCCTCAGGGCAGGGAACGCTGACTTCTCTTTGAACTAGAGAGGGAGGGGGAGGGGGAGGGAAATGGGAGGCAGGGAGGAGGAGGAAAATTTAATAAAAAAAATTAAAAAACCAAAATAATAATAATTTAAAAAACATCTTAAAAACTTTCAAATGCACCAAGTATTGCAAGGGCTAAAAAAACCATGATATTGTATGTATTTATGTATGTTTAGTAGCATAAGTATTACCACATATTGACTACTAGTGAATATCTATTTAATAAAAGTATGGAAAAAGCACACAAGAATGAAGCTAGGCATGGTGGCACAGCCTCTAATACTAGCACTTGGGAGATAGAGGTAGGAAGATCAGGAGTTTCAGGTTATCCTCAGGTTAGTTTGAGGCTAGCCTGGACTACCTAAGAACCTGTCTCAAACAAACAAAAAAGCGTTACATAGTGTTTGCCTCTGGTGACGGTGAGAGAGGGAAAAACAAACTAAGGGTAAATATGGGTGGGGAATATATCTCAGTCAGAAGGTACTTGCCTAATGTTGGTCAAGTCCTGCGTTTAAGATTTAATACCCCCCAAAAAAACTTAAAAAGAAAGGAAGAAGAAGAAGAAGAAGAAGAAGAAGAAGAAGAAGAAGAAGAAGAAGAAGAAGAAGAAGAAGAAGGCAAAATGTCACTGTCTAGACAATACCAGGCAATGCGTTTCCATTCATATTTTGTATTTTTCATTGATTGGATTATTTTGAAAAACAAAATTTTAAAAAGGGCCAAACATAATGGCACGTACATTTAATCACAGTACTTGGCCGGCAGAAGCAGGTGGATCTTTGTGAGTTCAAGGCCAGCCTAATCCACATAGCAAATTCCAGGCCAGTCAGGAATACACAGTGAGAACCTGTTTTAACAAACAAACAACAACAACAAAAAACCCCAAACATCAAAAAAATCATAAAAAGAGAAAATTATTCAAAATCTGCTCATGAGCTAAGGATATTTATATAGAGGATCCAAATGTTCACACTTCCATTTCTTCCTATATTAAAACAATGCCTTGCAAAGTCGAGTGACAGAACATTGGAAGAAAAGCATGTGTGTGCGTGCGTGTGTGTGTGTCTCTGAGTGTCTGTGTGTCACTTGTGTGTGTCTGTGTGTATGTTTGTTTGTGTGTGTATACATATGTGTGTCTGTCTCTGTGTATGTCTGTGTGTGCATGTCTGTCTGTGTGTGTGCATTCCTGTGTGTTTCTCTATGTGTGTCTGTTGAGATATGCTCTCTGTATGCAGCTCAGGTTGACCTCAAATTCACAGTCTTCTGCTTCAGCCTCCTGAGTGTTGGATTCCAGGTGTCACTCAGCGCAGCTGGCTTCATGTTCATATTTACACACGTGATCATTCTCAGTGTCACTGAAACAAAGAAGTCCATGCTAGAGAAACCTTACAATGATGCATTTAGATAATCAGACTGGGGTCTCTAACAGCATACACCCAATAAACTTAGGGGTAGCTTACGCATCTAAGGCCACACTCTTCCCTCTACCTGTGGGGCTAGAAAGGCTCCAAATACCCAGGTTGCAGTTGAAATCAGGGTACATTTTGTTTCCTTGTTTCTGGAGATAGGGTTTCTTTGTGTAGGCCAGACTGTTCTTGAACTCAGAGATCCACCTACCTCACCTCTGCCCCTCGAGTGCTGGGACTAAAGGCAATATACATATTTAATTTCGTTTTGTGTGTGTGTGTGTTCCTGAGTGTGTGTATGCAGGAGCCCATGGAAGCCAGAAGAAAGCATTGGATCCTCTGGAACTGAAGTTACAGCTGGCAGCCATCATGTGGGTGTTGGGGATGGAGCCCAGGTCCTCTGTAAGAGCAGTAGCTGCTCTTAAAGGCAAAGACATATCTCCAGCCCCCAGGGTGCATTTTTTATGAATCTCTTTCTTGGTGTCTGGCCAGACTGGGAGGAATGAACCCATGGAAGAAACTGAAACTTAGGGCTGAACTGTTAATATGGGGGTGTGGGGGACTTTCCTGTAGGCAAATTCCCAGGAGACTGTAGCTGGATCGTTTGCTTGTTCTGTTATTAGTATTTTTGAGGAACCTACACACTGTACTAGTTCCTGCTAGCAATTCCACTACTGGATGCGCTAGTTCACACCCCCACCAACAGTATATAAAAGGGCTCATCCCTTTGTTTGTTTTTAAAAAAAAAAAAAAAAACTCATGATTTTTTTCTGGTATCTTGTTACTTACCTATAGCCTCCTCCCGCCTTGGAAAATTAGAATGGCTGGTTCTGAGAGAGTGGGATGGGGGAGGGGGAGATGGGGGAGAGGATATGAATGGAAAGTGGAAGTAGAGGATATGAAGACTTGAGGGAGAGGGAAGTGAGGCAGAAATAGGCTGGGGTGGGTAGCAATTGGCGATATTTAAATGGGGTCTTAGAAGAATGAAGTGGGAAGGAAGTGGGGCATGAAGCTTGCTGAAGACTGTGCATTCATTTACCTCTTGGGAGGCTCTTTGTGTGACGAACCTATAAACATACCAGGAAGAAGAATTTACACATATATCTATGTATACACATCTACATGTGTGTGTGTTTGTATGTGTGTGTGGTGTGTGTATGTGTGTGTGTGTGTACAGCAGGGTGTCACTATGTAGCTCTGGTTGAGCTGGAAATGATTGTGTAGACCAGGATGGCCTTGAGCTCACAGACAGTAACCTGCCTCTGCCTCCCGAGTGCTGAGATTAAAGGCATGTGCCACCTCGCCCACATCTTATCAGAATCATTCTCTTGCCTCTCTCTTTCCCGCGCATGGATAGATAACTCTTCTTAACTCACCTTGCTGAGTGCATCTGTAGACAAAGTAGACGGAGACAAAGAGGAGAGAGATGCAGAGGCAGCTGAAGGTGGTAAGGATGATGCGTTTGCTGTTTGATGGTCGGGGGGAATTTCCTCCACCTCCTCCCACTCCATCTGTACATCGGAGACAGAAATGGCAGCTGTATCATGAGATACCCCTGAGAGCACGTGTCGGAACAGCTGTAGAGGGCTGGACAGAGCCTCTCACATGGGAAAAATTCCATGTGAGCATCTCACCCACAGCCATAAATTTGATCGTTTACCAAGAACGGAGTCACAGAATCAGTTTGCTTCCCCAAACAGTTTAGCAGAGCGGTTAAGAGGCTCCAGACACAGTGTGTGGTGGCACACTCTGAGAATTGCAGGACTCCAGCCAGAGGTGGGAGGATCTTGAGTTAGAGCCCAGCCTTGGTGATACAGTAAGTTTCAGGCTAGCCTCAAGTGTGTGTGAAATCCTGCCTGAAACTAAAAACAAAATAAGAGCCAGAAGCCAGAAAACCCAGTAATCAAACTGGTGGGTGGCACTGTCTTGGGTGGCTGTGGCACCTTTTGAATAAGGGGTCTAGCCCTGCTCAAGCAGGGCCGTGGGGTGAGGGGAGTTCTGGTCCTGTGAGATATGAATAGTCAAGGGTCCTTGCTGGATATTTTGGTGTTCGTTCTTTTAAATTTAAAGACATATTTATTTGATGTATAAGTGTTCTATTGCATGTACACCCAGAAGAGGGCATCAGATACCACTATAGATGGTTTTGAACCACCATGTGGGTTCTGGGAATTGAACTTAGGACCTCTGAAAGAGCAGTCAGTGTTCTTAACCACTGAGCCATCATCCATTTTTTCTGAGACAGGGTCTCACTGTGTACCCCTTGCTGAGCTGGAACTCACAGAGATGTGCCTGCCTTCTGTGTGATGACTAAAAGCAGGCACCACCACAATATTGAGTACCCATGTTGGCAATTTATTTTCTCTCCCTCTTCCTCTATCACCTCCCTTTCACTATTTATTACTTAATAAACTCATTCATTCAAAATAGAAAATATAGCTATCATATAGATCATTCTCCAGAATGTACTTAATAAAAAGATGGGAAATTTTCGTCTATCAATTTGTGGGACTCTGATGTACAGTGTGGGTATAGAGGAATGTATTCAATTTGTAATAATCATTACACAATGTGCACCTTGAGTACAATCTTTGTCAATGAAGAGTTTTTTTTTTTGTATGTTTTTCGAGACAGAGTTTCTCTGTGTAGCCTTGTTTGTCCTGGAACTCACTCTGTAGACCAGGCTGGCCTCAAACTCAGAGATCCACCTGCCTCTGCCTCCGAGTGCCGGGATTAAGGCTCGTACTACCGCTGCCCAGCTTTAGTTTAGGGTTTTTATTGCTGTGAAGAGACACCATGACCATGACAATTCTTGTAAGGGAAAACATTTAATTGAGGGGGCTCGCTTACAGTTTCAGAGGTTTAGTCCTTTGTCATCATGAAGGGGAGGATGGTGACAGGCAAGCTGGAGCTGAGGATGTTACATCTTGCAGACAGCAGGAAGCTGACTGTCACACTGAGGGAAGCTTGAGCAAAAGAGACCTCAAAGCCAGAGTTCACAGGGACAAACTTCCTCAAACAAGGCCACTGTTGATACCAGTGCCACTCCTTTTGGAAGCCATTTTCCTTCAAAGCACTACATGCAGTAACTAACATCATTTTACGTCCTTCTAATCCACATCCAAAAATCCCGAAACCCTTACAACATATAAATAAATGACTTTGTTCTCCCATTGCAATGTTGCCAGTGGAGTCTTGTTCTGTTTAACAAAATCCATGGTCAGTTTAAACACCCGTGATGGTTAGTTCTAATTGACGCCTTGACACAATCTAGAATGGCCTGTGAAGAGAGTATTGTGGTACTGTCTAGATCATGTTGGCCTTTGGGCAAGGGGTGGGGGATGGATGTGATTATATTTACAGGTAAGGAATGACACAGCCTAAGGTGGGTGGTGCCATTCCTTGTTTGGGTCCTGTATTGTATAAGTGTAGAGAAAATGAGCTGAGCTTGGGTGCATCCATTCTCTCTCTGCTCTTGACCGTGGAATTGTGAGTTCTTGGCTGTGAACATGACTAGCTGCCTCAAGTTCCTGCCTTGATTTCCTTGAAGGATGGGCTGAAACCTGGAGCTTTAGCAAACTCTTTCTTCCCTAAGCTGTTGTTTTGTTTTGGTCATGGATTTTATCCCAACAAGAGAAATGAAGCTAGGACAGGACCCGAGGTGTAGGTCCTCTCACCCCCTCCTCTTGTACTCTCCCTCGTTCTCTGTTCTCCTTTCTACTTCATTCCTCCATTCCAGAAACACGCTTTCTGATATTGGCTTTTCCTGTTCTCTACCCACAAAGGCTTGTCTTCAGATGTCAGTGTGATTGGGTATGTCTCATCCCCTAGAACTGTGATGGACAGCCGCCTCCAAGTACCTTCTTCTGGTATTCACATTCCTGTCAACTCCTCTGGCCTTGAGTGCAGATACTTAGGCTTTGCTTCTAACCAACAAATGAGCAAACACAGCAGAGTGTTTGAGTGTCACCCCCACGACAGTATGCTATTATCTAAGAACCCCCCTTAAGCCAGTGCAAAAGAAAAGATTTTTCCCCAATCCAGCTTCCAGAAGAAAATGCAGCCCTGAAAACTTTCTTGCAGCCTTGAGAGACCCAAAGCAGAAAACTCAACAAAACCTATTTGCCTCCTGACCCACTCAAACTGTAAGACAAATAAATGGATGTTTAATGGGGCTAAGGATCTATCTAGTTCAGTTGGTTGATTCATGCCTAGCATACACAAAATCCTGGGTTTGATCCCCTAGTACCATGTAAACTTGGTGAGGTGGTTCATGCCTGCGATCTCAGTCCTTGGGTGGGAGAGGCAAAAGGATAAGAAGATCAAGGTTTTCCTTGACTACATTAAAAGTTCAAGGCCAGCCTGGTCTATATTAGACCCTGTCAAAAAAATTGGATGTTTTGAACTTCCAAATTTGTGGTTATTTGCTATACAGCTATAGACCACTAAGCATGATCACTCACTATCTACGATTTTCTTTTTAGCATTTCATTTCTGACTGTCCTCTTCCTGAGTATTGTGATCACAGATGCTCTAATCATGTGCTCACTGCCTTGAAATCAGTTACACATTATAGCCCTAATAGATTTTGATTCACAGTCATTAGAATTCCGTGTACTCATATTTAGCTCTAAACCCCCAGTGATAAGTTACTGCTTCCAAGCTGTGACCTCTGGTTCATTGTGTATTCATCTTCTACTGACCTACTAACCTTACATTACATCAGATTTCCTACTAATTCACTCTTCGGAGGCATTCGTCTCTGATTACATCATTGAGACCTATTGGAAATCCCTGGCCAGAGCCTCACCCCTGCACTCAGCTCCACATCTCCAGTCTCCTCTGAGGACTTGTATCGTTATTGCTTCCTGGAGTCTCCAGTCGAGACCCATTAGAAAAGAAGGAACATGTCCACAAAGGAACTGATCTGACCATTTGGGAAGAGGGTGAGTGGGAGGGGAACTTAGTGAGGGACCAATAATGCCAAGCAATGATATACTTGAAGAAAAATGTCATTAAACCTATCACTTTGTATAAGAGTTGCGTAATAATATAAATTTGACTGAAAAAGCAGAGCAAGTCATGGTGGACATATATAATGCCAGCACTTAAGAGGGGAAGACAAGAGCATCAAAAGTTCAAGGCCATCCTTAACTATATAATGAGTTAAAGAATAGCCTGGGCCAAGGCCAACCTTGTCATTGTCATTATTATAAATACAATCAATCACATCTATTTATTAATAATTATAACAATTATTTGAAAACTAAACAGATGAAGTTATAAATATAAATAGTTAAATATACAAAGTATATACAATTATAAAAATATAATTATAGCTAATTATATTTATAATTATTATAGCATTATTATTTTAAAACTCAAGAAGCAAGGCTGGGAAAATGACTTAGTGGGTAAAGGACCTAGTATTAGAGACCTGAGTTCAGATACCCAGAGCCCATATAAAACTGGATTGGTACGTCTGGTAGTACTGGTAGTCCCAGCACTCCCTCAAGGAAGTGGGAGGTGGAGATAGAAGGACCTCTGAAAGCTCTCAGGCCAGCTAGCATGGAGTACACAGCAACAATGCAAAAGGGAGACTCTGCCTCAAACAAGGCAGGAGAAAGACCATCATCCAAGGCTGTCCTCCGATCTCCACATGTGTGCCATGGTACCCTTGCACCCACATGTACACACATATCACACACACACACACACACACACACAATGAGTTTGAGGGTTGGCTTGATGGGTAAAGTTGTTGGCTGTTAAGTGCAACGACTTGAGTTTGATCCCCAGACCCACAGAGTGGAAGGAGATAAGCAAGTGTCACAACTTGTCCCCTGACCTCCTCACACAGGCTGGGGCACATATGTGTACACACATGCACACACAATAAATAAAAAAGTGTAATTTCAAAACATATGAGGAGAAGGTCTGAGGCTGCTCGGCTCACCTGTGACCACCAGCTGTAGGTACTGACTCCGTGCTGACCACCTGCGGGAGGCTGCTGTCCTGTAAGCACAGAAATAGCCCCCAGCATCTTCAGGCTGCACGTGAGTGAGGTGGAACTCAGCCTCCTTTGCCACTGATCTTAGCTCCTGCTGGTACCCAGAGTTGTGCAACTTTCCCAGAGTAACTGTAACATTCTGGAAATGAGTCCAGCATCGGAGAGTGACGTTACTCTTGCACCTGACCACAGAGCTGGGCCAGGCACTGATGGAAGGCCTGGGAAGTTCCTCTGGAAAGAATTCAGAGTTAATTGACTCTCCATCACAGCAAACCTCTCTTAGAATTCTAAGGATTAAAGGTGTGACGGTTAATGTCAGTTATAACTTGATGAAGTCTTTGATCACCTGGGAGACAGGCTTTTTGCCCATGCTTGTAAGAGCCTATCTTGATTAGTCCGACATAGAAAGACCCATCACTATGGGTGGCACCATTCCTTAGACGGTGGTCCTGCATTGTATAAAATGGAGAGGGCCAGCAGCAGGGCTCAGCTGCTAAAAGTCTCATTGCCAAGCCTGAGAACCTGAGTTTGGTTCCTGAGACCCACACTGGTAAAGGAGAAAACTGACCTCCATGTACATGCTGTGACATGTTCACATCCCACAAACCCTTATACATAAGTAAATGCAAGAATTTTTTTAAAAGGAGAAAGTGAACTGAGCATAAGTGTTCATTGCTCTCTTGTTCTTAAGTTCTTAAGGCTGGAGAGACGGCCTGTGACTAAGTATCCCAGGGGACCCATGTTAGGTGTCTCTCAACCAGCTGTGACTCTAGCTAACTCCAGAGCATCTGACACCGCTGACTTCCGAAGGCACAGAATTCATGTGCACAAACACACATACACATGATTAAAATATTTTGCTTTCTAAGTTTAGGACTGGAGAGATGGGTCATGTTCAAGAGCACTAGCTGTTCTTGCAGAGGACCCAGGCTGGATTTCAGAGCGTACACAACAGTTCAGTTGCCTCTAACTCCAGTTCCAGGGGATCCAGTGACCTCTTCTGGTTTCCTTGGGTACTGCACACAATGGTACATTCACACAAATGCGTGAAAACACGCATATACATAAAATATTCTTTAAAAAGTTTTAAAATAAAATTTTATTTTGAGTGTGTGTGTGTGTGTGTGTGTGTGTGTGTGTGTGTGAAGTGTGTATGTGGATGTCAGAGGACAACTTCTGGGAGTTGATTTTCTTCCTCTACTATGTGGGCTTCCACGTTGTCAATCTTGGCAGCACCTGCCTTTATTTACTGAGCCGTCTTATCCCGCCCACTCTTTTCTTCTTGAATATGGATGCAATAACCAGTTGCCTCAAGCTCCGGTTGCTGTGACCTCCCCACCAGTAGGGTCTGCAACCTCAAACAATAAGACAAACAGGTCATTTCTCCCTTAAGTTGCTTTATCAGGATTTATCACAGCAACAGGAAAAGTAGCTACTGTAGGGCAAAAAGCCCAAGCTCACTTTGGGGTTTCAGAAACCTACCAATCTCGGAGCTCAAAAACCAACCAATCCTTGATCTCAGAAATCACCAATTCCTGAACTTGGGGACCAACCAACCCTGAGTTTGGAAAACTGCCATTTCCTGATCTTGCCCTAAGCTCAGGACTTGAAACCCCATGGATCCCCACCCTGAAAAATGCTACCCCCTCTAAGAAACCCTACATAGAATGCCTGCCTGCTGCTTAGTTCTTCGCTGCTTCTCATCCTGGCAGAGGCGATCACTCTCTTCTGTTAGTCCCAGAAAATCTCTTGTGTGAGGTTTGTTGTGTGGGGTGACTTTGGGGTATTCCCTGACTCCTGACTGCCGGGATACTTTTCTCTTCAGAGGTGCAGCACTGACATTGGGGAAACCATTCTCCTCAGATCTGGAACACCTGCAGCTACTACAAAGGGAGAAGGTCACGGAGAGTGGAGCAGGGAACACATAGAACGTGTGGAAACTCACCATTCTCTTCCTCATCTCCATAGCACAGGCACAGCCCTGGAAGAAGAGAAACCTCGGTGAGAGACTGTGTCCTCCGACTTGAAACGCTACCTCCCGGCTGAGGGGGAATATATAAAAAAGTGAGAGTAGAAGAAACCCACAAGGCTCAGGGAGTGAAGGAAACCTGCATGGCTCATGAAGCTTTCCCAGCTCAGAATATTCACAAGGGCCCCCTCCCAGGGTATAAAGACAGTCACCATTGCTGGGGAGAAAAGGCTCTCCAGTGTGCATAAGCTGTGGGCAGTTCCAGGGGTGCCGCTTTTATCAGTTGTGACTTATCCTGGGATGTGCTTTTTCCTGATGTGGCTGACTGTGTAAGCCCAGCTCCTATAGTAATCCCTTATACGCCTGGTACAACTCACTGATTTACCGAGATAGACTTGGGTAGAGTCGAGGTAGGCAAGAGTAGGGCTAACTGAGTAACCTAGGATGCCACTTGGCTAGAGCAATATACACACCATCTTCCTTAGAATGCACATATCAACTTGGGACCCCCGCTTCATGCATATACCAGGGTCCAAATAATGCATTATGTCATTCCTCCCTAAGAACTGTTGGGTGACTCCTTTATTGTGGCCAAAAACATTCTGAAACTAAATGAAATGGCTCAATACAGGCTGAAGAAGTTTGGGGTGCTAAGTGGTAAGTCAAAATATATCCTTTGAACAAGCATTTAGGGGAAATCGCTCTTTACTGTATTATACCTATGCATGATTATGATCAGATGCATCTTAGGTAAAGATATGTGCAACAAACAAAGGCTTACATATCTAAGCCTATCAATCAAATCCAAAAGGCCCCTGCATCATGCCTCTAGCAATCAGTCCCTCTTCCTAGACTCACAAAAGGAAGCCCCAGACAGTGACCAAGGGCTCTTGAGTCCTCTAGGCTGGGTAGCCTGCTATGATTTTGTAGTCTATCTGACCTGTGATTTTTCTTTGATTCTGAATAAAGACCCATGCTATTTTACCATTTTTGTATGTTTTCAGTTATTTGAACAAACACATACACACACACAAACTTGGAGACACCTGGTCAAGTCTGAGACCATGAGACAACCAGTACCAGAATCATTGCTTTGGTCTGCCATCAGTGTCCTGTCTGGGCGATATACATTTGTTTGAGTTCTAATCTGTTCTACTTTCATTCTGTTGCTGTGATAAAAACACTGATCCAAAGCAACCTGGGGAGGAGAGGGTTTATTTACTTTCCACATCAGGGCAACAACCCATTACTGAGGAAAATCAGGGCAGGAACTGGGAGGCAGGAACCATGGAGGGACTGCTTGTTGGTTCACTTACCCGGCTCATATTTAGCTGACGCTTTTATACAGCCCAGGCCCACCTGTCTAGTGATGGTGCCACCAACAGTGGGTTATGTAGGTTGAGTGTTTCTTGTGACTGCTGACTCCAAAATAAATGCACAGAGACTTAATATTAACTACAAATGTTTGACCAATAGCTCAGGTTTGCTACTAGCTAACTCTTACAACTTAAATTAACCCACTCTACTAATCTACATTCTGCCACGTGTCATTACCTCCCTTTCACCTTGGACTTTCTTTCTCCGGTTTCCTCTCTGTATCTGGCTTGCAACTCTTCTGACTTTGTCCTTCTTCTTCCCAGTGTCCTTTGTCTGGTATTCCCACCTAATGGTATCCTGTCCAACTACTGGCCAGTCAGCTTCTTTATTAATCCAATTATGGCAACACATATTCACAAAGTTTAAAGTAATATTCCACAGGGATATTTATGCAGGAGGCTGGGCAAGAAATTAAGACAATCCCCCACAGACATGCCCAGTTTGATCTAGGCAATTCATTAGTGGAGGCTTTCCTCTCAGATGATTCTATGCCGTGTGTAGGGTGTGTCAAATTGACAATTAGAGCTAACTAGGAGAGAGCTTGAGGGTGGGCAGAGGTGGTGGTAGCCATTAGAATGGCCATGACTGCTAAGTGTCGTCTTCTTCTTCTTCTTTTTCTTCTTCTTCTTCTTCTTCTTCTTCTTCTTCTTCTTCTTCTTCTTCTTCTTCTTCTTCTTCTTCTTCTTCTTCTTCTTCTTCTTCTCCTCCTCCTCCTCCTCCTCCTCCTCCTCCTCCCCTCCTCCTCCTCTTCTCCTCCTCCTATTCTTCTTCTCCTCCTCCTCCTCCTCCTCCCCTCCTCCTCCTCTTCTCCTCCTCCTATTCTTCTCTTCCTCCTCCTCCTCCTATTCTTCTTCTTCTTCTTCTTCTTCTTCTTCTTCTTCTTCTTCTTCTTCTTCTTCTTCTTCTTCTTCTTCTCATCATCATCATCATCATCATCAACATTATTATTTGTTTTTTTGAGACAAAGTTTCTCACATAACAGCTCTGGCTGTCCTGGAACTTGTTTTGTAGGCCAAGTTATCCTCAAATTCACAGAGATCTATCTGCCTTTGTCTCCAGAGTGCTGGGATTAAAGGTGTGAACCACCATTGCCAGGAGGTAAGTGTCTTCTTAATTCTTGCTTTTAAATTCAGGATCAGATACTATAGAATAATCCTTCTGTACACTGTGAAATGTGTTGTTCTCATTGTAAATAAAAAGCTGATTGGCCAATATGTAGGCAGGATTTTTGGAGCAGACAGAATGCTGGGAAGAAAGAGGATGGAGGCTGAGGAGTCTTGAGGAAACTCCATGAAATGCAAACTGAGCAGGATGGAAAGTGCGTACATGAGGTAAATGAGCCTTGGGGCAGCATATAGATGGATGGAAATGGGTTAATTTAAGTTATAAGAGCTAGTTGAAAATAAGACTAAGCTATTGGCTGAGCATTTATAATTAATATTAAGTCTCTGTGTGGTTATTTGGGAGTCAACTGGTGGGACAGAACTGACGGCCCGGACACAGAGAGACTGTCTACAGCTGGCATCTAGCTCAACTGTCAGAGTGCTTGCCTGGCATGCATAGAACAGTGGCTTCTATCTCTAGCTCCATGTAGAGTGGGCATTAATTTGCTTTCCTGTAGTTTTTGCCCTTGGAGATAAAGGCAGGAGGGATCACTTGAAAGGTGGAGGAAGGAGAACAGAATGAAAAACATACTAACTAAAAGTGAGGGACCAAGAATTACACATGGTGTCGTTCTGTTCCATACCTTATCCAGAATATGCAAATCCAGAGAGACAGAAAGCTCATTAGTAGATGCCAGGAGCAGGAGGTGTGGGGAGCTCAATGAGTATAGTGTTTCTGTGGGGGTGGTGACAGTATCTTGGAACTAGATAGAAGTGGTGGCTGCACAATACTGTGAATATACCAACTGTCCCTGCCGTGTAGACTTTCAAGTCATTGGTTTTATGTTCTGTGACTTTTATCTCAGTAACTGTTTAAAAATCAATGTGCCTTGGGTGATTTTCCCTCTCCCATGGAGATTTATATGAAGCCACAGCAGCCAGCCTCACAGGATCAAGCCGGTGCATACCTTTAATTCTAGCACTTGGGAGAGAGGCTGGCGAGTCTCTGAGTTTGAGACCAGCCTGGTCTACAGAGGGAGTTCTTGGGATAGCCAGGGCCACTCAGAGAAACTCTGTTTGGGGGCTGGAGAGAGGGGATTCCAGCATGGAGTGGTGGGGGCTCTGAGGTTCTACCCTTAGCTAATTGCTGTTGAGGGAAGGAGAGTCACTTTGCTTTAGGGGTGTAACCACAGGTAGGTCGCCTGTGTCCCAGTGGATGACCTCATACCTATAGGCATATGGTCAACACTAATTGAAATCAATGAGGGAAGGAAGGAAGGGGGGGGGAGGGAAGAAAGAAGGAAGAACAAAAGGAAGGAAGGAAAGAAGTAATGAAAAAGAAAGGAAGAAAGAAGGAAAGAAGGAAGAAAGATTTTGGAGGGAGATGTTCTGGGAAATCCTGGAGGGAGTTAAAGAAGAGAGTGGGGATAAATGATTACAATGTATAGTATATGTGTATAAATTTTTCAAAGAATAAATATTTATGTAAAATATATATGGGGTGGAGAGATACACGTGTTAAGACCACTGACTTCCCTTCCAGAGGACCAGCTTTCTATTCCCAGCACCCACATGGTGGCTCCTGTCTGTAACTCCAGTTCATCTGCTACAACAAGGCCACGTCTCTTAATCCTTCCCACATACTCTCACCAACCAGAGACCAAGTATTCCAATGTATGAGCTTGTGTGGTTATTCTCCTTCAAGCCTCCACAGTGAATGAGCTTTCAAAGCTGTAGAACCATAGCTGCCCAGGGCCCTGCTTTCAGACCCTCAACCCATGCAGTAGCATGCCAACAAAGAAAAGGAAAAATGGCCTGGCAGCATCAAGCTCGGCCCAGATGACTCCAGGGGCCAGACCCACAGTTGCCATCAGTGATGTTCCTGTTGCTGCCTTTCGTCAGCTGCGGCTTTCTCCTGCTTGTGGAGGGCTCCTGATACTGAAACTCATGTAAGCATTTGTATTCACTTTGTTTTTTATTTAGCGAGTTACTACTGTGTGTATATGCTATGTGTGTGCTTGTGTGTATATGCTTCTGAGAGCTCGTTAGTGCATATGTACCACGGCATGTGTATGGAGATCAGCTTGAAGGATTTGATTCTCCTCCTCTGAGGCATGGACATCCAATGATTAAACTCTAGTCAGTGAAGGGCTCCAATGGCCCAAACATGGCAAACAAGAGAGGTCCTCTGTTCTTCCCCCTTCTTTTGTGTCCCTTATTTGGCCATTTCCTTATCCCCAAAACTGACTGTCAATTCTACTTTTTTTTCTCCTTAAAACCCACTCCTGCAGAGCCGCTTGCTGCTGTTTCTGTCTGATTAAGATTCAGCCACCCTGGTTCTGTGTCATGCTTAATATTAGATCTCTTTGTGTTGGAAATTGGTGTTTGAGTGTGGTCTGTGCCTAATGGGGGTTCAGAAGGGAGCACTCTATGGTGGTGCATGCCTTTTATCCCAGTACTCAGGAGGTAGAAGCAAGTGGACCTCTGTAGGTTCCAGGCCAGCTCTGGTTACCTAGTGAAACCCTGTGTGGTAGTTTGAATGAAAATGGCCCCTAGAGGTTCATAGGGAGTGGAATTATTTGAAAGGATTAGGACATTTAGCTTTGTTGGAGTAAGTGGGTCTTGTTGAAAGAAGTATTTCTGTGGATATAGGCTTTGAGGTTTCAAATGCTCAAGCCAGGCCCAGTTCCAGCCCCCCCCCTTCTGCTGCCTGCCACTTCAGACCTAGAACTCTCAGCTACCTCCCCAGCATGATGGTTTGCTGCCGTGCTTCCTGCCATGAGGATAATGAACTAAATCTCTGAACCTGTAAGCCAGCCCCAACTAAATGTTTTCCTTTATAAGAGTTGCCATGGTCACAGTGTCTCTTCACAGCAATATAAACCCTGACTAAGGCCCCTGTCTTTAAATACATTTAAAAAATGTCAAACAATAGCAACAATGAATGGAGCCCCCAAGCACATTGCCAACTGCTACCAGAAGCTACACAGAGAGGCCTGGAATAAGATCTCCCTTCTCTCCTTCCAAAGGAACCAGTGTTGTCTATACCTTGATTTCCATAACTCACGTAATCAAGAAATTTATTTTCTATTGTTCTAAACCAACGGTTGGTGGCACTTAGGTACAGCTGCCCCAATAAAGCAACTCGGGCTGTATCAAGACATTTCCCAGAGGAGGTGGTCAGCCTGGTCTGTGGCTGGAGACTCTCTCTAAAGAGCGTACACAGAAAGAAGCACTGACCGGGAGGGAATACTGTGAGCAGTAAAATAGGAAGGAACAGGGCAGATGTGGCCTTCTGATTGCCATGCCCACACATCTTGACCCTGCCCTTGCACCAGGGAGGAACAAAGGGCCTCTTAAATGGGAGCTGCTGTATGATGCAACCAAGCCAGCAGCCCCATCTTCCTCTTCATGTACTGAGATATCTACATGTGGGTAGTTCAAATCGATGTTGTTAAAATCAGCCCCAGGATGGGGATGGTTGGAAAAATCTGCATCTTACCCACAGCTCTGCATTTGGCAGTTCCTGCACCTCCACCCCTTTCTAATCTGGTGGCATGACCAGGCAACGTTCTGGGTGCCCGAAAGGAGATGCAGAGACCCTTATGGAGCTTGAACTTCTTGCAGTAATCAGTGTCTTTAGGTGTGGCACTGATACAGATGTCCTTGAGGACCCCCCCCCCCCCATACCAAGTCTCTCACACCCACACATAGACACCTTCATCTCTGCATTTCCTTAGTCACCACCTTGACCCTGCTCTGAGTTTTTCTCACCCAAGGAAGCACTTGTCATAGCCCTGGAGACTCACCCAGGCCAAGCAGGTATATGAAATCTATGTCCATAGCTCCCCTTCTCCCTAAGCCAAGGTCCGGTGTTCAGTTCTCAGGAAGGATTGGCAGGGCAGGAGGAGACCACAGTTCTCTCCTGGCCCCACTTTGTCCCTGGAACCTGCAGGCTGAAGCCTTGCCCTGACGCTTGGGTTGCTTTCATAGCTGTTTGCACAGTTTCCTTCCTGAACAGACACAGGAAGCAAGAAGCCTTGGATGATGACATCTCTGTCAGCCTGGGTGCAGCTCTGCCCACCCTGGGACCTGCCCTTCTCAACTGAAATCTTACCTAAAATGCTTTACATTTGAATTTGCTCATTTTTGACAATTTAATGCTTGTATATAGTGTCCTCTGTTCATATTCATCCCCTTCCTACTCCTGCCAGCCCCCTCCTTTCAAACTAGGCCCCTCCTATCTTTATACCCTTTCCACCATCCTATCTGTCTGCCTCCCCCTTTTTAGTTTTACACTTTGGTTATCATTCTCCTCTGGTTATTTAGTCTATTTTTTCTATAACTATAATATCTTTAGGCAATTTATTTTATGTCCTTCTGAAGTTATTCTTTCTTTGAAAATTTCATGAATGAATACAGTGCATCTCACCTACACCTTCTCAAGTCTCCCCAGCACCTCCATCAATCTCCCTCTTAATCTCATGTCTTCCTTTCAAAATCATTTGTTTTCAGGGCTGGGCAGAGGGATCAGCGGCTAAGAGAACATGCCTCTCTTCCAGAGCACCTGAGTTTGAGTCCCAACACCCATGTCAGGTGGCTCACAACTGCCTGTACCTCCAGCTGCAGGGAGAACTGACACATCTGCCCTCGAACGCCTGCTCACACACAGACACACATACATACATAAAATTAAAAAGTATAAATAAAATATTAAAATATTATTTATTTTAGGTTTACGTACAAAATTATGCATTTCATAGACATTTTCATGCATATATCCTTTATTTATTTATCTATTTGTTTGTTTGTTTATTTATTTATTTAACGTATATGAGTGCTCTATGCTTTTAGGCCAGAAGAGGGCATCAGATCCCACTATAGATGGTTGTGAACCACAGTGTAGTTCTAGGGAATTGAACTCAGGACCTCTAGAAGAGCAGCCAGTGCTCTTAACTGCTGAACCATCTCTCTGACCCCCCGGCTTTTGTTCTTCTTCATCCCTCTCCTCTGTCTCAGCCCTCTCCCATCTTCTCCAGTCCTCTACCCTAGCCAATAGTCCTCCCTTTGCTTTCACAGAAACAACCCAGTCACATTACGTAAAATATGCCAGGCCCACCAAGCCAGTGCCACATTCATTCTTTCATGCATAGGATCAAGGAAGAAAAATGTCAAGAATGAGGGACAGTTAGTGATGTCATATTCCTTATCTTCCTTATTGCCGTGAGAAAATACCTGACAGAAACAACTCAAGGGAGACATTGTTTTGTGGTCACAGTTTCAGTCCATCATGCTGGTGGAGGTTGTGTAGGGGGAGCATTTGCTGGAGGCTTTTCTCATCACTCAGGGAGCTTGGGGTGGAACAAGAAGCAGGCTGTTGTAAATTTCATTTCCCTTAAGGCTATGATAAAACATCCCAACAAAGACCAGACCTGGTGGTGCACACCTTTATCCCTAGCACGCCCTAGGTGGAAGCAGATGGATCTACAGTTTAAGGTGAATTCAGTCTACATAGTAAGTTCCAGCACAGCCAGGTCTACATGGTGAGACCCAATTTCAAAACAGAAATGAAACAACCCAAATCAATTTGATAGGCTTTATTTGACTCACAATTTCCAGGTTAAAGTCCAGCATTAAAGGGACATTAAAGAAGAGAAACTTGAAGCAGTTAGTCATATTGCTTCCATGATCAAGAGCAGTAAGTAATGAATTAATGCATATATGTTAATACCCAGCTCTTTCGCTCTTGGAAAATTGGGTGACCCACACTGACGAATATCTAGAATATCACCATAGAACCTTCATCCAGCGATGGATGGAGATAGAGACCCACATCAGAGCACTGGACTGAGCTCCCAAGGTCCAGTTGAAGAGCAGAAGGAGGAAGAAGATGAGCAAGGAAGTCAGGACCATGAGGGGTTGGTCCACCCACTGAGACAGTGTGCCTGTTCTAATGGGAGCTCACCAAATCCAGCTGGACTGGGACTGAATGAGCATGTGACAAAACTGGACTTTCTGAATGTGGCTGACAATGGGGGCTGACTGAGAAGTCATTGATAATGGCACTGGGACTTGTTTCTACTGCATGTACTGGCTTTTTGGGACTCTAGTCTATTTGGATGCTCACCTTCCTAAGCCTGGATGGAGGGGGGAGGGACTTGGACTTCTCACAGTGCAGGGTACCCTGCCCTCTCTTAAGACTAGAGGGGGAGCTCTCGGTTCTAGAAGGGTGATTGGAAGAAGGCTCTCCTCAGAGAACTGGAGACCATTTTGTGCCATTCTCAAAGAGCCCATGACCAATCCTGCCATCCAGTCTGAATCTTCGTTCTGAATCTGTCTACAAGTCAGTCTGGCCCTTTTCCAGGAGCATTCACAATACCCAGGTCTTCTTCCGGGTTGCTGAAGACTACTAGTTCTGATTTCTTTGTGCCACTGACCCCTCTTCACCAGTTGGAGGACCAGAAGGATGCGGATCATGTTTTAAGAACAACACTGGCGCGCGCCCAGGCGGCGGAGACACCGGCATGCAGGCCAAGTGGTGGAGACACCAGCGAGCAGACCCGGTAGGGGTGGGATAGTCCAAGCATTCAACAGTGAAGCCCACACTGAGAGCAGATCACCCCACTACAATTAAATCAAACCCATTAGATAGCATCGATAGGAGGAGATGGGCAGAAGCCAAGGCAAGAATTCACACAATAATCTGAAAAACAACATGAAAACACCAGAACCCAATGATCTTACAACACAAGGACTTGAACACGCTAACACAGAAGAAGAGGAAAAAATGAACTTTATGAAAGCAATAGAGTCCCTTAAACAACATGTAAAAAACGTCCTCATAGAAATGGATGAAAAGTATAATAAAAAGTTTGAAGAAATGAACAAATACATAAATGATACCCTGGGAAACCAAGAAAAAATGATCAAACAGGTAATGGAAACAGTTCAAGAATTGAAAACTGAAATGGAAGCAAGGAAGAAAACACAAACTGAGAACCAGCTGGATATGGAAAATCTAGGTCAACGAGCAGAGACTACAGAAACAAGTATAATCAATAGAATACAAGAGATAGAAGAAAGAATCTCAGATTCTGAAGTCACCATAGAGAAAATAAACGCACTGATGAAAGAAAACAGCAAATCCAACAAATTATCATCACAAAACATTCAGGAAATATGGGACACAATAAAAAGACCAAACCTAAGAATAATAGGGATAGAAGAAGGAGAAGAGTCACAGCTCAAAGGCCCAGAAAATATTTTTAACAAAATTATGGAAGAAAACTTTCCCAACATAAAGAAAGATATTCCTTTGAATACCCAAGAAGCATACAGAACACCAAACAGACTGGATCAAAAAAAATCACCTCGCCATATAATAATCAAAACACAAAATATACAGATTAAAGAAAGAATATTAAGAGCTACAAAGGAAAAAGGCCAAGTAACCTATAAAGGTAAACCGATCAGACTTACACCTGACTTCTCTATGGAAACCATGAAAGCCGGAAGGTCCTGGATAGAGGTACTGCAGAAACTAAGAGACCATGGATACAAACCCAAACTACTATACCCAGCCAAGCTATTGTTCACTATCAATGGAGAAAACAAGACATTACAGGATAAGAACAAATTTAAACAATACGTAGCCACAAATCCAGCCTTACAGAAAGTAATAGAAGGAAAATCACAACCCAAGGAGTCCAATATTTCCAACACTGCCTATAATAACTCAGGCATCTAGCGACCCTTCAACAGCACAACTCAAAGAAGGGAGACACAAAAACTCTACTACCAAAAGCAATAGGAATAACCAGAGTAAACAACCACTGGTCGTTAATATCACTTAATATTAATGGTCTCAATTCACCTATAAAACGGCACAGGCTAAGAGATTGGATACGAAAACAGGATCCAACATTCTGCTGTCTGCAAGAAATATATCTCAACCACAAAGACAGGCATCTACTCAGAGTAAAGGGTTGGGAAAGGGTTTTTCAAGCAAATGGTCCTAAGAAAAAAGCAAGTGTGGCCATACTAATTCCTAACAAAACTAACTTCAAACTAAAATCTATCAGAAGAGATCAAGATGGACACTTTATACTCATAACAGGAACAATTCATCATGATGAAGTCTCAATCCTGAATATCTACGCCCCTAATATATAAGCACCCACTTATGTAAAAGAAATATTACTAAAACTCAAGGCAGACATCAAACCACACACACTAGTAGTAGGAGACTTCAACACACCTCTCTCACCAATGGACAGGTCAATTAGACAGAAACCTAATAAAAAATTAAGAGAATTATTGGAGGTAATGAAGCAAATGGACTTAACAGACATCTATAGAACACTCCACCCAAAAAGGAATGAATATACCTTCTTCTCTGCAGCTCATGGAACCTTCTCAAAATTGACCACATACTCGGTAACAAAGGAAACCTCCACAGATACAAAAATTATCAGTGTCCTCCTGTGTCTTATCAGATCACCACGGATTAAAGTTAGAAGGCAACAACAATGCTACCCCCAAAAAGCCGACAAACTCATGGAAACTGAACAGTCAACTACTGAACCACACCTGGGTCAAGGAAGAAATTAAGAAAGAAATTAAAGTCTTCCTTGAATTTAATGAAAATAAAGAGACAACATACCCAAACCTATGGGACACGATGAAAGCAGTGCTCAGAGGAAAGTTCATAGCACTAAGTGCCCACTTAAAGAAAACAGAGAAAGCATACATTGGGGCCTTAACAGCACACCTGAAAACTTTAGAAAAAAAAGAAGCAGAAGCACCCAGGAGGAGTAGAAGACTGGAAAGAATCAAACTGAGGGTGGAAATCAACAAAATAGAAACACAGAAAACAGTCATAAGAATCAATGAAACAAAAAGTTGGTTCTTAGAGAAAATCAACAAAATCGACAAACCCCTATCCAAACTAATTAAATGACAGAGAGAGAACACGCAAATAAATAAGATCAGAAATGAAAAGGGGGACATAACCACAGACACAGAGGAAATTCAGAGAATCATTAGATCTTACTACAAAAGCCTGTATGCCACAAAACTGGAAAATGCAAAAGAAATGGACATTTTTTTAGATAAGTACCATATACCAAAGCTAAACCAAGACCAGGTGAACGATCTAAATAGACCGGTTAGTCGCGAAGAATTAGAAATGGTTATCAATCAGTGGGTTGCCTTTTTGTCTTAGTGACAGTGTCCTTTGCTTTACAGAAGCTACTCAGTTTCAGGAGGTCCCATTTATTCAATGTTGTCCTTAATGTCTGTGCTGCTGGGGATAAACGTAGGAAGTGATCTCCTGTACCCATATGTTGTAGAGTACTTCCCATTTTTTCTTCTATCAGGTTGAGTGTGTTCAGACTAATATTGAGGTCTTTAATCCATTTGGACTTGAGTTTTGTGCATGGTGATAGATATGGATCTATTTTCATTCTTCTACACGTTGACAACCAGTTCTGCCAGCACCATTTGTTGAAGATGCTCTCTTTTTTCCATTGAATACATTTAGCTCCTTTATCAAAAATTAGGTGTTCATATATTTGTGGGTTAAAATCAGGGTTTTCTACTCAGTTCCATTGATCGACTTCTCTGTTTTTATGCCAATACCAAGCTGTTTTCAATACTGAGGCTCTGTAATAGAGTTTGAGGTCAGGGATGGTAATGCCTCCAGACGAAACCAGGACCACGAGGGATGCACCCACCCAATATGACAGTGGAACTGATTTATTGTGAGCCCACCAAGGCCAGCTGGTCTGGGTCTGAATAAGCATGGGTTGAAACTGGACTCTCTGAGCATGGCGGACAATGAAGGCTGATGAGAAGCCAAGGACAATGGCACTAGGTTTCGATCCTAATACATGAACTGGCTTTATGGGTGCTTAGCCTGTTTAGACGCTCACCTTCCTGGACATAGATAGAAGACCTTCGTCTTCCCACAGGGCAGAGAATTTGGACTGCTCTTCAGTATCGAGAGGGAGGGGGAATGGTGTGGGGGGAGGAGAAGAGGAGTGGGGATAGGGGGAGGGGAGTGGGGGGAGGGAGCAATATTTGGGAGGAGGGGAGGGAAATGGGAAACGGGGAGAAGGTGGAAATTTTAATTAAAAAAGAATAAAAAAAAGAAAAGAAATGGTTATCAAAAATCTCCCTTCCAAAAAAAGCCCAGGACCAGATGGTTTCAATGCAGAATTCTACCAGACCTTCCAAGAAGAGCTAATACCTATACTTCTTAATGTATTTCACAATATAGAAACAGAAGAGTCATTGCCAAATTCCTTTTATGAAGCTACAGTTACCCTGATAACAAAACCACACAAAGACCCAACCAAGAAAGAGAATTACAGGCCTATCTCACTCATGAACATCGATGCAAAAATCCTCAATAAAATACTGGCAAACCGAATCCAAGAACACATCAGAAAAATTATCCATTATGATCAAGTAGGCTTCATCCCAGAGATGCAGGGCTGGTTCAACATACGCAAATCTATCAATGTAATCCACCATATAAATAAACTGAAAGAAAAAAAACCATATGATCATTTCATTAGATGCTGAAAAAGCATTCGACAAAATTCAACACCCCTTTATGATGAAGGTCTTGGAGAGATTAAGGATAAAAGGATCATACCTAAATATAATAAAAGCTATTTACAGCAAGCCGACAGCCAACATTGAATTAAATGGAGAAAAACTCAAAGCCATCCCACTAAAATCAGGAACACGACAAGGATGTCCACTCTCTCCATACCTCTTCAATATAGTGCTTGAAGTTTTAGCAATAGCGATAAGACAACATAAGGGGATCAAGGGGATTCGTATTGGAAAGGAAGAAGTTAAGCTTTCGTTATTTGCTGATGATATGATAGTATACATAAGCGACCCAAAAACTCTACCAAAGAACTCCTACAGCTGATAAACACCTTTGGTAATGTGGCAGGATACAAGATCAACTCCAAAAAATCAGTTGCCTTCCTATACACAAAGGATAAGGAAGCAGAGAGGGAAATCAGAGAAGCATCACCTTTCATGATAGCCACAAATAGCATAAAATATCTTGGGGTAACTCTAACCAAGGAAGTGAAAGATCTATTTGACAAGAACTTTAAGTCTTTGAAGAAAGAAATCGATGAGGACACCAGAAAATGGAAGGATCTCCCTTGCTCTTGGATTGGGAGGATCAACATAGTAAAAATGGCAATTCTACCAAAAGCAATCTATAGATTCAATGCAATCCCCATCAAAATCCCATCAAAATTCTTCACAGATCTGGAAAAGACAATAATCAACTTTATATGGAAAAACAAAAAACCCAGGATAGCCAAAACAATCTTATACAATAAAGGATTGTCTGGGGGCATTACCATCCCTGACTTCAAACTCTATTACAGAGCTACAGTATTGAAAACAGCTTGGTATTGGCATAGAAACAGAGAAGTCGACCAATGGAATCGAATAGAAGACCCTAGCTTTAAACCACAAACCTATGAACACCTGATTTTTGATAAAGGAGCTAAAAGTATTCAATGGAAGAAAGAAAGCATCTTTAACAAATGGTGCTGGCAAAACTGGATGTCAGCCTGTAGAAGAATGAAAATAGATCCATATCTATCACCATGCTCAAAACTCAAGTCCAAATGGATTAAAGACCTCAATATCAGTCCAAACACACTGAACCTGATAGAAGAGAAAGTGGGAAGTACTCTACAACACATGGGCACAGGAGAACACTTCCTACTTACAACCCCAGCAGCACAGACATTAAGGGCATCATTGAATAAATGGGACCTCCTGAGACTGAGAAGCTTCTGTAAAGCAAAGGACACTGTCACTAAGACAAAAAGGCAACCCACTGACTGGGAGAAGATCTTCACCAACCCCGCAACAGACAAAGGTCTGATCTCCAAAATATATAGAGAACTCAAGAAAGTAGTCCGTAAAGGGCTAATCAACCCAATTAAAAAATGGGGCACTGAGCTGAACAGAGAATTCTCAACAGAAGAAGTTCGAATGGCCAAAAGACATTTAAGGTCATGCTCAACTTCCCTAGAGATCAGGGAAATGCAAATCAAGACAACTTTAAGATACCATCTTACACCTGTCAGAATGGCTAAAATAAAAAAAACACCAATGATAGCCTTTGCTGGAGAGGTTGTGAAGAAAGGGGTACACTCATCCATTGCTGGTGGGAATGCAAACTTGTGCAACCACTTTGGAAAACAGTGTGGCGGTTTCTCAGGAATTTCGGGATCCACCTACCCCTGGACCCAGCAATACCACTCTTGGGAATATACCCAAGAAATGCCCTATCACACAACAAAAGTATATGCTCAACTATGTTCATAGCAGCGTTGTTTGTAATAGCCAGAACCTGGAAACAACCTAGATGCCCTTCAATGGAAGAATGAATGAAGAAAGTATGGAATATATACATATTAGAGTACTAGTCAGCAGTAAAAAACAATGACTTACTGAATTTTGCAGGCAAATGGACGGAAATAGAAAACACTATCCTGAGTGAGGTGAGCCAGACCCAAAAAGAGGAACAGGGGATGTACTCACTCATATTTGGTTTCTAGCCATGAATAGGGGATGTTGAGCCTATTATTCGTGGTCCTAGAGAAGCTAATTAAGAAGGTGAACCCAAAGAAAAACATTTAGGCGATGAAAGGAGACAGAGACAAAGACCCACATTGGAGCACCAGACTGAAATCTCAAGGTCCAAATCAAGAGCAGGAGACAGAGCATGAGCAAGGAACTCAGGACCGCGAGGGGTGCACCCACACACTGAGACAATGGGGATGTTCTATCGGGAACTCACCAAGGCCAGCTGGCCTGGGTCTGAAAAAGCATCGGATAAAACTGGACTTGCTGAACATAATGGACAATGAGGACTACTGAGAACTCAAGAACAATGGCAATGGGTTTTTGATCCTACTGCACGTACTGGCTTTGTGGGAGCCTAGGCAGTTTGGATGCTCACCTTACTAGACCTGGATGGAGGTGGGTGGTCCTTGGACTTCCCACAGGGCAGGGTACCCGGATTAGTCTTAGGGATGATGAGGGAGGGGGACTTGATGGGGGAGGGGGAGGGAAATGGGAGGTGGTGGCGGGGAGAAGGCAGAAATCTTTAATAAATAAAATAAATAAATAAATAAATGAAACGAGAACTAAAGAAAGAACCAAAAAAAAAAAAAAAAGAAAGAAAGAAAACAAAAATTTCAGTGCAAGAAAACCCAAACCCAAAACTCAAACTTACACTAAAGAATACTAAAGAATATTTTCTTCATGCAGATTTAGTGGCACTGTCCTATACCCTGTGGCCAGCTTAGGACACATAATAGGAAGGCAGGCACAGATTGTAATGACCTCTTCAAGGCAAGAGGAGTCAGGCCACTTTGGGGCTTTGAAGGACAAACACTCTCTGAGGGTGATCCTGTAATATGTTGGCCACTGTATTATTCTCTCAGTCAACACAAGTCTATGTGCCTACTCAAAAGGTACTTGGGGGAGTATCTGCTGTCCAAAGATCAGATAAAAGGTCACTCTGGCCGGGCGATGGTGGCGCACGCCTTTAATCCCAGCACTTGGGAGGCAGAAGCAGGCGGATCTCTGTGAGTTCGAGACCAGCCTGGTCTACAAGAGCTAGTTCCAGGACAGGCTCCAAAGCCGCAGAGAAACCCTATCTCAAAAAACCAAAAAAAAAAAAAAAGGTCACTCTGACATCTTCTCTAAATCTTTTCTCAGGACCGTTCACCTCAATTAAGGCTGCGAAACAGGAGACTATTTCATAAGGGAAAAGTGAGTGGGCAAACAACGAGTGAGGGACTGTTCTCATCGCAGGAGAGCATTAACGTTGGCATCACATGTGCATGCCATGCAGTAGCATGGCACAGGATGAGAATCCGATCGTTTCTGGTGTGGTCTGTCTGGATTGCAGCATGGCATCAGTACAGTCTCCCTTGACGGATTTCCCTCCAAGTATGAAGGCCTGAGGACTCAACCAGCTTACAAATGTCCTCAGCCCCAAACGTTCAGAATAACTATGAGCAGAAACATATCCTCCCTGCTTGTTTTTGTGCCCTAGTTGCTGTTGGATGTTGGGACTCTGAGTAATTCTTGGCAGTTTTTTTTTTCTATCTTAAACTTTTTTCCCCCTGTGGTTTCTTTATTCCAGAAATAGTGAGCCAAGAGACACATGGATCTTTAGGGAGAAATCACCTACAGGGAAGTTCATATTTGCATCACTGGTGTGCTTACAGTTGGAAGGACATGTCTTGCTCTGAGGAGGTCTTGATCCTACAGTGGAGAAATGGGTTCTGGTTGCCTGTGACTTTCTTCAGCCTTCTTGGTTCTCTGAAAGGATGCTGTGAGAGAAGGAAAGGAGATCAGCTCCAGAAGCTCCCTTGTTCTGTCACTGGCTGGGTGAGATCAGGGCCCATTCACACATAGGAAACCAGAGTAAGGAAGAACATTTATCCCACAAATACTATGGTTGTTGGGAATGGGACGCTCTGAGGACTTACTTGCCTGTGACCTTGAGTGCTCCTGCTGCAGCAGCTCTGTTGGCAGGAGGCTCTCATCAGGACTGAAGCCTGCTCCAGTTCATGTTGGAGATTTTCTGACCTGGAAGAGGTAGGCAATGAGTGCGTTGGTGCGAGAGAATTGTCTGTATTCTGTCAATCATGTTATAAATAAACACTGATTGGCCAGGCAGGAAATACAGGCGGGAAAACCAGACAGGGAGTAGAAATGATATAATGAGAACAGGAGAATTCTGGAAAGGAGGAAGTTGATTCCTCCCACTCCTGCCCAGACCACCGAAGCAGCAGGATGTGATCTGCCCCACTGAAAAAAGGTACTGAGCCACATGGCTAAATAGATCAGAAAAAATGGGTTAATCAAGATGTGAGAGTTAGCCAGTGAGAGGCTAGAGCTAATGGGCCATCAGCTTATAATTTATGGAGACCTATGTGTGATTTTTCTTTGGGGGCTAAACAGTTGTGGGGTACCGGGTGGGACAAAAACCCCAAACTCCATGTTACAGTGCATAGTCCTGGTGGGGTGTAGAAGCCCAAAAAGTAAGTCTTTTTAACCTTGTTTGAAGGTTAGAGTTTTAGCTTGTTTAAAGTTTTTGACAACAAGTGTGGCTACACACAACATAGGGTGTGGTTATTTGGTGTTTTTGACATTAAGATGGTTTATAGAGGTAGATTTTTTTTTATTATTTTGACTGAAGGTCAGAAAATTTAAACATACTTTGGCTCCTTTTTTTTTTTTAAATTAAGAGGTTTGACATAGGGAATGGCTGTCTTTAGGATTCTTGGTCTAGAGTGGGTTTATTGCCTAAACAACAAAATGCATTTCTCATGATTTAGAGGTTTGATATCTCAAAGTATTAAAGCAAGTAACTGTTTTAGTTGCCCTTTGTGTTATGATTTCAGCACACCAATATGACTGACACTTCTGGGTTCTAGGGCCACACATGTGCAGACAAGCCCTTAGGCAGAAGTGCCTAATGGCCCTGGGAATCTTTTTCTTATTATTATTATTTATTCATTATGTATACAACATTCCTTCCATGTATGCTTGCATGCCAGAAGAGGGCACCAGATCTCATCATAGATGGCTGTGAGCCACCATGTGGTTGCTGGGAATTGAACTCAGAACCTCTGGAAGAGCAGTCAGTCTTCTTAACCTCTGAGCCATCTCTCCAGCCCTGGCCCTGGGAATCTTAAAGGACCATGTGTGACCTATGTGTGGCATGGTTGCATCATCTATGTATGACACAGGTACGTTATCCCCCTGTGCACATGCACTGGGCAGCCTTTAAAAACTGGACACACCATTTTCAAACTCTCTCTCTGTACACTGGCCTCACCAGGCCTGTACACTACCCCCAATAAACTTCTAAGCAGGTTTGTTGCATGTTCCGTATTTCCTTTTCACTCACGCAGGGTAATTTCATTGGTGCCGTGGGACTTGGGAGACTCTCCCACCCCTCTCCTGGGGTTGGGATTTAGAACCAGGTATTTTTTCCACAACAACCATGTGTTCCATGTGCCTGAGCACAACCTCTATGCACACCACTTGGTTCAATTGGTGAATTCCCCATTGTTATCCAATTACAAGATCCTACTAAGTACATTACCGAATCTCAGTATTCCCTCTCTCTTCAGAACCTTGGGGGACTTAATCCTATTATCTCTGACCTTTTAAGAAAAAAGCTACTTTGCCCCACTTCTTCTCCCTTTAACACCCCTATACTTGCTGTTAAAAAAAACTAATGAAACCTATTTCCTGGTTCAAGACCTCCGGCTCACTAACTCCGCAGTGGTCCCTCTTGATCCTGTAGTGCCTAATCCTTACACACTTCTTTCCACTATGCCCCCAAGAAACCTCCCACTTTTCAGTTCTCAATCTTAAGGATGCTTTTTTCTCTATTCCTCTCAGTTCTCAATCTCAAAATATCTTTGCCTTCACCTGGACTGACCCTGACACTCACCTCTCTATACAGCTTACCTGGACCATCCTTCCCCAGGGATTCCAGTACAGCCACACCTATTTGGTCAGGCTTTAGCTTCTGATCTACTCTCATTGTCTCTCCCTAAGTCTAAACTCATACAGTATGTAGATGATATGTGAAGTCCATTCTTGGAGATCAGCAAAACTGATACCTCCACTTTTTAAAATTTCTAGTCCAAACAGGGCTATAGTGTCTCACCTTCTAAGGCACAACTGTCTATCTCTCTGGTTATTTACTTGGAATTAACTATTACCCCAACCCAAAAAGCTATTAACCTAGACAGAAAAAAAGCTAATTCACTCCCTTGAAGTTCCTTCTACAAAAGAAGAGGTTTTCTTGTTCCTAGGAATAGCTGGCTTCCTGCATTCCTGGATCCCCTCTTTTTCTCTTCTCACCTGCCCTTTATATGAGGCAGCCCTCGGCTCTCTGCATGAGCCCCTTCTCCATCCCATTACTAAACCCTTCCAGAGACTCCAGCAAGCCCTTATCCAGGCCCCAGCTCTTCATCTCCCAGATTTAACTCATCCTTTCTCCCTCTATGTAACAGAGAAGGAGGAATATGTCCTTGGGGTCCTAGGCATATTCAACTGGGACCTTCTTTTGCACCTGTAGCATACCTGTCAAAGAAGCAAGACCTCACCACTCAGGGCTGAGCACCCTGCATACATGTTTTAGCAGTCACTGAGCTTCTTATTCATGAGTCAAAGAAACTAATCTTTGGATCACCCACCACTGTCTTCTCCCATCACAATCTGTTCCATCTCTTAACTTACAAAAGCTTACAAACCTTGCCCACTTCCCAAGTTCTTTTCCTCCAGGTGGCACTAGTAGAAGATGCCACACTCATTTTCCAGTGCTGCTCACCCCTTAATATCTCAAATTTCCTACCTCAACCTAGCATTAATTATTCCCCATATCACTCCTGCATAGAAACCTTAGAGGGTCTATTGTCCCACCTCTCACATATACAGGAAGGCAAACTGTCCCAGGCCACTTACACCTGGTACATAGACAGATAGATGGCAGCTCCTTTTTATGTGAAGGGACCTGTAGAGCAGGCTATGCCATAGTGTCAGATACTGGGGTGGTGTAGGCACAGGCACTCCCTGCCCATACCACTAATCAGCAGGCTGAATTAATAGCCCTTACCCATGCTTTCCAGTTAGCAATAAGGCAATCTTTAAATGTTTACACAGACTCCAAATATGGCTTTCATATCCTCCTGTCCCATGCAGCTATCTGGAAGGAGTGTGGACTTCTTACAATGAAAGGAGGATCAATAACTAACTCAGGTTACACTACGGACCTGTTAAAAGCCTCCCATCTCCCCAAAGCTTTAGGAATTATTCACTGTAAGTTTCATCAGATCGACAGTTCCATTATTTCCAAGGGAAATAACTGGGCTGACCAAGCAGCTAGATCACCTACCACTGTCTTCTCCCACATTCTAGAGCCCAAACCCACCTCAATCACTTCAGGGGGTTCATACAGTACAGCCCACATTCTCGCAGACATCCCCTGACACCTGACAAATTCTGTCTGACCTACGTCAGCTCTTTCATCCTAATAGCAAAACTCTGTTTCATTTTGTCAAGGGTCACCTCCAACCCACCTGTGAGGACATAGAGTTCTTAAAAGCTATCACTACCTCTTGTAAAATCTGTCAAATGATTGAGGGTCTGGAACCCAGGTCCTATGCAACAGCAAGTGCTCTTAACCACTAAGCCATCCCTCCAGTGCTGGAGAATCATTCTCTAAAAAAGTAAGAACATTGGTTGTTTGCCCATGTTCCACTGAATGACCACACACCCATGCTCATAGCAGCACTATGGGCAGTACTAATTTGACATAGTGGGTACAGTGGGTTGAGTAAGAATGATGTTGCTTTAGTCAGTGTTCTGTTGCTGAGAAGGGACATCATGACCATTGCAACTCTTATGAAAAAAACATTTAATTAGGGGCTTGATTACAGTTTTGGGGGCTTAGTCCATCATGACAGGAAGCATGGCCACAGGAAAGACAGACATGATGCTGGAGAAATAGTTGAGAACTACACTATGATCTGTGGGCAACAGGAAGAGAAAGAGAGGGGGGGGTCTAGGCTTGATCTTTTTGAAACCTCAATACACAATGCCAGTGCACAATTCCTCCTACAAGGTGACACTTTCCCTAACAAGGCCATACCTACCTATCACTGCCTAAGGGACCAGCCTCCAGTGTTACAAGGCTGAAAGAGAAATCAACAGATTCAGCTCATAGTAGACTTTTTTATCTGAGGGGGTTAGGGAAAAAGACATTCACACTTTCTCTTGATGTTTTCCTTCTTTATTCTTCTGTGTTCTTCTACTGTATACTTTTTTCCCTAGAACTTGTATACCTGAACAAAATCTTTCAGGCTATATAGGAATTACAATGTGGTTACATTCTAGTTTTCAAGTGAATGATTATAATGAATACAGGTAAAAACATGTTTTTAAATCTTTGTTACATAAAGCAAAGTTACCACAAGAACCCACATACATTTACGTCTAAGTAACTTGTTACATACAGATTAACAAAATATGAGAAAACAGAGGGTATTTTTTTCTTATCCAGTTCTTTCATTGGTAGGCTGCAAATTGCTGTTACAAATAAAGAATCATATCACATGTACTCACTAATAAATGGTTTTTAAACATAAAGCAAAGAAAACCAGCCTACAAACCACAATCCCAGAGAACTTAGACAACAATGAGGACACTAAGAGAGACTTACATAAATCTAATCTACATGGGAAGTAGAAAAAGACAAGATATCTTGAGTAAATTGGGAGCAAGGGGAACTTGAGGGAGGGTTGGAGGGGAGCAGAGAAAAATTTATAACTCAATAAAAATCAATAAAAAACCAAATAATGAATCAATCACTTTATTATTTATCTTGAAAGGTAATCTTAAAGGAATTACAAACCTAAACTGTTATACATTAAAAAAACCCACCCATTCAGCTAGCTATACTTTAAATCTTTAGGGTGCATACCCACTCATCAATAGTTTCTTATATCAAAAGACTGAGGGCAAAATGGGTACAAGGAATTATCATTACCCTAGCAAGGAAAGTAAATCAGGTAGTAACAATTGGGCTGCTTTGTATTTTTGACAACAGATATGTGTCCTTGTGAACTTTAGATTATTTCCTGGGGTTTTTCATTTAGAAGAACCAGAGATATGAGGTGGCCCACCCCAGCCTCCACCCTATATATTTAGTGGAACACATGAAGGGGCCAGTCCTATAGATCCAAAGATATAGGATCTCCATGACAACCATGCAACAACAGGATATCCAAGAAGAGTCCCAGTGAGGGCCTAGTATCACTAGTGTAGCAGAAACTAGAGGCCTTAAACCAGACCAATGACTCTTTGCAATGAACACTTCTAAGTAAGGATATATGGACTCTAAAGGGTCACTGTGTGACTCACTGTGTCACACTACAGCTTCCAAGATGAGATCTCTCTCTCTCTCTTTCTCTCTCTCTCTCTTCCCCCTCTCTCTGTTTCCTCTCTCTTTCTCTCTCTCCTCTCCCCTCTTCTCTCTTCTTTTCTCTTAAGTTTTATTTGTTCTCTCTTGGGGGTCAAGTCGCAAGGGGAGAGAGCATATATAAAAAATGGGAGAGATGAATGAGATTGAGATGCATGATGTGAAAGCCACAAAGATTAAATAAAAGTTTAAAAATAGATAAATAAATCTTTAAAAAGAAAAAAAACATAAATAAGACAATATTTATATTTTTACAACTCAATAAAAGGGTAAATAAAATAACTAAAAGGGGAGCAAGGAGATGACAGAGCCCATAAAGTGCTGTACAAAAGTGAGGACCTGAATTTTTATTTATCTTATTTTTCTCTCATAGAACACATCCTAATCACACTTTGCTCTCACTCCACTTCTCCCAGTTCTGTCCTACCTCCCCTTTCCCTTAAACCCACCCTCAATCTCCCTCTAGAAACAAACGGGGACATCAAACTTGGCAAAAGAAGATACAATAAGAAAGGCACAAACCCTCATATCAAGGCTGGGCAAGACAACCTAATAGGAAGAAAGGGGTACCAAGAGAAGACAAAAGAGTCAAAGATACCCCCATCCCCACTTTCATGGATGTCCCCCAAACATCAATTCAACAACTATAACACATGCAGAGGACCTAGATCAGAACCATGCAAGCTCTGTGATTGGTGTTTCAGTCTCTGGGAACCCCCATGAGCTCTACTTAGTTGATTCTGCAGGCCATGCTGTCATTGTATCTATGCTCTGGATCCCACAATTCCTCCTCTTCTCTTCTGCTGGGTCCCCAAAATTCCAAGAGGAGGGACCCGATGGAAATCTTCAACTTGGGCTTTCTCACCCTGTCTATTGTCTGTTTGTGGGAAGGACTTGAATTCTTATCCCTGGTACCTGTAAGAAGTCAGATGTACTAACTTGTCCCTATAATCCTGTTCTAGGGAGAGGAAGACAAGAAGCTCTCTGGGTTTTGTGTCCAACCAGTCTAGGCAAATCAGTGAACTCCAGGTTCAGTGAGAAACCCTGCCTCAAACACAAGATAGCGGGATGAAGAGTGAGAGATACGGCTTAGTGGTTAAGAGCACTTATTGCTTTCCCAAAGACCCAGGTTCAGGTCCCAGGACCCATATTCAGGCAGCTCACAGATGCCTATAATTCTAACTCCAGGGGAATCGCATGCCCTATTCTGGTCATAGTGGGCATCTGCACATAAGTCACACACACACATACACACACAAACACACACACACATATACATATGCACACACAGACACATGGGCACACGCCCAAAATGAAAAAAGCATCAACATAACTTATTCAGAAGCATCAAAATCCATTGCATAATCCATACATGTAATATATATTGCTTGAAGCTACAAATATATAATTTACATGTTACATATGTTAATCCAGATACCTGAGAAGGTACACAAAACACATTCTAAAGAAAATATAAATAAAACCTTATAAATCATGTACTGACATAAACTTTTACACAGAAACAGATTCATAGTACATGGCTTTGGTTTATGTTCTAGGCAGCATGTCCTATCCATAGAGAGAACTAGGATTGTAGTTTCAGTGTAGCAATTGTAAATCAGCAAAGTATCCCATGTGCTCCTGTGCCAAGTTCTGTCCTCTGCGCCATGGAAGGGATGAAGAGTGGAGCTTCCATCCCATCTCTGGATAGCTCTCAATGAGCTGACAGTGCAGGCTTCACAGAAAACTGAAGAGCTGCTTGTCCACCTTAACCAAGGATTAATGGTGGCCCTGGGGTGCTGCAGGGTCTGTGGGGAAAGAGGGTTAGATCTGAATTTAGTTGAGAAATTGATGTGGGATTCCCCTCTGTATGCTGTGAATACCATTGGTTGATAAAACAAACAAACAAACAAACAACAACAACAACAACAACAAAAACTGTCTTGGGCCTGCACAGGGAATAGAGGTAGGTGGGGAGGACTGAGCTGAATCTGGAAGAAGGAAGGCAGAGCATAGAGAGAAGCCATGTAGCCCCACTGGAGATAAACACTGGAACTTTGCCCAGTAAGCCTCAGCCTCATGGCAATACACAGATGTATTAATTTAACCCAATGGAGATGGGTTAAATTAAGATGTAAGAGTGAGCCAATAAGAAGCTAGAGTTAATGGGCCAAGCAGCGATTTAAATAATATAGTTTCTGTGTGATTATTTTGGGGCTGAGCAGCCGGGAACCAGCAAACGGCCTCTTATAGCAAGAAATATTAACTCCTAAATGTGATGCCCAGCAAAATTCTTCACAGACCTCGAAAGAGCAGTATCAACTTCATATGGAAAAGCAAAAAACCCAGGATAGCCAAAACAATTCTGTACAATAAAAGAACTTCTGGAGGCATCACAATCCGTGACTTCAAACTCTACTGGCATAAGAACAGACAGGAGAACCAATGGAACAGAACAGAAAACCCAGATATTAATCCACACTCCTTTGAACTCCTGATTTTTGACAAAGAAGCAAAAAATATCAAATGGAAAAAAGAAAGCATATTTAACAAGTGGTGCTGGCATAACTGGATATCAACCTGTAGAAGAATGAAAATAGACCCATATCCATCACCATGCACAAAACTCAAGTCCAAATGGATCAAAGACCTCAACTTAAAGCCAGCCACACTGAACCTCATAGAAGAGAAGTACACTTGAACACATTGGCACAGGAGACCACTTCCCAAATATAACCCCAGCAGCACAGACACTGAGGGAAACAATTAATAAATGGGACCTTCTGAAACTGAAAAGCTTCTGTAAAGCAAAGGACATGGTCAACAAGACAAAACAACAGCCTACAGAATGGGAAAAGATCTTTACTAACCCCACATCAGACAGAGATCTGATCTCCAAAATATACAAAGAACTCAAGAAATTGAACACCAAAAGAACACATAATCCAATAGAAAAATGGAGTACAGCTCTAAACAGAACTTTCAACAGAGAAACCTAAAATGGGTGAAAGACACTTAAGGAAACGTTCAACATCCTTAGTCATCAGAGAAACGCAAATCAAAACAACTCAGATTCCATCTTACACTTTAAAGAATGCCAAGATCAAAAACAATGATGACAACTTATGCTGAAGAGGTTGTGGGGAAAAGGGAACACTTCTGCATTGCTGGTGGGAATGCAAGCTGGTACAGCCCCTTTGGATGTCAGTGTGGCGATTTCTCAGAAAATCAGGAAACAACCTTCCTCAAGATCCAGTAATACCACTTTTGGGTATATATCCAAAGGATGCTCAATCGTGCCACAAGGATATGTGCTCAACTATGTTCATAGCAGCTTTGTTTGTCATAGCCAGATTATAGAAACAACCTAAAGGCTTCTTGACCGAAGAATGGATGAGGAAAATTTGGTACATTTACACAATGGAGTACTACACAGCAGAAAAAAATAACGACATCTTGAATTTTGCAGGAAAATGGATGGAGTTAGAAAACATTATTTTGAATGAGGTAACCCAGACACAGAAAGACAATTATCACATGTAGTCACTCATAGGTGGTTTTTAAACATAAAGCAAAGAAAGCCAGCCTACAAACCACAATTCCAGAGAACTTAGACAACAATGAGGACACTAAGAGAGACTTACATAGATCTAATCTACATGGGGAGTAGAAAAAGACAAGATCTCCTGAATAAATTGGGAGCATGGGGACCTTGGGGAAGAGTTGAAGGGGGGAGGGGAGAGGCAGGAAGGTGAGTAGAGAAAAATGTAGAGCTCAATAAAAATCAATAAAAAAAGAAGAAGAAAAGAAATATTAACTCTTTGTTACATTTCATTTATTTCCTGTGCATGTGTGTGGCCATGTGGGTACCACATTATGTGTGGGGAGGTCAGGGGATAACTTGTGGGACTTGGCTCTCTCCTACCATGTGGATTCTCGGGATAAAACTCCAGTTGTCAGGCTCAGCAACAAGTGCTGTTAGCCACTAAGTCATGTTGACTGTTCCAAAATTATTAATTGGGTAGGGTCGTCAATATCTTCTATTCTGAGTATCCTCAAGCCCACTTCTCATTACTCCAACTGGAGATGTTTGAAAGCTACACTAGGTAGAAGATGCTTTTTTTAAAAAAAGATATACTTCATTTTAAAAAAAAAAAAAAATGTGTATGGGTGGAGTAGGTATGTGCATGCTGGGCGGGAGTCTGCAGAGGCCGAAAGAGGTCAATAGGTTCCCCGGGGTTGGTGTTACATATGGTTACAATCTTTTTGGACACTGGGAACCAAGCCCAGCTCCTTTTTTTTTTTTTTTTTTTTTTTTTTTTGGATTTTCGAAACAGGGTTTCTCCGTAGCTTTTGTTTCCTGTCCTGGAACTAGCTCTTGTAGGCCAGGCTGTCCTCGAACTCACAGAGATCCTCCTGCCTCTGCCTCCCGAGTGCTGGGCTTAAAGGCGTGCGCCACCACCGCCCGGCTCCCAGCTCCTCTTTAAGAGTAATGCATTCTTAACCATTGAGACATTTCTCAGACCCACGGTTAGTTTTTTTTATTTCACAAATTTGAAGCCTCAGCTGACAGTTAATGGGAAAGGACACTGTACTACGTACTACTCTAGATATGTTAAATATACCTATGCCTAAACATACAGGGCAATGCAATATTGAAGAGGAATCTGTCAGACGGTGGGGGGAACATTAATAAAGAAATCGCACACTAGCTCCAAATAAGGTATAATAAGGGGTTCTTTATTAAAGGGAACTCACAGATCACAAAGGGAAACAGGAACAGAATCCAACATCCAGGTGTGGCAATCAGGGAGAGAGAGATTGAGGGGACAACCCGTGTGCTTTTTGGTACTCAAGGCCATGTCCAATCTGGTCCAGCCTCTCAATGGCCATTGGCTGAAGGAGGTTCCCCATCACCTCCCCATTTTGTCTAAACAAGAGAGTTCCAAACCCAATATAAAACTATATACAATAAGAACAGATATCGAGTATAAAAATTAGAATTACAACCAGCATAAACAATATTAAGCAAGAAACATATGCAAAATGTTTTAATAATTTTTCTATCCTAAGGAATCTAAGTCTTGCATTAGAAATGGTTTGAGGTCCAAGGCCCTCCCTACTATATCTAGGCTGAGCAAGGTATACATCCAAAGAGAAGGTTCTTCATCACAACATGGTAAGAAATAAATCTACTGCATATAAAATGACATTAGTGCCATTGTGGAAAACCATGAGAATTCTCTGCACCAATGCCAGATGCTCAGATAGTTCCTCACAATGATAGATAGTACAGCAAGGTAACCTTAATAGACAGTGGAAACTTTGTGTAAAAAGTATTTCATAAGTAGCTTCATTAGCTCTTCTGTGCTAAGCATTTAATTACTAGTTCAACAACTTAATATATAATTAATTACTTACTTCTTTTCCCCATATTGATTAATGTATGATTAAAAACCTAAATTTATCATTACATCATTTGTTATTTCGTTTTCTACTGTTTTAGTTGTTATTTGTTTTTGATGACAAGGTCCCACAATGTAACCTTGACTGGTCTGGAATTCTCTATGTAGACCAGGCTGACCAGGAACTCACAGAGATTAACCTGCCTCTGCCCCCAGAGTGCTAGGATTAAAGACATGCATCATGATACCTGGACATTTTTATTTCTCAGCTATAAATCCATTAATTTGGTGCTCAAACATTCATCGTAACTATCCAACAGTCATGAAATAGGGAAATTTTCGGTTTTTTTTAACCTGGGTCTGCTTGGTGACACCTTCTTCCTGTACCAGGCTTCAGCCAGGAAGAATGCCATAAGCACCACAAACAAGGCAGACATTCCCAGCCTGATGACATTAATCTTGGTGTAACACTGTGATGAGGCCTTTAGGGAAACTGAAAGAGAGAAGACGATTAATACTGTAACGAGCATCCTTCCTCCCCCAAAAGAATCAACCACAGCTGACTTTCTTCCATCCACTCAGACACTGGCCAGTGGAAAGCTGTCCATTCTTTGCAGTTTTAACCCCTAAGCACATAATTTAGGCTTTAATGAGAGCTTAAATGAATGGAGTTTTGTTTTGTTTTTAAATTTTATTTTCTGTATATTCATTCTGTCTATTCTACTTTGATTTCTGTGTCATGATAAAAATATTTGACCAAAATCAGCCTCAGGTGCGAAAGGGTTTATCTCATCATAGAGGTTACAATCCATCATTAAGGAAGGTTAGGGCAGGAAATGAGAGTAGAAACCATGGGGAAGAGCTGGAGAGATGGTTCAGTGGTTAAGATTATTGGCTGCTCTTCCAGAGGACCTTGATTCCATCCAAAGTAAGCACATGCAACTCACAACCATCCATAAGTCAAGTTACAGGGGCTCCACACCCTCTTCTCACCACTTTTGGTACCTAGCAAGATTGTGGTTCATAGACATGCATATGAATAAAACAGTCATACACAGAAAGTAAATAAAATTTTAAAAAGAAAAAAGAAACCTGAAATTTAAGCATCTCTGACTTGCTCTGCCTCATGATTTTTTTTATATACCTCAGTACCAACTGCTTGATGATTGGTGTCATCCAAAGAGTGAGAACAAAGGCCTTCTACATCAATTAATGATCAGGACAATTTCTCATAGACATGCTCACAAACCTATCTGAACTTCGTATTTCCTCAGTTGAGAACTCTTATTTCTGATGACTTCAAGCTGAGTCAAGTTGACACTCAAAGCTAATTAGGATTCTGACTGTCTTCCTTGGAGTTTCAGTTGTAGTGATAAGATACCATGGCCAAGGCAACTCTTAAAAGAAAGCCTTAATTAGGACTCACAGTATAGGAGGGTAAGAGTTCATGCCCATCATGATGAGAAGAATGGCAATAGGCAGGCATGGTACTGGAGCTGTAGTTGAGAGCTCACATCTTGACACAGAAGCAAGTGGTAGAGAGAGCTACCTAGGAATGGCAAGGGCTTTTGAAAGCTCAAAGTTCACACCTCCAGTGACATACCTTCTCCAACAAGATCACACATGTCTCTCTTAGGGTCATTTTGTTGTCTAGGTTCTCTGGGATTATGAAATATAGGCTGGTTTCCCTTTGCTTATGACTAAAAGCCACTTATGAGTGAGTACGTATTACATTTGTCTTTCTGGGTCTGGGTTACTTCACTCATTATGATGTTTTCTAGATCCATTCATTTGCCTTCAAATTTCAAGTGTTATTATTTTTTCTGCTATGTAGTTATGAGCAAAACATAAACCAAAGGAAATTTACAGGGCACAGAAATCCATGGTAGATCAGCATCTCTCCACATACCACAAAAAGCCATTGTACCTTGAATATAGCAGAACTTCACCTGACATCTGAGCCCCTGGAACACTGTGAATGTCAGCTGCACTCAAGAAGGGCTATTGTAGTATGACAGTAGCACAAAATAGATACTTAGATTAAAAGCACACAACAGACAACCCAGATAGAAACGCACATGGCTACAGACACTTTTGGACAAAGATGCCAAAAGTTCACATTGAAGGATGTTTTCCTCACAAAATGATAGGAAACCTGGATTCCTTCACATAGAAGGAAACTAGATCCCTATATCTCACCCTGCACATAATCAAGTCCAAATAAATCAAAGACCTTACTATAAGAACTGAAACTTAAAATATTAGAGGGAAAGCTGGGCAGTGGTGGCGCACGCCTTTAATCCCAGCCCTCAGGAGGCAGAGGCAGGCGGATCTCTGGGAGTTCGAGGCCAGCCTGGTCTACAAGAGCTAGTTTCAGGACGGGCACCAAAGCTACAGAGAAACGCTGTCTCGAAAAACCAAAATAAAATAAAATAAAATAAAAAAAATTAGAGGGAAGCATTTAAATATAGAGGCATTGGCAAAGATCTTCTTTTGTTCCCAGCATCCACATCAGGCAACTCATAACCAACTGTAACTCCCAACAATGCCCTCTTATGGAGTCTGTGAACACAAAACTCATATACATATACCCACACACATACACACTATTTTCAAAAATAAAATAAAATAGGTACTTTTAAAAGAGAGAGGAAAGAGTATAAGTGATAAAACAATAAAATTATGCAATAAACTATGTCTTATTAGAAAAAATACTACTGCCATCATATAATCCTTACTTGTCACTGAGATATCAAGATGATCACTTGGATGCGAGGCCCTGAAAGGGGCTTCTGCCTGCAGGTACACACAACTGTACCTTCCTGCATCATGAACTGTCACATTCTGAAGGGTGAATTCCACTGTGTCGTTTTCTGAACTCAGAAGCTGTATGGGGGATGAAGTTCCCTCCTTTAGCAGAGCGAACATTTTATACTGTGTGAAATTGTGTGGCTTCCAACACTGTAGATTCACCTTCTCTCCTGTGGTAACTTGACGCAAGTGCTGGACACGGAGGGAAGGCTTAGGCAGGTATCCTGTAAGAGAAACAAGATCCAAGGAGAATAGGTCAATCTTAGAGTCCTATATTCATCCTTCCAGTCCTGCAAGGGTCCTCATGATGCTGAAACTTTCCCACAATCTGACTCTCAACAGACATATTTTTATTAGTTAAATATGTCTGTAGATAACTTTCCATATGTACACAGTGCATACTGACCATTTTCACCCCACCTCCTAACACCTTCCTCATCCCCACATATCTCTCTGGTGTTCCTTTCTATTCATTTTGTCTGGGGATCCCTGAGACTAGCCAGGACCCTTTGTGTGACCATTTGTTTGGAGTTACCTGTTGGAGCCCAGAGGGCTCAGCAGAGGGTACAAAATTAAACTCGGTTGCCCCTTTCTCCCAGAGTCAACCCATAACCAATAGTTTGGTCATAAAGAGAAGGGCCCTGTACGATCTTTTCCTCCCATCACTTACTATTGATAGGGCATTCTTGTGTGTGACCAGTGCTGACCGGATGTTTTTATTTCACTCCTCCAGTAAGAGAAAACTTGAGGTAATCCAGTTTGTCCTTGTTACCTCATGTCCTTTAACTGCTCTGGAGGTGTAGTTCTTTTAAAACTATGTTTTTACTTGATTACTGGGTGGGGTACAAGCCAGGGCATGAAAGTGAAGGTCTGCAGGCACCATGTGGATGTCTCTCCTTCCACCATGTGGGTGTTTGGGATCAAACCTGTGTTGGCAGACATTGCAGCCAAAGCTTCTCCAAGTTGATCCATCTTACCAGTCCCACGTGATGTCCCTTTTGTCCCTACCTCTGCTGCATTGGTGACAGGTTCTCCCTTCTCTGAAAATCACTGTACTTTGTTCTGAGGCATCTCTTCTCACCTGTGACCAATAGTAAGAGGACATCACTGGAAAATGAGATTTTCTTGAGGGACTCCTTCAAATGGTATTCACAGGTATAATATCCAGCATGCCTTAGCTGAAGGTTAGTCAGGCGGAACTCAGCTGTCCCCTCTGTCAGATGATGTGGAGGCCTAGAATCCAATATGCTATCTCCCTTTCTGAGAACAAGTATTATGCCCGGCGTGGGACTCACACATCGCAGTGTCACGGTGCTGTTCTCTGAAGCCACTGAGTTTGGCCAAGCACTGAGGCTGGGTTTGAGAAAGAAATCTGGAGGAAACAAAAATCTCTCTGGATCAGGCACATCAACGTGCTCGCAGGAAGGACACAGAGAACATGTGTGATCAAAGCTCGGAGTGGGTGTGGTTGAGTCACTTACCATCTCTGTGTGGCCATCATTCAGATCTGCAAAACAGTCATGAATGATGTACGAGTGTCTACTGAGTGCAACCTCATTCCCATTCTTGGTTCTGAGGAATACCCCAGAGGTTCTAGATGAGCTCAGACCCTGAGTTCACATATTTGTGTTTGCATGCTCCAGCAACTAGCCTCTGGCTTTAAGCCAACTGAAAACAGGGAACCATCACAATTCTGGAAAGCTGGGTGCCTCTCCTACAGTGTCTGCATGGAAGACAGATGCAATGTGGGAGAGGGCCAGGTGCAGACATGTTGAGAAGTTGTGGCAGCATGAACTGCAAAGGTTACAGTGGCCAATGGCCTGATCCTGTGGTGAGGAGCAGAGACTCAGGAGAAATGGAGTGAATAACAGTCTCCCCCAAACACACACACACACACACACACACAACTGAGATCAGCAGACAAATCAGGATCTGAGGCACAGGAGAAAGTGCTTTGATACAAAGAAAAGGCATAGAAACCTATTCACTGGAATGGCAGTAAAATACTTTTAAATTCTAGGAAAGGAAAAAGATATCAAAACACCAGGTTATGACTAGACATACCAGAAAAAAGTCTCTTCATTGCAAATTATAGTTACGATGCAAATATGGCAGAGGAAAGAAATAATATTAAAAGTTGTAAGAGGTAACTAAAATTCTGAACTCACAAAAATTAATACCACACTTCTCAGCAGTCCTAAAAACCATCAAAGCAGGCAATGGTGTATTTTAATCTCTGAAAGTGAGTAGCTTCTAACTAACATTACTATGTAGAAATTACAATCAGTAACTAGAAAAGGATGCAGCATATACCACTCAGTGAAGCAGCAAGCCCCTGACATGAATACTGGAGAAAGAAAAGACTTGATTCATTTCAACCAGGAAAAAAAAAACTAACAGAATTACAGGAATAAGAAAATCTATCTCGGAATTGCCCTAAGTGCTGGAGTGAGACTTAGCATTTGAGAGCAGGAAGTTCTCTTACAGAGGACCAGTTCCCAGCACTCACAAAGTGAGGCTCCCAACAGCCTGTAATTGCAGATCCAGGAGTTCCCATGCCCTCTTCTGGACTCTGCAGGAGCTGCACTCAAGTGCACACACACACACACACACACACGCAAACAAATGGTTAAACAAAGTAAGTCATCCATAGGGTATAGTTCAAACCTTTTATTTTAGCACTCAGGAGGCAGAGGCAGGCACACCTTTGTGAGTTCGTGGCCAACCTGAACTATATAGTGAATTCCAGGTGAAGCAGATCTACATAGTGAAAAGTCTCAAAAATTAATTATGGGATACAAAGGTAAGCATGTATTAATAAAGGGAAAAATCCATGAAGAAAATATAAAGATTAAGGCAGTGAGATGTCCTAGCAGGTAAAGGCACTTGCCACCAAACCTGAATACCTGAAGTCAATGTGAATCTCACACAGTAGAAGGAGACAACTGAGTCTCTCAAGATATCCTTGCATTCTGTGGCATGTACACGTTCATGAACATATTGCACATATGTACACAATAAATAAACAAATGAAAAAAATTTAATGATTGAGTTGGGCTTAGTAACTCATTTCTTTAATTTCAGCACCCAGGAGGCAGAAGAGGAAACCTGTGAGTTCAAGGCCAGCCTAAATTACATAGAACAAAACCTAAACTGTATAATGAGATACTACCTCAAAAACAAACAGAAAACCTTAAGAATGCCTACTTGTTCTGACTTTTTGGAACCCATTCTCTCTGGAGGGATACTTTGCTCAGCCTAAACATAGTGGGGAGGGCCTTGGTCCTGCCCCAAAGCAATGTGCTAGACTCCCCATGGGAATCCTTACCCTCTCTAAGGAGTGGATGGGGGGTGGTGAGAGGGGGAAGGGAGGGAAATAGACAGAAGTCATATACATTGAATGTTGATGCCCCCATTTTCATAAAACTAATACGAGTAGACATAAAGAGACAGACAGATCCAGATACAAGAATAATGGTGACTTCAATATGCCACTGGTTCAAATAGATACACGATCCAGAAAAATATCAAATGAAAAACACAGAGTTTAACTGCGCCACAAATAAATGGGCCTAGCAGACATTTAAATGATATTCTATCCAACAGCACTGAAATACACATTCTTCACAACAACTTTTCCAGTACAGAGCACATCTGAGCCATTGTAAGGCAGTGGCACCCCAAATGGAGCATTCCCTCAGGAGGGAGGGAGAGTGCTGGTGAGAGAGGGAAGATTCTCAAAGGCCCCTCCCAGCATGGAAAAAGGGTCAAGGACTGCCACTGGAGGAGGAGATGCTGACCAGCCCAACACAGAGAGAAGAGACTTCTGGGAGCGTCCAGCTGCCTGCACATTGTGCAGAGCTCCAGGCTGCAGCGTTCATGAGTCATCAGCAGCGCTGGAGGGGGCTTTCTGCTGGGGCAGCTGCTGTGGTGCCATCCCTACTCCAGCTGACACTCCCCCACCCATGCTCCTCTCAGTAACCCCAATAACAACCCATCGGTTCACCAATTGGGACTTTCACTGAAACTTTTTATTTTTTTGGTTTGTCATGGGCTCCCTTAGGGTGAGGTTTTTAAGCTGTTTAGATGTGCATGTGTGCCTGCATGAGTGCATGTATGTATGTGTCCATGTGTTTTGCTTTTACCCTGGAAAAGTCTGCCTCATAACTGCCATAAAGCAAATCTTAATGAACACAAAATAATTTTAAGTAATTAAATAAATATTTATAATATTAATTTAAATAATTTCTTCTAAATAATTTCTCCCTCTGTGTATCTGATCTCACTGTGCATCTCTGGCTGTCCTGGAACTCACTAGACCTGGTTGGCCTTGAACTAATACGGATCCACCCGCCTCTGCCTCCTGATGCTAGACAGGTGTAAGCAAGATCAAACCTAGTTGAAAAGGAAGAATTTTTTTCCTTTCATCAGCTCTCAGATAAAACTAAGGTTAAGGTTGAGAGGATGGCTCAGCAGGTAGAGTTCTTGTTGTCCAAAAACCTCTCCCAAGGTGGAAAAAAAAGCCAAGGCCCTATGCTGAACTCAACCTTCCAGGAGGGACTACAGAAGAAAAGCATCTGATGTCTCCCAGTAGGAAGATACAAAGACCCTGCAGTTGAAAACCAGCCTGTCTAAGGAAGCAGCTAACCTCACATGTATGCATGAATGTGGAATCTGGAAGGCAATGTTCTCATTTTCAATTGCTCTTCCACCTTATTCATTAAGGCAGGACCTCACAGCCAATCATAGCTCCTGGATATGGTTACACTCGTTAGCAAACCCGCCCTGCAAGTCCCCTGTCTCTCTTCTGAAGCTGGAGTTACAAGTGGATCGCCATACTGACCAAGCAATCACATGACTGCCATAAGAAACACATCCTCCCCCTTCCCTATCCCTAGTAACCAAAACCTCAGCTTAAAGCATGTCATCTATGTTCTCTTGAAGGTTCTGTGACCTATCATGGCATGGTCAGAACTAGAGACCACACCCCTCTGTTATTAAATAAAGTCTGCACTAGCTGTTTGAGATCATATAAATTCTCATCTTTCCTTTCTTCTTTCTTATCTTTGTGAAACTTAGGCATGAGGGCCAGATTTGAATCTCCATAAGCCATGAAATATCTAGGTGAGTGTACAGCCTATAACTCCAACTTCAGACGGCCAAGATGGAGGATCCTCCAGAGCAAGCTAGTTACCAAAATAACCATAGTTGGGAGCTATGATTTCATTTCGAGATCCTGCCTTGCTGAAAAAGGTAGAAGAACAATTGATGACTTCCAGACTCCACATGCATACACACATATGTGTACAGACATCCACACCCATGTATGCTCACACACATGCAAGCATGCATATAACATATGTACAAAACACACATGTACAAATGAAATCAATAACTAAGTATTCATTTCTGTTGCTATCATCACTCCCTGCCCACCCCAACTGCTTGGAAGATGATCACCCTTTGCTGCCTTCCTTTCTGATAGATTGACACATGTCATTCTGAGGAAGCCCCTCCTCACCTGTGACCAATATTAGAATTTCATCACTGTACCGCAATGATACATTGGGGTTCTCAACTTCATAGCACATGCAGGTGTAGTATCCAGAATCACTCTCCTCTACCTCAAAGAAATGGAAATTAAATGAACCCGGAACTGCCGACACTTCAAAAAATCGAGATCTCCTTTTTATCGTCCCAAGTTGTGTCCTAGGATCCAACTTAGTATCTTGCCTTTGATAATTACAGTACACATTTTGTGGGACACTTAAACAGTTCAGGGTCACATTGCCCTTTGTAGGAACCACAGAGCTGGGCTGGGCGCGCAAGGAGACCTTAGGTAAGATCGCTGAAAGAAAATAAAACTCAGAGTTGCATATGACATATCATCCTGCTCCCTGGGAACCATTTAGAACAAGGGATGAAGCCATTTAAATATTGGGGGGTGAAGGAAGAGACACTTACTTTTCCACTTTATGCCTGTAGACCCAGCACATAGCCCTGCAAGACAATGACTTATAAGACACAGTGCCTGCCTGGAGCTGCCTCATTGCTCTCTCTGATCCCAAGAATCTACTACTGAGTTCAGGCTCTTGCTTCATGTATTGAGGCATTTCTGTGTTTCCCACATGTTTCTTGCTCATCAACAGCCCATATCCTCCCTGTGCAAGTCTGTAACCCTGAACTGGGGAGCAGAGACAGGCAGATCCAGGGAACTTGCTAGCCAGCTAGTCAGCCTTCCAAAACAGGAAGTTTCTGCTTCAAAGAGAAATCTCAAAAAATAGAGGGAAGAACCAAGAAAGATTCTTAATGTCCTCTCTCTTTGACTTGCCACATGTATGCACACAGGCACTTGAATGCACACACACACACATGCACGCGCACGTGCACACACACATCACATATACAACAAATGCAAAAGAATGAATGTAAATGTCATGTTGAAGTGGCAGAAAGCCATTCAGAAGCTCATAACCTACTGATTTGGAGGAAACAGGAACATATGTATAAAGTACTAAACACATTCCCCACACATGATGTGTGTTCACAAAATGAAATTTATTGACTTCTCCTACAGCCTCGCTGGCCTCCCCACTGGCCTCACCAACTCCAGCTGCCTCCACAACCCACCCACCCACCACAAACAGCCCTGCTCTCCCTCAGACTTACCAAGACAGAACAAGAGCAAGAATTGGGAGTTCATGATGCCTCTCAGTAACACACTTTTTGCAGAATGCCTCTGCAGCTTGCCATCGCTGTTGTCTGTGTTTAATTCTGGGAGCAGCAGTAATGGCCTTCCTTCAGTTTTTAATCTTCAAAGCTAGCCCACAGCTTCTGCTTTATGGTGATAATCTGGATGTGATCTCTCAACTATATCACACCACTTCCTCCTGACGTGGCTCTCATAGGCCCCTCACCACACAGAAAGAATTCAGACTGATTCGCAAGTTTCTGAGAAACTGCCGTATTGATTTCCAAAGTGGCTGCACAAGTTTGCCTGCCCACCAGCAATGGAGGAGCGCTCCACTCGTTTCACGTCCTCCCCAGCATATTCTGTCATTTGTGGTTTTGATCTTAGCCATTCTCACTGGTGTCAGATAGAATCCCAGAGTCCTTTAGATTTGCATTTCCCTGATGGCTAAGTGCTTCTCTGCCATTTGAGATTCTTCTGTTGAGAATTCTGTTTAGGTCTGTACCCCCATTTATTTATTTTTATTTCTTTGGTATTTTGATGTCTAGTTTCTTGAGTTCTTTATATATTTTGGATTTCAGCTCTCTGTCAGATGTGGGGTTGGTGAAAATCTTTTGCTATTCTGTAGGCCACCATTTTGTTCTATTGACAGTGTCCTTTGCCTTACAGAAGCATTTCAGTTTCAGGAGGTCCCATTTATTAATTGTCGATCTTAACATCTGTGCCTCTGGTGTTCTATTCAGGAAGCTGTCTTCTGTGCCAGTGCATTCAAGGTTATTCCCCACTTTCTCTTCTATGAGGACTCATGCTGAGGCCATTTATCCACTTGAACCCGAGTTTTGTGTAGGGTGATAGATATGGATCTATTGGCATTCTTCTACATGCCAACCTCCAGTTATGCCAGCACCATTTGTTGGAATGTTTCTTTTCTACATGGTATAATTTTTGTTTCTTTGTCAAAAACCAGGTGTTCATGGATGTGTGGATTTATGTCTAGGACTTTGATTCAATTCTATTGATTAATGTGTCTGTTTTTATGCCACTATCATTCTGTTTTTATTGTTATAGTCTATAGTGAGCTTGAGATCAGGGATGATGACACCTCCTGCACTTCATTTATTTATTTATTTAGATTTTTTTTTAGCCAGGCAGTGGTGGCACATGTCTTTAACCCCAAAACACCTGGGAGGCAGAAGCAGAAGGATCTTTGTGAATTCAAGGACAGCCTGGTCTGCAGAGTGAGTTTCAGAACATCCAGCGCTTTTGAGAGAAAACCTGTCTCAAAAAAACAAAACAAAACAAAAAAATATTTATTTATTTTAATTTGTGTGTGTATGTGGTGTGTGTGTGTGTGTGTGCTTTGCCTGAATATATGTATGTTCATTATGTGTATGCCCAGTGCTCAAGAAGTCAGAGGAAGGCTTTTGAGTCTCCTGTAACTGGAGTTACAGATGACTGCGGAAATGGAACCCAGGTACTCTGCAAAAGCAACTAGTGCTCTTAATTGCTGAGCCATCTACCCAGCCCTGGAGAATTATTCTTTTAGTAGGTACGGACATTGTTAGATGGTGCAAGTTCCATTGAATGATCACACAGCCGTATGCAGCACTTGTCTGTCATCGTGGCTACATTGGTTTGAAAAGTAATGGCCTTGGCTTAGTTAGGGTTTCTACCGCTTCGAAGCGACACCGCAACTGTGAGGAATCTCCGCTCCGGAGTTACTCCCCTATTCCAAACCCCACCCTTCTTTGAAAGCCTGCCCAGGGACCGCTCCTCCCACAGATGTTGGGGAATGCCTGCAGAGCTGCAATTGGTTTGATTCTGGGATGTTGGTATCTGCTCTTTTTCTACAGTACCTTCTGTTTGAAATATATAAACCGTGTCTGAGAGTTTCCTAAAGGTGCCAAGCCCATACAAAACGTGGTTGGGAAAAACCAAGCAAACCAAAGTATTCCTTAATCAAGAATTTGCATTTGGCCTTGTCCTTTTAGGCAACTTAGATAAGAGGTTTGGGTGTACAGAAATTGACTTGCTAAAGGTGTAAACTGAATAGCAATTTTTTAAAAGGCCTTTTGCTAAGGGAGAGTGAGTGACTGGGTGTACAGAGGCTGACTCCACTCCCTATCCCCCTATCCCCCCAACTCCCCACCCCGTTACAGTTGGAAAGGGCTAGGAAATCATCCTTAACATGCTTTCGTGACTTCTTCCCACGGACCCACCTGAATCCACACCTGATCTACAACACCTGTAGCTACTCAAGACCATGCCTATAGGGTATTTAAGACCCAGCCCCCAGACCCTAACGTGCTTTCTCTCCTACTTTCTTCCCCAAGAGAATCACTGGGCATGCTTTGCTCATTAAACCTAGACTTTTAATTCAGCCTGATCTGATTTATTGCATTGATAGAGAAACCCAATATCAGGGTACAGAAACCTATCAATGACCACTGCAACTCTTATAAAAGAAAACATTTAACTAGAGGCTGTATTAGAGTTTCAAAGACTTAGTTTTGTTCTGTTTGTTTTGTTTTTGATTTTTTTTGAGACAGTTTCACTGCATAGCCCTGTCTATCCTAGAACTCACTCTGTTGACCAGGGTGACCTTGAACCTGCCTCTGCCTCCTGAGTGCTAGGATTAAAGTTGGAAACCACCACCATGGACTGTGAGCCCCTCATTGAATGCTTTCTTCTATGAATTGCCTTGGTCATGGTGTGTCGTTTCACAACAATAGTGAAGTAAAATAAATAAGACAGAGTTTCTATCTACAAAAAAATTTAAAAAGAAAGATTAGCTGTGGGCTGGAGAGATGGCTCAGCAGTGAGAGCACTTGTTCTTGCAGGAGGACAGAAGTTCAATTCCCATCACCCACATGTAACCCCCACCACAGCTGTAACCTCAGTTCCAGGTGATCCAGAGCCTTGTTCTTGATCTCTTCAGGAACTAGGCATGCACACTGTGTACATGCATACATGCTGGCACAACACACATACACAGAGTGCAAATAAATAAGTCTGAAATTAGCTGTAACAAATGACTAAAATAGACATTCAAACAAGCATTACAAAGTGCTCTGAGGAGATATGCTTATTTAGGGCAAGGTTGCTGTGGATCAAACCCACGGCCTCCTGTATGCAAAGCAAGAACTCTACCAACTGAGTTACAGCTCCAGCCCAGATATGCTAATTCTATTGAAAACAATCCTCAGAATCTCGTTAAAATAAGAAATCAAATGAGTCACAGTTTTTAATTGCTTTTCTCCCAGCATGTATCTGGAAGAAGAGCAAAATGTCCCTCAGGGTCTTTTGTCTTGATAGAGATGATTTGTCTTACTTCTTAGATACAGAAAAAAAAATCAGCAATGAATTATCAGAAAGTAAAACCAATTATAACTACAGGTGTTTCTTTGAAGGTCACTTTCACAAGATGAGAAAGTTATTTTTAAAGGTTCAAGACACTTGTAAGACCCTTATATGCAACATGCCTGTGTATAGATTTATTCAGCAGAGAAAGGAGTAATTTAGTAACGTCATGAATATTCATGTCATTCTCCATATTGTACCAGGAAACAAGATTGATATTCTTGGGTGGGAGTGTTCTCAACTCAACACCTTATCAAATCAATTCCTTAAATTAGTTTTAGAACTCAGAAAAACAGACTTTCTCCTGATGTAGTATTAGGAAAAAAAGATGACATTTCTATATCCCTTCTTAGCATTTCTTTAGCTAACAATGAATGTGTATTTCTATTTATCATGTTTGCTTATTTATGGGAGAGCATACATGTGCCACGGTGCACATATGGAGGTCAGAAGACAACTTGGGGGATTCAGTTCTATCCTTTTACATTATGAGTACTGTCCCCCAAATCAGGTCATCAGGCTTGGCAGCAAGTACCCTTATCCTCTGGCATGGAAATGTACATTTGAAACACCAAGATCTGCACTTACTTTAGTCAACCTGAAAGTTCTGTTAATTTTGATTTCAATGGTAGGAATGGAGAAGGGGCCAAGCAGGATTTGGCCTATTTAAGGTGTAAGATTTGGGAGGCCAGGAAGTGATAACACGTGCCTTTAATCCCAGCACTTAGAAGATAGAGGCAGGCGTTTTTGAGTTTGATGCCAGCTTGCTCTACACAACTAGTTCCAGTACAGGCAGAGCTACACAGAAAAACCTTGTCTCAAAACAAACCCACAAAAATAAAGTAGAAGATAGATCTGATAACAATTATCTAGCCATCAACAGATGATGTCCAATGTTCTCAGTGGTTTTGTGTGTGTGTGTGTGTGTGTGTGTGTGTAGTCACATGCTTCCCACCATGTACACGTGGAGATCAGTGAAAGACCTGGAGTGTTGGTTTTCACCTTTGACCTTGTCGCTTTTTTAAGATTTCTTTTTAATCCACGTTAGCATGAATGTATAACATATATGCAGGTGACCAAAGAGGCTGTACCAGGGTGTTGGAATCACATGCAGTCATGAGCCACCCGACATGGGTCCTCTGAGCAGCAAACACTCTTAACAGCTGAGCCAGCTCTCCAGTCCCACCTTCTACCCCATTTAAGGCAGAATCTCTTGTCATTCAGCAGCTGGTCCATGAGCTTCCAGCAATCCCACCTCTTCTCCCCATCTTGCTATGGGAACACTAGGACTATGGGAATACATATTACCCATGCCTAGCTTTACACGGGTTCTGGGCAATTCCAAGTGAGGTCTTCATGCTTGCCTGCCAAGCACGTTACCACTGAGCCATCCCCCAAGCCTAACAGTTTTTTTAATATGCACTGCCTCATCAACTTATCTTGTCTTCAGAGCCAGCAGTAGATGCTGTTAAACTTGTCCATTGTACAAACCAGGACACAGAGACTTCTGCACCATCACATAATGTACAGCTGTCACTTGGTTTTCAATAGGGACACTACTCAGTTTAGCACCAGGACATGGTAAGAGGGGACAAGATGGATAGAGAGGGACATTTTAATATCTTATGTTATATGGACACACTTGTACTCTGTATTTGTTCTGGCTAATCTTGGTTGTCAGTTAGACTGAATCATCTAAAAAAAAAAAAGCTCCTAGGCACATTATATATAAGCAATTTCCTTCCTTCCTTCTTTTCTCCCTTCCTTCCTTCCTTTCTTTTTTCTGAGACAGGGTTTCTCTGTGTAGCCCTGACTATCTTGGAACTCTGTAAACCAGGCTGCCCTCAAACTCAGAGGTCTATCTGCCTCTGCCTCCTGAGTGCTGGGATTAATGGTATGTGCTACCACCACCACTGACTATAAGAGTTGTTTTTTTTTTTTAACCAGGTATTTGAAGTAGAAAGATCCATCTTGAGTGGGGTGATACCAGGCCTGATAACCTGATTTTGGGGGTGATACTCATATGGTAGAAGGAGAGAACTGACAACCCCAAGTTGTCTTCTGACCACCATATGTGCACCGTGGCATATGAATGTCCTCCCATAAATAAACAAATGATACCTTCAGATGGCAGGTTTTAAAAAGGTCCAAGGAAACTCTTTTTCTTTTTCTTTTTGCTGGCTTGCCTTCACATCCTTTTGAAAGAATTTTTATTGTTTTTATTTATGTATATGCACATGCATCTTCAAGTGGGTACACGCATGTGAGTTCTGTTCCCGTGGAGGCCAGAAGAGGGTGATAGATTCTCTGCCGTTAGAGTTACATGCAGTTATGAGCCATTTGGGTACTCTGCAAGAACAAAAAGCACTGTTAGCTGCTAAGTCAGCTCTCCAGCACCAAGGTACACAACCTGTAATTGTTTTAACAAGGGCATAATATGAGCCCTGAGAACCTCACCATATAGTCTAAATGTTCTTAGGAAACTTATTTGTCCAACATGTTCCAACTCAGAACCACTGAGTTGGATGGAACACACCACTTCCTTCTTGTCTCAGGCTCTGAGATATGCTGTTTTCTCTACCTATACTTTTCCTGCTTAACTCTTTTGACTAATGTTTACGCTTCTTCCAGAAACCAGTTTAAGAATCCCTTTCTTACCTGAGTGTGGTGTAACACACCTGTAATCCTAGCACTTTAGGAGCCTAAAGCAAGATGATTTCTAGTTCAAGGATTGTTTGAGCTACAAATGTGGAGAGAGCCTGTCTCAAAAAAGAACATACGTGGGCTACTGAAATGGCCCAGTAGATATAAGTGTTTGCTACCAAGCCTAACCACCTGAGATCTACTCCTGGTACCCACATGGTGGAAGGACAGAACCAGCCTCTGCTATTTGTCCCTCTGAAATCCACATGTGCATCCAGTGCATGCACATGCACACACACACATACACACATGCTCACGTGCACACACACAAATAAATAGATACGGACAGACATGCAATTAAAAATTTTAAAGATCACACACAAAAGAGAGAATTTTGAGAGGGGGAGATATTCTTTCTTCAGTAAAGACTTCTCTGACCCTACTTTACTTACTGGAAAATTTTTGTATATATTTGTGTTTTTGTTTTGAGACAAGGGCTCATATAGCTCAGGCTAACCTCAAACTCTGTATATAGGGAGGCTGACCTTGAACTCCTGATCTGCCTTCCTGCACCTCGGAAATGCCAGGATTACAAGCGTGCACCACCTGACACCCTCTCCTAACTTCAACATCTCCTGCAGCTGCAATGAATCACCAGTGTCGCCGCTGTCCTTTGAACACCTTCCCAAACCATTCTTCACAAAAGTCAAAACCAAGGTAACTCTGCTCTCAGTTTTATAGTCACTGATTCTCCTGCTAAAATGGAACACACTCTGGTTAAAATAAGAAGTCTGGGGCTGGAGGTGTAGCTCAGTGTGAGAGCATTTGTGTGAGCTCTAGCGTGTGTGAGGCCCTTGATTCAATTCCTGTAGAGAGCAGCGTGGAGTCACACCTGATGGCTATATGTAGAGAGCTGTGTGGCCGCACCTGATGATGCTGGCTTCCGCCCTCCGCGATCCCGAAAGCGAGTGCTCTCTGTAATAATCAACTCCTAATATCAACTAGGCCTGACTTATGCTGTTATCATGCAATGATCGTCAGCTGCTTGCATATGTGTGGACCTATGGGCAGTGCCCACCTGGCAATCTGGGGTTGGCGGCCTAGGCCTACTTAAGGACTGGGAGAGGTTTGCCCAGGGAGAGAGAAAGAGAGAGAGGGAGAGAGGAAGAGAGAGAGAGAGAGAGAGAGAGAGAGAGAGAGAGAGAGAGAGAGAGAGAGAGAGAGAGAGAGAGAGAGAGAGAGAGAATGCATTGTCAAAAGGTCCTGAATAAAACTGCTTAGCAAGAAGAGCTCGGGTGTTGCGTCCTTCTTGCTGGCCGAGGGGGAATCGCGACAAATTCCCACACTGGAAGACAGAAAGAAAGAAAAAGAGAGGGATCTCTCACATTGTCATGAATCTTTTAATCGTTCTGCGTCATAAGTGTGGGCGGAAAAACAACATGGTGTGCTAATGAGTGCCTTTAAATCTGACAGAATTGTTTTTACCAGACTTTCTGATGTTTGGGAATTCTGGGATGTCAATTATAACATTGTTACCAGGGTAACAGAGGATCAAGGGAGACCACCATCTCTAATGCCTTTGGACTCCTGCAAGGTTATTTTATGCAAATTATACTTTAAGTGACAGATTCGTAGAACTGGAGAAGGTAAAGCATTGACAACCATAATTAACATCCGTAGCTCTCCGCACTGCGTGGGACTACAAAGCGCATTTATAGTTTTTTGAATATTTTTAGTTTATCATTTTATCCAATTGGACACAAGTTTGTTTCATGGAACGAGATTTCCTTTATCCACAGCCTCCCCTCCTTTCTCTCCCCCTGTTCTTCTCCTCTGCTACCCTCTGCTCTTCTTTCATTTTCCCTTCCCATAGTTGTAAAATAAAGAGAGGAAAAGGTAGGGCAGAAGAAGGTAGAGGCCTTTGGCGCAACATCTGATGACCTGAGTTTGAGCCCCAGACCTACTTGGTGGAAAGAGAAAGCCAATTCCCAAGGTTTTCCCTCTGATCACAGTACATGCACTGTGTCACGGACACACACACACACATGCACGCACAAAAGTGGAATTTTTTAAATTATATTTATTTATTTATTTATTTATTTATTTATTATGTATACAATATTCTGTCTGTGTGTATGCCTGCAGGCCAGAAGAGGGCACCAGACCCTGTTACAGATGGTTGTGAGCCACCATGTGATTGCTGGGAATTGAACTCAAGACCTTTGGAAGAGCAGGCAATGCTCTTAACCTCTGAGCCATCATTCCAGCCCCACAAAAATAGAATTTTAAAAAAATTCCAAGCAATGACTTCTTCTTAATCTATTGATTATACTTCTTTTATTTTTATTATTAGTATCACATTGTTTAGTATGTACATGGGTGCATTTGTGTTTGTGTGTGTGTGTGGTGTAGAAAGCAGAGGACAATTTACAGGAACTGATTCTGTCTTTCCACCATATGGTTCCTGGGAATCAAGCTCATCTCAGCAGATTTGGAAGCAAGAACCTTTGACAACGACTCATCTCACTGGCCCATGTTCCTGGAACTACTTACAGCTAGATATACAAACTTGAAAAAATACTTTTTTTCAGACATGGCCTCACTGTATACATTGGGCAGGCCTTGAGATCTTCCTGTCTCCTGTTACAAGACATTTGATTACCCTGTGTAAAGATATGTCACTCTGATTGGTTTAATAAAAAGCTGAAGGGCCAATTTCTAGGTAGCAGAGAGGATGCTGGGAAGAAGAGCAAAGATGCATGAGACACGAGGAGACACAGAGGAAGCAGGAAAGCAAGATGGACAACATGTAGATGAGATAAATGAGCCTCAGAGCAGCACCTAGATTATTAGAAATGGGTTATTTTGGGTTATAAGATCCAGTTAGTAACAAGCCTAAGCTATCGGCCAAGTTTTCATAATTAATATTGTCTCCATGTTGTGATTTGGGAACAGACTGGCAAGACACAGAACTCCCAAGTCCAGTCGAAGAGAGGGAGGAGCTATAATATGAGGAAAGGGGTCAAGACCATGATGGGGATAACCACAAAAACTGCTTACTTGATCTAATGGGAACTCACTGACTCCAGACTGGCAGCCAGGGATAGGGTAATGGGGGCGGGCACAGCATAGGACCAAACTAGGTCCTCTGAATATGGGTGACTGTTGTATGGCTGGGACAGTCTGTGGGGTCACTGGCAGTGGGACCAGGATTTATCTCCACTGCTTGAACTGGCTTTTTGGAGCCCATTCTCTTTGGAGGGATTCCTTTCTCAGCCTAGATATAGTGGGGAGGGCCTTGGTCCCTACCTGAAAGCAAAGTGCTAGACTATTTTTGACTCTCCATGAGGAGTGGGTGGGGGTGGGGCGGGAAGATGGAGGGAGTGGAGAAAGTGAAAACTGGGATTGGTAAGTAAGATTTCAATTAAACAATAATAAAAATATATATAAACAAAAAATCCACCTCCCAAGAGACAGACTACAGACATACACTATCATACCAGGCGGAGGTTTGAACTTTTGGAATCCGGGGCCTTATGTCTGCTAAACTAGTGCTCTTCTATTGCTGAACTGCCTGCCAGCCCCTCACTGGGATTCTAGGCAAGTGCTTTCCTGCTGACCCACAACTGCCAGCGCCAAATCACCCCTACAGACCTAAACAGGATATTATGTAGATCTAGAGAACAGACGGAAGAATAAGTCCGGGCTGTCAGCTCCCTGTTAATCCTTCCTTACAAAAAGACACCATTAAAATGGAAGCCAGAGGTCAGCAGATATCTATGAATGAGGCCAGCCTGGCCTACATCATGAGTTCCATGACAGCCAGAGCTCCAGAGCTACGTAATAGAGACCCTGTCTCAAAACCAAACACTCTCTCTCTCACACACACACATCACACACACACACATCACACACACATCACACACTCACACACACATCACACTCACACACACGCACACACATCACACACACCACACACTCACACACATCACGCACTCACACACATCACACACTCACACACATCACACACTCACACACATCACACTCACACACATCACACACGCACACACACATCACACACTCACACACACTCACACACATCACACACTCACACACATCACACACTCACACACATCACACACTCACACACATCACACACACGCAGACCCACATGCACTCACACACATGCACGCACACACACTCACACACACAGACTCACATGCACTCACACACACGCACGCACACACACACTCACACACACAGACCCACATGCACTCACACACACACTCACACACACAGCACACACTCACACACACATCACACACTCACACACACACTCACACACACACGCACACACGCAGACCCACATGCACTCAAGCTCACAGATGTCTGCAGCCACTCTGTAGACCTCACTGCCAAGGTCTCAAGTCTAGATGGCAAACAAGCATTTCTATATTCTTGTGGCTCCAATCTGCAATACATCAGCAGCAAGAAGTGTGGGACGACCTTGTGACAGCCTGTGAGTGATAGCAGGGGCAAGGAAAACTGTTTCTGTAACCACAGTGAATCCGACACCAAATGTGCAGCATTTGCCTCTGCAGAGAAGGGAAGTCTGTAGCTCGCTGCAGGCACTAACAGGAGTGTCCAAGCATTAGGCTCATTCCGACACGAAATCCCTGGACTTCGTGCAGACCCAGGCTGAGGGCTCTGCCTCCCTACACTGGGCCCACATCAGGTGTCAGTGGCAAATAGTGGGTCTCCCTGTTACCCACACCTCTTCCTGGCTTGGCTACCAATCCTACAACCCCTTACCATCTTGAGTGCCGTAAGAGTTCAAGGACCTCAGGACACACACGCTCTCCTTACTGCTGCACTTTAGTATAAAAAACAAGCCCTAGGGTTCTGCAAGAATGGCAGGGTAATGGGAGAAGATGGGGCGGGAGGGGGTAGAGGGAACAATAACTAAAATAAAGTATATACCATATAACATTGTCAGAGTCTAAGATAAGTAAATAGTAAGAATAAGGTGGCCCCGGTGGTTCATGCCTGTAGATCCCAGCTACTCCGGAGGCTGAGGTGGAGGATAGCAAATTGAAGGCCTGCCTAGGCTACAAAGTGAGTTCAGTGCCAACCTGGAAAATGCAGGGAGACCTTGTCTCAGAATTTAACAAAGTTTAAAGGTACTGGGGGTGTAATTCTGAAGTAGGGCTTTTGCCTAGCATTTATACATAAGACCCTGGGTTCTGAGGCTGGTGAGATGCATTGCAGATAAAGGCACTTGACACCAAGCCTACTGACCTTACTTTGCTGCCTGGACCCACACAGTAGAAGGAAAGACCAACTTTCACATATGATCCCACACACATACTCACACATGCACACAGGTAAATAAATACACAAATAAATAAAAATCTGTTTTTTAAAACCCTGGACACTGGGGATGGAGACATGACTCAGTGGTTAAAAGTACTTACGGATTTTGCAGAGTTCAGTTCTCAGCACACATTTGGGTGGCTCACAACTGCCCATAACTCCAGCTCTAGGGAGCCTCTGGCTTCCCAAGGCACCTGTACTCACACGTACATACTCACACCCATAACCCATCATTCCCATACACACATCAAAACACAACTAAATTGCAATCTTTTTTTTTTTTCAAAACAGAGTTTCTCTATGCAATCTATGTAGTCCAGGAACTCACTCTGTACACCAGGCTGGCCTCAAATCCAAAGATCCACTTACATCTGCTTCCCAGGTGCTAGGATTAAAGGCGTGCACCACCATCACCCTTCTAAAAATTTTTTTTAATTTGGTGAATTCCATCTCCAAAACCACAAAAGCATAAGAGTAATAACTGTATGTTGTAAATGTTATTGTCAGGAGTACAAGGCAATCTTTGGCTGCACAACAAGTTCCAGCCTAAAATGTACATTGTTTATTTTTAAAGATTTATTTTATTTCCTGTTTATAGGTGTTTTGCTTGCATGTATATCTGTGTGTCATGTGCATCCAGTGTTCATGAAGTTCCCTAGAACTGCGGTTACAGACAGTTTGAGCTACCATGTGGGAGATCAGAACCAAACCTGCGTCCTTTGAAAAAGTACCAAGTGTTCTTAACCCCTGAGACATTTCTCTAACCATTTGGGTTTTTCGTTTGTTTGTTTTTGTTGCTGTCGTTTTGGTTTTTTGAGACAGGATTTCTCTATGTAGCCCTGGTTGTGCTGGAACTTGCTCTGTAGATCAGGCTGACCTCGAGCTCACAGAGATCTGTCGGCCTCTGTCTCCCAAGCACTGGGATTAAAGGCGCGCACCACCACCGCCTGGCTGTTTGTTTTGTTTTTAAGACAGAGTCTCAAATAGTTCAGGCTGGCCTTGAATTTTATATATTGTCAGGAATTACCTGAACTTCTGATCCTCATTCTTCTATCTCCCAAATGCTGGGGTGACTGGCATGTTCCACCACACCCAGTTTTATGAGGTGCCAGGGATCCAACCCAGGACTTTGATCATGCAGGCAGGCACTTTACTAACTGAACTATAAGCCCAGCTCCACTCTGGAATACATGAAACTCTGTCTCAAGAAAAACAAAAAGAAAAAGGAAGATATTCGCTCCCACTCTCTCCTCCCCACCTCTGCCCTTCCTACAGCAAGAAGGCAGCGTGCATCTACAATCCATGAATAGCCCTCACCAGAACCCCGTGATGCCGGACAGATACCCAGATCTTGGATCGCTGATAGCACTATCGTCTTTGATGTATACGGCAGACTTGGATGGATGCACAAACCCAAGAATGGTAACATTGATTAACTGCTCCGAGGAAGACTTAACCTCTACAGAAGTAAAAGCCTGTGTGCTCACAGACAGCTGACCGGAGCTAGTGGGAGCTCGTGAATCTTGACTGTCAGCTGGGGAACCTGCATGAGACCACACTAGGCTTTCTGGATGTGGGTGACAGTTGTGAGGTTTGATTTATCTTGGGGGGGGTGGTCTCTGGGAGTGGGACCAGGACTTACCCCGGGTGCATGAACTGGCTTTCTGGAGCCCATTCTCTATGGTGGGATACCTTGCTCAGCCTGATACAGAGGAGAGTCCTGCCTCAATTTGGTATACCAGGCTTTGTTGACGCCCAAAGGGAGACCTTAGCCCCTCTGAGGAGTGGATGGGAGGTAGGATGGTGAGAGGCAGGGTGGGAGAAGGGGAGGGAGTGGGAACTGGGGTTGGTATGTAAAATAACAAAAGTTAAATTAAAAACATAAAGCTTGTGTATTACAAAAATTCTTTTCCTGGGAGCTATAAAGAACATCCACCACCATTTCCAGAAGGTCCCAACTCAAACCAAAATGCAATTTCACTAAAGTTGACTTGGGAAACAATTGAGTTATTAGGCTACTTACAAAGCAGGTGGGGGTGCGGGTAGGAACATGGACGACCCCAAAGCAGCGGCATTGGAAGGTCTGCACCCAGCATGGATGATGGCTCCTCCGTGGCTGCAAAGATGGAGTATCCTCTCAGTTAGCTTCCCCCATTCTATCTAGCCCTTCCGGGAGACACCCACCCAGCCCACTTGCAGTCACAGCAGAACTGCATACAAAATGCCTGGGAGGAAGAAACGAATACTCAGTTGAGAGTCCAGTGACCCTCTCTTTCCATGAAGATGTGCCAACCATTCACGGGGCTGTTGACACAAATAAAAACAGCTAATCTAATGATGATTTGTTCTTCTCGGGGGACATAGGTCCACAGCACTGGTTCTTCTCGGGGGATATAGGTCCACAGCACTGGTTCTTCTCGGGGGACATAGGTCCACAGCACTGGTTCTTCTCGGGGGACATAGGTCTACAGCACTGGTTGCTGAGACCACCAACAGAACACTGTACCCCTTAGCATTCAGGCACATGTAGACATAGACCTAGCACTGCTTCCAGTACTCTTTCTCACTGTACCCATGGCATGGGACAGCTGCTGTGGAAGGTTTTCAATTGCATGCCCTATTTTCGAGAATGGTATTCACACCTGTCACAACCCATTGTGCCAAATAGTCAACACCAGCTAGCAACTACGTTCCTAATCATGGTCTGAACTCTGGTGTTGTTCAGAAATCAACCACAGGGTGGCAGTAGCATATTAACTATTTAACTTGGATACCGTATTGACAGGTTTGTGCAGAAATCCCTCTTGGCTACTAGAAACTAGCAAGAGAGAGAAGAACCAATCAAAGGAATTAATCTAGTCTATGTCAAAGGTCTCTTTCCAGTTATCATTAGGGTCAGCCAGAACATTTCACTCAAGAGTTGACCTATGGTCTCCTCTGTGTGAGAGATAAGGCATACGTATACACACGTGTGCATGCTGGGCAGTGGTGGCACACGCCTTTAATCCCAGCTTGGGAGGCAGAGTAAGGCAGACTTCTGTGAGTTCAAGGCCAGCCTGGTCTACCGAGAGAGTTCCAGGATAAGCTCCAAAGCTACACAGAGAAACCCTGTCTCGAAAAACAAACAAAAGAAAAAAAAAAAAAGCAACAGAAAAAACAAAAAACAAAACAAAAAACATGTATGCACGCACATGCGCACACACACACACAATAACTAAGTAAAATACATAAATAAATGTACAACAGAGAGAGAAAAGCAGCCAGATTGCGGAGCCAGTTACATAGCTAAGTGGGTAAAGGTGCTTGCCCTGTAAACCCAGCAGCCTGAATCTGTTCCTAGAACCCATGTAAAGAAAGAAAAGAGCTGGTTCTACAAGGTTGTCCTCTGACTTCTGCATGTGATCTGGAATGTGTACGTGTACACACACACACATATTCATGCATGTTGAAAATTATAAATATTATAAAATTTAAAAAATAATAAATAGTCTTTAAATTAAAAAAAATTAAGTCAAGTGTGTGCCACAGAATAGTGGAGGACCTGAGGGCCATTAGGCTATAAGTCTCCTCTAGAACCATAGCCAATTGGCAAAGTAGGGGACCCCTGAAAGTGAAAATGCCCTCCAACTTTCAGAGAGAAGGTGAACCTTCATCCAAAGACCTCACGTTCATATCAAGACTATGCAAGAGAACAAATGTCCCTGACTTTGTTCCTAGACTATAAGGAATCTGGTTGGGGGACGATCCAGAGGTTTCCTTCCCTTTGAGGCCCTCAAACCGTACAGGCCACTACTATATTCTCTGTCTTTACGGATGAGCCCTGAATAACCTAGAGCTGTGGTCCTCAGCCTTCCTAATACTGTGACCCTCTAATACAGTTCCTCATGCTGTGGTGACTCGCCAAACATAAAATTATTTTTGTAGCTACTACACAACTGGTTTTGATGTTGTTATGAATTGTAATGTAAATATCTGCACACAGAGAGTTTTGAGCAACCCCTGTGAAAGGGTCGTTCAACTCCCCCAAGAGGTTGAGACCCACATGTTGAGAACCTCTGCCTTAGCAGACCTAGGACCCAGTCATCTATCTTGATAAGTCACTAAACCCGGTGAAGTGGGGCTCGCCCCTTGCGTCCCATCACTCACACATCCTCACAGCTGTGGCTGTCACCCTGGGTCAGAGTATGATGTGCATGCCCCACCAGAAACTCTGAACAGAGAGACCTTCCACTGGGTCTCTGACAACTGAATCAACCAACACCAGACTCTTATTGCAAAGCCAAGCGAAACTTTCAATTCTGCTGACTGCTCTATGCCAGCTTCCTACTAACTGAAACATTCTCTGGGCTGGGGTGGAAGCATGCGGTGGGGTGGAGTGGAGCTGGTAAACAAAAGATTACATATCTGGAAACAAGAACACTTGGGAAGATTCTAGAATACTCTCCCAAGCTTCATAGAAAATAAACAATTGGCAGGGCGGTGGTGGCACACTTTTAATCCTAGCACTTGGGAGGCAAACAGATTTCAGTGAGTTCAAGGCCAATATGGCCTACAAAGCGAGTTCCAGCACATCTAGGTCTGTTACACAGAGAAACCCTGTCTCAAGAAAGAAAGAAAGAAAGAAAGAAAGAAAGAAAGAAAGAAAGAAAGAAAGAAAGAAAGAAAGAAAGAAAGAAAGAAAGAAAGGGAGGAAGAAAGGAAAATAAAAGAATGAATGAAAAGAAAGGAAGAAAGAAAAGAAAGAGAAAATCAACAATTGCTGGGGAGGAGACTCTAACCTTGACCTGAGGTGCTGCCTGTGATCTGCACAGAGTCCTCACCACATTGAAGGGGTGCTTTGGAGAAGTGACTACTTCTGAATCATCCCTGATCCTTTGCTAGTAACCCTTCACCCACTCTCTTGCTACTAACCTCAATAAAAATGTTTTGTTCCACCGCATTGGATTCTAGCACAATAATTTTTGTCTGTCATGCCCCCTCCCACCCATTGTGTGTGTGTGTGTGTGTGTGTACACATGCATGTGTGCATACTATATATCTCCCAAGAAAAAGTCAGTCACACAACAGTACCTCCCAGCCCGTAATACCTCGACTATACTCTCCAGTGAAATGCCTTCTTTCCTAAGAGTTGCCAAGGGCAGGGTGTCTCTTCACAACCATAAAACGGTGACAAAGTCAGCTGCTTACCACCAACACCAACAACCTGACTTCCATCCCTGGAACCAGCTTGGTAGGAGAGAACCAACTCCCCAAAGTTGTCCTCTACCCTCCCTGAATACATGCTGTGGTATGATAGTGAAGAATGAAACCTACCACTAGGTGGAGACATGCCACCATCTTTCCATTAGGAGTTTCTCTAGTTGAGCAGATCAATCACCTGTGAGGAAGGAGAATCCACCTAAAGGAACAGGAGTAGCAATTACCCCTTTAATGCGATGCAGTACTTTGTTTTCTCAGAATTCCTACTCTGATGCAGTCCCTACAAGTTATTCTGTGGTTCAGCAGGGTCTGTCTGCGTTTCTGAATCCTTCCTTTTTCTACTGCTGTGGAATAATTCTTTTGTACACTGTAAAGATTTGTCTCTCAGATTGGCTTAATAAAAAGTTGGCCAGTAGCCAGGCAAGACGCATGGGTGGAACAATGAAAGTTAAGGGCACTGGGCAGAAGGAGGGCAGAGTCAGAGGTGTCACCAGCCCCACAGAAAGTAAGCAAGCTGTGCCAGAGAGGTAACTGCCATGAACTTTGGGGCAGCACATAGATTAAGAGAAACTGGTTGATTTAAATTGTAAGAACTAGTTAGTAGTAAGCCTGAGCTATCGACTGAGCATTTATAATTGATATTAAGACTCTGAGTGGTTATTTCGGAGCGAGCAGTCAAGACAGGAAAATTTGCCTACATTTGACTTTGCCTTTCTCTTTTTTGATATTGACTAGAGCCTAAGTATGCTTTCCCTGGTACTTTGGGCTTTCTTGTTTTCCCTCTAAATCTCCTCTCCCCACACTGTGGCTGACCTCCATACTGACTTAATTCAAACAGTGTGACCTTTGTTTCTCTTCTCTTCTCCCTTCTCCTCCTCTGAGCAGCTGATGAGATTTACAGCTTGCCGGTCCTCCAGTATTTCTTTTGAATTCTAATATATATTTTCCTTTGGAGTTACTGGCAGTTGAAAGCTGCTTGATGTGTGTGCTGAGAACTGAACCCGGGTCACACCTGATGAGAGCTGCTGAGCCATCTCTCCAGTCTTGTGAGTACTATTTTACATAAGATAGACTGTGACAGGGTGCAAGCATGCAAAGGTAAACTAAATCATGAAACCTGAACATACTCACCATATACATATGTGTGTGTGTATATATATATGCATATGTATGTGTAATTTGACTTTACACACTATAAATATTATATATTATATAACATGATTTGTTTTTAATGTTTGTTTTTTATTATTTTTAATCATGTATGTGCATGTAGGTACCTGTTGAGGCAAGAGGCATTGATCCGCTGGAGCTGGAATTACAGGTGATATAAGATGCTTAACATTGCCGGGCGGTGGTGGCACACGCCTTTAATCCCAACACTCGGGAGGCAGAGGCAGGTGGATCTCTGTGAGTTCGAGGCCAGCCTGGTCTACAAGAGCTAGTGCCAGGACAGGAACCAAAAGCTATGGAGAAATCCTGTCTCGAAAAATTAAAAAAAAAAAAGTGCTTAACATGGATGATGCTGGGAACCAAAATTGAATCTTCTGCAAATGTGGTACCAGTAATTAACCCAAGAGCCATCCCTCCAGCCCCTATATGAAGAAAAATTGTATATAGGGTTGTAATGTAAACTTTGTCCTTACTTTGTCCCTGTCCCAAAATAAATATCAAAATATTTTTTAAAAACAAAAGAAAGGAAGCTGGGTGGTGGTGGGGCACGCCTTGCCTTTAATTTAATCCCAGTACTTGGAAGGCAGAGACAGTCGCATCTCAGAGAGTTCAAGGTCAGCCTGGAACTGTTACACAGAGATACCCGTCTTGGAAGAAAAAGAAAGGAAGGAAGGAAGAAAAGAAGAACTGGGTGGTAGTGGTGCATGTCTTTAATCCCAGCACTCAGGAAGCAGAGGCAGGAGGATCTCTGTGAGATTGAAGCCAGCCTGGTCTACAGAGCTAGTTTCAGGACAGCCAAGACTACTAAAGAAACTCTATTTTGAAAAACCAAAAAGAAGGAGGAGGAGGAGGAGGAGAGGGAGGAAGAGGAGGAGGAGGGAAAAGAAGAGGAAAGGAGAAGAAGAAGAAGAAGAAGAAGAAGAAGAAGAAGAAGAAGAAGAAGAAGAAGAAGAAGAGGAGGAGGAGGAGGAGGAGGAGGAGGAGGAGGAGGAGGAGGAGGAGGAGGAGGAGAAAAAAGAAGAAGAAGAAGAAGAAGAAGAAGAAGAAGAAGAAGAAGAAGAAGAAGAAGAAGAAGAAGAAAAGGAGAAATGAGAAAAGGAAAAGTGGCATGAGGAAATTGTTTCTGTCTTTTTTCCATGTATTGGAAACCATCTTTAAAAATCAAAACAAACAAACAAACCCCACAAATCTTAATTTCCATCTCCATGAAGTGGAAAGAGAAGGGGTGGAAGTTGAGAATCATAAAGCCGGAGAGGATATGTGCTCTGCCAGAATTGAAGCAAAAGTCAGCAGGAATGTCGAGTGACAGGAACTGCTTCCAGATTTGTGTGTATGGTAATGACAAAATATTGTTTAGAGACATAACAAGTTGTAAGAGACATAACAAGTTGAGAAAACAAGAATGGTTTATGTTATTTTTACACCTTGAGGGCAGCCAAGAGCCTAGTGGGAAGCAGACCAAGAGACTCAGCTTCCAGACCAAAGTTCTAGCTACTACATGAGCTCTATGTACTGTTGCCCTGGCAACTTATCCCCATTGAAGGTGATGAGGGATCTAGAAGAGCCGCTTATTACAAATGTAGAGATTTCTTGTATCGTTTATTAAAATACAAAATCTGCGCACAAGTATTAAAGAACAAAAGGGGAACCTGAGCTGAATCACAAGGCACCTCGAACACTCGCAGCGCACTTCCTCAATAGAAAGGGCTGTGCACCCTCTCGCTCTGCCACCTCTCTCTCTCTCTCTCTCTCTCTCTCTCTCTCTCTCTCTCTCTCTCTCTCTCTCTCTTCCCATCACAGCCATCACCAATGCGAAACCCTCCTCTCGGACTAAAACGCTCTTTTCAATTGTATAGAGGAACTGTAACAGAATTCCCATAACATAAAATGTGGTTGTAATTCAGGTGGGAGTTCTGCTTGATCTGCTTTTGATCTACTTTGGGGTAAAGTCAGAGCAGGAGATAAAAGGGATTTGGTTGGCAAACAAGGAGATGTCATAAAGGAGATGATGGAGCTTCTGCTTCCTGTCCTCCATGAAGAAGCTTCTCCACCATATTGTTCTACTTCAGAACCAGACCAGAAAAATGGAGCTAAGTGCATGGACTGAATTCTCTGAGACCAGAAGTGTAGGTAAACGGTTCTTGCTTTGTTTCCATCATGTGTGTGGTCACAGTGACACAAAAATAACAAATGCATCATCACTTCTGTAGATTGTCATTTTTCAGACAGCATCAGGCCAGGATCAACACAGCCCCGCGTCTCCTGATCCAATTTAAGATCCGTATGTGCATAATAAACACATAAAACCTTACTGTACTACTCGTCTGTCATGTGGCAGCAGTGGGGCGGGGTGGGGGTGAGGTGTGGGGGTGTGGGGGTGGTTATGTGTTGGCTCACCCCAACATTTACCCCATCTGTGATCTGCTGGAGCATGGGAGTGGGGTTGGTTTCATGGACCCAGGGTTGCAGGATCTCCAGGACACAGGGCAGCAATGGGATGTCCAGGAAGAGTCCCAGTAAGGGCCCAGTGTCCATAGTGTAGCAGAGACCGGGAGCCTCAAACCAGACACAAGATCCTTTGCAATCAACACACGCTTATAAACATGTATGGATAAAGTTTACTTAGTGGGGGGGGTCTTATTTTAAATTCCAGTACAGTAAATACCCTTCAAAAGGTTTTCCAGCTAGGTAAGATGGCTCATATCTGTAATCCTGGCACACAAAAGGCTGAGACAGGAGCATTTCTCCAAGTTCAGGCTATTTTTAGTTATAGAATGAGATTGTTTCCAAACCACCCAAACTTAATTCTTGATTTAAAAAAAAAAACAAAAAAACAGCTAGGGACCTGGGGTTGTAGCTTAGGGGTAAAGTACTTGCTAAGCATGTACAAGGATATGGGTTCAGTACCCTGCACTAAAAAAGCATAAAACCAAAACATCGGGGAAAAAAATGAGGGTTATAACCCTACAAATTTGGGGACGTGGAGAGATGGCTTAGCAGTTAAGAGTACTGGCTTCTCTTCTAGGGGACCTTGGTTCAGCTCCCAGCACCCACATGGTGGCTCACACCATCTATAACTCCAATTCCAGGGGATCAAATACCCTCTTCTGACCTCCTTGGAAAGCTAGGCCTACAAAGGGTTATACAGACATGCAGGCAGGCAAAACACTCATAGACTCATACATGTAAAAAAAAAAATTGCCAGGGGCTAGCCAGATGGCTCAGTGGGTAAGGCACTTGCCGCTAAGACTGACAGCCTGAGTTCAAGCCCTGGGACCCACAGGATGGACAGAAAAAATCAACTCCTGAAAGTTGTCTTCTCACCTCCACACACATGCAGAGGCATGTGTATCACCCCTAAAACATATCATTATAACAGCCGAGTGGTGGTAGCACATATCTTTAATCCCAGAATTCAGGAGGCAGAGGCAGATGGATCTCTGAGTTCAAGGTCAGCCCGGTCTACAAAGGACAGTCAAAGTTACACAGAGAAACCCTGACTCTAAAAACCAGTATGTATGTATATGTATATATAAAATTTATGTGTCTATACAAATACATATATGTATATATATGCTTATATGTATATATTTTTTTCTGGGTGTGGTAGAATGAATCTATGCTCACAGCATAGCCAGAAAGAAAGAAAGGATGGGAGGGAAATAGAAAAGAGATGTGAGGGAGATAAGAGGGAAGAGACAGAAGGGGAAGGGGTTTTCAAAATAGGATAAAGTCACTAACATTAACTGAACATCATTTACCATAGGCCAGTCACTGCTTTTAATCCTTTAACAACCCTAATAATGTGGTATTAAACCATTTTACAATCAAAGAATACACAGTAGTATTGTCCACTCTCCTGAGAGATCTAGGAAAGGACCCAGAAGGAAGCTACAACGCAAAAAGGTGGAGTATGGTTAATCTAGTGACGTCTGGAGGTCTGGCGGGTTCTGCAGGGACTGGTCACCAAGGGTCCCGGCTTCTCGGCCCATCTCCAGCCAGTCTCTTCTCATCCCACGTGCCTACACCCGGTTTTGTTGGGGCAGGAGGCCACCAAAAGCAGAGCTCCTGCTATGCCAGTCAAAAGTAACTAAGATGCCCAAGCAGATGAGGACCAGGCCAGACAGCCCTAAACGAATGAGGTTTCCCTGAGTATAGTCTGAAGAGCCAGAACCTGTGGACCAAAGAGAGGGAGACAGGGTGTTGGTCCCATATCTTGATGCTCTTTGCATTATCTGACACACAGATGGAGTTGTAGACTCAACTCTCAAATCTCTATATTGAATGGAATTGATGTCCCTGGACCCTTGGGACTGAAGAAGGACTAGAGTACCTCACCTTCGAAGCTGATGACCAGTGGCTGGCTGCGCTGCGACAGCACATAAGGGGCAGAGGGCGTGTGGTAATAGCAACTGTAGGTGCCTGGGGCATCGGCGCCGATCAGAAGGAAATCAGCCCAGGGCAGCACAGAGTCGATGTACTGCAGGGGGGTCGCCACACCCACGCGGTACAGAGCGAAACTCATGCCTGGCATGCGGCCTGCACAGCGCAGGCTTACATTGGCTCCTGGAGCCACCACAGGCCCAGGCATTGCCACGAGCGATGGTCTGGGTAATTGATCTGTGGAACACAGGCAAGGCCTTAGGTAGACTGGCTTGTCTCTCTTCATCCTCCCCCTCCTCCATTCTCTTCTGCCTCTCTTCCACCCCACTCCCACCCTCCACCTTAATCTCATTCCTGCGCCCTTCTTCCATCCCTCCTGGACCTCACCTGTCACCAGCAGTTCCAGGACATTGCTTGACTGGGACCAGACACCCGGTCCCCAGTCTGTCCTGCGATAGCGGCAATAATAACTGCCCCCCTGGGCCAGGGTCACCTCCTCCAGAAAAAACTCAGCCAGCTCCGTGGACACATCTCGAAAGAGCAGCGGTGTAACAACACCTGTTCTGAAGAGTGCAAACCGCCAGGCAGGTTGGGGTGCACGGCACCTCAAGGTCACGTTGACTCCAGGAGTCACAACTGCAGCAGGATGAGCCCCCAGCAATGGCTGGGGGTAAAAGGCTGGGGGGGCTTAATAAAGAAAAGTGCTTGGTGTTTGGATGAAGCTTCACCCCAGCCCCTGGCATCCATATATACAAAGAGTCTGGAATGTTTAGTTGGAAACTCCATCCCAAGCCCCCTTTCCCATCTCTCTCCAAACCCTGCTGCATCTCAGAAAGCAGGCAAAAAGATTGCCCCTCCCCAGAGATGCTCAAGACCACTCCCATAGGGTATTTAAACTGCCCCCCCCACACCCACCCAGAAAACAAATGTGGTTTTTCCAGTCTTCCTTTTCCATGTCCTCTCTGAGGGCTGGAAAGCCATCCAGGAACATGGTATCCATTAAACCTAGGTTTTTTCTAATTAGGTTTGATTTGGTCTGATTTGGATTATTTCATTGGTGGAGAGATTCATTGGGGTGCAGAAACTTTTCACTTGAGTCCTTAGGACCCTCCATCCAGATAGTTTCGGGAGATTAAGCATCTCTTTTTACCTTGGCTCTCTATAAAGTAGGGAGTACTTTATTTATCCCTGGAGTACAATTGCACCTGGCCCAAACTGACTGAAAATCACAGGAGGAGGACTCTAATTTTGAGGACTTTTTTTCTTTTGTTTTGCTTTTCGAGGCAGGGTTTCTCTGCATAACAGCCCTAGTTGTATTGGAACTTGCTCTGTAGATCAGGCTGGCCCAGATTGTTTCTTGAATCCTGGGATTTAAGGTCTTAGAGCTGACTAGTAGTGCAGGTTGGCTTCAAAGTTGCAATCCTTCTCCCTCAGCTTTCAGGTGCTAGGATGACAGACCTCTACTAGCATACCTCACTAGAAGCAGTTATGGTTTGCCACACGTCAATAAGAACGGCTATGGTTTGAACATGTTCCCCAACTTAATCTTTGATATAACAATGTTGGGGGCTGGAGAGATGGCTCAGTGGTTGAGAGCACTGGCTGCTCTTCCAGAGGACCCGGGTTCAATTCCCAGCACCCACATGGCAGCTCACAACTGTCTAAAGATCCAGTTGCAAGGGATCTGACACGTTCACACCAATGCACATAAAATAAAAAGTTAAAAAAAAAACCAACGTTGAAAGGAGGATCCTTAACAGATAATAGAATAGGGGCTGAAGAGATGACTCAGCATGGGACCTGGGTTGGTTTCTAGCACCCACACTGGGCAACTCATAACTACTTGTAACTCTAGCTCAAGGGGGATTTTGACACCTTCAGGCACCTGTACTCATGTGCATATACTCTCACACAGACACAAACACACACGCACAATTTAAAAAACAAAAACAAATCTTTTCCCTAAAGAGGTGCTAGGATAGAATACCTACCAGGTGTAGTGGTGTATATGTAGTCATCCCTCAGTGAGGGCTGGAAGTATGGCTCAGTGGTAGAATACCTCCCTAGAATGCCTCAGTGAGGGGTTGGGAATATCGCCCAGTGAGAGAGCACTACCCCACTACGTACAAGACCATAGGTTCAAACCATCAACCCTAGTACATATCCAAACAGCACAAACATAACATGATCAATGACCCAATAATTCCACTGCCTCACCATAAGCAAGCACTTATTAGTAAATAAAATTTTAAAAATGAAAATAACGGTAACAATTGGGAAATATCTCTGAAACAGATTGTTAAGTTTAACATTCAAGATCCAGAACAGAATGGGTCATGAAATACCAACTGTGAGCTGGCAGGAAAAGAAGGAAGTGTGTAAATGTGTGACTTGTATGAATGCATGGAAAGCTTTTTGTAGGAGCCGAAGCTTGTTTCAGGAAGACAGGACGGGGAAGAGGAAGGTTATTGTACATTTTGGTAATGGCTGAGTCTTTGTAACTAACCATAAGTACTCATTAGCTTTATCCTTTTAAATAATAATAATAAAATGAATTTAAAATCAGGGGGCTAGAGAGATGGCTCAGCAGTAAAGAGTACTTCCTGCTTTTGCAAAAGACTGGGGTTTGATTCTCAGCACCACGTGGTGGCTCACCACTACCTGTAACTCCCACTCCAGAGAGTCCTACAGCTTTCTTCTGAACTCTGTCAGCCCCAGACATGCACGTGGTGCACATACAGGCAAAACACTCATACCCATAACATGAAATTAAGCTAACTGATAGCTCAGGTATGAGTCATTTCCCAGATGGTTCTCCTTCAAAAATTGGAGTATAGAGGGAGAAAATTTGAGAGAAAGGAAACACCTTCTCTATCAGAAAACCCAAGATGGAAGCATCTTGGGGTAGAAGAATCCTCCTTTTATTGAAAGCTGTTTCAATTGAGAAAGCTGGTATGGGCTGGAGAGATGGCTCAGAGGTTAAGAGAACTGACTGCTGTTCTGGAGGTCCTGAGTTCAATTCCCAGCAACCACATGATAGCTCACACCCATCTATAATGAGATCTGTTTCGCAGAACACTATGTACATAATAAATAAATTTTTTTTTTTTTTTGGTTTTTTCGAGACAAGGTTTCTCTGGTTTTGGAGCCTGTCCTGGAACTAGCTCTTGTAGACCAGGCTGGTCTCGAACTCACAGAGATCCGCCTGCCTCTGCCTCCCAAGTGCTGGGATTAAAGGCGTGCGCCACCACTGCCAGGCTAAATAAATTTTTAAAAAAGAGAGAAAGCTGGTATAACTGTCATTGCAGGAAATCCTGTGTCTGGAGCCTCAGACTATGCCAGGAGATGAGCCTACAGTTTACATACATAATTATATTAAATCCTTACTGCAGCTCATTTTCCAGAGAAGGAGATGGTGTCTTCAAGATCCCTTGTTTGTTCAAGGCCATGCAATGAAGAAGATGGTCTAGTTTAGGTCTCCTTGCTATCAACATCCATGGTCTTCTATACGCACCTATAATGGTCACTAAAGGGATGAAAGGAAGAGAAGGTGGAAGAGAGGAAAGAGAAGGGGGCGAGGAGGAATACAGGAGGGAAAAGAGGAGGGGGAGAAGGAGGGAGGTGGCAAAAGGAGAATGAGGGAATGGAAGTAAGAGGAGGAAGGAAAGAAAGTGAGGGAAGGTGACAGGAGAAAAGAAAGAAAGAAAAGGAACAAGGGAGGTAGGGGATGAAGGGATGGAAAGAGGGAGAAGAAGAGGAGGAGGGGGGAATAAGGAAATCTAGGGTGAAGCTGGGCATCAAAATAAAATGAGTTCTGGAGATGGTGTGAGCAGCACGAGGGAGAGCATTTGAAGTATGCCACTCACCTGTTGGTGTGAAGTCCATCTGACACCCAGGCCCTGCAGAAGGTGAGGAGCCAGTTCTTTACAAAGCTTTGTGACTACCAGTCTTCCCTCATTGGGAGACCCAGGATCTGATCCCACAGTTTCTTTTTCCTCCTATCTATCCCTGTCTTCTTTAGGATCCATCAAAACTCCAGACTTCCATCCCCCAGGTACTTAAAAGCCAGTGGTCTGACCTAAGAGAACGGGCCTGTGTTCTCTTAGGTCCATTTGTTCTCTTGGGCTTGGAAGTCTGAATGTCCTACTCTTTAGAAGTAGTGCAGGAGTCCTGCCCATCTGCCATGAGAACCGAGGATATTCTTTAACCTAGATATCCCTTACTTTCCTCCTGCCTGGAGATCCGGAGAAACCTATGCTCACCCGAGACCCAGCAGTCTGGCTTTCCCCATTTAGGACTCGGGTATCTGGATACCAGTCCTGACTCCTTTGTTTAAAACTGGATGTTGAGTTCCAGATGATTAGATACAGCTCTCAGCTCAGTCAAGGACCCCCAGCCACCCACCCACCCCACACACAGGGGAGGGACAGCTCACAGAGAGTCAACAGCTGGACTATGAGTGACAGGATCATGGCCGGCACTCTCCGTGAAGCTGGGGAAAAGAGTAACCCTGCCTTCTGCCCGCTGAGGATATGAAGCCGCAAGAGAAAGCCACGTGAGATCCCTGTTTAGGAAAGAGGAGTCAGGTGGAGGCCCCTGGGTAACTGTGTCATAGCCCCACTGTCTTGGAAAAAGTTGCAAGAGAAACAGTCATGGACTCTGGTGTTCATTAATTCAGTCTAAAAATAGGAGAGGAGGGCTGGGCATGTTGTAGTTAAGTGAGAGACTGCTTGCCCAGTGTGTGCTAGCCCCAGTGCTGAGAGAGAAAGAAAAAGAAGAGGAAGACAAAAGCAAAAACAAAACAAAAAGGAGGAAAGGGGAAAAGATCTTTGGTGCACAGTACATACTTTGGGTCTCACTGGCTCAAGCCAGATAACTTTTTGTTTTGTTTCGGTTTGGTTTTTCAAGACAGGGTTTCTCTATGTAGCCCTAGCTGTCCTGGTACTACCTCTTGTAGACCAAATTGGCCTCGAACTCACAGAGATCCGCCTGCCTCTGCCTTCCGAGTTTTGGGATTAAAGTCGTGTACCACTACCACCCAGCTCCCAGATAATTTTTTAAAAAATGTTTATTATTTATTATGTATACAGTGTTCTGTCTTCATATATGCCTACTCGCCAGAGAGGGCACCAGATCTCATTACAGATGAGCCACCATGTGGTTGCTGGGAATTGAACTCAGAACCTCAAAAAGAACAGTCAGTGCTCTTAACCTCTGAGCCATCATCTCTCCAGTTCTCCTCAGATCTCTTTTTTTTAAAGTGATACGCACTGTCTTGGAGGCTCAGGTTTGTAATCCCACCTACTTTGGAAAGCCCAGGCAAGAGGACCCCAAGTTCAAAACTTGCGGGACCAACCTGAGCCATTTAATATAACCCTGTCTCAAAACAAAAACTAAAGACAGGGAACAAAATTTGGCAGTGAACAGTAAATGACTTGCCTAGAATCCACCAGCTAGAGCCTGGGGGCGTGATTTAGATGTAGCGCACAAGCGGTTGGAGGCGCTGCTCAGTGGTATATGGGCTGCCGATCCTACCCTGGTTTCAGTGCGAAAAAAACGAATGCTGTGAGCTACACGCTAGTAACATAAAGCACAGAAGGTCCTTAATCTATTTGATATCAATTTAGAACTTCCAAAATGAGGGAATGTCTAGATATGACCTCAATGTAAAGCAGACATTCTTGCATGAAAACCCAAAGTTACTCCTTTGATACTTTTTTATTTTAAGCTAAAAGAAGAAGTTGAGAGCACCAGGTGTGCAAAGTCCTTATGGTTTAAATCTTTGCCACCAAGGTTCTCTGTTCTAGTTTAGAGTCGGCTAAGCCTCACTCCGGAACTACAACTCCCGCAAGTCTGCACGCCCTCGCCTTCCTGCTCCGCTACTTGTACGCCAAAAGGCGCAACCCAAGGGGCGGAGCCTCGCGCAAGGGAAGGGACCACAACTCCCAGAGAGCTCCTCGCCCTTGTCGGCTCCAAGACCAAGATGGCCGCGAGTAAGTACAGGCTCGGGGTTTCGCTGGTCTCAAGGAGTTCAGGGAGCCGTGGGCAGACCCGTGACAGAGGCTCAGGAGAGCTCTGGGGCGCGGTGGGAATCCGTCCCAGAAGAGGGGCACATCGATCACGAGGGCGATTTTGCAAAGCAGGGCTAGTACGAAAGGGTTAGAGGTCACCGCAGCAGCCCCCAAGGGTGACTCTTCTTCCATCTCTCCAGGAATCACCACTTTCCTCAAGAATGCCTGGGCGAAGGAGCCGGTGCTGGTGGTGTCCTTCTCAGTCTGGGGGCTCGGTGAGTGCCCCAGGAGCAAATGTGCATCCTACGTCCTGAGGTCATCAGCATTACATACATAGCTCGTCTTGCATCCATCCCTCTTGCCCGTTCTATCCCGACAGTACTGTAGCCCCCTTCCCTCGCCACCCGACGCACACCTAAGCAAGAGGTGCATGCTCAGACTTGCTTGTACTTTGACTCCGAAGTGCAGGATATCTTAAGGAAGTCTGTGGTAGACAAATCTCCCAGCAGGCCTCCCTGGTGAAGAACCTGCTGTGGAACAGGGCTGAACACAGTTCACATGCGCCGGGGGATAAGAGTGACCTGTTAAGCAAATTCTGGTTCTGAAGGTTTGGGGTTTGGCAGTCATCACAGCCCCACAGTTATGATCAGTATCGCAGACCTGGAGTGTGAAAATGAAGTTCTAGAACCCACCATCATGACTTCAAAGGCCTAGAATGCTCTAAAGTATGTGATTTTAATGTAGAAAATATGTTGGGATAATGATTTGAGGCATATTCGATTCGTTCTTTAAATTTAAAATCACATTTGTGTGTGTGTGTGCCACCAGTTAGTTGTAGAGGTCAGAGGACAACTTGGAGTCCATCCTCTTTCCACTCGGAGTCCTAGGGTTTGACTTAGGTTGTCAGTCTTGGGTTTTTTTGTTTGTTTGTTTGTTTGTTTTCAAGACAAGGTATCTCTGTAGCTTTGGAGCCTATCCTGGAACTAGCTCTTGTAGACCAGGCTGGCCTCGAACTCACAGAGATCCGCCTGCCTCTGCCTCCCGAGTGCTGGGATTAAAGGCGTGTGCGCCAGAACCCCGGCCAGGTTGTCAGTCTTGGCAGCAGGTACTTCTACCTGCTGAGGCCTTTCACAACTCCAAAGTTAAATACTTCCTAGAACTGATTTTATTTGCTCCTTTTCAGTTTTCTTTTTTGTAGGGGAATACACAATTTATTTAGCCCAAGCTGGCCTCAAACTCACAGCAGTCTGCTTTGGCTTCTCAAGTGTTGATACTACAGGCATGAGCCACTACTCCTGCAAATCTGTTTAAAAGTGTGTGTGTGTGCCCATGGTGGGGAGAAGAGGGCATAGTATCCTTTGGAGCGGGAGTTATAGGCAGTTGTGAGCTAACGGACATGGCTGCTGGGAATTGAACTCAAGTCCTCTGGAAGATCAGCAAATGCTCTTAGCTAATGAGCCATCTCTCCAGCCCCATCACCTTTTAAAAACAGATTTATGTTTATGTGTGTTTCTGTGTGCCATATGAGTTTGTTGGATACACTATTGCTGGAGTTATAGTTGCAGAAAGTTGTGAGCCAGTCACCCTCCTAGGTGCCTACACTCCGCAAGAACAAGTATTCTTATTTGCTGGGCCATCGTCAGCCCCTCTTTAACAGATGTAGTTGAAGATATGAAACTGCATGTGGCTGTTACCTTATATTAGCAACGCTGGCCTAGTAATGTTCCTGTTACACACCCCCTCCACTCCTGAAGACTCTTAGCTATAGCCCACATGGGCTAATCCAAAAGCTATCAACCATGACTGGCCTGTGGACCTCGTGTGTTCCCAGATGTTAGGCTCCAACCTCTTCGGTTCTCTCCACTCTCAGGATTTAGACTGACCTGTTAAGTGGGATGGTGGCCCTCCTGGTTGTGCTGGCCCTTCCTGGTCCCCTTTGCCAGGGCTGTTTCTACCGTTTCCCTACATCCTTGGTCTCACATTTATGTCTTTCTCCTCAGCTATAATTATGCCCATAATCAGCCCCTACACCAAGTATGCTTCCATGATCAACCAGGCAACACCCTACAACTACCCAGGTGAGCCGAGACCTGAGCTGGGGGAGGGGCAGACAGCTGTGTAGGAGTCACAGCTGCATTCAGATATTCTTTAACTTAACAGGCTTTGAGTTTCTCTCTCCAGATTTCTGTTCCTCTCTGGCTTCCTCCATCCCTGTTAGAGATAACCTCCCTCATTTGCCCGTCTTTGCCTCCCTCTGCTGAATCTCTGGCCCTCACTCCTGTTTCTCACCTGGAGCCCCGTACTGTCTCTGAATATAGAGGCAGACTAGCTGTTCTCTACAGGACCCTAGACATCTGCTGCTCTCAGTGGCTCATTCTTTTGTTTTCCAGTCCCTGTACGAGATAATGGGAACATGCCTGATGTGCCCAGCCACCCCCAGGACCCTCAGGGCCCAAGCCTGGAGTGGCTGAAGAACCTGTGAATACTCCTGCTGATGAAAGAGGCTCCTTCCCTGTTGCCCCCCAATAAAACAAAACAAAACAAAACAAAAAAAACCCTACAGTCTTTTCTTTGGTATGTAAGGAAGTCTCATTATATATGTAGCCTAGGCTGAACTTAAGTGTGTAGCCAGGGTGGCCTCAAACTAATGGCACCTGAGAGTGTTTCAGGGATGGGAGAAGCAGACATGACCTAGACAAGTGTAAATGGGGAGTCTGTTTATTGGGGAGAGAGGGTTAGTCAAAGGGTGGGCTGGCTAGGGTAGGGTAGGGTAGCAGTTTGTCCGGCCCTCGAGAAACCCAACTTGAATCCAAGGCCTCATCTGCTTCAAAGCCAAAGTCTTCCTCAACTTTAATCTGGAGAGATAAGCAACAAGATGTGAGTGGATATAGAGATCTAGGAGACATCGCCCACCCCCAACACACCCAATCAGCCTGTGGGCACTGGTTTCCCAGGCCATAAACTTCCAAGCAACCCTGAAAAGCATCCCTCAACTGACTTCCTCTTCTCCCACTGTTCCCACATTGAGTCATTTTCTTCAAGCTCTAACCTACATTTTCTAATTCCTTTTCCCTGCCCTCCCTGTCCTCCATCCTGCTGTCACTCTGCCCAGCCCTCCCCCAGCCCTGGACCCCTCAAAACCCAGCCCAGGATTCTCACCACGCCTTGGCCCCAGCCCTCGGCTCCCACCTGCACTGGGGCCAGTTCTGGGGTCAACGAAGCCCCCACCCGTGGTGCCCGCCGCCTCTTCCGCCCACTGGGCCCTTCGCCAGGGGCTGGGCTGCTGGGGTCTAGGTGTGCAGGTGTCCTTTGGGGTGGGGAAAGTCCCTCTTTCTCTGGAGGCTCGTTCTCAGCATTGCCCGGAGTGGGGACATCTGTGCCTTGGCTGCCATCATCCTGGTAAGATGAAAATTGGAGGCAGTTAAAGACTTAACTGGACTCCCCATTACCCCACCCAACCTTCCTGGAGACCAGAGCTCACCTCCAACACAATGGTGAACTGGCTAGCCCGGTAGTCATCTCCGTAGGAGTCCAGCACCCTCATGAGGAACCTGTGTGGACAGAGATGCAGGCATTGGGGCATCTTATCTTCTGGGGGAGAGGGGAGTAACATAATAAAGTCCAGATCTCCCTTTACTTCAATCTAAAGGAAGGTTTGGAGCTCTGTAGCCTGAGAGCATAGCCTTGGAACCTAAAGTCTGTGAATGATAGGTGACATCCTTTGCTGGGTGGGCTAGATGCTGTAATGGCACATTCCAAAGACCTGTTCTCTCAAGTATGTAGTGTGATTGTCAGCATTGAATTCCAATTGGATCCCCATCACGAGGATTCAGTACTGAGTTCCTCTAACTCCAGCTCCATGGCTCTCTGCTAGTCTCCACAGGTACCCACCTACATATGTGCCTATATCACACAAAGAGACTCAAAAGATTTTTAAAAATAAACTAAGTCGCCAGGCGGTGGTAGCACACGCCTTTAATCCCAGCACTCGGGAGGCAGAGGCAGGCGGATCTCTGGGAGTTCGAGGCCAGCCTGGTCTACAAGAGCTAGTTCCGGGACAGGCACCAAAACTACAGAGAAACCCTGTCTCGAAAAACCAAAAAAAAAAAAAAAATAATAATAATAATAAAATAAATAAAAAAAATAAAATAAGTAAAAGTAAACTGATAGGCTTTCTGTACTGAACAGAAACACCTGGGTATGGTGGCACACACCTTTAATCCCAACACTTGGGAGGCAGGGAAGGCAGAGGCAGGTGGATCTCCAAGTTTGAGGCCACACTGGTCTACACAGAGAGTTCCAGGACTGCCAGGACTACACAGAAGAAAAACAAAAAACAGAGCTACCTGGTATGGGGGCTGGAAACTAAACTCAGGGCCTCTGGAAGTGCTATACTAACCACAGGGCCACCTCTCTATTCTTACACTTTTCTCTTCTACAGTACTAGAGATTGGACCCAAGGACTAGAGAGACGGCTCCACCATTAAGAGTATGGATGGGGGCTGGAGAGATGGCTCAGTGGTTATAAGCACTGCTCCTCTTCCAGAGGTCCTGAGTTAATTCCCAGCACCCATATGGTGGCTCACACCATCTGTAGTGGGATCTGATGCCCTCTTCTGAATAAGGTTGCACGTGCAGATAGAACACTCAAATGCATAAAATCAATAAAGAGAATACAAAGAATCAATGAAACCAAGAATTGGCTCTTTGAAAGAATCAACAACATTGACAAACCCTTATCCAAACTAACTAAAAGTCAGAGAGAGAATATCCAAATTAACAAAATCAAAAACAAAAGGGGAACATAACAACAGATACCATGAAAATCCAGAGAATCATTAGGTCATACTACAAAAACATGAATTCCACAAAATTGGAAAATCTAAAAGAAGTGGAAAAATTTCCTATATGATACCACTTGCCAAATTTAAATCAAGATCAGAAAAATTATTTAAATAGACCTATGAATAGCTTAAGGAAATAGAAGCAGTCATTTAGTAAGTTTCAGTGCAGAATTCTACCAGACTTTTTGGTTTTTTTTTTTTATTTTTTAACATTTTTTATTGATATTTACTGAGCTCTATATTTTTCTCTGCTCCTCTCCCTGCCTCTCCCCTTCCCCCTTCAATCTTCCCCCCAAGGTCCCCCTTGCTCCCAATTTACTCAGGAGATCTTGTCTTTTTCTACTTTCTACTTCCCATGTAGATTAGATCTATGTAAGTCTCTCTTAGTGTCCTCATTGTTGTCTAAGTTCTCTGGGATTGTGGTTTGTAGGCTGGCTTTGTTTTATATTTAAAAACCACCTATGAGTGAGTACATGTGATAACTGTCTTTCTGTGTCTGGGTTACCTCACTCAAAATGATGTTTTCTAGCTCCATCCATTTTCCTGCAAAATTCAAGATGTCATTATTTTTTTCTGCTGTGTAAATATACTCAAAAGTGGTATTACTGGGTCTTGAGGAAGGCTGTTTCCTAATTTTCTGAGAAATCACCACACTGACATACAAAGGGGTTGTACCAGCTTGCATTCCCACCAGCAATGCAGAAGTGTTTCCTTTTCCCCACAACCTCTCCAGCATAAGTTGTCATCAGTGTTTTTGATCTTGGCCATTCTTACAGGTGTAAGATGGAATCTGAGTTGTTTTGATTTGCATTTCTCTGATGACTAAGGATGTTGAACATTTCCTTAAGTGTCTTTCACCCATTTTAGATTCCTCTGTTGAGAGTTCTCTGTTTAGGTCTATACTTCATTCTTTTATTGGATTATGTGATCTTTTGGTGTCCAATTTCTTTTTTTTTTAATATTTATTTATTTATTAATTATGTATACAATATTCTTTCTGCATGTATGCCTGAAGTCCAGAAGAGGGCACCAGACCTCATTACAGATGGTTGTGAGCCACCACGTGGTTGCTGGGAATTGAACTCAGGACCTTTGGAAGAGCAGGCAATGCTCTTAACCGCTGAGTCATCTCTCCAGCTCTTGGTGTCCAATTTCTTGAGTTCTTTGTATATTTCAGAGATCAGACCGCTCTCTGATGTGGGGTTAGTGAAGATCTTTTCACATTCTGTAGGCTGTCAATTTGTCTTGTTTTTTTTTTTTTTTTTTTTTTTTTTTTTTTTAACAGACTTAATTCACTTTTATTTTCCTTGTATAAAAACCCTTATGTGGTGGCCACAGCTGGAGCCTGGGTCCTCTGAACAGAGACTCTGGTGTGGGTTTTCACAAGATGGTCAGTGAATTCCTGATAAGGAGACTTGGTGAACACAGTCTCTTTCCAGAGGTCGAGGGTCAGGTAGCTATAGGTCTTAGAGATGGCATCAAAGGTGGCCTTGGCAAAGTTGCCCAGGGTGGCAGTGCAGCCCCTGGCTGATGTGTAGCAGTCATCAATGCCAGCCATCATCAGCAGCTTCTTGGGCACAGGAGCAGAGACTATGCCAGTGCCTCTGGGGGCAGGGATGAGACGCACCAGCACAGAACCACAGCGGCCTGTCACTTTGCAAGGAACAGTGTGGGGCTTGCCAATCTTGTTCCCCCAGTAGCCTCTCCGCACAGGGACAATGGAAAGCTTGGCCAAGATGATGGCCCCTCGGATGGCAGTGGCTATCTCCTTGGAGCACTTGACACCGAGACCTACGTGACCATTGTAGTCCCCAATAGCGACAAAAGCCTTGAACCTGGTCCGCTGGCCTGCCCTAGTCTGCTTCTGCACGGGCATGATCTTCAGAACCTCATCCTTTAGGGAAGCTCCCAGGAAAAAGTCAATAATCTCAGACTCCTTAATGGGCAGGGAGAACAGGTAGATCTCCTCTAGGGACTTGATTTTCATGTCCTTAACCAGGCGGCCCAGCTTGGTGACGGGAATCCACTCCTTGTCTTCAGCTTTACCTCCGCGAGCCCCGCGGCCTCGTCCTCGGCCACGGCCTCGACCACGGCCGCGGCCCCTCAGACCGCTGCCGAATCCTCCGCGGAAGCCGCCACGGCCTCCTAATCCTGGGCCCCCGGGTCCTCCGGGCCCTCCCGCTGCACCGGCGTCATCCGCCATTTGGTGTTTCCAGAAGAAGAAGAAGCTCAATTTGTCTTGTTGACTGTGTCCTTTGCTTTACAGAAGCTTTTCAGTTTTAGGGGGTCCCATTTATTAATTGTTACTCTCAGTGTCTGTGCTGCTGGGGTTCTATTTAGGAAGTAGTTCCCTGTGCCAATGCATTCAAGTGTACTTCCCATTTTCTCTTCTATAAAGTTCAGTGTGGCTGGCTTTATGTTGAGGTCTTTGATTCATTTGGACTTGAGTTTTATGCATGGTGATAGATAGGGATGTATTTTCTTCTACATGTTGATATCCAGTTATGCCAGCATCACTTGTTAAATATGCTTTCTTTTTTCCATTTGATATTTTTTGCTTCTTTATCAAAGATCAGGTGTTTGAAGATGTGTGGATTGATATCCGGGCTTCTATTCGGTTCCATTGGTTCTCCTGTCTGTTTCTATGCCAATACTAAGCTGTTTTCAGTACTGTAGCTCTGTAGTAGAGTTTGAAGTCAGGGATTGTGATGCCTCCAGAAGTTCTTTTATTGCACAGGATTGTTTTGGCTATCCTGGGTTTTTTGTTTTTTGTTTTTCCATATGAAAAACATATGAAGTTGAGTACCATTCTTTCAAGGTCTTTGAAGAATTTTGCTAGGCACAGACTTTTTAAAAAAAGATTTATTCATTTATCACGAATATAATGTTCTCCTTGCACGCCAGAGGAGGGCACCAGATCTCATTATAGATCGTTGTGAGCTGCTGGGTATTGAACTCAGAGCCTCTGAAAGTACAGCCAGTGCAAATAACCTCTGAGCCATCTCTCCAACCCCCACTACCAGACTTTCAAAAAAAAAATAGCTAATACCACTACTCCTCAAATTATTCCACAAAATAAAAACAGAAGGAATACTGTCAAATTCTTTTTTATGAGGCCACAGTTATTTTGATATCAAAGTATATAAAGATTTAACAAAAAAAGAAAATTACAGACCAATTTCCCTCATGAACATTGATGCAAAAATACTCAATAAAATACTGAAAAACCAAATCTAAGAATGCATAAAAAAATCATCCACCATAATCAAGTTGCTTCATCCCAGAGATTTAGGGATGGTTTAGCATATGAAAATCTGGCAATGTAATTGACCATGTAAACAAGCTGAAAAAACAAAACAAAAGATCATCTCATTAGATGCTGAAAAAGCCTGTGACAAAATCAAGAACTCCTTCATGATAAAAGTCTTGGAGAGAATAGGGATACAAGAAGCATACCTAAATATAATAAAAAACAAAATACAGCAAGCTGAAAGCCAATATCAAATTAAATGGAGAGAAACTCTAAGCAATTCCACTAAAATCAGAAATAAGACAGGGCTGTCCACTCTCTCCATATCTATTCAATATACTACTCAAAATTCTAGCTAGAGCAAAAGGAGAATTGGACAAGAAGAATTGAAAATTCAACAAATTGAAAAAAAGAAGTCAAAGTATAGCTATTTTCAGATGACATGATAGTATATATAAGTGACCCCAAAAATTCTACCAGTGAGTTTCTATAACTGATAAACACCTTCAGTAATATAGCAGGATACACGATTAACTCAAAGAAAATCAGTAGCCCTCTTATATACAAATGATAAATGATCTGAGAAAGAAATCAGGAAAACAATACCCTTCACAATAGCCACAAACAATATAAAATATATTGGGGTAACTCTATCCAAGCAAATAAAAGGCCTGTATGACAAGAACTTCAAGTCTTTGAAGAAAGAAAGATATCAGAAGATGGAAAAATCTCCCATGCTCATGGATAGCTAGGATTAGCATAGTAAAAATGGCCATCTTACCCAAAGCTATCTACAGATTCAACGTAATCCCCATCAAAATTCCAGTACAATTCTTTACAGACCATGAAAGAACAATACTCAACTTCATATGGAAAAACAAGAAACCAAGGATAGCTAACACAATCATGGACAATAAAAGAACTTCTGGAGGCATTACCATCTCTGATCAAGATCTACTACGGAGTTACAGCAATAAACACTGCACAGTATTGGCATAAAAAAAAGACATTCATCATTGGACTCAAATCAAAGACCCAGACATAAATCCACACAACTATGGACAGCTGAATTTTGACAAAGAAGCCAAAATTATACAATGGAGAAAAGAAAGCATCTTCCACAAATGGCGCTGGCATAACTGGAGAGCGGCATGTAGAAGAATGCAAATAGATCCCTATCTATCATCCTGCACAAAACTCAAGTCCAAGTGGATCAAAGATGGCAACATAAATCCAGTTACATTGAACCTGATAGAAAAGAAAGTGGTAAACAGCCTTGAACACATTGGCAGACCATTTCCTAAATATAACACCGGTAGCACAGGCACTAAGATTGACAATTAATAAATGGGACCTTATGAAACTGAAAAGTTTCTGTAAGGCAAAGGACACCATCAATAGGACAAAAAGGCAGCCTACAGAATGTGAAAAGATCTTTACCAACTCCACATTGGACAGAGGGCTAATCTCTAAAATGTATAAAGAATTCAAGAAATTAGACATCAAAAAAAAAAAAAACCAAATAATCCAGAGAATTCTCAACAGAAGAATCTCAAATCGCTAAGAAACACTTAAAGAAATGTTAACATTCGTAGCTATCAGGGAAATGCAAATTAAAATGACTCTGAGATCTTACACCTATCAGAATGGGTAAGATCAAAAATACAAGTGACAGATTCTGTTGGAGAGGATGCGAAGCAAGGGGAACGTGCCTCCATGGTGGGAGTGCGAATGTGCTTGGCTACTTTGGCAGTTTCTCAGGAAATTGGGAATCAATCTACCTCAAGACCCAGCTATATCACTCTTGGGCATATACCAAAGGATGCCCAATCATACCACAAGGACACTTGCTCAGCTATGTTTATAGCAGCATTATTCGTAATAGTCAGAACCTGGAAATGGCCTAGATGCCCCTCAACTGAAGATTGGATAAAGAAAATGTAGTACATTTACACATTACACAATGGAGTATTATTCAACTGTAAGAACAATGACATCAGAAAATTGGAGGCAAATAGATGGAACTAGAAAAAAATCATTCTGAGTGAAGTAACACAGACCCAGAAAGACAAACATGGTATGTATTCACTCATACGTGGATATTAACTGTAAAGTAAAGATAACCAAGCTACAAACCACAGACCCAGAGAGGCTAGGTAGCAAGGAGGGCCCAAGGGGGATGCATGGATCTCCCTGAGAGTGTGAAATAGAGGATATTTCATGGGTGGATTGAGGGAGGGTGGGGATGGGAACATGAGGGATAAGGTTGGGGGGATGGATGGTGAAGTACTGAAAGAGAAGAGTGGAAAGGAAGGGCATTCCAGGATCAGGTAGAAACCTGGCATAAGGGTAGCTCCCAGAAATCTACAAGGATGATCCCAGCTAAAACTCCTAGCAATGGTGGATACGGAGCCTGAACTGGCCATCTCCTGTGAACAGCCACGATTGGGACACCAACCCAGTCACATAGCCCTTGATCTACAGTTTGTCCTGCCTATGGGATGTGCTGGGGTAACGGTGGTATAGAGGGAGTGGCCAACCAATGACTAATCCACCCTGAGACCAATTCCAGGAGAGTAGGCCCACCCCGACACTGCCTGGAGTGCCCGGATCCAGAGGCTGAATGACCCGGAGACCTAGAATAGAAACAAACATGATTGGAGGGGAAAAATGTCAATGTAATGATGCCTAACAATATTCTGCCATACTCATGGCTTGGTGCCTAGCCCAGCTGCCATCAGAGAGGCTTCATCCAGCAACTGATGAAAACAGAGACAGAGACCCCCAGCCAAACAATAGGCTGAGCTTGGGAAATCCTGCTGAAGAGAGGGTGGAAGGATTACAGGAGCCAAAGTGGTCAAGAACAACACAGGGAAACCCACAGAAACAACTAACCTGGGCTCAAGGAGCTCAGAGTCTGAATTGACAACCAGGGAGCCTGCATGGGACTGATCTAGGTCCTCTACATATATGGGACAGTTGTGTAGCTTAGTCTTCTTGTGGGACTCCTAATAGTGGGAACAGGGGCTGTCCCTAACACTTTGGCTGTCTCTAACTCTTTTGCTAGCTTCTGATATATTATTCCTCATACTGGGTTGCTTTGTCCAGCCTTAATACAAGGGGAGGTGCTTAGTCATACTGCAACTTGATACGCCATGCTTTGTGGACATGGGAGGTCTGCCCTTTCTTAACCAGAAATGGAGGAAGACTGGATGGTGGGGTTGAGAAGAGGTAGGGCACGGGTACTGGGAGGGAAGGAAGAAGGGGAAACTGTGGTCAGGCTGTAAAATAAATAAATTTAAAATAATAATAAAGACAGAGAGATTGATTTCAGGGCCTTGCACATGCTAGGTAAGTGCTCTGCTGCTGGCCTACATGCCCAGTCCTTCCTGGGGTTGTAGACAGGTGCTCTACTAATGAGCCAAACCCCAGCCCTTTGCTGGAGGATTCTAGGCAAACACGTTATCACTTCTAAACCATTTCCCCAGCAGGCCTCTTTTGTTCCTTTAAGTTTGATTTTTTTATGTGTATAGATATTTTACTATATATATATATATATATATATATATATATATATATATATATATATATATATCTTGTACATGCCTGATGCCCAGAAGAGGCCAGAAGAGGGGAGTAGGATCTCCTAGACTGGAGGTACAGTTGTGAGCTGCATGTGGGTGGTAGAAATTGAACTGGATCCTCTACAAGAACAGTAAGTACTCTTAACCACCAATCCACCTCTCCAGTCTGAAATTTTAAATCTTCTCAAATATGAGCAAAAATAGTCATCTGTAGCTAGCAGATACCACACTTGACAATGAATCCTGGGAGCTGAGCACTGGGTGAGGATGTGGGAGTGTGAAGACATATCAGCAGAGATGGCTGAGAAGGAACAGTCTAAGAGGACCACGACACCAGGAAGGTGTTCTAAAGGAGGACCCACAGGGTCAAATGTGCCAAGCCGTGGAGCTGAGAAGACCTGGGAGGACTTGGCCTCACAGAGCTCTGCATATAAGCTTGTTCCTGTGTCAGTGAACCACAGCAAGTAGGCAACTGGCTGCAGGGCTCACACCCTGCCTGTTCATGGTGTGATACCAGTGCTCAGCAGGAGTTAATGACCTGAGTTTGCCACAGTGAACTCTAGCTCAGGCCTCCTGCAGCCTCCTGATGCTGCTGCTACCATGGGAGTCAGAGTTCAGAGAAACAGCAAGTCAGCTATGTGCTGCTTCCTTCCGGCTGTCCTGTCCACTTACATGGAACAAACACTCTGTCCTACCCCTTACCCCAGTCCTAGGGCCAGCTCTTCTCTCCAAGACCCAATTCCATTTCTCCATTTATTGCATTCCGAGCCCTTAACTTCAGCTTTGTTCCCATGCCTTGTGAAGGCCAGGAAGACGAGAGATGGCACACAGGGTGAAAGGTGGTGGGAACATGTGGGAGCAGAGGTGCTGAGCCCACAGAGCATGCACAACGGTACCTGCGCTCCTGCTGGAGTCTCCGGGTTATCCTTTGCACCTGATGCAGCCTGTTCAGGACTCGTTCATTCACCTGCAGGAAGGCAGAAGAAATGCAATGGTTTGAATGAGAAATGTCCTCAAAGGCTCTGGCATTTGAGCACTTGGTTCCCAGTTGTTGGCACTGTTTGGGGAAGTCTAGGAGGTGTTGGCCATACTGGAGGAAGTACATCACTGGGGGGCAGACTCTGAGGTTTCAAAAGCCTCACACCATTCCTAGCGCTGTTTCTCTGCTTTATGCTTGCTGTTCAAGATGTGAGCCCTCAGCTTCCTGATGCCTTTGCTCTACCATTTCTACCTGAACCCTCAGGAACCCTAAGCCAAAACAAACTCTTCCTTAAGCCTTGGCCATGACATTTTATCACAGCAACAGAAAAGTGACTAAGTCAGACACCCAGACCAAGGGACTCCATCTACTCCCCTGTTCACTCATTCAGGGTTTCTAATGTCATGCCTTCCACGTACCTGGCTCAATGGAGACATGCTGAGGCCCAAGGCCCTACTTAATTTACTCCTTTCTCCTCCCCCCTCATTTTCACCCAGTGCCAAGGGCTGGTGTAGCATGAATCAATACAAACCCAGAGACAGAAACTGGGATTCAACCTGAAGGTCAGAAAACCAAAACAGGGCTGGAGAGATGGCTCAAAGGTTAAGAGCATTGCCTGCTCTTCCAAAGGTCCTGAGTTCAATTCCCAGCAACCACATGGTGGCTCACAACCATCTGTAATGAGTCCTGGTGCCCTCTTCTGGCCTGTAGGCATACATGCAGACAGAATATTGTGTACATAATAAATAAATAAATATTTTTAAAAAAAAAAGAAAGAAAGAAAGAAAAAGGAAACCAAAGCAGCCAGCCACTGGCTCTTACCTCTACCTCAGTCTGAAATGGTGATCCTGACTCCAGAAATCTCAGAATGAGACTGGGTGTGAGAGCTGTCTCTAGGCTGGGATCAAAGGCGTGCACCACTACTGCCCAGTTTCTATGTCTACTGGGATTAAAGGTGTGTGTCACCACTGCTTCGTCTGTAAGGCTGATCAGTACAACTGTTTTACTCTCTCATCTTCAGACAAGCTTCATTTATGAAAATACAAATGAAATATTGCTACAGGCTGGCATCCACCTTACTCCCAGAGCACACTCTAGGCCTAGGGGTCTTCTTTCCACATTGTCTCTCTTCTATTTTGGTTCACATTTCCCCCACAGTCAATTTTCAATTAAAATGTCATCTACTCAGGGAGTCACCTTAGGCCTCCCACCAAACTGTGACACCACTTCCCCAGTTATCACACCAGAACCCTGGCCACACATTCACTGTCTGTCTGTCTGTCTGTCTGTCTATCTATCTATCTCTATCTATCTATCTATCTATCTATCTATCTATCTCTATCTATCTATCTATCTATCTATCTATCTATCTATCTATCGCCAGCATCTTACTATGTAGTCATGTTGGCCTGAACTTGCAGAGCCCTGCCTCCCTTTTATTATTTATTTATTTATTGGTTTTTCAAGATAGCGCTTCTCTGTGTGGCTCTGGCTGTCTTAGAAACTCTCTCTGTAAACCAGGCTGGTCTTGAACTCACAGACATCTACCTGCCTCTGCCTCCCAAGTGCTGGGCCACCACCGCTTGACTCCTTTACTTTTTCTTTCTTTTAAATAATTTTTATTTAAATTTTATTTTATATGCATTGGTGTGAAGGTTTCAGATCCCCAGGAACTGGAGCTACAAACAGTTGTGAGCTGCCATGTGTGTGCTGGGAATTGAACCTGGGTCTTCAGGAAGAACAGCCAGTGCTCTTAACTGTTGAGCCATCTCTGCAGTCCCCCCTTTACTTTTTCTTTCTTTTTTTTTTTTAAAATATTTATTTATTAAGTATACAATATTCTGTCTGCATATATGCCTGCAGGCCAGAAGAGGGCACCAGATCTCATTTCAGATGGTTGTGAGCCACCATGTGGTTGCTGGGAATTGAACTCAGGACCTTTGGAAGAGCAGGCAATGCTCTTAACCGCTGAGCCATCTCGCCAGCCCCCTTTACTTTTTCTTACACCTACATCTTCTTTACTTGTTTTGCTTACTGTCTGTCTCCCTACCCACAACATAAGCTCCACAGTGACAGCAATGTGCCTGTGTCCTCCAGGCCTTAACAGCACCTGTCTGGTAGAGCTCACTCAAACCTTGCTGAATGAACAATTACACAGCTTTTCACTTTGGATCTGAAATACACTTAGTTACTGTTCTATTGCTGTGAAGAGACACTATGACTAAAGCAAATTTTTTAAAAGAAAGCATTTAATTGGGGCTTGCTTATAGTTTTAGAGGGTTAATCTATGATCATCATGGTGGGAAGCAGATAGGCACAACTCTGGAGCAGTAGCTGAAAGATTTACATCCTGATCTATAGGTAACTGGCAGGGAAAGGAGACCAGGCTTGACATGGGCTTTAAAACCTCAGAGCCCACCCCTAGAGATGAACCTCCTCCAACAAGGTCACACCTCATAATCCTTCCCAAATAGTTGACTAACTGGGGACCAAGCATGCCAACAGACAAGGGCCACTCTCACGCCCACCACACTCTCATGGGCTCAAGCTTTCAAAGCATGGCTCTCAGCTGTTGGTGGGAGGCTTGGGAAAGTTCAGAAAGCATATCTACGTAGCAGAAATCAATTATTAGGGCTGGGCCTCTCAATGGTATACCCAATCTGCAGTTCCTGCCTACACAAACTGAGGAGTTCCACTGAGCATCCTCGCCACAATGCACTGGAATCATAAGCCAAAATAAATCTTTCCTCCCTTAATTTGCTTCTGTTGGATGCTGGGGTTACAGAAACATAAAAGTCATTAATACAAGCCCCAAAGTGTTTGTCAGACACCAACAGTCTACATGTCAGGTATTAAACCAGAAGATGGCCACTGTAAAGATGGCCATCAGAAGACCTTTAAGCCAACACCTGAATGATAAGTAGGAGACAAATGAGCAACAAGTCAGAAAGAAAACATTTTAGGATCCGGGAACATCCCCTGAAGTTCCTGAGACCCCAGCCTAGACATGGAAGGAGAGGGATGTAACTCGGACAAAGCGAGCATAGGACATGGGCTGATGTATATTTCTTTTGGTCAGAAAGACCCACAGTTTCCTGGCTCTGCCACTCATCAGCTGTGTGGATTCTACAAATTACTCAACCTGAGCTTTGGGTTTCTGCATATGGAATCTATTCTTAGTGGGGTGGATTAAGATGGAGGCTTAGTGGATGGAGCAACAGTTCAGCGGTTCAAAGTGCTTACTTGTGTATGCAGGTGTGTGGAGGGTGCTGGAGAGATGGCTCATTGACTAAAAGCACTAACTTTTCTTCCAGAAGAGTCATATCCAATTCACAGCACCCACATAGTGGCTAACAACCATTTGTAACTCTGATTCCAAGGGATCCAATGCCCCAGTCCAGGCTTTGTGGGTACTAAGCATGCACAACATGATGCACAGATATACATGCAGGCAAAATACTCGTAAAGAGTTTATATATGTGTCTATATACGTACACATATTTATATATTGGTTTATGAGTATTTTAGATAAAATAGGATATATATGAGAAAAAAACATAGATAATGTACAATGTACTTGTTGCTCTCTCAGAAAACCAGATTTTAGATCCCAAAACACACTAGGTAGCTCATAATGCGCTACAACTTTAGCTCCAAGACATCCAATGGCCCTTTCTACACTTTGTACCAACCTGCTAAACAGCATTTGGAATCCCTTCCCAATCTCCTGGTTCCCCATAAGAATACATCGTTCTTATGGGTTATCACCCCTAACCCCAAAGATTTGTTGGAATCCTAACCCAGTACTTCAGGAAGTAAGCACTTTGAAAACAGGGCACTCTCATAACCAGTCAACAGAGGTCAATGGGATGGTGCCTAATCTGACTACTGTCCTTATAAAAAGGAGAAACTGAGACACTGACCCCACACACTGGGATAATCTATGAGAAGATGAAAATAAGAAATCGGGTGATACTTCTGCCTATCAGAGATTACCAGCAACTGTAGAAGCTGGAATCCTGGACTGCACCTTCCTCAGCCCTCAGAAGCCCTGCTAACACCTTGACCACGTCTCTAAAACTGTCAGGGACTGAATATTTTGTTCCACTACCAGTTTGTGATACTTGAGCACAGCAGTCAGCCAGAGCACACTTGACACAATCATCAGTAGAGCCTGATAAGCATTTAGACCTGCCCGGTCCCCTGCGGGCCCCCACTGCTCCCCCTCCCCCTGCCAGCTCCCATTTGTACAAAGAGAAAATTCCAAATTTCTTGCCTGGTGTTCCTGGCTAACTAAGACCTACACTCTGTCCATTAATCCTCCCCACTTCTTACCAAGGAGATGAACTGAATGGCTCACATGATGAGTTCATCTGACATACAGGTTTCAGGGATGGGGGGAAGAAGGATCCAAGGAAGGTTTAAGAGGCAGAGCAAGCCGGGCGCTGGCAGCACATGCCTTTAATCCCAGCACTCAGGGGGCATGGGCAGGCGGATCTCTGTGCGTTTGAGGCCAGCCTGGTCTACAGAGTTAGTTCCAGGACAGGCTCCAAAGCTATACAGAAAAAACCTATCTCAAACAAAACAAAACAACAACAACAAAAGAGGCTGAGCAGATGAACCTGGAGGTGCCTCAGGTGAAAAGCAGGGGATCCATCTACCTTTCCGAGGTGAGTGGACTATGTGAGAGTCACCTGTGAAACACCAGAAGGCAAATCAAGTGACGGATGCTGTGATGGCTATTTAGTTTTTCAGCTTCACAAGATCTAAACACCTAAGAGACAAGACTCTATGCTTATCTGTGGGAGTCTTTAGATTAGGTAGGACGATCCACTCGAAATGTGGGCCGCACCATTCCATGGCCTGGACTATGGAACTTAATAAAAAGGAAACGTCAAGCTGAGTACCAGTATTTCTCTCTCTCTCTCTCTCTCTCTCTCTCTCTCTCTCTGTCTCTGTGTGTGTGTCTGTCTGTCTGTCTGTCTGTCTCTCTCTCTCCTTCCAGACTATGAACGCAACAAGACCAGCTGTTCCATCCTCTTGCTACCAATGCCTTCCCTGCCACGATGTAGCCTCAAACTGTAAGCTAGAGGAAGCCCTTCCTCAAGTTGCTTTTGTCAGGTACTTTGTCATCACAACAAGAAAAGTAATGAATATATATGTTCTGGAAGAGAGCACTCAGGGTGCCTGCCAGAGTTCGACCCACATGAATCTGTTCATTTGTTTCAGTACAAGAGGACACGGAAAGAGAAGGAAACTAGGAAGAGGAGGAGGAGACAGTTTAGGTCAGAGGACCCCCAAATGGGAATCCACATTCACCTACCTGCTCGATCTCCCGGCAGCGCCGACCTAGAGCCTGGTACTTTCTTCTATTTAGTTCCCGTTGGCGACGCCTGCGACCCCGGGCTGCTTCTTCCTCTTCATCCCGCTCCCGGAGTCCTGAACCACCGAGACCACCGGACACAAACTCCACTTCTGTCTCTAGCTCACTCTCCAGGATGTGGCCACCAAACAAGGGAGGCAGAGCCAGCTCTGAGCCTGGTGGCGCTGAGAATTCTTCAAAGCCCACAGCTGCCATGGTCCTGTAGGGCCGATAGGTTTCAGGAACCGTGCATTCGGGCTCTCCAGTCCCTCCTCAGACGCTTGGGTCCAGGTCCCAGCCTTTCTCCCTCACACCCAGGGGTCCAGGCCCCAGTCCCGCTCCCAAACACTCAGGTACCAGACCCTAGCCTCCTTCCTCACAAGCAGGAGTCAAGACCCTACTCTTCCTCCCTCACATCCAGGGGTCCAGGCCCCAACAACCCTCCTCCCTAACACCTAGGAATCAGACCCTATACCCTCCTCTCTCAGACCCTGGAGCCCATGCTCTCCTTGCTCTCAGATCCATGATAGTACACAAACTCCTAATCTTCTACCCTAGGATGCTCCAGCACAGCCCCCAGCACCTCCAAAAAAGATTCTAAAAGAAAGCAACTGCACAAACTACAATCCCCCACCCTCTTTGAGATCGCTTGGGTCGACCGCTTCACATCACGCAGCCGTGTTTTCGGATTTCTCACAAAGGTCAGCTACTTACCCCTCTCTCTGTTCCAGCTCCATTTCTCGGGTCAGGAGACACCTCAAGCCTCAGATAGGAGGAGCCGTACACAAAACTACCTGTCCCATCAGGCCTTGCGAAACAGGAAAGCTTACTGACTTCTGGGAATTATAGTTTCCTACCCCCACTTTAGTTTGCACCTGACTCCGAATTGCGGCTAGAAGCCCTTGGTTTATCCTCTAGCGCCTCCACCGATCGTCTACGTCGTCACCGTCTTTATTCCTGTCTCGTCGCAGTGTCATAGAGCCAGAGCGATTCTCTACTTAACAGGCTCAACCTACAACGTCGCACAAGCTCGTCGAGTCTCACTTGGCGATTCTCCCGGCTGCCGTCCAGGTAGACGGCTGCTAATAAAGTTGTTGTCCAAATGCCACCGGAAATGTCGCGGGAAGTGGCCAATCAGAACACAGATTACCGGCGTCGAAAAGACGTCATCAAAAAACGCCGGCAGCTCTGGAGAAAGAAGATTTCTTAGAAACGGTCGTGAGAGAATCGAATTGGTGAGTGTGTTGGAGAAGGGAGGGCGGGAAGTCCAGCTACTGGGTCTAGAAGAGAAAATGTAGAGGCCGACTTAAATCATAACATAAGTAATCATAAACGTATGAAGCGCCTTAGAACCAATATACAGGACTGCGTAAGTCACATCGTACCGTAGTTTAGACTGGAATGGAGCGTGTGGACCAGACAGGTGGAATGTGAGAGCTGAAGGCAGGGTGAGGGAAAGGGCCAGGTTAGCAAAGGGAATGATTGTTCGAAGGCCCAGAGATGTGGAGAAAAGTTGCCAGGTCAGGTGGTACCTGGAGGGGTGTGCTGTAGGATATGTGGTTAGAAACGGGAGACATCCTCCATGAACAAAGCAAGCGGTGGAGCCTGCGTGCTGTTGGAACTGATGAAGAAGAAACTTTGGGGAGGAGGTCGTCCTTGTGGTAATTTGAAGGGATAGATTCAAGGTGCTGTATTAGGGAACCCCATTCTCACTTTCCTATAGGCCTTGGGATGTCTCTGGCAGATGAGCTCTTGGCTGACCTTGAGGAGGCAGCAGAAGAGGAGGAAGGAGGAAGCTATGGAGAAGAAGAAGAGGAACCAGCAATCGAGGATGTACAGGAGGAGACACAGCTGGATCTTTCTGGGGATTCAGTCAAGAGCATTGCCAAGCTATGGGATAGCAAGATGGTGAGTGGTACCCTATATGTGAATATTCCTGGGAGGAGGAGGAGGGATAGAACAGCAATCCTGGTTTCTGACTGCGCTCTCCTTCCCCATCAGTTTGCTGAGATCATGATGAAGATTGAGGAGTATATCAGCAAACAAGCCAAAGCATCAGAAGGTGACTCCGCCCTCAATTTCCTCTGTTCATTCTTCTGACCCTGCGACTCTTTTGCTCACTGAGGTTTTGATGTCTCTGCCCCCTCAGCTTTCCCCATAGCACTCTTCATTTCATCCCCGTCACCAACCCTCTGAAAATATATTGTATTGTACCCAGTCATTTTGATGGGTGCGTATAATCGCATTCCGTGAGAGGCTGAGACAGGAAGGAGGTACATGAGTTCAGGTCCAGCCTGGGCTACATAGTCAAGTCAGGGTCAGCCTGTCTCAAAAACTCTGTATAAGCTGGGCGGTGGTGGTGCACGCCTTTAATCCCAGCATTCGGGAGGCAGAGGCAGGCGATCTCTGTGAGTTCAAGGCCAGCCTGGTCTACAAGAGCTAATTCCAGGATAGTTAGGGTTGCTGTACAGAGAAACCCTATCTCAAAAAAAAAAAAAAATACATATATACATGGAGCTGATGAGGCAGTGGATCCCTCTGGAGTGACTCCTGTGCTGTGTGCACCAAGGTTGCAGGTGTGGGGAAATTGGACCTAATATTTTTCCTTGTGGGGCCTCTGTCTCTTGAGTACCAGTCAGAGAATCTTGCTCATTAGCCTCGGAGCTTTGGAGAGCCACGGGGGGAGAAAAGGGGTTAGTTTTGGAGCAAGATGAGATCAAGACTAGAGTAGCCTAGAGAGATGAGAGGCAGGAATAAGGATCCTAGGGAGGTTTCTAAGCCCCTAGTGCATGCTTCAGCCCCTCCTCCCTGATCCCATCCAGCTTCAGCTCCAATCTTCCCTAGCTTTGTGACTTAAAAGGGGTGGGTGCCCCTCCCTCACCCACATTCCTTCGTCTTCATAGTGATGGGACCAGTGGAGGCAGCCCCTGAGTACCGAGTCATTGTGGATGCCAACAACCTGACTGTGGAGATAGAAAACGAGCTGAGTGAGTGATGGGAAGGGCCATGGGACAGCTCTGCTTTGTGCCCTTCACTCTTTCTCTGTGCCCCAAAGGGAAGAACAGGCACGAGCCTGGACCTCCTGTTTACTTTTCTTGGACTGCTGCCCTGACTAGGTTCACCTTCTATGACAGACTTACTTACGTAAAGAGAAAGTGTATTCTCCTTCCTAAAGGTCTGAGTAAACAGCGCAGGTCTAGAGTCACCCTTTGAACCCCCTTCAGCAGCCTAACTCTGCCATCTGTTTTATTCTTTCGGGCGATTGCCTCACTTCCATGTTCCTACCAATAAATGGGGAGGGAAGATAGGGCATGGTTGGTTCCTTAATGCCATGATCTGGAAGTTGAAAATGCCAATTCAGTTCACGTCTTGTAGACATTAGAGCAAACTCCCACCTACACATAGCACTGGGGACAGCTAGGAAATGTAGACTTCATGCTGACATCCATACACCAACCCATGATTTGGGGTTGAGAGGTGAAGGTGGGTGTTGGGGATAGGATAGCAGCTGAGTCTGCCTCCCCGCTCAGTGGACACCTGCCCTCCCTGTCCACTTTAGACATTATCCATAAGTTCATCCGGGATAAGTACTCGAAGAGATTCCCTGAGCTAGAATCCTTGGTCCCCAACGCTCTGGATTACATCCGCACAGTCAAGGTGAGTGGAGAGGAGTCTGGGCCCACTAGACGACCATGAAGCCTCGGGGTATAGAGGTGATGGAGAGGCATGCATAGGGCTCTGTGGGGGAGGGACAGGTACTAGAAAGAATGTCTCACACACATCTCTCGCTTCTCTCCTCCCCTTGGTCTTGTGGGAGGATCCCCATTGACCTGGCCCTTGCCTCTGGCTGCCATTGGAGCGGGTGTCCTTTGAACTGGTATCTGAAGGCTGACGTAGTCAGGGACTGCAGCTAGATAAGAGCTAAGATCCCGAGTGGGAACAAACAAGGAGGAAGTGAGAAGAGACAGGTAGGGGAGCTTGGACAGGTCAGAAAGGTCAGAGCACATCAGACACGGAAGGTTTTGGCTCCTCTGGGAGACATGATGGGAGCAGGTGAAGGTGAAAGAGCAGGGGTCCTGTCTCTGTCCAAGAGATGAGGATGGTCTGTCTCTAGTCGTGAGCTCCTGCAGGCTTCCTTAGTGCAGCATGTCTTCCTTGGAGGCCGCTTGCTCAGGTTCACTTCTGGGTCAGCGGAGCAGAGCAGAGCAGGCAGCACTGATGCTTGAAGCAGCAAAGTTGTAAGACTAAAAGGCAAGAGAGGTCTCCAGTATATGGACCTTCGCTTTTCCAAGTTCCTCAAGGGGAGACCTGTGCTAGTGTTGGCACAAATGAACATCTAGAATCTTCTGGGTATTACTACGCTTTCTTTCTTTCTTTCTCCCCTTCCCACCCCAGGAGCTGGGCAACAGCCTGGACAAATGCAAGAACAATGAGAACCTCCAGCAGATCCTGACCAATGCCACCATCATGGTTGTCAGTGTCACCGCCTCCACCACACAGGGGTACGTATACCACATGGTAAGGCCCTGCAAGCCTACCATAAGCCAACTAGCAGCAGAGACCAGAAAGGGCAGGATGGGGGTCATGGTCAGGGTGGTGCTGGCTGAGAACCATGGCCCCTAGACTGACAGAACTTGTAATAGCCCCAGAGCTACACAAGACACACGTGCTTACAAAGCCGAGAGGGTGGGTGGGGCTTATCACCAGTTAAACATGGATCCAGCAGAACTGGGGGCTGTTCCCAACCCTTACCTGCTCCCCAATTCAGGCAGCAGCTGTCTGATGAGGAGCTAGAACGTCTAGAGGAGGCCTGTGACATGGCGCTGGAGCTGAATGCCTCCAAGCACCGCATCTATGAATATGTGGAGTCCCGAATGTCCTTCATTGCACCCAACTTGTCCATCATCATTGGAGCATCCACAGCTGCCAAGATCATGGGTGAGTTCCCAGCTGGGTCCCATGGTCTGGGACTGCTGTTAGATTAGGTTGTCTTGAGACAATGGGGCTTGACGTTAGGAGCTCTATTATATGTCATCTGGGGACTGAGGTCAGCCAGCTTGGCACAGCACATAGTAGAAGCACAGTGACCCCTTCTAACAACAACTGGCTCAAGCAGGTTGCACAGATGATGATGGATCAGCCCCCTCCTGCCAACAGGTCCATTTTGGACCCTGGGGCGGCTACAGAGTAGGAAACTCAGCTCCCTGACCTCAGGCTTTCCTATTGGATGTGGCAGCAAATTCTACCATGTGCTAAGTTTCTTCTCCCAAAAGCTCCTGGAGCCAGAGTCCTTCCCTTCCTTGCAGTGGGATACTCGCAAAGGGAATGTGGTAAAGCCACCATCTTTGCTCACTTAGCTTTGGTCTTGAGTCCTACGGGCCAGGATGCTTATACTCCAAGGGCTGCTGTTTCAGAGTGTACAGATCTGAGACCAAGGTGCTGTTGGGGTTGGTTTCTCCCTATGCCTCTGCTTGGCTCAGGCATGTCTTCTGTGTCTTCATGCAGCCATGCTGCTGTATCTGTATCTTTATCTCCCTTTCTCACAAGGATGCCAGGCAGATAGCACCAGGATCCATCTGACTTCATTTTGTCTTAACCATCTCCTTAAAGATTCTATGTCCTGGGCCAGAAAGATGGCTCAGCAGGTAAAAGTACTTGTGACCCAAGCCTGATAACCTGAGTGTGACCCCTTAAACCCACACAAAAGTAGAGAAAACTGAGTCCCATAAGTGTCCTCTGATCTCCATGCACACTCCCTACACATTCACATAAAAGAACTCTCTCACACATGATCCCATACCCTTCCAGATGCAGTGACTTAGACCAGTAATCCCAGTATTTGGAAGGGTGAGGCACAAGGATTACTTTGAGTTTGAGGCCAGCCTGAGCTACAGAGTAAAATACTGTCTCAAACCAGCAAGCAAATGAAGATGTCTTGGTGTTCTGTTGACCATGTGAAGAGACACCATGGTCAAAGCAACTCTTGTAAAAGAACACATTTAACTCGGGCTTGCTTACATGCTAGAGGCTTGAGCTGTTGTCATCATGGCTTGGTAGCAGGGAGCATGGCAGCAGGCAGGCAGGTGTAGTGCTAGAGTAGTTAGTAGCTGAGAGCTGCATCTTGATCTGCAAACAGAGAGAGATTGGATCTGGCATGGGCTTTTGAAACCACAAAGCCCACCCCCAGTAACATACTTCTTCCAACAAAGCCACAGCTCCTAACCCTTTAAATTATCAAAGAGTTTCGCTTCCTGGTGACTAAGCATTCAAATATATGAGCCTATGGGGGACATTCTTATTCAAATCACCAAGGTACACATGAGCCTCCAGATGTGAACCTTGTGTTCTTCTGACCTCACCTTTTGTTGCAGGTGTGGCCGGAGGCCTGACCAATCTCTCCAAGATGCCTGCCTGCAACATTATGCTGTTGGGGGCCCAGCGCAAGACGTTATCTGGTTTCTCCTCTACCTCAGTGCTGCCCCACACCGGCTACATCTACCACAGTGACATCGTACAGTCTCTGCCCCCAGTGAGTCCTTTACCTTGTGCCCTGCTCCCAGCCCCCATGCCTTATCTGGTTTCGCTGAAATAGCACTCAGGAGCCTGGAGGATAGGACAACATGGGTTGGAATAGCAAGGACACAATTCTGGGGTCACCGCTTGGCAATGAGGATGGTAGGTTGTCTGGAAACTGGGAACCCTGCAGTTGGGTAGCTGGAGTACAGCCCTCAAGAGCCCATTAGTCCGGTGTGAGGCCCGCCTCCTAGAACATAGGGTACAGCTGCCCTAGATGAGAAGTGACTATTGTGGTGGCTTATTTACCTCTAGAGGTTCAGTTTCCTCTCCCCCTTTCCATTGCTCCAGGATCTCCGGCGGAAGGCAGCCCGGCTGGTGGCTGCCAAATGTACTCTGGCAGCCCGTGTGGACAGTTTCCATGAGAGCACAGAGGGGAAGGTGAGGAGAGGACAGGCATCTGTCCCTGGGCTTGGGGTCTTTTCATGAGAAGAGGCTATTTTAGAGAGCTCTCCGGATTAGCAGACAGATGTATGTGTCTGCAACCCCCAATGAGGTCATCACCTTCTCACCTCTGCGCATCGGATGCGTAGGGCAGCTGTACCAAATCACTGTAGATGGAGTGGCTTAGTATACATGTTTGCCAGGTCTGGTAGCTTATGTCTTTAGCCCCAGTACTTGAGAGGAAGAGGCAAAAGATCACTAGTTTGAGGCAGCCTGCACTATATAATGAGTTTCAGGCATATGAGCCTACATAGTGAGATCCTGTCTTTGAAAAAAAAGCACAGGGCTGGAGATGTGACTCAGTAAGTTAAGTTCTTGCATGCAAGCATGAGGACTTGACTTCAGTTCCCAAAAATATAGGGGGAAAAATCAGGCACACTAGAATGATAAAAACTCAGAGAAATTGGGATTCAACCTGAAGATCCTAAAAGCAAAATAGCCAGTCACTGGCTCCTACCTTGACCTCAGTCTGAAGTGGCGATCCTGCCTCCCGGAATCTCAGAATGTGTATTGGGAGCTGTTTCCTCCCACTTTATAATCCTCTCTAGGGCTGGATTAAAGGTGTGTACCACCATGATTAAAGGCATGCACTACCCGATTTCTGTGGCAACTAGTGTGACTACTGAGATTAAAGGTACATGTTGTTGTGGCTACTGGGATTAAAGGTGTGTGTCACCATAACCTGGTCTGTGAGGCTGACCAGTGGGACTGTTTTACTCTCAGATCTTCAGGCGGTCTTTATTTATTAAAATACAATTGAAATGCCACTACAATAGTACATGCCTGTAATGCCAGTGCTGGGGAGGTGGAGTTGGGAGGGTATCTGGGGCTTGTCAGTCAAACCAGCAAGCTCCAGGTTTAGTGAGAGAAATCAGGTGAGGGGTGAGTGTAGAAGCCATCTGATACAAATCTCTGGACTCAGATGTACACACACAGTCTCACAGACTAACATCAGGGTATTAGCTGTACTGTTCCCATTTGTGGGCTTCTGGGAAGAAACATTCCTGCCCCTGTCAGCACCAGAGGCCACCAGCCCAGACAGCATCTCCAGCCTTTCTGACTCTGCTAGTTTGGGACCCCTTGTGACAGTGCGAGGCATTGTCACATCTCAGTCCTTAGCCAAGTCACATCTGCAAAACTCCTTTGCCATGTGAACTCTAGTCACAGATTCTAGAGACCAGACACATGGCACCAAGACAGATCTCTGTGTTGGAGGGGCCAGTGTTTTTGCCCACCACACTAGGACCTGTCCTCTGCTCGTAGGGACATGACTCTAATGGTACCTTCTGTTTTCCTGGGTGGCTCAGGGAGTACTGAGTCTCTGCTGTGTGTCTCACTCTGCTAGAAAGGCCGTCGCATCCTAAGTCAGGGTTCAGTGTCTCTCTCTGCCATTTGCCACTGTCTAGACAAGGCAGTACAACACGGAATTACACAGATGTCAGATGTCTGCCTCCATGGCTCTTTTTTATGTGTGTGTGTGGCGGGGTGGGGGGGTACTGGGATGGAACCTAGGACTTTATACGCTCTAGACAAGTGCTCTATCACTTAGCTACATCCTCAGTGACCCTACTCCCACGCACACTTTTTTTTTTTTTTTTTTTTTTTTTTTTTTGGAGATCTTTTCTCTTCTCTAGTCCAGGAAAGCTTTGAAGAATTTTGGTCCTTCTGTCCCAACTTCCCTGGTAACTGGGATTGGAGGTTGGTGTCACACAGCATTTATGTTCTAGCTGGGACCAAAACACCTAGGCAGTAGGCCTGACAAATCTGTAATGGGTTCAGTAGTGCTGTGTGAATACCAGAGACAATAAGGGGAATTATAGGATGAGGAAGCTTGGGTTCTGACTCTGCTAGGATGTGAGGAAGAACTTTGAGGAGGTTTTACTATGGACCTGAGTGAAGTTAGAATCAGATGTGTGGATGCTTGTGCTCCCCACTTGAGTGTTCCAAGCAGAGGGAATAGTGAATACAAAGAACCAGAGGCTAGAGTTCGGTGAACCCCAGCAGGGAGAAGGGCCTCTGGCTGCTGTGGAGGCACAGAAGCAAGCCAGCTCAGGGTATCTGTGGTGTGAGGTGACACAGTGGATGACATACTGTCTGCTGACTAGGAATACGGGGATACTGCCTGGCCCGCCTGTGCTCAGAGGTCTCAGATGGAAGCAGTTACCCAGAGGGTAGGAGGGCTGAACCAGAGAACCCATAGGGTACCATTCCTGGCCCAAGGAGGACAAACCTGTCTTGGGGACTGTACAGCCAGGTGGGCAGATACACAGTAGACGGGTTGGTGATGAAGACAAGAGGGAACAGTCCACAAGGCTGGCTACAGCTTCTCTCCAACTCCCTGCCCAGGTGGGCTACGAACTAAAGGATGAGATTGAGCGCAAATTTGACAAGTGGCAGGAGCCACCACCTGTGAAGCAGGTGAAGCCCCTGCCTGCGCCCCTTGATGGGCAGCGGAAGAAGCGAGGGGGCCGAAGGTAAGGAGCTCTGGTGGGGCGAAAAGCTGAGAAAGGAGGTGGGGAGGAGGCTGGCACCTTCGCAGTCAACTCCCTATATTCTGTTGACACCTACCTTTCCTAGGTACCGCAAGATGAAGGAGCGGCTAGGGCTGACAGAGATCCGGAAACAGGCCAACCGCATGAGCTTTGGAGAGGTCAGGCTTGCTCCACAGTAGCAGTGGGAACTTGAGGGTTCTCTCTGCTCATCCTGCTGCCATCCCTCCTCTCCACCCTGTAATTCCAGAGCAGACCTGGGGCTATCCCAGCCTCCTCCCTTGTACCTAGCCTCCCCTCTCAAACCACCTAACCCCATGGTGGGTGATCTTTTCAGCTCTGAGCTGGCTGCCCTCCCACCCAGTCCCCCATGCTGCATGTATATCTGACCATCATCCAGGTGGTCTTGAGAGAATCCACTTAGGTGCCATCTCACCTAAGTAACCCATCCCAATTCTTGGCGACTTAATTTGAACATAGGGAGAAATGGCCACTCTCTACCTAGGTCAGGAACTAGTTCTTCACAGGGTTCCCAGCTATCCCAAGCAGAGTTAGACGGGGCTCTTCTAAGGTCATTTAGTGTAGTCAGTTCTCCTGGCTCAGCGGGTACCCATGAGACTGGCTGATTGGAGGCTCCCTGGGTTTTCAGTGGACTGCCCTGGAGGACTGGCTGAATGTAGCCAGCTTCTTAACAGTAGGCCACTCCCATCTCACCAGATTGAGGAGGATGCCTATCAAGAAGATCTGGGCTTTAGCCTGGGCCACTTGGGCAAGTCAGGCAGTGGGCGTGTGCGGCAGACACAGGTGAACGAGGCCACCAAGGCCAGGATCTCCAAGACACTGCAGGTATGTACTGACCCATGGGAGTGGGAGGCAAGTAGGTCATGGCAGTCAGTGAGCCTGGATCATAGCCTCCCCTTTTCCCTGCAGCGGACCTTACAGAAGCAGAGTGTGGTGTATGGTGGGAAGTCTACCATCCGTGACCGCTCCTCAGGAACTGCCTCCAGTGTGGCCTTCACTCCACTCCAGGTACTACACCCTCTCCTACCAGACATGTAGTAGGGTTATTGTGGAGGCCCTGTTGACTTAACACATGAAGAGCTTAGGCATCCAGAGCCACACAGTAAGTGCGAATGGTTGGGAGTGACAGCTGTGACAAGCTCAGACGAACTTTGGAACTGGACCTATGACTCTATCCATGTGATCCAGATACTCTCTGAGCTTCCTAGTCTTTGCTTTGAGATGGCCCCAGTAGTCAGAGTAACCTTAAGGTAGGCTTGAGTATCACACCAGCCCCATATCATTGCACAATGTGAACCACAATGGCCTTGGGTTACTCATAACAGAGGTAGGCAAATGTGTCCCATAATGTGAGCACCTACCTACCATCTTCCAGGCTTCAGGCAGAGTGACAAAAGAGACAAACCTTGCCTTTTAGGGGGTCATGGGTTGGAGAGGACAGATGAATGAGTCAAGTGTATACTGTATTAGAAGGCCATGGGTGCCAGAGAGAAGCAGGAGTGAAAGGTGATGGAGCCAGGGAAGGGCCAGCAAGAAGACTGGAAGCATTCAAGACAATATAGTGCCAGCATTATCACTGTCACGGTGTGGAATTTTCAGGAAACTCTGGTTGGTCATGTCCCTCTGGGGCTCAATTTCCTCATCCAAAACTACACAGGAGTTTGGTATCACCTGAGAAAGCTAACAATCCTGATGTCCAGGCACACTGGGTCAAAATCTCCCAAACTGAAGGAGACTCCAGGGACTATAAACAGTTCCATGTCTGCTGGAGTGGTTCTTTTTTTTTTTTTAATTTTCGAGACAGGATTTCTCCATAGCTTTTGGTTCCTGTCCTGGAACTAGCTCTTCTAGACCAGGCTGGCCTCGAACTCACAGAGATCCACCTGCCTCTGCCTCACGAGTGCTGGGATTAAAGGCATGCACCACCACCACCCGGCTCTGGAGTGGTTCTTACACAGGAGGGAGGCCTGAGCCTCCCCACCTTACCTCTCACCCACTCCCTTGCAGGGTCTGGAGATTGTGAACCCACAAGCAGCTGAGAAGAAGGTGGCAGAGGCCAACCAGAAGTATTTCTCTAGCATGGCTGAGTTCCTCAAGGTCAAGGGTGAGAAAAGCGGCACCATGTCCACCTGAGGGGGGCCCACACCCCAGGTGGCCACCCACTGGAAGGACATGAAGGATTGGAACGTCAGAAGTGATGGACATCCAGCCAGGAAGTTGTTGTGGAGGCAGCCTGTCCTGCTCTGTTCTTGGCTCAAGGCCACAGCATCCAAGGAAAAGGGTGAAAAGCCTTGATCTGCCTCTCCCAGCACCCAGACTGCTGCTACCCCAAATGGGTGGAGGAATTCCTCGCACTCATCTTTTTTACTTACATGGGGAAAGGAAGTGCTTTTTTAGAAAGAGTACAATTAAATGCACAGTGTCAGGCTCTGCCCAGAGGGTGTGGTTATTTGTGAAAGACCCAGAGGAGGCAGAGCTGTGGCATTTCCAGTCCAGGTAGCATGGACCCAGCTGTCTTCTGCTCTTGTCCTGGAATCTAAGAAGATAAAAGCTCTGTGCATTTCTGACATCACCACCCACCCCCTGAGAACCTCAGCATCATGGCCAAATAGTATGGCCACCACAAAGCTCCAGGGCCCGCAGGATTATTGTTCCTCTGGCTAGAAACCTCCTTGGTACAAGATCCACATCTGTACTGTGAGGCATCTAAGAGATCTGGGAAGTATGTGCAGAAAGTGCCTAGGACTGAGCTTAGGGGGAAGCCAGTTATTTTAATCCACGATTGATGAGGGGACCATGCCTGAGTCCTCAGCAAGAGTGAGGCAGATGGGCACCCTGCCCTGGGAGGCACCAATGCCAGATACGCAAAAGAAGCACACACTACCCAGTCTGACTCTAGAATTAATGCTCAGCCAAGGGAAAAAGTAGAAAAAGGGTGGATCATCTTTGGTGTGTTATGAATCTGTGGTTCTGCAGAAGGTAAGGGAGAGTCACAGCTGGCCTCCATTTTCTCAGCTTGAGCTTAACTCTGAGGGTCTGGACATGGACCAGCTGCTGAGGTCAGGACTTCTCTTACTCATTTGTTTGGCAGGTCTGTCTTGGGCTTCTTGGTCCCTGTTCCTCCCTCTGGGCCCTCACCTGTCTCCCCACTCTATCTTGATCCCAATCCCCTGTGGGCCTGCTAGGGATAGCACTTTGTCCATCACTCCCTTTAGAATCCCTGCTCTGTCCCTGCCTGACTTGCATCTGACATTGCCAGTGGTGAGTGGAATGACATAGGAAGATGTGAACCTGCAGAATGCCTTGAGGGCTCTCTAAGACATGGTTGCTAGTTCTAGAGTCCGATTCAGGTTTTCTAAGATAGAGCTAAACGTGTATTTCAGCCTGTAATCGTAGCTACTCAGGTAGAAGTTAAAAGCTACCTGAGCTACACAGTGAGTTCAAGGCCAGTCTGGCTTTGAAAAATTCTGTGTCCAAAAAAGAAATTTAAGTTGGGGAGAGATTTGGAGAGAGTACTTTTGGAGAGAGTACATAAGAACCAGGGGGTGGATCTCTGTGAGTCTGAGGTCAGACTGGTCTACAGATCGAGTTCCAGGACAGCCAGAGCTATACAGAGAAACCCTGTCTGAGAGAGAGAGAGAGAGAGAGAGAGAGAGAGAGAGAGAGAGAGAGAGAGAGAGAGAGAGAGAGAGAGAGAGAGAGAGAGAGAGAGAGAGAGGAGAGAGAGAGAACAACCAGCGTAAGAACCTGAGTCCAGTACTCAGCACCCATATAAAAGGCCAAGAATGGTAGAATGGTAGCATGTGTTTGCCATTCCAATGCTGAGCAGGTAGAGGCAGGTGGATCACTGGGGCATGCTACCCGTCATCAGATGAGTGACCTATCCTAACAAAAAAAGAAGAGCTACTGAGAAGGCTAATTTGGCCTTCATAAACACATGCATGTGCACCTACACACAATACATTCATATGTACACACATTTCAGAAAAGGGAGTTGGCTGAAGAGATTTCTCAGTGGTTAACATTGGCTGTTCTTCCAGAGAATTTAAGTTTGATTCCCAGTACCCATATGGCAGCCTACAGTGGTCTATAATTCCAATCCCAGAAGATAGGACATCCTTTTCTGGTTTCCCTGGCCACCAGGCACACTTGTTTGTTGTTCACCTCAGGGTGCTTGCCTAGCTGTGTCAAGGCCCTGCTGGGTATGGTGGCATACACCTTCAATCCCAACACTCCAGGCAGAGACCAGATTTCTGTGAGTTGGAGGTCATCCTAGTCTACATCGTGAGTTCAAGGCTTACATAAGATCCTTTAAAAAAGGGCAGAAGCTGAGACATGGTGGTAGATACCTGTAATCCCAGCACTTGGGAAATGGAAGCTGGAGGACCAGGAGTTCAAGGTATCCTCTGCTACAAAGCTAGTTCTAGTCCAACCTGTCCTATATGAAACCCTGCCAAAAATGAGGTGAGAGGCAATTGGAATAGTTCAATAGTAGGGTACTTTCCTCTTGTGTGAAGCCCTGGGTTCAAATCTCCCTTCTGTGAAAGAGAAAGTGCATTTCCATGTGCTATTGATGGTACTGATTAAAGGACTATGCTTTGAAGTAAGCACACATTGGAATTATCTCAGGGGAAGAATGATAGCTCGTTCTTATCTCCAGGAGTTGACATAATTTTTCTAGCATGAGCCTGGGTATTTGGACACCCCCCCCCCAACTTCCCAGGTGATTCTAAAGTGCAACTAAGCCTGAGAATCAAAACTCTGTTCTTGAGGTCATCAGCATGCCCTGGGAGCTTGTTAGGAAAAGCAGAACTGGGGACCACCTAGATAAGCTGCATCTTAACAAATCCATAAGGGCTTCCTGATAAGGCTAGAAGCAGCTCCACATTCAGGACCTACACAGAATAACTAAGCTGTACATGAATAACAAACTTGAAAGTTTGGTATGGGGGTGTTAGAAAAATCTGGACGAATACAAGTTTCTAGATTTCACTTTCTTAAGTCTACGTGACCCTAAAAATGTGCATTTAAAAAAAAAACTTATGTGAATGTGTTAGAATAAGTGCACCAGCAGCGGTCAGGTGATGGAGTCATACCCTGGAACTGGTGTTATACAGGCATGTGAGCTACCATGTGGGCACTGGGAACAGAAGCCCGAGTCCTCTGCAGAAAAGTGTATCTTAACTGCCCAGCCATCTCTCCAGCAGAATACACTTTTTATAGGCCATTTCTTCCTCTCGCTTCATGCCATTCTGAGGGGGTGTCCACATTCTCCTCAAGTTTGATTTATTTTAGTTTCCTTCACCTAGGCGGGCAGAGATGGATCTGGCTTCCCAGTTCATGAAAACGTGGTGCTCAAAAAGTTTTCAACTCATCATCTACTGATTCAGCCAAAGGCTACAGAGTGCTTTGTAAGTGTCAGACACTGAGAAATCCAGAGAGGGAGTCCCAAGTAAGTATTTAAAAAAAAAAAAAATCAGAATTTGAACAAAATTAAAGAGGCTCATTTAAGCACTCTACAAGAGTGGTCAGGGAAGTTTACTCCCTAAGAGAAGAATCCTAACAGTTCCAATACGTAGCCGTTACAGATGTAACTGAAGTATGGTAAAGCGCAGTTGCTTCTGCAGCTTCTGCAGCAACAGATTCCTTGCAACACCAAAGGAACGGAGATAGAGGAGAGTGTCCCGCAGTCGGCTTGCCCACTTAACTGGAGGCAGGACAGTCCCGTGCAGACACTTTCTCAGTGCTGTGCATGGTGTTAGTTGTCTCTGATTCCGCCTTTCCTTCTTCCATCCAGAAAGTATTTTGAAAAGAGATATGCCAAGCATAGGCACTTGGGAAACTATTTAAATGAGGATCAGAAAACAGCCTGGATGGCAGGAATAGGAAAGGATGCTAGAGAACCACACCTGTCGGCAGCACCCTCGGTTAATAGCTACCCTATTGGCCAAACTGGAAATAGGAGGGGCTTTCTCGTCTAGCTCCGCCCCTTAGGCCTGCCGGCTCTTTTGATTGGTAGATAACTTGGGCTTAATGCCCCCTCCCAACCCCAGTCACCTGTCCGTCTCCCACTAGGTAAGTGGCCTTTAACACCCACTCTCCATGCCTTCCTTCGTTTTCCCCTACCCACTTCCATGACCAACCAATAAGTTCGAGGCAGAATATACGTCGTAACCAATTACAGCTGCCTTCAAACTTGACGGACGACTTCCCGCCCCTCGCCCTGACTCCTCCCCGCAGCCAATTGATTTAGGAGAAGGGGGCGGACGCATCCAATCAGCACGACACAGGCCTCCTGATTGACACTCGGGCCCTCGCGCTGGCGTGTTGTGCTCTGAGGCGGGGAGGAGGAGGAGGAGCCGGGAAGGAAAACCTGAGCCAATCCAAGCCAGCTGAGCGGGAGGCCAATCGAACGCCGCGCCCTGCAGAGATAAGCCAATCCGAGCAAGGGGGCCGGCCGCATCCTTCCTCGGAACCAATGGGACGCGCCTGACGGCCCAGAGCGACGTGCTGCAGGAGCAATGACGGACCTATATTCGGGGCTCGGGGGCGGGCCGGCGCCAGAGACGAGAAGAGAGGAGGGGAGGCCTCCTCCGTCGCCGCCATCTTGGACCGGGCCCGTTCAGCTTCCGTGGAGCCGTCGGCAGCCGCCGCCGGGCCTTCCCTTGAGCCCCGAATCCCCTACTCGGTCGTCTAGAACAATCCCGGGCCCACTTCCTCTATCAACAACCCAACCCCACTTCCGGCTTTCGCGCCCTCTTATCGCGATAGCGCCCGGGCTTGAGGAAAGAGGAAAAAAAAAAAAGGCGGCTGGCGGGCGCTCGCCTCTGTCTCCCCCTCCTCGCCTGTCGCGATACGCTCCGCAGCGGCGGCGCCAGCTCCTGCGGTGAGAGCGTCAGGCTCGACTGGGCCGGACCCCTTCCCCTCTTTCCCCAGCGTCGTCGGCCGCCTTCCCGCTCCGCGACCCCTCCGCCTGTCGCGACCCGCCGGGCCCTGGCCCTGCCCTGGCCGCGCGCTCAGGCCTGCCTTCAGCTCGGGCGGGCGGGCGGGCAGGGAGCCTCCGCTCTCCTCCCGCGTCCCGATTCCCGCGTGGCAGCGCGCCGGCCCCGGGTGCGAGGTGCCCGCCCTCCTCCGCGTCTGGCCGGTCTTGGAGCGATGGGCGCGCAGCGGGCCGGGGAAGAGGCTTTCAGCTGTGGGTGTGGGGGGCACAACTGCAGTCATGCCCTCCCCGGGAGCTCCCTTTAGGAGCGTGGCCTCTCTGCACCCGAAAGCTCCAGTTTGTTGGCGTCTTGATAGGGGGAAGCCTCTTTGGAAGAGATGGATCTGGTGGAGGAAAAGTCCCCAAGACCCGAGGTTGCAGCTCCCGTTGTGAGTTGGAGCCTAAGCCAAAGTTTCCACCTTGTCCTCACAGCTCTGGCAGTGAAGTCTCCTAGATGTCCCATTCCACCAGCCTTATTTTAAAGGAAGCATGTTTTTTTAAACACTCCTTCCCCAAACCTTGGATTCAAGACTGTCCACCGTCTAGCTCACTTCCTGGCTTCAGGTCTTTTCCATCTTTGAGGTAGGGTATCAGCGGCCTCTAGCTTTGGGGATGCAAGCTCCACTAAGGTGCAAGCTGTCGGCCTCCCTGGATGTGGTTTCCTAGTGGTGTCAAGTCTACTGGTATTGCTCTGTGTGCTGGGAGCTGTTTAGCTCTCCTCAGCCTGTGTCGGTGGAATGTGAGCTCCCGAGCTCTCAGTTATTGGTATGCTATTGTTGGGGACAGTTGAAGCACCTCTTCTCAACAGCTGCATCTCAGTTCTGTGACTGTCAGTTCTTAGGATTCGATCTCTCCTCACTGTCTTCACCTTCTCCCCTCATCACATGGGTTATCATCTCCCTGCACTTCTCTCCCCTAATTGAAATACACTGGGGGAAAGCCTCGGACCAGAGCTAGATACCTACCCTGTAGGAATGCAAAGGTCCCTCGCCTAAGTCTCCTGCTGTGCAAGGGGTGGCCTTTCTCCCTATACTTGGGTTGTCTTTGTTGGGTAGTGTTGTCACCTGCAAGGTGAAGTTCCTGCCTTCTTTGGTATCAGCTTCCCCCTCTCCTGCATTTGAGATAGCTACACCCCTGTGTGCTTTGAGGCTAGGATACTCTTGCCTGGCTAGTATGATTTACTCCTCTTGTGATCTTTCTGAGGGTTTACAGTGAAGGTTCTTATGCCGTGTCTGGGACTTGGGGGAGAGAACACTGTGGTCACTTTGCCTACAACTAAAGATTAGGGATGACTTTTCAAGGTGTGGTTCCTCATTCCCCACCTTTGGTGTTGGGCCTCTCCAGGGGCTACAATTACCTCTGACCAGAACCTACTTTATCCACCCAACGGAACCCCCATGTGGCGGTGCCAGGGTCCATGGAGGACCAATGCTGCTTGCCACCCCTCCTGGCTTTAGTGTGAACCCTCTTAGCTGCAAGATGCCTTGTGCTATGCTCCAAGATGCTTGTGTGGCCACTCCACAGCACCAGCCTTCAGGATTAACGTTATGCCCCTCATCGGGTCTGTGTATGCCAATCTTGAAACCGGTGGGGAAAAGTTCTGGAAGTTGTTTTGTTGACTCCTGTTGTGAGTCCTGATTTCAGGATGTGCCACAGTCTTGGACAGAGAGCCATGATTGAGCCTCCATCTGGGCCAAGAGGTCCAGCTTCCTCCACGCTGTCCGCAGCCCCTCACCATCTGTGTATATGTATGCTTTGTGTGAAGGTGCTTGCCTACTTCAAAAGGGCCCTGTGGTGATGCCTCCTAGAGAAGGGTCTTGGAAAATGGCGTGGGCAGTCTTCTGTGGCGGCACCTATAGTTTCAGACTCCAGCACTAACTTCCTTTCTGGCTTCTGAGGTATGGGTGCCCTCTTGGTGGGGAGTGTTTTTTTGTGGAGAGGTTAGCAGAGACTCCAGCCTCTAGAGTAGAAATTCCTGGGTATGTGGGCCTTGTCTACTCTGGAACAACAGCTTCTTGCCAGGCAGAAACTCTTCTCTAATCACAGCTTTGCCCATCTTGATGACTGAAGCATTACACCTGTTCTTTTTCTTTATTTGCTTGAATTACTTTCATTCTATGTGTATTTTCCCTCCCCGCATGTAAGGGCACTGTGTATGTGCTGTCCCTGAGAAGCTATTGTTTCCCCTAGAACTGGAGTTGCAGACCCTTGTGAGCTGTCATGTGGGTGCTGGGAACTGAACCTGGACTGTCTAAAAGAACAAGTGCTTTTACCCAAGACATCGCCAGCTCTTAAATTTTTTTTATTTTATATAAATATATATAATAGACCGCCCGACCTATTATATATATTTTTAAAGTTGTATTTTTGGTATGTGCATGGTTGGTATGACAAATGTGGGGGGTCAGAGAAAAACTCTGGGAAGTTGGTTCTTTGCTTTCACTATTTGGGACTTAGGGATTGAATCCAGATCACCGGTCTTCATAGCAAGTACCTTTATCTACTCAGTCATTTTACTGGCCCTTAGTTATTTTTTAAATTTGTTTGTTTCGCTGGGCGGTGGTGGCGCACGCCTTTAATCCCAGCACTCGGGAGGCAGAGGCAGGCGGATCTCTGAGTTCAAGGCCTGCCTGGTCTACAAGAGCTAGTTCTAGGACAGGAACCAAAAAGCTCCGGAGAAACCCTGTCTCGAAAATCAAAACAAAATAAATAAATTTTTTTTGTTTGGTTTTTTGAGACTGTGTCTCTATGTAGTCTGAGATGGCCTGCAACTCACCATGTAGAACAGGCTGGCCTTGAGATCTATCTGCCTGCGTCTTCCAAGGACTGGGATTAAAAGGCCAACCCTGGCCCAACATTTTGTTTCTTTGCTTGTGTTTATTTATTTGGTGTGTGTATGCGTTTTAGCACATGTATACATGTGAAAGATGGAAGACACCTTTTGAGAGTTGATTTTCTCTTTCTACCATGTGAATCCTGGAGATTGAATTTAGGTTGTCAGGCTTGGTTTATGCTGATCCTACTCATTGGCCCTTGTTGCCCCTTTTTTTAGCGCCTTGTTTCTAGCCCCTTTAGTATTTCTGTCATTTTATACTGCCACAGTACTGTATTCTTACTGCAGGGCCGTATTACCTCCTCTCCTGTGCTGCTTCAGTCCCAACTACTTCACTGTGAGATTAGGGTAGGGCTTCACCTCTTATGGTTGCAGTATCCGCCCAGAACCCTTCTGTAGGCTCTTGTTTAACATTCCTTCCTTCCTTGGTGTAAAAAGAGGCTTTTCTGTGCTGGTGGATATTAGAGCCAAGACTCATTCCTGGTCAAGATCCTGAACACCTCTTGTTGATTCCATGCAAGGTCCATGGACCAGAGAGGTACCAATTGGTCTCCTAAGTGGGATTCTTTGCTGAGTCCTTTTGCTAGTTGCTTTATCTTCCTTAAGATTCCTGGTTTAAGCCGGGCGGTGGTGGCGCACGCCTTTAATCCCAGCACTTGGGAGGCAGAGGCAGGCGGATCTCTGTGAGTTCGAGACCAGCCTGGTCTACAAGAGCTAGTTCCAGGACAGGCTCCAAAACCACAGAGAAACCCTGTCTCGAAAAACCAAAAAAAAAAAAAAAAAAAAAAAAAAAAAAAAAAAGATTCCTGGTTTATAGCCGGGCGATGGTGGCGCACGCCTTTAATCCCAGCACTCGGGAGGCAGAGGCAGGCAGATCTCTGTGAGTTCGAGACCAGCCTGGTCTACAAGAGCTAGTTCCAGGACAGGCTCCAAAGCCACAGAGAAACCCTGTCTCGAAAAACCAAAAAATAAAAAATAAATAAAAATAAATAAAAAAAAAAAAAGATTCCTGGTTTATGGTGTGTCAGATAAGAGTGCTGTTTTTGTTTGTTTTGTTTTTGATAGGTCCTGTGCTGTAGAGATTTTAGGTTCCCAGGTGCCACCCATACCTACCTCTCCACAGAGTGGGATTCCACAGAGTTAATTTTTAAAATCCTTGCAGAAAAGGTGCCAACCCCATCCTCTTCAGGCCTCTTTTTCTAAAGCCTGCTCTGTAATGTCCCTTGGAGTAGTTGCTAGCCATCTGTGATTAGTACAAGTGAATGAGCCAGGAATAGCAGTGCACTCTCTAACCTCAGCATTAGGGAGGTCAAGGCAAGAATATGGGTTCAAAGCCAGCCTGAAGTGTTTACTAAGACCCTTTCTTAGAAAGGGAAAGACTGTTTTTCCATTGCACTGGCTGTAGTACATTAAACTGACTCTGAAACATTTCCAACCTGCATGTTTTGTTTAGAATATTTCTCTGGGTATTTTCCTTGGTAGTAAGATCCCTCATTATGGCTGCCCACCAGGTTGAAATTCTTGGTCGTGGGAATAGGACAGTTTCTGCTATTATGGTTGAGAGCTGCTTTGGGGCACCCCTGTCCTGTTTAGTCTAGTTCTCAGAGACTTGCTTGTTAGTATACTCTGGGCAGGGTGGGGCGGGGGCAGCTTCTGCTAGCAGTTCAGAAATCCTCTTCACATGACCCTCCCTCTCTGTGTTCCTCTGTTTCAGAGTCAAGTTTTGTAGTGTGGATTTCTCTACATATAGACCTCCCCTCTTCAGTCCTTTGTCCTCTGGCCCCTCTAAGCTCACCTTCCTTCAGAATAATAAGAGGTGTCCCTCTGTGCGTTTTGGTTTCTGCCCTGTTGGGTTCATGTTTCTGAGTCTATCTGATCCAGAATTCTTCCATGTGTGCGGATCTGCTCTCTCACAGCTAAGGTACTTCTTTACTATCTTATCTTCATAAGCTTTCTATCTTCTCCCAGCCCTCTTTGAGGTGCTACTTCCTGCTCCCAAGTTTCTATAACCATTTTTAGTGTCAGACACTTCTGGCCAGGAACATTATCTTTTGGGGCTCCAGGATTCTGCGTGAAATAAATTTCTTGAAAGTGTAAGATCCTCTTGTTTGATGCTGTGTCCTTCATGAGCAGGATCAGGTCTTCATAGCTGGAGAAATCCCCCGTCACTCTTCCCCTTTAGTTCACACCTGCATACACAGTATCTCATTCGTGCCAGGAGTTGCCAGCCTCATGTATTTCCCGACTTGCCTGGAGTGGCCTCTCCCAGTCACCTCTGGTCCCAACCCGTTTAGAGTCTTCAGTTAGGGTTCATACCTCCATCTGAGCAGTCCGTCTGTATGCTGCATGTGCTGTAGTGTCATCTAGAGAACAGATACTCTGTACTAAAGAAAGGTTTGCTCCCTAAGTCAGAGGCCCACAAATAAGATACAGCATTCTTTGTTTCAGCAGTTTCCCAGAATCCAATCTGCCCGTCTCTGTACTGGGCTATTGAAGGAATGTAGGAACAGGCCAGATCTTCTTATCAGATAGGAAATGTAGCTGGGGATGTAGTTAGATGAATGAATGCTTGCACGTGCAAGGCCCTGAGTTCTGTTATCGGGTAGGGAAGAGGGCAGGTAACTGTTTCTTCCCTCTACCATCCTACCTACTCCATGATTGCCACCATGTCTCTGGGTTTAAACTAGCCACAGAATAGATGTTAAATCCTACCCAATTTTCCCCAGCAGCGTCCATTTCCAAGGGAGTATGAAGAGAGTTCGTCTGTAGGGCAGGGAAGATGGCGGACAAGCGCAAACTCCAAGGTAATAGCCTGCCTGCTGTAAATGTGACCACAGGCCCCCTTTTCCGGGAACTTGTCTTTGAATATTTGTTGCCTTGTCAGGATCCTAAGTCTTCTTCTCTGTCTAGGTGAGATTGATCGCTGCCTCAAGAAGGTGTCCGAAGGCGTGGAGCAGTTTGAAGATATTTGGCAAAAGGTACATAGCCTAGAAACCTCAAAATCTGGGTCTGTGGGGAGAACCATCAAGAGGTTCAAAGTCTCAGGGTGTTGACCAGGGAAGCATCCCTAAGATCAACTATGGGGAGGGGTCCTAGATTTCTCAGCCAAGGAAGAGACTGGACCTTTACTGCTATGACGAGTTCTGGGCAGCCACTCTCACATTGACTGCTGAATTCTTCATCCCTCAGCTCCACAATGCAGCCAACGCGAACCAGAAAGAAAAGTATGAGGCTGACCTAAAGAAGGAGATTAAGAAGCTACAAGTGAGGGGGCTGGGGCTGGACTCTCTTTGTCCTGTGGGAGGAGGGATGGGGAGAGTGGACTGCTGGGTCCCAGGGAGAAGAGGTCACTGAGGGCCCCAACTCCTACGCCTACAGCCTAATATTTTGCTGCTTCTCTCTTCAGCGGCTGAGGGACCAGATCAAGACATGGGTAGCATCCAACGAGATCAAGGACAAAAGGCAGCTTATCGAAAACCGCAAGCTCATTGAAACGGTAAGAAATCAAAGCCAGGGGCTCGGTGGGGTTGTGGTATGATCAGGTTCCTGGGACGCTAGAAGGCAGAGCAGCCTTCTAGGAACTGCCACTCCAGACTCCTGGGAAGATTAATGTCTCCACAACCAAGGGAAGGACAAAGACGAGGGTTCAGTCTAAGAGATAAGGTTCCCAGGCTGTTTGTAGCATTGCTGGCCCTTAGAGCTCCTATCTCATCTTTGAGAGCTCTCCACCAACTGTACTCTCCACAGCAAATGGAACGGTTCAAAGTTGTGGAACGAGAGACCAAAACCAAAGCTTATAGCAAGGAGGGCCTAGGTCTGGCTCAGAAGGTGGACCCTGCTCAGAAGGAGAAGGAAGAGGTTGGCCAGTGGCTCACGGTGAGTTGGGACAAAGAAAGAAGTGAGCACATGGGCCCAGACTTAAGTATATGTCAGGGACTTGAGGATGAACCCCTATTCCCTTCTCTCCCCCCAGAACACCATTGACACCCTAAATATGCAGGTGGACCAGTTTGAGAGTGAGGTGGAGTCACTGTCGGTACAGACACGCAAGAAGAAGGGCGACAAGGATGTGAGTGAGGGGAGAAGCACACCCACAGGGTAGGGGTGGATGTGGCCTGTGTACAGGAAGCCTCTGGAAGCTTATGGGAATCTAGTTCTGGGTGCCAAAAATATATCTGGGGTAGAGATTGGAGAAAGCAGGATGGATGAGGCAGCCTAGCCAGCTGAGTGGTATAGGGAGGAGGTAAGACAGAATCATGGGATATTTGTTAGGGCTGGTTTGAGTTGAAGATAGACTTAGGTTCAGCAGGGACCACTGAGTGAGACATGGAGGGTCAACCAGATTGGGAAGGTACACAGCACCCCAAAGATTCCAGGTTCTCCTTTGAGGTGGGGTGTCCTTGGGAAACCAGTGGCAATGGTTTGGACCAAAGACATGTGTTAGGGTCCTGGATCCTACAGCTGTAGGATTGTAGAGTGTGAATTCAAAGGGCTGTATATTTAATGGTGTCACCAGAGAAGGAAGTTGGGATGGGAAATGAGAGATATGTCATGATTGGTGAGAGATTTGAGAATCAGAGAGGGAAAGAGTGGGTGTCATTAACAAAAGGAGGAATTTGGAACTGGCACTAAGGTGTCGTGTGGTAAAGGGAATTGGAACCTTAGGAGGAGCAGGAGCTCCTCTTATTTATCCTTATTACTATTGCAGTGAAATGGGATGTATATTCCAGGCAGAGGTCAGAACAGTGGGGGAGGGCTGGGTGAGACTTGCTGACAGGTGAGCCAGATAGAGGCCAAATGTAGGGCTAGCACAGACAACAACAGATTTCTAGGGATCTCCAGAGCCCAAAGGGGTTTGAGGAGGGAGAAGTGGGACCCTGAGATGCCATAAACCTCAGATTGGTCCTCACTGGGACGGGGGGTGGGCAGACTCCTCACTGCCCCATGCTAGGAGGGGCTGGAGTGGAGTTTTTGGGGTATCCTGGGGATGGGGGACTGAGGACAGGTTCTGTGGGGGCAGGAGGGCCAGGCAGGTGCTCTGCAGCCCCTGAGCCTGGCCCTGGGCTCGCCAGCAGAAGCAGGACCGGATTGAGGGCTTGAAGCGGCACATCGAAAAGCACCGCTACCATGTACGCATGCTGGAGACCATTCTGCGCATGCTGGACAACGACTCCATCCTGGTTGACGCCATCCGAAAGATCAAGGATGACGTGGAGTACTACGTAGACTCGTCCCAGGACCCTGACTTTGAAGAGAACGAATTCCTCTATGACGACCTGGACCTCGAGGACATTCGTGAGGCCCTGGGCTGACCTTCATGGCACAGAGGGTGAGGGCAGGAGGCGTGGTTGAGCCAGCTAAGCATGCTGCTCCCCTGCCCCCACAGCACAGGCGCTGGTCGCCACCTCCCCACCCAGCCACAGCCACATGGAGGATGAGATCTTCAACCAGTCCAGCAGCACGCCCACCTCAACAACTTCCAGCTCTCCCATCCCACCCAGCCCAGCTAACTGCACTACGGTGAGGGTCTGGGGTTATTAATAACTTGGGTTCCAAGAGGGTGGGCATGGGGATATCACAGAAGTCCAATCTTCCCCTAGAGAGAGCAGCTAAGGAAGTAAAGTCTATAGGCCTTTTTTTTTTTTTTTTTTTTTTTTTTTTTTTTGCCTCTGAGGCCCTTGCTAGTGTGGAATGAATATAAAAAGTCGAAAGATAGACCCTAGGTTCCCACTCAGGTTTGCCGTGCTTGTTTTAGGTGGGGGTGCTAGAGTGTGGGATGCTTGAGGACCTGAGCAGCTGGGTGTTTCTTCTCTGACAGGGATCCTGGTTTGAAGTCTATAAAGAAAGCAAGTTGCTGGGTACTTCATAGGGTGGGAGTGGGTGCTGGCTCTCAGAAGATAGTACTAACGAGCTCAGATTTAGGTGTTTCCCAGAATTTCAGGTTGGGACAGCTGTGGGTCACAAGGCCTGTCAGATGGGCCTTTGAGAGATTAAGAGCACTAAGGGCCCTCCTGGATCCCTAAAGGATTGCCCTTTGTTTTGGCACCCTGGAGGTCACATAGTTTCTGACTCTACTTCCCCTACATCAGGAAAACTCTGAAGATGATAAGAAGAGAGGCCGCTCAACAGATAGTGAAGTCAGTCAGGTGAGTCCAAGTCTGACTGATGTCTTGTCACTTGTTTATTTAGTGGTCCTTTAAAGTCCTGAAGCTGGAGTGCTGGCCACAATGCTGGGCTCTTGGGACAGTAGCATGCAAGAAACAGTGTCACCCTGAAGACAGGCTGATGACTGGTGCTGTGGTTGAGGTGGCCTATGTTCTGGCCCGCAGAGGAAGACTGGATGGTACTGTGGGCAGCAGCAGGTCACAGTGGGGGCTGTGGCAGGAAGCTTGGAAATATGAGAGGTGGACCTTTTAGGACCGAGGACCCGGTCTTTGTAGGCCATTTATGAAAGTGATAAGAAAGTCAGACTGCTTATCTTGTGCTGGCTGCAGGAAGTAGTCCCTGCGAGAGGACTTCTCCTTAGGAAACAGGAATGTTGTAGGAGCAGAAGGATCCCAAAGCCTCTGGAGTGATTGAAGTGATATTCCCAGGTGGGAGGGACCTCAGTGGGCACCAGGGTTGAGGGGAACACCAAGGGTAATGGAGTATGGAGTGAGGGAGACTGGGGAAGGGGCTCCTGGGAGTGGGCCCAGCTCTGCCACAGGCCCCCTGACTGTCAGCAGTGATCCCAGGAAAAAAGTGAACAGCCAGTTCCCTTTGGTACGTGGTAAGTGAGGTTCAGAAGTCCAGAAGGAGGTTTAGCGTGGCAGCCTTGTTGTTGGAACTTCCTGAGATAGGGATTTCCTGGTCATTACACTCTGGAGCAGTGTATTTTACAGTTCTGTGACTATAATGGACCTTTAGCTGACATTCAGAAGTATTCTGGCTATCCCAGTTCCCTTACTCTTAAACATTTAGGCTGATCCAACTAATCCCAAATTGAGATTTTTTTTTTTTGAGGGGGTTGTTTTTGTTTTGTGAGAGTATCTCAGTGTGGCCTTGGCTGGCCTGAACTTGCCTAACAGACCAGGCTAATCTCAAACTCATCTGCCTGTCTCTGTGTCTCAAGTGCTAGGATCAAAGGCATGTACCACTACTCCACATCTCAAATTGAGGGTATTTAAGTGTTTCCACTGGTCTCTTTTTGGTTTTTTGAGACAGAGTTTCTCTGTATAGCTTTGAAGCCTGGCCTCGAACTCACAGAGATCCATTTGTCTCTGCCTTCCAGGTGCTAGTATTAAAGGCATGCGCCATCACTGCCTGGCATGGTCTCTGTTTTAACAAGATCATGTGGATCTTGTGGATCATGTGGGCTACAGGGGGCAATGTCCAGCAAGGTCTTGGGACAGCTGAGTGGGCTGGAAATAAATAGGTCTTAAACATGAAGGCAGTCACGTTCTCTTAGGTGCCTTGAATAGTGTGGACAGTTGATAGCAGGTCAGAGAATATGTGGGGAGGCAGTAAGAGGCTTGTGGGTAGTGGACAAGTTGGTCTAGTACCTGACCCTCTATTCTTTCTTTCCTGCAGTCTCCAGCCAAAAACGGCTCCAAGCCTGTCCACAGCAACCAGCACCCCCAGTCCCCAGCTGTGCCGCCCACCTATCCCTCTGGCCCCCCACCTGCCACTTCTGCCTTGAGCTCCACCCCTGGCAACAATGGGGCCTCTACCCCAGCAGCACCTCCAAGTGCCCTGGGCCCCAAGGCCAGTCCAGCTCCCAGCCACAACTCGGGTACTCCTGCCCCCTATGCCCAGGCTGTGGCCCCACCCAATGCCAGCGGGCCCAGCACTGCCCAGCCCCGGCCCCCCAGTGCCCAGCCGAGCGGGGGAAGTGGTGGTGGCAGCGGAGGGAGCAGCAGCAATAGTAACAGTGGCACAGGCGGAGGGGCTGGCAAGCAGAACGGTGCCACCAGTAAGTGGAGGCCAGTTTGGGGGACAGGGCAAGGTGGGCAGTGGCTGACAGCCTGTTTACACTTGCCCTTCTTTTCCCCAGGCTACAGTTCAGTTGTTGCAGACAGCCCTGCAGAGGTGGCCCTGAGCAGCAGTGGGGGCAGCAGTGCCAGCAGCCAAGCCCTGGGGCCTACTTCAGGCCCTCACAACCCAGCTCCAAGCACCTCGTGAGTTCTGGGGTGGCAAGGTGTGGGCACTGGCTCTCATGCCATCCTTGCTGCAAGGCTCCAAGTTGTGTCCTTTTTTGATGGTGTCCAGTGCACTCTGCCTTCACCTCAGCAAGGGTTTCTTTCTGTCCCTGCTTACCACCTGGGATGTGTATACATTAGTTCCCAGCCTTGTCCTCTCTTTTACTGATTTTTTTACTCTGGGTTTGAGACTGCTGTCTCTGCATTTCTGTTCTTTGTTCTGAGGCAACCTGTCTGACATTGGTGTGGGGGCTTATTTTCCCTTTTCCAAGTAAAATGTCCTAGTCCTCCATTTCTCTAACATGACATCAGATTACTTCAGCTGTTTCCAAACAATGCTAAAAGATCTGCCACCTTGCCCCCGACATTAGCAGTCCCATTGGGAGTACACCTTGGCACCTTGTGTGTCTGTGCAAGGCTACTTTATTCATATATATATATATTCATATCAGTTTATAAATAGATTTATTCTGAATCTTGCCCCAGTGTTCCCCCTTCTTTTAAGCTGTTAAGGGATCCTAAATCCTGCATTCCCAACTCAGTACCTCTGCTGAATGGAAGAGGACCCTAGAGATTGGTTCTGCTCCTGCCCACCCCAGCTGTCTTACCTTCAACTGCCCCCTTTGGAGCCCATTTTCTGTACTCATTCTCTAGGGACCCTAATCTGAGTCTCCTCCATTCTTTACCCAGAAAGGAATCCAGTACGGCAGCCCCAACGGGGGCTGGGAATGTGGCTTCAGGCTCAGGGAACAACTCAGGGGGACCCAGCCTCTTGGTGCCATTGCCTGTGAATCCCCCCAGTTCTCCAACGCCCAGCTTTAGTGAGGCCAAGGCAGCTGGCACCCTGCTCAATGGTCCTCCACAGTTCAGCAGTACCCTGGAAATCAAGGTGAGCTCCTCAGATGTGGGCCCTGAGCCTATTCTGGAGCACGAAATCCAGTGTGTCTACTTTTCTAGTGGGGATAAAAGCATCTTAGAAGTTCTCCTGAGTGGGTGATAGGGCTTTAGCATGGTTTTGAGGGGAGAAGAAATAAGTGACACACTGTGGAGAGGCTTCTGTGAGGCTGTGGGTGGGATGAGGGAAGAATAGGATGATGGACTAGGCCTTATTGGCTGTGACTAGTACAGAATGAGTCCCCTCCAAGAGAGCTGGGGTGCAGGTCTGTGGGTGGGCTTTGGTGATGGAAGGGTTGCACAGAGTGGGAAGAAGAGCCAGCCCTAAGCTGTTTCATCAGGGAAAGCAAGCAGTGTGGGGGCTGTAGACCCAACCCACTGATGTTCCCAAGGAGATTGAATGCCCAGGGGATGGCCAGCACCCTTAAGGCAACAGTAGAGCCTGCAGTCCTGCCAGCCACCTCCCTCAGGATGCCATATTACTGTGGGCAGTCCAGTGGGGGTGTTCCTTCAGCATATAATGTCTTTATAGCAGTGTGTGCTATGGCCTGTTCACTGTGTTTTGTAGGGTACGGTTTCCTCTGGAATGTATCGTGGACCCTGGACAGAATTACACAGTAGAGAATCAGTGGTCCATTTTCTGATGGTGACCTCAGATGTGCAGCTTACGTACAGCCATGGTGTTATAGCATAATATAGGTAGATCTTGCAAATAGGGAACTGGAAACAGAAGAGTAGGCAGAGTGTACAGGTCCCATCAGGCTTTGCATTTTTGTGTAACCCAGTCTCTGCTCCAGGTCCTAAGGCTCATCCCCTTTTTCTTCCTAGGCCCCTGAACCTCTGAGCTCTCTGAAATCCATGGCAGAACGGGCAGCTATCAGCTCTGGTATTGAGGACCCAGTGCCAACCTTACACCTAACAGAGCGAGGTGATAATCATGGGATGGTGGGGAGGGCAAAAGCCAAGAAGAAACTGAATCCATCCTCATCATTGAGGGGCCTGGTGCCCCATCCCTCCCTACAGACATCATCCTGGGCAGCACATCAGCACCCCCCACCTCAGCCCAGCCACCCCTGCAGCTCTCAGAGGTGAACATACCATTGTCACTGGGTGTGTGTCCACTGGGGCCAGTGTCCCTCACCAAGGAGCAGCTCTACCAGCAGGCCATGGAAGAGGCCGCCTGGCACCATATGCCCCACCCCTCTGACTCCGAGCGCATTCGGTGAGGGGCTGCAGAAAGGGGCTGGGGACCGGGACTCCCAGTCTGAGGGAGGAGCTGGTTCCTGGGCCTTGAGAGACTAGGTAGAGTACTCATCTCAAAGTGCTGAGGACTTGGCTTGGGGCTCCTTAGAGCAGGCTGAAGTGTGCTTCAGAACACCCTCCTGCAGGCAGGACAGGAACTGGAAGTCACCTGGTACTAAGTTCTCTCTGGTTCACAGGCAATACCTCCCCCGGAACCCTTGCCCGACGCCCCCCTACCACCACCAGATGCCACCCCCACACTCGGACACCGTGGAGTTCTACCAGCGCCTGTCAACCGAGACACTCTTCTTCATCTTCTACTATCTGGAGGTACAGCAGGGCCCCCGGGGCAGCCTCGGGCCCCTCAGCTCCGCCGCCACCGCTGCCATCCCCCCTCGGGCTGGAGGGGCGAGGTGGGTGTCCCACTGCGGCCACTGGGACCGCACCCTTCCCCATCCCAGGCCCCCTCAAACCTGTCCAGTCCCAAGGCATTCTAATTGCTCAGACTAAGGAAAAGGCTGCAGGCCCTAGGCTGTGTACACACTCAACTACCAAGAGCTCTCAGCTCCTGGTAAACCCTTTAGTTGAGGATAGCCTTTGAACTGCAATAGGTACTCAGGCCCCCCTAGAGACCTCTAGGGAACTGTCTGACCTTTCAATTGCAGCGAGTCAGCCCCTTCCCATCTCCCTTTGAGTTTTCTACATAGTCTCCTCTCAGCTTTCATTATGCATTAGTTTCTCTTCTTTCTCAAAGCTTTTCTGAAAGCAATTCTCACCTCCTGTCTCATTTTCTTCTGACCATGGTATGTTTGTGCTCCCAGCACTGTCTGCAAATGGACTCTCCGCCCCACCTGGTCTGTGGTGGGGGTCTGGGTCTAGCCCTGATGCCCTGCCCTATCCCCCATTCCCTACCCAATTTGAATACCCCCTGATCTTTCTCTGCATTTTCTCTTCCAGGGAACCAAGGCACAGTACTTGGCAGCCAAGGCCCTAAAGAAGCAGTCCTGGCGATTCCACACCAAGTACATGATGTGGTTCCAGAGGCATGAGGAGCCCAAGACCATCACAGATGAGTTTGAGCAGGTGAGGGCCCCGCCTGCCCTGGTCTCACTGGGGTACGGTTAGTGTTCCCAAGCCCAGACTTGCTGCTGGCCTTTGATATTCAAGCACAGTCCTATAGACTGACCAAACAGACCTCCCACACTCCTGGGATGCGGTCTCTCCATTTGTCCACTTCTTAGTGCCATTGTTACTTCTTCCAAAGAGAAAACTTTCCTTGAGCTGCTGTCTCTATCATGCAGCCCTAGGTACTTAGTTGAGAGTGTGGGATTTTATATTTATAGTTGGCATCTCCCAAACCTGACCTCATTGACCCCTTATTTTCCTGGCAACCAGCAGAACAGGGACGGAGCATAATTGGAAGGAAGTCTGTTTAGGCAGCCTTCTCCAGTCTCAGTCTTTAGTTGATTGGAAACTCCACTCTCCCTAAATACCTCAAAGCCAGCTGATCTGGGTTTGAGCCCAGCTTTCGCTGGATGATCTTGGGCAAATCAAGCGAACCTCTCTTCGTTTGTTTCTCTCTCTGTAAAAATGGGAGTAACAGTACCCATCTCATGCAGTTGTTACAAGGATTAAATGAGTTAATAACGTGTAAGTACCAATGGTGCCTGCGATACAGTGAGCGTCACGGATTTCTTTTTAATTGCTTTCAGTTGGTGTGTTCCATGGTGGCTTTCCCCGTACACATTTCCCCGTACACCTACACTTCCGGGTGCCAAGCTGGCCTTCACTGGTCCCCATTCTTACAGAACTCTATTCCATTTCCTACATCCTTCCAGACCATTTTGAAGCATTTCAGACACTTGACTCAGCTTCTTTCTTTTGCTGTATCATCTCCAACCTCGATTTCAGACTTCTTGTCCTTCCCTGGTTTGGTCCTGGAATACATCTCAGGGCACTGAGTCACTAGACTCAGTTACGATGAAGTGTGTGTCACTGCAGAGCACTTGGATATGGATGCTGTGCATCTGTCACACTGCAGGCCACCTGTTGTCCCCATTCCTCAGGGTCTGAACATGAGCGTGGGCCTCACGGCTGTGTCCTCCGAAGCTGTAGAGAAAGCCTGCAGGCCCACCGGGAGCTTGCCCTCTCTGTCTCCCCTTCACCACTCTACAATCACCAAGGGTGGAGCATAATAGTGCGAGCATGTAGAGCAATCAGGCTGGCACCTCCATGTACCTGACAACTGCCTCTTTTGTCATCTGCCTGGCCCAGATCTCAGCTCCCCTCCTCGTCCACTCACTGACCACCTTCTTCCCCGGCCAGGGCACCTACATCTACTTTGACTACGAGAAGTGGGGCCAGCGGAAGAAGGAAGGCTTCACCTTTGAGTACCGCTACCTGGAGGACCGGGACCTCCAGTGACACCGGCCCCCTCTACCTGACCCCTCCCCCCGCATGCTGATCCCCCTGCCCAGGTGAGGGCCCTGCCCTGGAAGACTGAGGGAGGCCCAAGGCCATGGGGCACCCTCCCCCCCAGGAGCAGGGAAAGGGCAGGGAGGTTTTCTCTTCCTCTCTGCCCTACCCTGGGGGCCTGGGGGTGAGAGTTGCCCCCTCCTCCCCTCCCCAGTGAGGGACATTTTTTGGTAAACCTATTTTCATTTTGGAAAATATTTATGAATAAATAGTTTTATATGACGGCTGGCAGCTGCAGCCTCTCCTGTTCCCCCAAGAGTTAGTGGGCAGGAGTGGGGTTCTGCTGGCGGGGGCGCCGGGCCAGCTGAGGGTTGAACTGGGAGTTGTACCGCCGCCTCCGTTCATCTGTCTCTTCCACTTCCACCTGACCTTGTTGGGATGCTCGGCCTTGTACACGGGCCAGCAGGGCCTCTGATCGAGCCCTCTCAGCTGCTTCTCGCTGAAGACGCTCAGCTCGGAGCTCTTGTAGGGAAGGTGGCCTGGAGAGAAGAGAGCAAGAGCAGAAAGCTTGAGAGAAGCCACCTGGTTCTGGGTGACATGAGTGAGTCCTTAGACTCACTTCAAGGGCTGTTCCTCCCCTATGGTTCTAAGATCAGATGCCCCTCCAGGTCAAGAAAGCACATTTAGTAGTATCCTGGGGCCCCTGCACCATTTTGAAATAAAAAGATTAGTCTGTGAGTACCCCCTCTCCAGTTGCTAGTTCCAGGATAGCCAGGACTACACAAAAACCGTGTCTCAAAAAACCAAAAGAACAAAACTGAGGATCAAAGTCAAACCGGGCTCTTCCTTGTGTGCTGCCTTCTGCTGTGGCAATATAAGACAATTGAGTGTGATGCAGGTATGCTTTAATCCCAGCACTTGGGAAGCAGAGACAGACAGATCTGAGTTCAAAGCCAGCCTGGTTAACACAATCAGTTCTAGGATAGCCAGGCTACGTAGTTGAGACCTTATCAGGGAAAAAAAAAAAAAAAAAACAAACAGAAAAAAACCTAAAGGCCATAAAGATCTTTTAAGGTAGGTTTTTCAAGACAGGTTTTCTCCATGCTGTGTAGCTCTGGCTATAATGGAATTCACTTTGTAGACCAGGCTGGCCCTGTCCACCTGCCTCTGTTCTCCCTCCCCTCCACCCCCCGTGCTGGAGTCATGGCAAGACACCCATGCACATCAAAAACAAAAAAAAAGCCTGAGAAATCCTGCATAGAAGCATCCACACATACCCTTAGCCATAAGAGGAGATACTATTCCTAAAATCCTAAATGAAGTCTGTCTCCACAGAGGCCTGTAGACCACATAAGAAGCACTTCAACCTGCCTTTCCTGTTGAGCTTTTTGTTATAACCACACTGGTGTGCTATGGCCCCCAGAATCTCACTCTGCTCTACTATGGACTAAGTCTATTCTTACTCTCTGGGCCGTTGTTTCTGAGGCCTCTCCTCTCTAGAAGGACGGCTTTCACTGCTGTGCCTTTTCTTTCCCAGGTGCTTCTGCATCTCCCTCAATGGGTCCAACCGATTCTTGATCTTCTCATCTGGGCTTGGGCCTGGAGGGCAGCCCCCTTTCCCTGGGGGGAGCTGGTACCAAGGAGGTTGAGTTTGGGCCTCTGCTGCACTCTGGCCCAAGTATGTCAGGATGCCTAGTGCTTTCTCTTGCCTCTCCTGTGGGGCAAGAAAACACAATAGTCTTTTCAGTCCCTCTGAGAGCCCCAGATGTGGCAGTAGGGAAAGCCAGGACCTGAGTTCAGAGAGATGACGGGCTGGTAGGTAGTCATTCAACAAGGGAAATCAGGGACAGGACTATGCAAAGTGCTAAGGGCTGGCTCATCTGGAGAAGGAAGAGTAAAAGGAGGACAGTGGCAGTGTATGTAGTAAGGGGACAGGGATGGAAAGGAGGATGGAAGAAGTCTATGGGAAAACCTGCAGAAAAGCAAAGCAGAGTGGTTTCGGTGGGATACAAGCATCTTTTGTTTTTTTTTTTTTTTTTTGGATTTTTGAGGCAGGGTTTCTCTGTAGCTTTGGAGCTCGTCCCAGAACTAGCTCTTGTAGACCAGGCTGGCCTCGAACTCCCAGAGATCCGCCTGCCTCTGCCTCCCGAGTGCTGGGATTAAAGGCGTGTGCCACCACCGCCCGGCCGGGATACAAGCATCTTCAAAGTTGGAATGGGAGATGCAGGAGAGCCACAATTTGAGAAGCACGAGTGCCATCTGGCCGTGCACGCTTATGACTCCAGCACTCAGGAGGTCAAAGCAGGGGGATTGTGAGCTGGAGGGCACCCTGGTCTGTATAGTTGAGGTCTCATCTCAATCTAGCTTAAGTCTCATAGAGTAAGGTTAACATCAGAAACAGCTTAAGTGCATCAGTAACCAAATTATGTGCTTTCAGTCACATTCAGAATGTCCTGTGTGCTCATCTGTCACCATATCCTAACAGCTCTTAGTTACAGCTAGCCCCCCTGACCCCAGTCCCCCCCAGGATTCCACCAACAGAGGAAGCCAGCTTACCTTCTCCTGTCGCTTCTCTTCCTCATGCTCTTTATTGCCTCTGGGCACTCCTTTCCCTTCTTCCAGCAGCTCCTTAAACAGGTCCACAGGGCCAGAACTTGGAACTCCTGCATCTGCCGCTTCCAGTTCAGGCAGTGAGTTCTGGCGCCTGGCTTTTTTCCGTAAGAATTCTGTTCGGGCCTGTGAAGAAAGTTATAGGCAAGACCTTCAGAACACTCCTAAAGAGGTTGGGGAAAAAAAGACCTTCAGAACATAGAAGTGCTGGGGGTTACAAGAAAGAGCCATGGGCTGGCTAATGGTGTATGCCTCTAATGCCAGCATTCAGGAGGCAGAGGCTGAGTGGGTTTTGTTTTGTTTTGCTTTTCAAGACAGGGTTTATGCCGGGTGATGGTGGCGCACGCCTTTAATCCCAGCACTCGGGAGGCAGAGGCAGGCGGATCTCGGTGAGTTCGAGACCAGCCTGGTCTACAGAGCTAGTTCCAGGACAGGCTCCAAAGCCACAGAGAAACCCTGTCTCGAAAAAAAAAAAAAAAGACAGGGTTTCTCTCTGTAGCTTTGGACCCTGTCCTGGAACTTGCTCTGTACACCTGGCCTGCCTCTGCCTCCACCTCCCAAATGCTGGGATTAAAAGCACGTGCCTTATAACCGCCAAATTCAAGGCCAGCCTGGTCTACAGAGCAAGTTCCAGGACAGGCAGGGCTACACAAGGAAACTATCTGGAAAAACCTTTAGAGGAGGAGGTGAGGATAGTATAGGTACCGGGAGCCAGAAAAGACGCCCTTTCTAATTTGGAGTGGAGAATGGGTGTTTTAAACAGTAAACTTGCTGGGCAGTGGTGGTGCACGCCTTTAATCCCAGCACTGGGGGGGGAGTGGGCAGAGGCAGGCGGATCTCTGTGAGTTCGAGGCCAGCCTGGTCTACAAAAGCTAGTTCCAGGACAGGCTCCAAAGCTACAGAGAAACCCTGTCTCGAAAAACCACAAAAACAGTAAACTTGATTATCACGAATTGCTGGTAGGTCCCCAGCCTAAAACAGAAGGCTTCCCAGCCTACAGTGATGCAAAACAAAACAAAAAGCAGCTATTAAAAAAACCACTCAGCAGGGGTTGGAGAGATGGCTCAGTGGTTAAAAGTAGTGGCTGCCCCTCCAAAGGGTTCTGAGTTCAATTCCCAGCAACCCCATGGTGGCTCACAACCATCTATAATGAGATCTGGTATCTTCTTCTGGCCTTCAGGCAGAGCACTATACACATAATAAATCCTTTTTTTAAAGATTTTTATTTATTATGTATATAGGTTTCTTCCTTCATGTATCCTGCAGTACAGAAGAGGACACCAGATCTTATTACAGATGGTTGTGAGCCACCATGTGGTTGCTGGGAATTGAACTCAGGACCTCTGGAAGAGCAGCCAGTGCTCTATTCCTCTGAGCCATCTCTCCAGCCACCATAAAAAAAAAAAAAACCTACTCAGTATTTCTGTGTCCTTGGCCCACACTTTGCAACAGGGTAGGGGCCCACAAAATAAAGTCCCATAAAGTCCACATGCACTTGGGAGGCAGAAGCAGGCCAGGCTAGTGTACAGAGTGAGTTCCAGGACAGGCTCCAAAGCTACACAGAGAAAATCCTGTCTCCAAAAACCAAAACCACAACGAAAACCCACTCAGCTATAAGGTAGAGATGGTTTTGTTCCAGCCGTAAAGCCCCTGCTTAGTGTATATGCAGCACATGCACAAACTCCCAAATACAGCTTATTAGGCAGCCATGCCATACTTTCTGGAAAAAGAATTTGGCCCCCAGGTGTGGCTCCAGGTCACTATTCCAAACATTAGTGGTCACCCCCATTCCAGGTAGGTTCTGAATTGCTCAGGACAGTCTCCATAATTCTCCCCTCTACAGCATCAGTATGTGGGATTACAAACCTCACCAAATCCAGCTACTATGAAAAATTTAAAAACCCACACCAATTCATGATTGGCCAAGGGATTTAAGTGTAAACAAAAATGACTGAATAATCATTAAAGTCTGGTCATGTGTGTGTAGTCTTCAATCCCAGCATTCAGGTGGAAGTGGCAGGCGGATCTCAAAGGTGGAGACCAGCCTGGTCTACATAGCCAGTTCTAGGACAGCCAGGGCTACCTAGGCCCTGTTTCAAAGAAAGAAAGCCTCTAGCCAGGTGGTGGTGGCGCACGCCTTTAATCCCAGCACTTGGGAGGCAGAGGCAGGTGGATCTCAATAAATTCAAGGGCTAGCCTGGTCTACAAAACGAGTTCCAGGACAGCCAGGTCTGTTAGTCTGTTGTGCAGAGAAACCCGGTCTTGAAAAACAAACAAGCAAAGCCTCTGGGTGTATTTGTCTCGAGGAGCAATGATGGAAAATGCGTCTAACGGAGTGGACTCCAGCTTGTCCGCCCTGAAGCCGTTGCGCTCAGTGCCGACCGCACACCCCTTTAAGGACTCAAAGTTGTTCTAAGAGCAAGGTGGGGGGACATATATACAGTGGATGCTCAGTAACTTGTGCGGACGAACTATAAAGTAATCAGAATATCTGTCCTACTCTTATGTGCTAGTCTCTGGCCACTTCCACTACACCAGTGGGGAAATCTAGGAAGGTTTAGTGGAAGTTAGCAAAGGATTTGTAGAGAAACATCGCCAAACACTGACCCGCGCCTGACAGCGAGTGACCGGCAGGCCCTCCGTGCTTCCGGGCCAGCCCCAGGCTTACCTCTTGCTGAGCAAGCAACACCCTCCGCTCACGCTCCTTCTCCTCCTCCCGGGCCTGGGCCTCGTCGCGCCGCACGCGGGCGACATTGTCCTTGTTCCGGACGTGCCAGCTCTTCTTGGGCAAAATATTCATGGCTGCTCCGTAGCCGACCTCCGACCATCAGGCCCACTCTCCAATACTTCCGATTGGCGCGAGGAAGCTCCCGCCCCATGGTCCCACCCTTGCCTGTGCATTGGTTCTGGGCCGATTATCACGCCCACTAATGACCTATTTTAGAGGTGATTGGCTAAGAGGTACTCCATCACAGCCAATCCTAAACGTTTACAATCTGAGCTGCCCCACCCCGGACGCTGCTGTATGAGGTTGGTGAAGCCCCGCCTGTCTATCCCGTCACGCAGACACAACCCAGGCCATTGACCAGGCCCCTCCCCAAACTCTGTCCAAGGCTTCAGGACCGGGTTTCAAAATGTGTAGCGACCTCGGCTATTGTTTATTAATACGGTTCAACTGAGTGAGGTGCTTGGTGGCGGAGGCCGTAGGTCTCGATTCTAGAGATGAGAGGGTACTATAGGAAGTCACTGAGGTGTCCAATCGGTCTGAAGGGCTGAAGGTGGGATGACATTTCCAGCCAGACTGGTCAGAGAGTTCCATTCGCTGAGCTTAGAGCCACGGCACGCTGGGCTAGGAAGACTTTATTCTTCGCTTCCTGAGGGCAAAGGGGGATGAAAGTGAGACACACCTTCTCTTCACTCGTGTCCTTCTTCCCATGTTCTCAGGGAGCCCTTTCCAGGGAACCACCCTGGCTCACCGTCTCGATCTGGCGTTTGAGCTCAGAAATGAGGCGTCCGTAAGAGTTAGCCAGGGCTACTGTATACGCCATCAGGATGCTTAGGAGAACAGGAATGAAAGTCACTCCAGGAAAACAAAAACTATATATCTATATATATCTTCAAGATATGGCTCCTTAGAAACCTGAATCAGGACCCTCAAAACCCTCTTGAGACTCCATTCTCTTCTGCCTCAGACCTAGGAGTCCATACCTCTGCCCTCCTCCTTCAGATCAGGAGTCTAGGCTGCAGAGACCTCCTTTAGACCCAGGGTTCCAAACCCAGACTTCTTTTCTAAGGCCCAGGAGTCCAGACCACAACCCTCCTGCTCCAGATCTCGGTAGGCCTCAGTTCCCTTCCATTCCACATAGGTATCCAGGTTGCAGCCCTCCTCTCTAATACTTAGGTGCTCAGCCCCCCAAATCACATATATCCAAACTGTGACCCCAAAGTCTGGAACCACTCACCAAGAGAGGATCAGAAGGGGTACAGCAAAAGCCTGGGTCCCCAGAAAGTAGAGAAAGTTCTGGGCAGTCTGAGGGAGGCTTTCAATGGACTTGGGGATCTGGACCCAAATAGACTTCCCTTGGAATGGGCCACACAGTTTAGAAGGTGGGATCCTGCAGGCAGAGACACACTGAGCTCAATCAAATAGGGCCAGAGTGAGGACCCTGTGATGAACGCAATGGAAAAGGCGCCTCTCAGACTTACAAGAAGATACTGTAAAGCACCGGGACAGCAGAGATTGCCAGACCCACAAGGAGCACCAGGGGGAAAAAGAAATTTGCTGTGGAGGCTCGGAAGGTGCGTGAGGCCGGTGAGTAAATGGAGAAGAGCGCCATCTGCGGGAAGAGGTGAGAAATGGAGATCTGAGACCCAAGGATCAGTCCTGTGGTTTCCTCTTTTCCCATCTTGGAGTTTTGGCCTCCTTTGAGGCAGGACCCAGATGTCTGAGCCACCTCAGACATCAGATTTCTTTCTCTGGGCTCAGGACTCTGACTTCCAGCACACTTCTCCCTCCCTTGGGGCTCAGTCATCAAAGGCCCTGACATCCTCCTTTCCCTAACCCAGGAGTATAGCCCCAACATCTGTCAGCTCAGACCCCCGGATCGTCCTCGGCCTCACCTTCTTCAGACAGAAGAGTATCAGGAACTTGGCGGTGTTGATCAAAGGTAGCAAAGGGCAGAAAAAGCTTCCCACCCAGACCACAGTCTGAGCGTAGATGAGCCCCAACACCTCGTCGGGCACCTGGAACTCCAGAGTCCCCATCATACGACCCAATGCCCCAGGACAGAGGCCGCAGAATATCCTGAAGGGCAAGGTAGGGCAGTCATAGGCCTGGATGTTTTTGGGTCTTCCCAACCTTATCATCCAGCCCATTATTTTGTAAAGGTTTTTTGAGACAGGGTTTCACTGTAGTTTTGGAGCCTGTCCGGAGCCTGTCAACTCTTGTTGACCAGGCTGGCCTCAAACTCACAGAGATCGGTCTGTCTCTGCCTCCTGAGTGCTGGGATTAAATGTAAAGGACTTTTAAGATCTGTGATCTATGTTCCAGAACCTGGTTTCAAAGTTACCTGATCTAAAATACTAAGAGTAGGAGTGGAGTCAGAGAGAAATAACTTTAAAAAGAGCGGGTGGGGATTTAGGTGAGGAAAAGGAAGTTAAAACTGTATCTGGAGAGTGGAAGGATGCTGGATGTGGTGACTTAGACTGGCAATCAGAGCCCTAGGAGACCGGATCGCCACCAGTTCCAGGACAGCCTGAGCCACAGACAGAGTCTGGGAAAAATAAAAAGGGATGAGAGAGACAGTTCAGTGGTTAAGGGCCTATACTGTGCAGATGTGGTGGCACATGCCTTTATTCCCAGCACATTCAACACAGAGGCAGGTAGATCTCTGGTGTGGAAAGTCCTTCTGTATTAGTTAATGAATAAAGAAGCTGCTTTCAGCCAATGGCTTAACGATATATATATATATATATATATATATATATATATATATATATATATAGAGAGAGAGAGAGAGAGAGAGAGAGAGAGAGAGAGAGAAAGAGAGAGAGAGTAGGAGGAGTCAGTGAGTAGCCATTTAGCCCCCAGAGGAAAAAGACACGAGCCACTAGCTGGAACCTTGCCAGTAGGCCATGAGCCTCGTGATAAAATATAGAATAGAAATGGGTTAATTTAAGATGTAAGAGCTAGTAAAAAATATGCATAAGCTAATAGGCCAAGCAGGGGTGTAATTAATATAGTTTCTGAGTGATTATTTTGAGCAGTCTTTTTTTTTTTTGTTTGTTTGTTTTTTTTTTTTTTTTTTTTTGAGCAGTCTTTGATGCCAGATCTCTGTGAGTTTCAAGGCTAAGCTAGTCTGGTCTACACAGAGAGTTATAGGACAGCCAGGACTGTATAGAGACCCTGTCTCTACATACAAAAAGGGGGATGAGGGGCAGACTCCTCTATAAGAGGACCAGAGTTCAATTCCCACCACCTGTATCAAGTGGTTTATAACCACTTGTAACTCCAGTTTCAAGGGATACACTTTGTTCTTGTTTCCATGGGCACCTGTGCGCACTCTACCACCCCGGCTGGAGAGATGGTTCAGCGGTTAAGAGCACTTCCAAGATGCTGAGTTCAAGTCCCAGCAACCACATGGTGGCTCACAACCATCTGTAATGAGACCTGGTGCCCTCTTGAGGAAGAGACCTGGTCAAATTGTCCTCATCAACTTAGACCATGAAACCCAATAAGGACAAGTTCAACAGAACCACCAAATATGGGCTGCCCATGCACGCTTCAGCATTGCCAGGGCATAATTTTTTTCAATTTTACTCCACCCCCCCACATAATTAGAACAAGTAAATCTTTAATATATATATATATATATATATATATATATATATATATATATATATATATTGTGTGTGTGTGTGTGTGTTAGAAGAGACAGCTCAACAGTTAAAAGCATTTATTGGACAATTATGAGAACCAGAGTTAAGATCCCAGAACTCTGGTCAGACATCCTGGCATGCTTGTAACTGAGAGGGCCAGAGGTAGGAAAATTGCTGGGGCTTGCTGGCTTCTTGCCTAGCTAAGAAAATGTGAATCCCAGGCTCAGAGAGAGAGAGAGAGATCATGCCTCAAAGGACCAGGCAGAGAATGATAGAGGAAGACTCATCTGACTATCCCCCTACACACAAGCACACAGCATATGCTCACACAAACACATATGCACACTAATAAATAAATAAGATAAAATAATAATAAAGAGGGCTAGAATATCTAGCTCAGTGACAAACTACCTTGTTTGTGTAAAGACCCCAGTTAAAAGAAAATTGGTAGGAGAGAAAGTGAGACTCTTCGACAGGAGTGGGGCCTGCTCCAGTAGGGGCAGAGCTACAAGGAGGGGCAGGACACTTACTTCCTAGGAAACTGGACCAACAGCATGACCAACAAGCCTATCAGCAGATCGAAGACCACAAGTTTGTACATCTCCTGGCCCAGCCGAGTCTCCCAGCACTGAAGAAGCAAGAAATCAATAGACCAGACCTTCCAACATGGAGGTTCAAGCATCTGATGCTCCAAATTGCTAGCAAGCATCAGAAGCCCCACTCATAAAGTGCATGGGTGAGGGCTTCTGTGTTTATAAGCAGCCATGTTATATTCTCTTCCCAAACTAACAATCCCTGTCCTACCTGTAAGCACAAGAATGCCCCACATGCCCCCACAGCGTTCTCACCGGAAGTTCTTTGTAATTGTAGCCACAGGCCTTGCATCGTTCTGCCTCCATGTTTCCCCCACATGTGATCTGATTCCACAGAGAAACCAGGAGGAACACCAGGGAGACCAGACGCAAAAACACAGTCCTGTAAGATGAAGATGGAGAAAGGGACTCACACTGCTGCCATGCAGACCATGCAGTCCCTCCTTCTTGATGCTCTCCCATGATCCCCTCCCATCTTCTCCCTGCTGCCTTCCATAGAGAAAGGAACTGCATTTCAGTGTCAGGATTTGAGTCTTGAAGACCCTGGATCTCACATGCAGAGGACTTCCCTATCATATACTTTTCATAGGTGTGGTCCTGTACATTTGTGTGTACATGACAAGTATGCTAGTGCCTGCAGAGGCCAGAAGGAGTCTCATTCAGGCAGTTGTGAGCTCCCTGATATGGTTGCCAGTCCTCTCCAAGAGCCATCTCTAGAGCTCCTTTGTCTTCACACACACACACACACACACACACACACACACACACACACGTGCATCCCATAGTGAGTGTGTGGAAATCAGAGGATAACTTTGTGCATTCGGCTCTCTCCTTCTGCCTTTGCATTCTTTCTGGAGATGAACTTAGGTCGCCAGACTTGCACAGCAAGCGCCTTTACCCTCTGAGCCATCTCACGGGCCCAGACTTCTCTGTCTTGTTTGTGGAACCAGAGACCCTTTCTCCCTTCTCCCAGAGCTCCCATCCCATCCCATGAGTCCAGAACCGAAGCAGGATCAAGGCGATTTGGTGGCTGCGAGTGTAGCCCTCTAGTGAGGTAATGAACTTGAACACGATAGGCAGCACGAAGTTGAACACGGAGATGGAAATGGATGGAAGATAATCCACCAGAAGCTTGAGGAGGGGATTTTCTTGAACCACTGGTGTCTCCTGAGAGGGAGTGTGGAACAAAGAAGGAAGGAAGCTGAAAGTCCGTCCTTAGCCTCATTTTACCTCAAAGGACCCGAAAATCCCAGACCTCCCTTTCCCAACCCTCCTAAGATCCTCCTAAGACCTCAGTTCTCTCTCACAGAGCTTCACCCTTGGAAATGTGATTTCTAGGACCCGCGAACCCTCCACCTCCAAGACCCTTCAAGATCCTTTGTACCTGCAGCGTCACGGTGTACTCTGTAGCCCAGTAGATGCCATAGAAGGCCGCCCCCAGGAGCGCGAGGATCAGCAGGTTGAGCAGAGCCCTCACCGACCACACCTTGACTCTCTGGCCCAGCGTCTGTTCCGCAGCACGGCGCCTAACCATGGCTTCCTCCAGCTCCACCTGAGGCCAAGCAGAACACTGCTGCCAGGGATAGTTCCCTCCAGGCCTAGTTCTTCAGATGGAACTGATACAGTCCTCTCCTTGCTCCATACCCTCCAGTGATGTCCATGAGACCACTTAGCTCTTGGGCCACTGACCCTCTGCAGCCCGGACTTGCATCCAGGGTCCACCCTTCTCAGCCTAACCTAAGATCCCCAAACCTCGCCCCTTTAAGGCTCTGCCTTCTGTCCAAAACCCACCCCGTGCAACCTAGAATCCCAGGATCCACTCCCCTGAGACTCTAAGCCACTTTGTTTTTTAAGCCACGTCCCTATTTCACTTTGGACCGGTAGTATTGGGCTGCGCGTCTTCCCTAAACGAGTCCATTCCCTCAGTACCCCCCTCCTCCATGCCACACATTCCTAGTGTGGCTTCCCCTTAGTTCTGTCTCTCCCTGTTTCTTAGCAAAGCACTGCTCCCATCGCAACCAGGTCTTGTCCAGTTGTAGCCCCGCCTCCCCGAGCACACCTGCAGTTCGTACAAAATGATGCGCTGGCGCAGCCGCACGTGCACTTCCCCGTGGAGGCCAAAATTCCAAGCTGAGAACACCCGGTGACTATAGCTGGTCAGAACATCTGTCTCGGCCAACAGAGTCTCCTTCAGCCCGGACACCGAACTGAGAGAAGAGACCACGAGAACAGGGCGTTTAAGAGTGTCGGTGGGGGCATCTTACTTATGGGACACAACTCAAAGACCTGTGATCAGGTGCCATCTGCTGCAGTCAGAGAGATACGCAAAATCTTTGGGATCAAAGGCTAACAGAGCAATCTGGGAAACAGAAACCCTAAAGCGACAGAAAGACCTAGGAGAGACTCCAGTGGAAAGAGGGAGAGACTTAAGAATAAGACAGAGAAGAGAGAACAACAACAAAAAAAGACATTCTAGAGAGGAGGCAAGCTGGCCTGGTGGCATGTACTTCTAATACCAGCACAAAGGAAGCGGAGTCAGGAGGATTTCTGCATGTTCAAGGGCCAGCCTGGCTACATAGTGAGTTCCAGACCAGCCAGAGGTAGGTATGCAGGGTAACAAGGTAACTGTCTCAACCTGCCCATTAAGACAAGTGGGGGGAGGGGGAAAGACTAGAGAGACTGAATAAGAAAAAGGGATGAGGGCTGGAGAGATGGCTCAAAGGTTAAGAGCACTGAACTGTTCTTGCAGGGGTCATGAGTTCATATTCCCATCAACAACATGGTGGCTCACAACCATCTGTAATGAGATATGGTGCCTTCATCTGGCTTGCAAGCAAACATGAAGGCAGAACACTGTATACAAAATAAATAAAATAAATGGAAACTTTAAAAAGAAGAAAGGATGAAAACAAAAAGAAGATAAAAATAGACCTGGCCAAAGAAACTATGTCTACCTTTGGGGAGTGTCCCCACATGGTCCCTGCATCTTCAGAGACTTCATTCTTTGTACTTAAACCTGGGGAACATTCTTTTTATGCAAATCAGAAGGGATTCCTATATTTAAAGAAAACTATCGGGGCTGGAGAGATGGCTCAGAGGTTAAGAGCACTGCCTGCTCTTCCAAAGGTCCTGAGTTCAATTCCCAGCAACCACATGGTGGCTCACAACCATCTGAAATGAGATCTGATGCCCTGTTCTGGCTGCAGACACACAGACAGAATATTGAATACATAATAAATAAATAAATAAATATTAAAAAAAAAAAAGAAAACTATCACAGAGCTTCTCCCACCTTCCAAACCAACCAGGAAGCTGTGTGTGTGTCCGTGTGTGTGGTATATGCATGAATGTATAGGTGCTCTAAGGATTGTGTGTATGTGTTTAGTGTATGCATGAGTGTATGGGTACACTTGGGAATATGTGTGTGCATGTGGCATATGCATGAAAACATGGGTGCACTTGTGCATGTGTGTGTGCTTGTAGGCCAGAGGTGTATTCCAGGTGTCTATCACTCTGCCTTTTAGTTTTTCAGATGGAGTCTCTCACTGAACCTGGGACTCACTGTTGAGGAGAGACTAGCTGGCCAGTTAGCCCCTGGGATCCTCCTGTTTCTGCTGCTGTCCCCCACCCCCAGTGCTGGGGGCTACAGATGTGTGTTGCTGGCAGCTCTTCTGTGGGTTTTGGGAATCCTAACCTAGGTCTTTGGGCTTCTGCTGCAAGCACTTTATCCACCAAGCTATTTCCTCAGCCTTTGTATGTTGTTTTGTTTCGTTTGCTTGTTTCAAGACAAGGTTTCTCTGTGTATCTTTGGCTGTCTGTGAACTCATGCTGTAGACCAGGCTGGCCTCAAACTCACAGAGATCTGCCTGCCTCTGCCTCCCAAGTGCTGGGATTAAAGGCGTGTGCCACCACCACCAGTGTGTGTGGTGGTCAGAAGGCAACCTGTGGAGGAGTTGGCTTCCTCTCTGTCCTAGGCAGGTCCTGAGAAAGGAAGTCAGGTTTTCAGAAAGTGTTCCTACCCATGGCAAAATCTTGCCAACTTAGTGTTCTATTTCTTGATATCGTTGGGGATTTTGTGATGGAGCCTGGAGCTCAAGGTAACTTTCCTGCCTTATCCTCCCAAACACTGGGATTATTATAATTATGAATCTTCAAAACAGGCTTTCATATGCTTATTTAATGCCTCACCTTAGGGTATACCACTAAGTAAGCAGGGGTGGGGACTTCCCAACTGTGCTCTCTTCTTTCTGCCTGTCTGTTTGTCTTTTTCTAAAGAGACAGGATCTCTCTGTGTAGCCCTGCATGTCCTAGCACTCAGTCTGTAGACCACACTGGCCTCAGAGGTCCATCTTCCTCTGCCTCCCTAGTGCTGGAACTAAAGGAGTGGGACAACATACTCAGCCAGACAGGACATTTCTGTGTAGCTCAGAGTGCCCTTCAAATTACTCTGTAGCCCAGACTGACCTTGAACCCAAAATAAGCATCCTGCCTCAGCCTTCAAGTGATGAGACTGCTAGCTTGGGCCTCCACACCAGGCTTTAAAATAGATTTCAGTGCTGAAGAAACGACTCCTGGGGGTGGGCGGGGCTTCTATACTACCTCCAGTTTCCCCTTCCTATCAGAGTCAGGATGTGGGTGTCACTAACCGGTGTAGGATGCACAGCAAGTAGATGAGCCCGATGACAAAGACGGAGCACAGGTAAGTGATGGGCAGGTTTGATCGGGGCGGGTAGAACCCATAGAACAGAGGAGACCATTCTAGGTAACCCTGGGAAGGGAGAGGGAGAGCAAGGGTCATTATGGGGCTAGGTGGAGGCAGGGGTCAGTGAGCTGGGTGATCTAGACCATAGGCCATTGAGGAAACCAGGGACCATGGTACCTACCGCTCCAGAGAGCAAGTTGAAGAGCTGAGTGGAGAAGGTGACCAGGCCCTGAGCTTGAGGGGTATAGGAACCACAGGGTGAGGAGATGTTAGGGCTAGGGGGACCTGGAGGAGTCCCTTCCAACCAGGTGGGGATCAGCTTCATGCAGACTTCAATCACAGATGCCACTAGGTTGAGAAAGAGCAGGAAGCGCAGCAGGGAGAAGTAGGACTCCGTGCCTGCTCCAAACTGGCCTGCAGGGGGCAGCAGAGAGGCCTCAAGTCCCTCACTAGTACAGTTCTGATGGAGTCCAGGCCCCAGCCCTGTCTCTCAGACCCAGCTCTCCTCCCTCAGACTCAGTAATCTAGAACAAAGTCCTGCCTCCCCCTCAGACCCTGGAGCCCAGGCACCAGCTCCCTCCCTCATACTCAGGGGCGCAGGCCATAGCCCTCTTCTCTAAGGCCTAGAGTCTGTGCCCCAGACTCCAGCCTTCCTTTCCTCAGACCCCAGGCTCCACACCCCCAATCTTCTTCAGCGTCCATGCCCAGGGCTGTATAGTTTGAAAGCCTTCTTTCATCTTTCCCTTGGTCTTGGAAAGCTGTCGGGTCCAATGGGCAGCCTTAGATTCAGAGCCAGAGGCCACCTGCTCTCTAGCCTGCCTCTTCCTGGAAGGAAAGAAGAGTCAGAGTCAGAGGGTGAAGGGCTTGGAAGCTACAAACTGGGAACCGCCCAAAGATAGAAACAACTTGACCCAGTAAGGGTGGAGATGTGGTATACTGTATCCATCGTGGAATACTCTTTAGCAATTAAAGAAGAAACAAATCTACTTTATGTATAGGAAGCAGGGCACAAAATAACAACAGAGTCATGTATGGTGGCACACACTTGTAATCCCACCAGTGGTCAGGGGGAGGCAGGGGGATTCAGAGTCCAAGGACAGGCTGGTCAGATTAGTGACATGCGTTTTTTTTTTTTTTTTTTGGTTTTTCGAGACAGGGTTTCTCTGTGGTTTTGGAGCCTGTCCTGGAACTAGCTCTGTAGACCAGGCTGGTCTCGAATTCACAGAGATCCGCCTGCCTCTGCCTCCCAAGTGCTGGGATTAAAGACGTGCGCCACCACCACCCGGCCAATGACATGCTTTTGAAAGAAAATAAAGAAGTCGGGTGCGGTGCACCATTCCTGCTTGTAGCCCCTCAACTGGGAGAAAGACTAGTGCAAATTCGAGGAGAGCTTGGGATAAAAAGTGATTTCAGGTCTGTCTGGGTTAGAGAGTGAGACCCTGTCTCAACAAAACAAAACAAAAAGGCTGGTGTGATGGCTCAGCAAGTAAGGGCAATTGTGACCAACTCAAAACTTGTGTCTGATTCCTGAGCCCCACATGGTAGAGCAAAAGAATTGGCTGCTGCCTGCTGTCCTTTGAGCGCCACAGAAAGCCTATCGGGCATGCTATCGGGCACACACACCAAAATGTAAAAGAGAACAGTCAGGTAGTGGTGGCGCATGCCTTTAAGCCCCCCAGCACATGGGAGGCAGAGGCAGACCATCTCTGGGAGTTCAAGGCCAGCCTGGTGAAGAGAGTGAGTTCCAGAACAGTCAGGGCTATTACACAGAGAAACTCTGTTTAAAAAATTCAAAGGGAAAAGAAGGGGGGGGGTAGAGAACAAAACTAACAAGAAGGAAAGAAGGAAGGCTGGGAGAAGGAAGGAACAAAATGAAAAATTAAGTCTTCCTGATTCTCAGCCTGCAGTGGTGGCACATGTCTTTAATCCCAGCACTCAGGAGCCAGAGGCAGGTGGATCTCTGTGAGGCCAGCCTGGTCTACAGAGTAAGTTCCAGGACAGCCAAGGCTCTATAGAGAAACCCTGTCTTGAAAAACAACAACAAAAGTCTTCCTGATTCTCTAACACAAAGTTCAGACCAAGCCCAGGCAAACCTTACCCTGGCTAGTGGCAAGGCAATAAGGAAAATAACCTATTGCCAGGTGGTGGTGGTGCATGCCATTAATCCCAGCACTCAGGAGGCAGAGGCAGGTGCATCTCAGTTTGAGGCCAGCCTGGTCTACAGAGTGAGTTCTAGGACAGCTAGGGCTATTACATAGAGAAAACGGTCTCGAAAAACAAAACAAAACAAGAAAAGAAAAGGAAAGGAAAGAAAGAAAATAAACTATTGAAATCAGAAAGAGTTCCTTGACAGAAAGAGGTGTCAGGGTGTCAGAGAAGAGGGGTTCACCTGTGTTCCCGCCTTGCCTGCATAGGCCAGGGAAGTTCTCGGGAAGGGTGAGATTCCATTTGGTCAGTTTCTGAAAAGGCCTGAGGACTCCTTCCTCCATCTCCATCCTCATCCAGTGTCCCCCAAGGGAGCACACCAGGGCCACGGTAGCGAAGAGTAGCAGCACTTGGGAGGTTTTTCAGCACGGAGGCCAGTGATGGGCCTGGTCATGACAACAAGGATTGGAAGACAGTGAAGACTGGGCTACAGCCCTTTCCCCTCAGACTCAGGAGTATAGGTCTCAGCCCACCTCCCTCAGACTTAGTCCTCTTCCAGGAGTCCAGTCCTCCTCCCTCTGACCCAGGAGCCCAGGCCCCAGCCTCCTCCCTCAGACTCAGGAGTCCAGACCCAGCCTCCTCCCTCAGACTCAGGAGTCCAGACCCAGCCTCCTCCCTCAGACTCAGGAGTCCAGACCCCAGCCATCCTCCCTCTGACCCAGGAGTCCAGGCCCCAGCCCTCCTCCCTCAGACTCAGGAGTCCAGACCCAGCCCTCCTCCCTCAAACCAGGAGTCCAGGCCCCAGTCGTCCTCCTTCGGACCCAGGAGTCCAGGTCCTAGCCCCCCCTCCCTCGGACCCAGGAGCCCTTCTCCCTCAGATTGAGGAATCCAGGCCCAAGTCCCCTCCCTCACGTACATGGGTCCAGGCCTTAGCCCTCAGGCCTAGTTCTCAGGTTCACTTCTCCCAGGAGTCTATACTCAAGTTTCTCCTCCCCCAGGGCTATAGATCCCATCATTTCTCCCTCATCAGGGATTCAAGGCCCTAGTTCTTATCCCTCTGATCCAGAGATCCAGGTCCTGGCCTTCCTCATACTGTTTCAAAACCCCAGGCTCATACATCCATACTTCTAGACACTCTTCCTAAGGTTTTCAGGTGTGAACCCCCAGATCCCTCCTACCCTAAGTATGCGTCTGATCTTCAACTTCCTGTTCCCTTACTGGAACTTGGAACCCCTGGGCCTTCCCGTGCCTGATACTAGTGACCCAACCCCTGTCCTCCAACACTGTAACTAGGTCTGTGCACGGTTCTTCTTCAGGGGTTCCGAGTTTCTGTCTCAGGAAACCCAGGAAATGAAATCCCTTGTGCTCTCAGGTTCAGGACCTCAGCTTCTTTCCTTGATGTTCTGACCCGACTTCCCAGGACTCTCTCCTACCTGTTCTTGCCCTCGCGGAGCTAGACCAATCCCTGGACTGGCCCCAGGCTTCCATGGGAAGTTCTTCCATGTTTGTGGATGTATTTTGCACCTGTTGTTTCCGTGTCTCCAGGCCCCTAGGGTGGGGACCGCCCTAGGTAAGGGAGGGGCATGAGGCAGGGATGTACCTGGCCACTAGGTGGCCTGAGGTAACTATGCTACACTTCCTATAAAGCTTTAAAAGGTCTCCTGGGAATTGAAGTCCTTACTGGCTGAGCCTGCAAAACTTGATGACAGCGGTCAGTATGCCACACTGACAAGCTGGGCTAAGTGTACCTTGGTGGTTTGTCGCCCATAGACACACAAACAGATGCACGTGTAACATTTTATTGAGAAAGATTTATACATTCTGACCTGTCACAGGCCAAGGATGACACTGGGTAGCAGGTTGTGTGGGGGCCTAGAAATGGCTCAGACAGAAGCTACTGTAAGAGTGTGTTCCCCTGGGGCTGCTTACTTGTACCTCGGTTTCTCCTCCAGGATGTGTAAGGTCATGGTCTCTGAAATACTGGATTGATGATAAAAGCCAAGAAAACGAGAAGGCTGTTCCTCCCCTTTTACAGAACCTGGCCCTGAAGCTCCTGCCCCAATACCGGGGACCCACAGGGACTTTGTCCAAGATGCCACATGACCACTGGTCTGTGCCCTTGCATTTTGGGAAGTGTGGCATTTTGAATACCTGAAGACTGCTGCAGAGACTGGGACAAGAGTGGACAGTAATACCCTGATGTCAGCAGAGGGAGGTTTGGAAAAGTCAGGATGTGGCGAGCATCTAAGAGAAGGGTACCTCCAGCTTTGTTTAAATCAGAGGCAGGGGATTTGTTAGGAAGGAGGAATCCTCTCCAGGTTCCTAGCCAAACAAGGGATTCTTGCTGGGTAAAGGAGAATACAGCCCGGTTCACAGAATTCCCAAGCAAAGACTGCGCTGGCTGGCAGGCCAGAGCAACACAGCTCACTCTTCCCTGAGCTTTTCCCTGGCTTGGCCGGTGGTGGCCTGGGATGCTGTCTTCCTCTTGCTGGGGCTGCCCCCACCCAAAGCTAGACCCAGCCCCAGGCAGGCCAGGGCTAGAAAGTGGATCCAGTAGTAGATGGAGGCCCAGTACCGGAGCGTGTCACCCATGGTGAGGAGCACAAAGCCCATGCACATGTAGTCGTAGGCACGCATCTTCAGGAACCAGTGCACCCAGTCCCAGGCTTGCTGGCCCCTGGGGCTCAGATGTCTCCGCAAGGCTGACTCCAAATAGCCCTCAGCAGCCAGGCACAGCGGGATGGTCATGAAGCTCAGGTAGTAGCCAGGGTGGAGGCCATGCCAGTAAGCGCTCAGCAGCATGGTCCAGGCACTCCTGAATAAAGAGATTGAATCAGGATACAGAAGTCCAAGCTTCAATACAGTACCCACTGTCTCATGTCCTCCTCCCTCAAACCAAGGACTTAGACCTTGTTCCTTCTTCCTCAGACCGAGTTCAGGCCTACTCACACTTCCTGTATCCTGAAAGTCAAGGTGCCTTTGTGGTTTTTGTCACTGGGAATTGAACCCAGGGCCTTGCAGACACCAGACAATAATGTACTACTGAGCTGCATCACCAGTATTCCGAGACAGGGTTTCTCTGTGTATCCCTGGCACCCTGGAACTCACTCTGTGGACCAGGCTGGCCTTGAACTCAAGAGATCTCAAGTTAAACAGAGTCAGACTTGGTTAATATTGGAAAGAACTTATAAGTTCTTAGGATCCTCTCATCTGCATCAGAAACCCTGTAGGAAGAATCTGTTTAGGAGGAGCTGGAGAGTTGGCTTAGCTGCTAATAGTACTTCTTGCTCTTGCAAAACATTCAGGTTCTGTTCTTGGTATCCACACGGTGGCTCACAAGTTCGCAGCTCCAGTCTCAGAGGACCCAGTGCCCTTTCTCAGCTTTCTAGGCAGCAGACAAGCATGTGGCGCACATACATACACCCATGCAAAATGGTCATAAAATCATAAAATAAACCGTAAAAGATAAAAAACCTCCAGGGATGGTCCGCTCCTCCTTCGTGGATCCTAAAGTTTGATTCTCTCAGTTTTGTCTCACTGTACAGCCTTGAACTCATAAGAGCTCTGCTTGCCCGTCTTCCAGGTGCTGAGATTAGATGTGCACCACCATGCTGGTTCACTCTCTTACGAAGAGATTTAATTCGCTTTCTTTTCTTTTTCTTCTTCTTTTTTTTTTTGGCTTTTAGAGATAGGGTTTCTCCCTGAAGCTTTTGGCACCTGTCCTGGGACTTGCTCTGTAGAACAGGCTGGCCTCGAACTCACAAAGATCCACCTGCTCTGCTTCCTGAGTGCTGGGATTAAAGGTGTGTGCCACCACCCGACTTCTCTATTTTTTAAAATTTATTTTTATTTATGTGTATGGTGTTTTGTGCCTGTGTGTATGACTGTGTACCATGTGCATGCCTGCCTGATACCCTTTTAGTCCAGAAGAGAGCTCCCCTGGAACTGATGTCACAGAAGGCTGGGCTGTCATGTGGGTAATAGGAAACCAAATTCAGATTCTCTGCAAGAGTAAGTATCTTTCCAAACCTTACTTCCCTAACTTTTCAGTCCATATATTCAGGCTCTGACCATATGAAAAGGACACAGAGAACTGGAGAAAAGGCTCAGTGGGTAAGGGCACTGGCTGTTCTTCCAGAGGACCCTGGTTCAAGCACCCACAGGACAGTTCTCAACCATTATTAATGAGATCTTGTGCCCTCTTCTGGCCTGCAGGCAGAACACTGCGTACATAATAAACAAAAAAAAAAAAAAAATTTTTTTTTTTAAAGGACACAGAATGCATTTTCTACTTCATTCTCCAACTGAGCAGAAACCAGCAGTTCTGGCAGCAGCATGAGCTCCTGGGTTCTTTTCCTGTTAGGGACTTGTCTCTGACAAGTTCTGCAGTGACAGAATAATGCTGACTGTACTACATTGAGAAGCAGGGGGTACCAGATGTGAATCTCATGTCTCCACTCATGGATGCCAAAGGAAATCTTTCAGTCTTAGTAAAAATGTCTCCTGAAGTGGGGTGTAGTTTAGTGGTTGTCCTTTTTCCCCCTTTAATAATTTTGTCAATTTGACACAACCTAGAGTCATCTGAGAAGACGGAATCTCAATTGAGAAAAATAACCTCATCAAATCAGCCTCTGCAAGTCTAGGGAACATTTTCTTTATTCATGATTGATGTGGAAGAACCTACCTTACTATGAATAGGTGGTCTTGGGGGTGGGAACTGAGCAAGCCATAGGAGCAAGCCAGTAAGCAGCACCCCTCCACGGTCATTGTTTCAGTTCCAGCCTCCAGGTTCCTGCCTTGACTTCCCTCCGTGATGGACAACTATAAGCTGAAGTAAACCATTTCTTCCCCAAGCTGGTCATGGTGTATTATCATAGCAATAGAAACCCTAGCTAAGACAGTGGTGGAGAACTTGCCTGGTATGCCTGAGGCCCTAGAAACAAAAAAGTCTCCAGACATTGCCATATGTCCCCCAAGGGTGTAGCAATTACCCCTAATTGAGAATAAGTAATCAAAATACTGCGGTGCCCTGGGCTTTGACCTGATCCCCAGAGTTTTAATAGCATCACCTGTAACTGGTAGCGCTCAAACATCCTGCAGCCTAGGCTTACCTCAAACTCCTGATCCTTCTGCTTCCACCTTCCCAATGCTGTTATTACACATGCACAGCACTACCTGCACACACTACCAGTTGGCCTACATTCCCAGCACACACCCCTGTAACGTTTATTTATGTGTAGACACTCTTGTGTGCCATGAAGCAGTTGTGGTGTTCAGAGGACAACTTGGCTGTAGTAAGCCCTCTCCTTCCGCCACGTGGGTCTTGGAGAAGAAACTGATGGCCAGGCATGGAGGGAAGAACCTGACCAGTGAGCCACCTCACCAGCCCTTTTTAGTTTTGTTGTTTTGAGACAGTGTGTCACTTTGTTATCTAGGCTGATTTGGAACTCCCAATCCTCCTGCCTTCACCCCTCTCCACTCTCAGTACAATGAGTACTTCCTCTTGGCTTCAGTGCCTACTTCTAACACCGTTTCGTTAAGTGCCAGCATCACATTACAATCTACCTACCTCTCCAGTGACACCTGATAGTCTTTAAGTTAATGAGATGAAACTCAAGTCTTCTTCCTCACCCACGTCCCAAGAGTTTCCTCTCTTTGTCCTTTCTTTTCTGGAAAGACTTTCCTGCGCTGTGGGTCACCAGCCCCACTGCCTGGGAAGCAGGGCTCATTTCTGCTCTGCTGCTGCTGAGCACTCTAAGCCCCAACTCTTCCTCCCAAAGCCAGTGTCAGCCAGGCCTGCTGAGGAACTGCTCTCCATCACCCCCACCTAGATACCCAGAAGCTCACATTCACTTTTGTTTCACCTCTGCCGCCCACACCTCCTATGCATTCTCCCTACAAGGCCAGAGCAGACTGTTTCTCAATTTCTTTGTGATGCTAGAGATGGAATTCAGGGCCTTGTGCATATCAGACACAGAGTACATCTTTTTTTTGTTCCTTTGAAGATGTGGTTTCACTAAGGTGCCCAGGACATCAAACTTCTGCCTAAGCCTCCAGAGTGCTGAGATTATAATAAGTGTGTGCTATCATATCTGACTCAGAGTTAATCTTTTTTTTTTTTTTTTTTTTTTTTTTTTAAAGATTTCTTTATGGGCTGGAGAGATGGCTCAGAGGTTAAGAGCACTGACTGTTCTTTCAGAGGTCCTGAGTTCAATTCCCAGCAACTACATGGTGGTTCACAACCATCTGTAATGAGGTCTGGTGCCCTCTTCGTGTCCAGCAAGCATACAAACAGATAGAATACTGTATACATAGTAAATACATTTTTTAAAAAAAGATTTATTTATTTATTATGTATACAGTGTTCTGTCTGCATGTATGCCTATAGACCAGAAGAGGGCACCAGATCTCACTGTAGATGGTTGTGAGCCACCATGTGATTGCTGGGAATTGAACTCAGGACCTCTGGAAGAGCAGACAGTGCTCTTAACCTCTGAGCCATCTCTCCAGTCCTCATGAAATTTTTTTTAAAAAAAGATTTTAATTGTGTATGTGTGTGTGTGTGTGTGTTGGGGGTTATACATGTGAGGGTAGTGCCAGGAGGCCAAAACAGAGCTTTTGATCTTCAGGAGTTACTAGTGGCAATAAACCAGATATGGGTGCTGGGAAGTGAACTAGGGTCTTCTCTAAAAGTAATAAGCAATCTTAATCACTGAAGTCACCTCTCCAGATCCTTAGAGTGGATCGATCTTTAAGCCACAGTTCCCATGATGCCCAGGGAAATCTAGCTCATATGCTGCCTTCATTAACTACTTATCAGGGGATGGTATCTCTGTGTCCACTGACCACATCTGACAGTTTGGAAAGGCTGGGTGTTTGCACTGTAAAGAAACAAACAAAAAACAGGAAGAAAGAAAACAACTTAAAAGTTAGGCTGAGGACTTGTCTGCAGCTCCCACTGCTCAGGCCACTGAATAAGTTGAAGCCACCACTGAGCGGCCAAGAGCTGTTCTGCAGACAATTGAGCAAAATGGGAAGGTGAATGGAAAAGAAACAGTTAAAAAAAAAGTTGGCCAGGTATGGGGCCACAAACCTGTAATCCCAACACTGAGGGAACAGAGGCAGGAGGATAGCTGAAGTTTGAGACCAGTCTGGTTTCTATAAACAAGTCCAGAACAACCATGGCTATAGAGTAAGACCTTATCTCAAGAACAAGAGTCCAAGCAACAAGTCAGGCATGATAGTGCACATCTACACCATGAAGACAGAGACAGGAAGATCTGGATCCTAGGTCATGATTGGCTACCAATCCAGATTAAGGTCAGCCTCGCCTACTTGAGGCTCTGCCTAAGAACAAACAAGGACTATCAAAATAGCCCGGTGGGTAAAAAGCCCTATAGCCTGATGACCTGAGTTCAATCTCTGGGCCCAGAGGATTTACCTTAGCAGGCCCAAGAAACTACAACTCCCATGAGCCTCAGGACTTGGGGCTTAGCTAGAGAAGCCCCACCCCCGCCCCCACATACTACCATAGGATCTACTGGGAGGTGAAGTTCTGCACTATCTCTGATACCAGGTGGGGCTCCCTCACCTCAGAACGTAGGAGCGGGCAGGTGCGCTCTTGTAGATGTACTGTGCCAGCCACCACTGCACCGTCATGTTCCAGTACCGCATGCCATCCCGCACCCGCACGCAGAAGTCTGTGCCATAGCAGTCGATGTTACGGATGGTCTCATAGTCATACTCCAGGGAAGCTGCATTCTCCGGACTGGGGGGTGGAGGATGAGGATGGGGACAGACATGCAGCTCAGCCAGGCCCCTCCTGACACCTGCTTCTGTCCCAGCCCAATGCTAAAGAAAGGGTTCTGGACAGGCGACGGCTCCCTCTCTCCCTGGCTATGACTTTTGAGAGTAACCATAGGAGTCAGGTGGGTGGGCCACAATTCACTAATAGTGGGGTGCTCTTCGTAACTAGTTGGAGCCTAATAAGTCACAGAATGCCTTGAAAGGCTATGGTTGCTAAGCTATCAAGTCCACTGGCAACCAAGCTCAGCATATTGGGAATAGTTTCCAAGTGTGGTCCCTTCTGAACTCTGGGGCAGAGCAGCTGCCAGGGAAGTATCCACTCTAAAAAGGTGGTTCATGGTTGCTAGGGAGATATTCTAGGCCTCGTGACTCTCAATGTTCTCTGTTGCTAGGGAAAAGGCATTCCTTAGCAACAAGGCCCAGGCTATTCAGAAAATTATTTCAGAACAGGCCTTTTTCCTGGTCCCTGTGATTGTTCGAGAAGTGTCACGTCCAGAAATATCAGAGGTTTTCAGGTCTCTGACACCAACACTTTCAGCTACAGAGAAAGATGCTGGACCTATGTGAACCTCTAGTGGCTTCTAGCCACGGGAGGGAAGGCATCCTTTGCCAGTGGGACTTGTAGACTTCAAACAGCATTTAATCTCTGTCTGATTTCTCTGAAGACCATCCTCTCTCTAGCAGTGGGAGGTCTACTCAGTTACCAGGGCAGCGGTAGTAAATCACACCCTGGGGTATGACTGTCCAACAGCATGGCAGTTTACAACAACCGGGGTGGCACACCTCTAGTAAGGGGTGGGCTATAATTTACAGAGAGGCTGGTACCCCATTCCCCAGCTGGGAGGATGACAATGGATTCTAGAAACAGAGATTCAGTTCACTACTGGTTGCTAGGGATACCATTTTCCTATCAACAAGAAGGGATGCTTCCTATGTGATAAGAACTCTGTAGTTACTAGTTTTGTGGCTCACCCATCAATGACAGTGCTGGGGTTGGGTAGCCTTACTAATAAAGGGTTAAGCTTCAGCAATGGGGAGAAGATGACCTGTGGTTGCTGAGAGTGGTACTCTCCTCAACTGGAGGAGAGCAGCCAAGATGCTACTTCCTTAGAAATAGGGCAACTGGGAGGTGCTCTGTGAGAACATATCACGGTGAGCTGCTGGCTCTCAGCAAGACAGGCAGTTCAAGGGAAAGAATTCACAGCCACAAACAGCAAGGCTATCAGCAAGAAGGAAGGAACCATGGTTGCTAGAGATATAGCTTCCTCAGCAGAGGGGCAATTCAATTGCTAAGGAACTGTTTCCCTAGAAACAGAAGGTGGACCCACTACTACCAAAAGATAGTATCTTCAGCAACCAGGAAGGACCTTGTTTTGGGGGTGACACTTCCATGGCAACACAGGGTAGGCATGTGGTTGCTATGATACCATTTCTCTTTCCCTAGCAATAGAGGGCAATTAGCCATACTGAGGGGTAACAAATGCTAGCAACAAGGGGCAATCTGTAGGTACCAGGAACACATAGTTTCCCTGGTGCCCAGGGAAGGCAGGTGATAGTCACCAGGGGGGCAATAGGCTGTCAACCACAGCTGGTAGTCCTATACCCTGCTCCCTGCTCTCCTCCCTACTAGGGGCAGAGCCAACCCTTGGTGGTGGGGCCTGCTGGGTCTTGGGAAGCCTCCCTCCCGCCGCCTGACCTGCTGGGGGTTGGGCATTGGAGGGTGGGGCCACCCCCGGCCCGGGCTTTGGCAGCCACAGGGTAGGCCCCGAAGCCCGCGGCAATGCAACCGCACTCGGCCGCAATCCAGGCCACGTAGAAGCGCATGCGGAAGGCGAAGAAGACCGGGATCATGTAGAAGAGGCGGGTGGGCAGCGGGCGGGCGTAGAAGGCATCCTCACGCACAGCTTCCAGTGGGAAGAGATGGGAGGACAGCAGGAAGAGCAGGCCAAAGAGCGGGGCTGGCCAGGCACGGCGCAGCAGCGGCCTCAGGCTGGGCACGGCTCCCGGGAAGGGCTGTTCCAGCCAGTCCAGGTAGGTGCGGTAACGGAAGAACGGGCCTGTGGAAGGCGGCAAGGGGCAGGTGGTTGGATGGCGTGTATCCGTGCCTACTGGGGAGTGGGAGGCGAGAGGAGGAGGATGGAAGAGAAAGGAAACGGGAGAGGGAGGAAGAGGAGGAGTTGAGGAGGTCTGTGAACAGAGAGGGAGGGGCTCACAACTACAGAGGGGAGAGACCTAGAGAGTTGAGGGATAAGGCCTAAGGGGAGAGGACAAAGTACTCTAGGGGTGTGGGGAAAGAGGACAGAAAACCAGACCAGAAAACCACTGTAGGTTTCCCTGACAGGGAAGAGCTGGTTCCTGACAACTTTTCCTAAGCTCCCTCTGGATGCTGAGCTGGCTTGGGTGGTGGAGTAGGGACAAGCAGAAGGACAGCTGAGGTTCCTGAGGTACGATGGGATTTGGATCAGGGAGCATCAGTGGAGACTGAATGAAGGGATGGATGCTGAAGCCCTTGTATGTTCACCATAAACCATGACTGTGATTCCATTTATATGAAACGTCTTTATAGACAGAAGCCCATGGTTTGCAGGAATGGAAGCGGCTTGGTGTTGATGACTAAAGGTTAGGTGGCTCCTTTTCAGAGACGAGGCTGTTCTGCAGACAAATGTGCACTGGTGATGGTTTCAAAACTCTATGGCTATATAAAAGCCAGTGAGCTGGGGCATTTTAAATGGATGCATGCATAAATAACAGCTCCATGAGGCTCTACAAAAAAAAAAAAAAAAAAAAAAGAAAAAAGAAAAGCGGGCCTGGGAAATATAGGTTAGTGGTGGAACATTCACTTAACAAGCCTAGGTTCAATCCCCAGCATTGCAGACAACAAAAACAAACAAGGAATCTGGCAGGCATGGGGGTGCATGCCTGTAATTCCAGATCCTGGGAAGCTGAGCCAGGTCCAGAGGTAATAGACCAGCCTGGACTATATAGGGAGAGCCTGTGTCAAATGAAACAAAGGGGCTGGAGAGAACTCAGTAGAGTATTGGCTCCCAAGTTTGGTTCCCAGTAAGAACCAATGTCAGAGCATTGTCTTCTGACCACCACATGCACACCAAGGCATGCATGAGCAAATGCACACAACATGCATAACACACACACACACAAATACTGAAGAAACAATCAGCCAGGCAGTGGTGGCACAAGCCTTTAATCCCGGCACTTGGTAAGCCAATCTCTGTGAATCTGAGACCAGCCTGTCTACAGAGTGAGTTTCAGAACAGCCAGGGCTATTACAAAGAGAAACTCTCTCTCAAAAACAAACAAACTCTCCAAAACCAAACCAAACAAGAAATTCAAAAACAAAGGAACAAAGCCAAAATCTATGAATTGTGTCTGGAGATGTAGATCAGTTGGTAGAGTTTACCTGCCTAGCATGCACAAGGCCCTAGGTTCAGCCCCTAGCACCAAATGAACCCAACGTAATGACTTTCTCATTCAGTTCAGGCGGCACAACGCCTATAATGCCACCTACCCAGGAAGCTGAGGTAGGACAATCAAAGGTTCAAGGCCTACCTAGGAAACACACAGAGACCTTATCTCAAGATAAAAATTTAGCTTGGGAGGCAGGGGTAGGCAGCTCTCTGTGAGTTTGAGGCTACCCGGCTACATGGAGCATTTAGAATAGTCTTTGCTACAAAGTGAGACCCTATCTAAAGCAAAACCAAACCAAACTAAAAGGCTGGGGATATAACTCAGTCCTTGAGCATTTGACTGGCACATATAATGCCCTTGGTTCAATCTTTAATACTGTGGCCCCAGCCTCCTACCCCCACCCCCGGAAGACTCTGAGCTGCAAACCCCTGGCTTACACAGACCTATCTCCTTTAGATCGCCTATTGGCCCCTAATAGGTGAAAAGGAAGCAGTTCTCCAAGGTTCGTTCCCACAGCAGGCAGATGTGTTGAGGACAAGATAGCAGCTGACAGAGTACAGGTAGCCTGGGACAGAGCAGGGGACATTAAACAGGAACAGAACTCTGGGTGGAGTGAGGCAGAGGGTGACCCAGCAGTGCTGGGCAGGCCACTTACCTGTCATAATTCCCACATAGCAGTAACTATAGCTGAGTGTTTCCATCAAAGAGGGGACCTCGGGCAGGAGGCCCAGAGTAGGTTCCTTGTTGAAGCCAGAAGCTATTTCCTTTTTCTGAGCCAGATGGAGGTCCTGAACTTCACTGGCCAGACTCACCAACTGTGGGAAGAGGAAGGCATGAGATCAGTGCCCCAGGCCATTTTACACCCATTTCATTTCAATCTATACCTAGGAGTGAGATTCTACCTATGGATGGCACTACATATCCAGAGTGGTGGAAGGAACTTTATTTTTTTTTTGGATTTTCGAGACAGGGTTTCTCCATAGCTTTTGGTTCCTGTCCTGGAACTAGCTCTTGTAGACCAGACTGGCCTCGAACTCACAGAGATCCGCCTGCCTCTGCCTCCCAAGTGCTGGGATTAAAGGCATACGCCACCACCGCCCGGCTTTGGAAGGAACTTTAGTTGGTGGCCATCCCCAGGCTCGGTCCTAGACCTTCCTTTTCTACCTGTTTTTTCTTTCTGCTTTCATCCAATCCCACAGTTTGCCTGCCTACCTGCTTTCCTTCCTGCGCCAGGGCTCTGACACAGGGCCTTGCATATGCAACACTAGTGCCCTAACACTGAGCCACATCCCCTCTTTCTCTTTTACAGTTTGAAACATGGTCATGGGAAGTTGTCTAGGTTGCCCTTGAACTTGTGGTCCTCCAAACTTGCCTCCTGGAGTACTGAGATTATATACCTGCATTACTAGGCCAAGCTCATTCCTTTCTTATTTACTTATTGTTATGTGCACTAGTATTTTGTCATGGGTGTTTGGTCCCCTGGAACTGGAGTTACACACAGTCGTGAGCTGCCATGTGGGTGCTGGGAATTGAACCCAGGTCCTCTAGAACAACAGTCAGTGCTCTTAACTGCTGAGGCATTTCTCCCACCCCAAGCTTGTTTGTTCCTTTCTGACTCTAGTGGGTAGGGGTCAGGATGAGGATGTAGATAAAATATTCTACCTATTTTATCAAGAGGCAAAACCTAAAGGCCACATCTGTGTCCTCCTGCTTCCTACTAGGCTTAGTGGACAGAGCCCCAGCAGAGAGAAGGAGGAAAGAGAATGAAGCAGGGCTTCCCCTACAAGATGGTTTCAAGGGGTAGGAAGGGGGCTCTAAAAAACACTTTTCTGTTGGGTGATGGTGAGGTGAATCTCTTTTGTGTTCAAGGCCAGCCTGGTCTTACAAGAGCTAGTTCCAGGATAGCTAGGACAGAGAAACCCTGTCTCGAAAAACAAAACAAACAAACAAAAAGAACCACTTTCCCCTTCTAGGCCCACAATATAGAATTCTTCTCTGACCTAGCTACAGGCCCAAGGTTTTTTTGTTTGTTTTTCATTTTTGACAACTTTGTCTCCTCTTCACCAAGCCACTGCAAAACAAAAACAACACAAAAATTCAAAACCCTAAAATCATCCTCAAAGCAACGTCTCCCAAGGTGACTCTGACTCACCTGCCGACAGCCCACAGTCTCTTAGGCCACTTCCATAGTCATCTAGACTTGTCTTTCCCCCAGACAGAGTCTTACATAACAGAACTATTCTCAAACCCACTTCGCAGCTAAGGATGATCTTGAACTCCTCCTCCGGCTTCACCTGAGTGCTGGCATTATGGGTGGGTAGCTCTCCACTAGCTTTTTGCTTCTTTTGTCTGTAATACGTATTTTTATTTTTGTGTGTCTGTGTGTATGGCCTGTGTGTGCAGATGCGTCGTTATCTCCTGCAACTGGTGTTCCTGATGTTTGAGAGCCCATCAGTCTGCATGCCAGGATCTGAACTTAGGTCCTCTGGAAGAACAGTACTCTGAACCACGGAGCCCTCTCTCCCTTTTTTTTTTTTTTTGGTTTTTGTTTGAAGGGATGGGTGTTTTTATTTTTGGAGACAGGGTCTCTCTAAATAGCCTCGGCTATCCTGGAATTCTCTATGTACACCAAGCTGACTCACAGAGGTCCACCTGTCTCTGCTTCCAGAGTCCTGGGATTAAAGGCATGCCATGCCCAGCTTAGAAGCTTTTTAAAAAAAATGCTGAGATTACATCAATGAACCATTTGCTCAACTCTGATAAAAAAGTTTATCTATCTCATCTCATTGCATTATATTTTAGTTCTTTCAGCACCCACGGCAAATTATTATTGAAGAGGCAAATTTGCTGTATCCTGTCTTCTGGCCAGCAAACCAAAACCAAATCAATAAAATGAAAAACTTTCTTCTCAAGGGATTTCAGCCCCCTATAGAAGGAAATCCATTCAACAGCATGTTATTCAGAAAGTGGACGCAGCAAACATAGTCTGTGGCACCCCAGCCCGTTCACACCTACATATGCAGGTCCATACACACCCTGAAAGGGTCTCCTTCCAACTCACAGCTGACCAATCCCTGCCTACTGTTGAGTTTTCCATAAGAACAAAGGATTCTGGAGAAACCAGTTCTCAGGCTGGCAGGGCTGTCCAAGCCTATGTTGCTGGAGCCCAGAACATAACAAGAGCTCACCAACGTTGTGTTCTGTGCTAGGGACTGAGGGCTGGCCTCTTTTTGCTCGCTTCCGAGGAGATTAAGAGTACAACCCAGGGCTAAGAATGTAGTTCAGTTGATCATGTGCTTGCCTAGTGCGCTTGAGGCCCTTGGTTTGATTCCCTAGTACCATACAAGCCAGGCACAGTGGTGTACACCTACAATCCTGGCACTTAAGAGGTGGAGGCAGGAGGAACAAAAATTCAAAGTCATTGGGTGGTGGCAGCGCACGCCTTTAATCTCAGCACCCAGGGAGGCAGAGGCAGGTGAATCTCTGTGAGTTTGAGGCCAGCCTGGTCTACACAGTGAGTTCCCAGAACAGGCAGGATTACACAGTGAAACCCTGTCTCATAAAACCAAGAAAAAAAAGTTCAAAGTCATCTTTTCTTTGAGGACAACATAGGGTGCTACAAGAGACTCTCAGGAACAAAATAACAAAATGAGATCTGGTAGTCCCAGCTGTGCCCTTGGGCTAGCTACCTTCTCTCCACAGTGCTACTTCCTCCTTGGAGGATGGTCTGCTATAGATTCAAGAAGAGCATGTTGGCAGAGCATGCTGAGCAGGCACATTCCAGGTGAGCCAAGTGGCTTGTGATATCTCCTGACCACGGAATGAGTGGAGAGGTGAAGACCTCCTCCAGAGTATGTGAGAGGTCAACTCTGTCCCCAGGGAGGTGTGAAATTTCAAGCTTAAGATTTGTGAAAGATTAAAAAAAAAAAAAAATTCTAGCTGGGCAGGAGTGGCGCACGCCTTTAATTCCAGCACTCGGGAGGCAGAGGCAGGTGAATCTCTGTGAGTTCGAGGCCAGCCTGGTCTCCAAGAGCTAGTTCCAGGAAAGGCTCTAAAAAAACTACAGCGAAACCCTGTGTCGAAAAACCAGAAGAAAAAAAAATCCATAGCCCTCCCCTGACTATGAGAAAGTCTAGTCCGGGAAAAGAGAACAAGAATGCTGCTACCTGGCTACCAGGGAGAAAAAAGGGGGGGGGTAGTGTTTCCCAAATCTCACCTTCAGTGTCAACAGCAGCTGGATGGCATTGGTGAAGGGTGTGGGAGTGGGCAGGCCCAGCAGGCTGAGGGCTCGGAAGAAGAGGAGATAGGAGAAGGTCCAGGCAAGAGCCAGGGCATGACAGGAGCTAGGACAGAGGTGGGAAGTTATAGAGTTGGGTACAGGGACCTTGGCCCTGCTTCCTTCTCCTGAGTGTGGCTTTATATCCCACCATTCCCCCATTCAGCCAGAAAAAAAGAGGGGAGAGAGTGAGGACCAGTGGATGGCAGGCAGGGACAGAAGAGGCACAGCCACAGAGAAAAAAGGAATGAGGGAGTCAAGAGAGAAGCGTTGTGGTGAAGAAGAGCCCTCCTTAAGCGCCAGAGCGCAGGATTGGGTTACAAATGACTGTCATCATGTGGACATTGAGGACTGGGGCAAATCTGCAGGGACAGGAAGGTGCAGAACAAGGTGAGAGAGGAAGAAACATGGCCAAAACACAGAGAAACATGAGAGAAACAGGAGGCAGCAAGAGACTGAAAGAGAAGAAATGGAAGACCCCAAGAGGAAACAGGTTGCTGTTTCTCTGCATCCTCCTTTCTTTCTCACCACCTAGCTCTCACCAAGGCTGGGCCTGAATGAGGGCCCAGGTTCCCAAGATGGTGATCAGAGAATGCAAAGCATGGGGGCCACAGGTGAATAAAGTGAGCCCCAGGCCCACAGCTGCTGCCCCCCATTTCTTCAGCCCAGGTCCTGAAAGGAAAAGGTAAAGTGTAAGCATAGAACTTTCGGGAGGGGTGATCCCCACCTCAGCTCCCTCACCCTAATTTTCCACTGGGCACGGAACCTGACTCACCAGCTTTCTTAAAGAGGAAGCCGATAGGGATGGAGATAAGCAGGACCACTAGATAGGTCCATTCTTCGGGTGTCATGGTCTGGGGGAGGAAGGACTCACAGTGAGAACTAGTATTCCAGTACCTTCCTCTTTTGATGTAGAATCCCCTACTTTTGAGAAGCCAGGCCTCCAGTTCACTCCTCCTTCCAGGACCCAGGAATCAAGCCCCTCAACCCAATCCTCTGCCAACGTACAAATCAAAAGCATTTCTGCCCCTATTTAAGACCTAGACATCTATCTAGACACCTTCTGGCCCGGAAAACAATCCTTTGCAAGACCCTTCCTCTCTGATAGAAGAGGAACCCACATCACCCCCACCTTCCTCTGAGTACACAGGAACCCTTAAGAATCCTGTCTGGATCCCCAGACTCCCCTATGTCTCAGGGGACCCAAAAACCCAGGACTCCTACCCTTACCCGCCCCGGCGAAATCCAGCATTTAGGATCCACCTGTCTTCAGACCTCTGGCCTCCTCTCCAATCCAGACCCCGGAGAGAAAGCAATGACTCTGTCTGATCTGCAGGCTCCCTACGTAGCCCAGCCCCGCGTGGATCCGATTCCGCCCCAGCAGATCCACAGGCGGTTACGCCACCCAGCCGGGCCACGCTCTGGTCCCCGTCCCCGCACCCAGCCACCTTACGATTTTCAGCGACGCCTCCATACAACCCCACCTCGGCCCACCTGAACCGACCGTGGACCAGGAGGCTGATGAGAAAATCCCTCTTTCGCGACTGCCCCTGCTCGGGCCACGCCTCCTCAGCTCAGCACGCCCCCGCACTGCCGGTTCCCGAGGGTGCCCGCTGGGCTGCACGGTCCAGGCCCAGAAAGCGGATGCAATACGTACACAGCACAGTGGGAAAAGAACCCAGAACACCAATGCGCGGAAGGCTGCCTGCCCCGTTCTTTCTGGGAGGCCCCAGGGCAAAGAGCTGCCAGTAAAGGGGTGGCGGGGTTTCGGGTCAGAGGCGGGGCCAAGGCTTCGAGTCCCGATGAAAACGGGTTGTGACTTAAGAAGGAGGCGGGACCTGGAGCTCGGCGTTCGGAAAGAGGAGGACTCTCAGCTTCGGATTCCTTCGGGTACACTCGGTAATTCAAGCTCACGGCGTGGAGGTGGGGCCACAAACTTCGGCTTACTTCGGAGATAGGCGAGTTCTTAGGGTCACGGTTCGGAATTAGAAGCGTTCACAAACTCGGCCGGATGTAGGCGGGCCCACACGCTTCGGCGTGATTCGGAGATAATCGGTTCCAAAGCGGGCTCACAAAAGCAACCCGATGTGGGCGGGGCCACACACTTCGGCTTACTTCGGAAATAGTCGGAATCAGACGGGTGGTGTGTGTCAAAGAATAGCAGGATGTAGGCGGGGCCAAAAGCCTGGACTAATTTCGGATAGTTGAATACGTTTTAGGTCACTGTCAAATGCCAGTGAGGCCAGAGGTTTTGTCTGAACTTTGAAAATAATCAGGGGTAAGTGGACTTAATGTAATAACAAGCGGAGCCAAGAGCTTCTCGAAATATCTAGCCTTATTTGGGGGAGGAGGAAGGCGGAGCCATACAAGACCGGAAAAGGCAATACGCGAGATCATTTATAACGGGGCGGGGCCTACAAGACTCGGTAGGCACGGGGTAGGGCCAAGGGCGGTGACCCTCAAGGTCCCACATTTGGAGACCCTGCGGCCGTGAGAGCTCGCCTCAGGTTTTCAGCTCTGCTAACGTGACGGGATGACGGAGGACGCTCTACGTAGTGCCGGCTCCGCCTCTACTGAGAGTGTTGGCTAGCAGTTGACTTATGGGCTCTGACCGAAGACAGTGCGACAGAGTGAAGAGAAGTTAAGACGTGCACTGCGTCCAGAGTTCAATCGTGGGCGACAGCTCCCGAAACTGGGTAGGGAGTGGGCGGGGTCACAGCAGGAGGTGCGACTTGGAAGGGGTGGGTGATTCGACAGAGCCGAGCACTCCCGAATGCGTTCGGTAGTAGAGCCGAGATCACCGGAAGGCTGACACTCTTGTGTTTAGGGTGGGCAGGGCTCCGGATTGAGCCGAACCGAGGATGCTGGAACATCGAACCGCTTGTGCAAGACAGGACTGGGTTCTTTAAAGTTTGTCTAAGTGAATAGGCAGGAAAGGCGAACCTCGGAAATCCGACATGGGAGGGTCTGGGTTCCAAGTTTCTAAAAGAGGGTGTGGCTTGAGCAAACCGCCAATCTACGTTGAGGTTCGAGACTTGATGGACACACCCGAAAGAAGACACCCACTTTGCGAAAAGGGCGGTGCACCGTTATGGCGGGAGGAGACGTGATGCGGTGGCACGCATTGGCCGAGATGATGGTCACCAGGAACTGAGGGGGAGCTGAACAGTGGGACCTGGGCGAGGGGCGTGGTCTCGAGCGGTCCTTCCGGGTGGGGCTTGGCCTGGGGCGCAGGTGGCAACCCCGGTCCCGCCCCCTCGGGTTCAGGGGCGGACCTTGCTTGCACGGGGGCGTAGAAGGCTTTAGTCCGGTCTGCGGGGCTGTTTGGGTGACCAACACCCCCACTTTGCAGGAGGATGCTGGTGGTGGAGGTTGCTAATGGCCGCTCGCTGGTGTGGGGAGCTGAGGCCGTGCAGGCGCTGCGGGAGCGCCTGGGAGTCGGGGGCCGCACAGTGGGCGCCCTGCCCCGCGGGCCCCGCCAGAACTCGCGCCTGGGCCTCCCGCTTCTGCTGTTGCCGGAGGAAGCCCGGCTCCTAGCTGAGATAGGCGCCGTGACGCTCGTCAGCGCCCCGCGCCCGGATCCCCGCAACCATGGCTTGGTAAGAAGCGAAAAGGCCCTTGTGGTGGGAAAGCCTGGGATGGCCTGTTTTGGAAGGACGCTGTTGGGAGGTTGTAAACAGGGTCAGGATTCCTGTCTTCCTAAGGGACCGCAGGCTATGTCTTGGGGTTCCAGTTAAGTTTATTTCTCAGGCCCTAGCATCGTTCAAACGCCAGCAAGAGCAGAGTTTCCAGGAGCAAAGCACTTTGGCAGCCGAGGCCCGTGAGACCCGGCGTCAGGAGCTCTTAGAGAAGATCGTAGAGGGCCAGGCTGCCAAGAAGCAGAAGCTGGAGCAGGATTCAGGGGCGGATGAAGGCCAAGAAGCCAGAGGGAGCGAAGCTACCCAAGGGAGTGAAACCAGTGATGATGGCCAGACTGCCAAGAAGCAGAAGCTGGAGCAGGATTCAGGGGCGGATGAAGGCCAAGAAGCCAGTGGGAGCGAAGCTACCCAAGGGAGTGAAAACAGTGATGATGGCCAGGCTTCTGCGGAGCAGGAGGGAGCAGGTGAGAGTAGTGTTTGGAGTTCAGATTTGGGGCAGGAGGGAAGGAAGCCTTAGGGGATTTTAATTGAGGTTTTTTGGGGGATAAGGACACCTTGCCTTGTGAATTCAGTAATTCTCTATACCTTCCTCCAGACTCGTCATCTCCCCCAGACTCTTCATCTCCCCAACCAGGGCCTTCAAACGGGGTGACCCCCTTGCCCAGGTCAGCCCTGCTCATCCAGCTGGCCACTGCCAGGCCTCGGCCAGTAAAGGCTAAGCCTCTGGACTGGCGTGTGCAGTCCAAAGACTGGCCCCATGCTGGCCGCCCTGCCCACGAGCTGCGCTACAGCATCTACCGAGACCTGTGGGAGAGAGGCTTCTTCCTCAGCGCAGCTGGGAAGTTTGGTGGTGACTTCCTGGTCTATCCTGGTGAGTTCAGGTTGGGGCTCTGGTGGCTGTACCTTTCCTGCTGGTCTTTATTTATTCTACACTTTCTCTTTTGTCTACACCCTGGGGACTCAATGCCCTGGAGACTCAGGGAAGGACAGTGGATAATGAGAGAGTTTTCCTGAGCTCCTGGAGAATAGTTTAATAACTTGTTTGGCTTGAGTCAGGGTCACATTAGGTCTCCAAGACTAGCTTGGAATTTGCTGTGCTGCACAAGCTAGCCTTGGAATGCAAAGTCTTCCTTTCCCTGCTTCCCAAGTGCTGGGATTACAGGCTTGTGTCACAGCAGCTGGCTTGATTTAGTAACTCTTGATAAATATTATGATCTAGAAGATTGGCTTAGAAATCCTTGCAAATGTGCACAAAACATATGAGCGCATGCCCTGCAGAATTCTTTATAGAATTGAAAGATTAAAAGCAGCAAAGTCACTATTAGTAAGGGCAAAACATAAAAATTAAACTGAGAGAGGTGGTTCCTTCTTTTAATCCCAGCCCTGGGGAGGCAGAGGCAGGTGCATCTCTGAGTTCCAAGCAACAGCACCAGGTGGTGATGGCGCACATCTTTATTCCCCGCACTAGGGAGACAGAGACAAGTGGATCTTTGTGAGTTCAAGGTCAGCCTGATGTACAGGGTGAGTTCCAGGATTGGCTCCATAGCTACTCAGAAACCCTGTCTTGAAGAACAACAACAAGAACATCAAAAAAACAACCCAGTTGTCCGAGAACATAGTGTTAATTTTCAAAGAATTAATGTGTAGGATTGTAGTTGGGTATGGTGGTGCATGTCTCTAGTGATAACTGAAGGCATAGCTAGTTTGAGACTAGCTTTGGCTGCATGATAACCCATCTCAAGAAAGAAAAGAAAAAGGGGTGTGATGACTATGCCTATAATCTTAGCTCTTTAGAATTAGAGACAGGAGGATTGCCACAAGTTTAAGACTTGTATAGGCTATATAGTGAGGTCAGGCCAACCAGGGCTGGGTATCTAGACCCTGTCTGAAAACAGAAAAAGTATAGGATCATGCATGTGAAAACTATAATCAAAAGTGAAAAAAAAATGGTAAGTGTATGGTAGATTGTGTGTTGATATGGATATGCAGATGCCTGCATGGTATTTAAGTAGCCGTGGTCATTGACATTCTAGCTAGGTCTCAGTATGCCTGTATCCCCAACTACTTGGGAAACTGAAGCATAATTTCTTTGACCTGAGATTAAAAAACCAACCTATGCAACATATGAAACATAGTGAGACTCCTATTTGTAGATAAAACTACTGCGGCCTAAAATTACTAGTTTAAATCAGTTAATTTCATGATACTTTTTCATTTTTTGTTTTTTGAGTTAGAAGCAATCTTCTTGCTGTTGGCCTCCTGGGAGCTAGGATGACAAATGTGTGCCACCACATCCAGCTCTAATTCTATGCATTAAATTGAACCATAAGCTAAACTATTTGTCCTCTTCTTTCCTATAACAGGGTGATCCCTGACTGTCTTCAAACGTGGAAGTGTTGAGATGATTAAAATGCATAAGCATTCAGGTCTGGCACTGACCAATTAGTCCTAATATGTCGATATTTCTAGACAGTGAGTACTCAGTGTACCGGACGCTGAGAGAATCCTTGTTGCCTGTGAAATAGTGTCCAAAGCCTCAATCACTGTAATGCTTCTAAATTTATTTTTAAATTTTGCCTGAGGCTCAGAATTGCTAAGCGACCAGGAAAACAGTTACAGGATTAGTTTCTCAAGCATTTTGATGTACCCTCTCAGCCTATTGGAGTCTTTTAACAGCCAGAGACTCGCACTTTTGGCTAAACTCTTGCCAGGAACCCATCTGCCAGGCAGGGAATAGCAACAGTCTCCTTAGAATGCTTCACAGTCTCATGGTTTAGGTTCTCACCTCCTCTCCCCTCTTAAAGATTATTGGTTTTGTTTTTTGGTGTTATGTGCGTGGGTGCACAGGGAGATCGGAAGATGGTATCAGATTCTCCTGGAGCTGGAGTTACAGGCAGTGGGAGGTCGATGTGAGTGCGAAGAACTGAACTCTGGTCCTCTGGAAGAGTGGTAGATTAGTTGCTGAGCCATCTCTCCAGCTCTCCGTTCTTAATTTTCATTGCCTGTGATTCACCCTCTTGTATAGTCTTATTCAGGTTCCTGTCCTGCTAACTTAGATTCACCTATTCCAGGGACAGACTGTCAGCTGTTCAGTTACCAAGCCCTCCGAGGGCCTCTGCTTCCAGAGCATGTGGCTGCAGCGCTGCACTGGCGGAGCCTACAAAACTAACCTGTGGCCGGGCGGTGGTGGCGCACGCCTTTAATCCCAGCACTCGGGAGGCAGAGGCAGGCAGATCTCTGTGAGTCTGTGAGTTTGAGGCCAGCCTGGTCTACAAGAGCTAGTTCCAGGATGGGCACCAAAGCTACAGAGAAACCCTGTCTTGAAAAACTAAAAAAAAAAAAAAAAAAAACTAACCCGTGTTTACCATCTGGCACTTCTTTGTGGGGAAATTCTATTGATAATCTACTTGTTTCTTTTTTTCTTTTTCTTTCTCTTTTTTTTCTTCTGATACAGGGTTCCACTGTAGCCTTCGCTATCCTGGAACTCGCTCTGTAGACCAGACTGACCTGGAACTCAAAGACCTCCACTTGTCTCTGCCTCCTGAGTGCTGGGATTGGCATAGGACTTTGATTTTTGCTTTATTCTATTATAAAATCTTTTCTTTAGTCTATCGGAGTCCCAGCCTGGTCCTGTTAATGTTTTGCAGTTGCACTAGAGATCAAACCTTGCCTGTGTTCCATAAGTGGTCTGCCAAGAGCTACATCCCAGCACTTGTGACTTATCTTTAAATCTTGACTTGCTTTCTTTTGTTTCTTTTTCATCTTTTATTTTGGTAAAAATGTCTGTATGGTACCCAGGTTGGCCTTGAACTCCTAAGCTCAGAGTCTCCTGGCCTAAGCCTTCTATGTGCTTAAGGTTACAAGCCTGTCTCACCATATCTTTTAATGTTGTAATAAGAGCGGTGGGGCTGCGTCCCCGGCACCCAGCTGCCCGCATGGCTTAGCTTATGCCCCGAAATAATTACACGGAAACTGTATTTTTTTAATCACTGTCTGGCCCATTAGTTTCAGCCTCTTATTGGCTAGCTCTTACATATTGATCTAACCCATTTTTAATATTTTGTGTAGCCCCACGAGCTGGCTTACCAGGGAGGATCTTAACCTGCGTCTGTCTGGAGTGGGAGAATCATGGCGACTTCTCATTTGGCTTCTTTTTCCCAGCATTCTCTTTTGTTTACTCCACCCACCTAAGGGCTGGCCTATAAATGGGCCTAGGCAGTTTCTTTATTATTTAACCAATGACCTTCCTCCATCATTTTAATCATAATAGTTGCGTATTGTTTAGTCTTACAGGTGTACCTTGTACCACGGAAGTAACCATTCTTTGCTTTCTCTTCTGTGTCTTGGCAATTGTGAACCATCTTGGGCCATTAAAGCCAACCTGAGCCACAATGAAACAGCTGTCTCAGAAAAAAATGGAAAAAGAGGGCTGGAGAGATGGCTCAATGGTGTTCTTGCAGAGTACCCAGATCTTGTCCCCAGCACTCGCATGGTGTCTCAAAACCACTTCTAACCCCAGTTCTGTGGGACCTAATGCCCTCTTCTGGCCTAGGCAGGTACCAGGCACATGCATGGTACACATACACGCATGCAGGCAAGCAAACACTCATATACTTTAAATAAATAAATCAAAAGAAAATGTTAGGATACTTAATCTACACAAGGCCCTGACTTCCGTACACAGTACTACAAAGGAACCTAAAATGCAGTAAGCAGAAGGATCCATTGTCAGTGCTCCAGCCTTTCCAGATGGGAACTGCTATGCATCTGTCTCTTTCTCCCAGGTGACCCGCTGCGATTCCACGCTCACTACATTGCTCAGTGCTGGGCTGCTGAGGACCCCATCCCACTTCAGGACCTGGTCTCTGCCGGCCGCCTGGGAACCAGTGTCAGAAAGACCCTGCTTCTCTGCTCCCCTCAGCCTGATGGGAAGGTGGTCTACACCTCCCTACAGTGGGCTAGCCTGCAGTAAGCTGCAGACTGAGGAGGGTGTGGTTGTGCGTCCAAGAACCCTCCTAGATGGTCAACTCTTCCTCCTTCTCACCCCCCCATCTCGCATGGAGGCTTGTGTTTTCCCGCCTTGCCTGATTCCAGAGTTTTGAACACTAAATACTTTATAGTTTTTTTTTTCCTGTTTTAAGGCGCTTACTAGCTATGTTGTTTTATTTTTCTGTCTCCAAACTGTGAGCTTGTTCAGAGTTGAGACTGCTCTTATTTGGCTCTTCTGTTTTCTAAAGGGCAGTTCTCAATAAATTTGTTGAATAAATGTTCGTATTTTGACTCCTTACAACAATCTTTGGAATGTGGAGCTTTTAATCCTGTATTTAGATGAGAAAGGAAAGGGGAAATGACTTGCCCAGGTCACAAAACTAATAACTACCAGGCCTGGGACATTATACTTGGTCTTTCTGATTCTGCCTCTCTGCATTCCACGAAGTTGTGCCTTGAAGATTTTTTTATTATGCTTATATATTATCTGCATACATGTGTATGTGTGTGGGTACAAAGTGCCATGGAACATATGTGGAGAGGAGGACAATTTATGAGAGCCTGTTCTCTTTTTTTTACCATTTGGGTCTCAGGGATTAAACTCAGATTATTAGGCTTGCCATCAAACAACTTCAACTGCTGAGCCATTTCACTGGTCGTCTTGAGATTTCTACAAATCATTTCAGATGCATATAAAGGTCATAACTAAAAACGCTGCATGAGCTGCTTGTGGTGGTGTATACGAGTCTAGTAAGACATGCTGAAGAGGCAAAGGCAGAAGGATCATAAGTTTGAGGTCCACTTGGGCTACAGGTTTGGGGCTATAGAGATGGCTCAGTGGTTGACCTTTTCCAAAGGACCTAAGTTCATTTTCAAACACCCACATTGGACAGCTCACAAGTCCCTGTAACATCATTTTCAAGGAATTTGCTACCCTATTCTGTCCTCCAAAGGCAACTGTACTCAGGTGCATATACCCACACATATATACACAATTAAAAACAGCTGGGCGCCTGGTGGTGGTGGCACACGCCTTTAATTCCAGCACTCGGGAGGCAGAGGCAGGCGGATCTCTGTGAGTTGGAGGCCAGCCTGGTCTACAAGAGCTAGTTCCAGGACAGGAACCAAAAAAAAAAAAAAAAACTACGGAGAAACCCTGTCTCGAAAAAATCCCAAAAAAAAAAACCAAAACAAACAAAAAAACCAGCTGGGTGTGGTGCTATGTACATTTAATACCAGTACTCAGGAGAAGCAAGAGTATCTTTGAGTTAAAGGCTAGCCTAGTCTACATAGCAAGTTTCAGGCCAAGAAGGCCTGTCTCATATATAAGGGCTGGAGAGATAGTTAGGAATACTTGATATTCTTTCAGAGAACCTGGGTATGGTTCACAGCATACACAGGGCTCACAATTATCTGTAACTCCAGTTTCTGGGCATCTAACCCCTTCTGGCCTTTGAAGGCACTAGGTGTACACATGGGACAGGTGGATATATGCAGATAATACACCTGTACACATTAAATCATTTTTTAAAGAATTGGGACTGGAAAGATGACTCAGCAGTTAAGAGTCCTGCTGCTCTTCCAGAGGAACCAAGTTCAATTCCCAGCACCCAGATGGCAGCTCACAGCTGTAACTCCAGCTCTAGGGAATTTGTCACCCTCATACAAACATACAGGCAAAATACCAATGCGTGTAATATAAGAATAAAAATCAAATGTATGACACATAGTAAACTGTCTACCTGTTGCTACCTGTTCCCCCCCCCCCTTCCTGGACTAAATGAGCAAGATCCTTGCCTTCTGAGTATATAAATGCAAATTGAAGTAAAAGTAAAGAGTACCCGATCTAGGCCTAGTGTTACAGGCCTGTCCTCATAGCTACTCAGGGACAGGCAGGGACATCGTCCCTATGCGTCTGAGGCTAGCCTGTCTACATAGTTCCAGGATAGCCAGGGCTAGCTGCATAGACCCTATAACCCCTCAAAAATAAATAAAGGTGTGGTGGTGCACGCCTTTAATACCAGCACTTGGGAGGCAGAGGCAGGTGGATCCCTCCTGAGTTCCAGGCCTGTCTACATGTCTACATTGTCAGCTCCAGGACAGCCAAGACTAAGTAGAAAGACTTGTGGGCAGGGGTACCAACTAAACGAATAAAGTATGTGCAGAAAAATGGGTTGTGAACTCAGCACTTGGGAAATATAGGCAGGAGGATCTTGAATTCACAGTCATTTGATGGGAAACCCTGTCTCAAAAACAATGGAGACATATGCCACGGTGATGGGGGTATTTTCTTGTCTAAGAGTTCCTCACTCCGGATATATCTAGGTTTGTGTCAAGCTCACAAAACCAAACTAGCACAGCATGCATACTTCAATATATGGCCCTAAAATCCTAGCATTTGTAAAGCCAGGGCTGGACATTGTTATGAGACTGAGACATTGGTGGGGAACCAAGGCTTCCCTGAATTTCCCAAGAGTCTTTGCTAAAACAAAAAGTGACAATTTAAGGGCGTTACTCAATGCCTTTGCCCTAGAAGTGGCAGCCTCGGCGGTGGTGGCGCACGCCTTTAATCCCAGCTTTCAGGAGGCAGAGGCAGGCGGATCGCTGTGAGTCTGAGGCCAGACTGGTCTACGAGAGCGAGTTCCAGGACAGGCTCCAAAGCTACTGAGAAACCCTGTCTCGAAAAAAAACAAAAAAAAAAAAAATAATAATAAATTAAAAAAATGGCAGCTTCGTTAATGATTGGATTAAACAAGAATGTCCCCGCTTCAGCTATTAAGCCGCCTAACCACCTCACTGGTAAATCGGCCCAGCTCAGCGTCGCTCTGGCCCAACCTCTCCACTCTATGGTTTTCCTGCTTCTGATAGGAGAAGCAGCGAGCGGTGCGTGGTGACGCCACGACAAGGCGACGTTACTATAAGATCGCGGTTCTGCAGCAGCGTGTCTCTTTGTCGCGGTCGTGAGCTCCTAGGTGAGCTTCGGGGCGCTGCCTAGTTGGCTTTTTGGGGTACGGAGCCATTCATAAGTTTACGAATACACTAAGGAAGAGGGGCGGGAAGAAGGTGGTCGGACATATTACAGTACGGTGGTGGGACGATCTCAGTTCCAAGTTTTCTAAGGCGGATCTCGCTAGGCCCGAGTTGGTGCGGGGCTGTGGTGTGCTAGCCGGGCATTGCTGCGCATGCCTCATGACATTTTTATTTCAAATATGACCCTTTGCGCAGGCGCGGCAGGCCTAGAGACGCCAACATGCCGGTTGCCAGAAGTTGGGTTTGTCGTAAGACCTATGTGACCCCACGGAGACCCTTCGAGAAGTCGCGTCTCGACCAGGAACTGAAACTCATAGGTGAGTGACCAAGGTGGAATTTCGGGTTGGGGATGAGGGACGAGTTAGGCCGTCATGAGGTCGGTCTCCCTCGTGCTCGGCATGGGCGCCATCGCCGCAGAAGATCGTGGTTTAGATTTCGTCTTGTGTTCTAAAGTCGCAAGTAACCCATGGCTCTGGCCCTGTGGTTCTCTCCCAACCACGTGTAGGAGAATATGGGCTCCGGAACAAGCGTGAGGTGTGGAGAGTCAAATTTACCCTGGCCAAGATCCGCAAGGCCGCCCGAGAGCTGCTAACGCTGGACGAAAAGGACCCACGGCGTCTTTTTGAAGGTGTGTATGGGGCCCGTCTTGAATGGGTGGTCGCGTGCGGGCTTGTTGAGTTTTTAGGCTGTATTGTGGTCTTGGAAGGTATGACGCTGAACTCAGATGGAGCCAAGTCTGGCCTGTAAACTTACAGAAATCTAGAAGTGTTGGGTTAGCCACCTCACTTGGAATTTTCAACACAGTTAAAACAGATTCATATTTTAGAGTTAGTTAGAGGAGAATGGGGGAGCTGCAGGTATATGAGGTTTCTTGTTTTATTAAGCAGAAGTAAAAATTGTCAAGGTAGCCTCCTAGGGATCTCATTTTATCGTGAAACAATCTGGCTAGTGTTAGGAAAGAAAAGCCCTGGAGTTGTGGTTGTTGGCACTGCCTTGAATTCGAAGCTAGACTTTCCCATGTGACTACCAGGAAGGCTTTGTCTCCTGATTGACAGATTTCAGATTAGAAGTTGAACGCTTTAATAATACCAGTTTGTGCCACAAGGGGGCTAGATGAGTTAATTTTTTAGAGCTCTGGGTTAGCCTACCAGGAACAGCTTGATGGCGGGGCGTGCTCGTGTCTTAGCTTGCTCAGTGTGCACTTAATTTCTCTTACTGAATGTTTTATGTTTGGATGGTTTAATTGTAATAGTATATTCCTTTGGGGATTTTCTTTTTGTATTTGTGTCTAACTGGTGTTTATATAAAACGTCGGAAATTGAGCCTGTAATTTAGAATGCTGGGTGCATTTTTTTTTTTCGGTTTGGTTCTTTATACTTGGGGTTTATTGCTAGGTGACTGGACCTTCGTGGTATTTCAAACTCATAAGAGAATAGTAGTCTGAAGGATAGATGGAGGTTGTTTCTTATATATATCTTGTGGGTCTTGTTCAATGTAGTCTGGATTATCTTGATCTCTGCTTGCCCTAGCTGCCCAGGTGCTGTGATTCTTGTCAAGTTAGCATGTTTTCTTTCTTAAGTTTAAAATTAAAGCGCCTGTCTTAGAGATGAAGGTTGAGTGAAAAGCTGTAAGCCTGTGATACAATGCCTGCTGAAAGGGTGACCCAGTGGCAATATCAGTGCCTCAAGCCTGGAGCGCTTAGAAGAAAGGTTATCAATTAGGCACGTCATTGTCATTGTCGTTCTTTTCTCCTGTGCTCTTTGCAAAAATGGGGAAGCTGTAGTAACTTGCCTCTTCTAGGGGCTCTGAGGTGAGGAAGTCGGGTCTTTATTTGGGTCACACCTCCCCCCCAGGCAATGCTCTGCTGAGGCGGCTTGTTCGCATTGGGGTGCTGGATGAGGGCAAGATGAAGCTGGATTACATCCTGGGCCTGAAGATTGAGGATTTCTTGGAGAGGCGGCTGCAGACCCAAGTCTTCAAGCTGGGTTTGGCTAAATCTATTCACCATGCCCGTGTGCTCATCCGCCAGCGTCACATCAGGTAAGCTGCAGCTGGGCCTGTAAACCTTACTTTGCCTTCCTTATCTGCAATGTTGGTTTCCTTTGCTAAGCTGCTGTCCCTATCTCCTGTGTAGCCTTTGGAGCTGACAAATCTGAGCTTACCCTGAGGGTTCAAAATGAAAGCTTATGGGGAATTGGGAACAACCCCATAGCCCAGCGCAAGCGTCACTGCGGCTCAAGCCGTACACCTTGCGAAGGTCTCTGCCAGGCATGCAAGCAGCTGGACAGGTAATAGCTCCTGGTGCTCTCTTTGAGAGGATGCAGTTGAATTTGGGCTGGCGGTGAAACTGTCATTGGAGTTTACTGTGAGTTCCAACACAGACCTCATTGCTATATTTGTATTTGTTAGTTGGCCAGTTGGTAATCAGCCTGTCTGAAGTGAGAGGTTCAGGTGAGGGGAAATGCACTCTTCTGTAAATGAGCACCAATCGTGAGAGTTGTGTATGGCATAGGCTCAGATTCTCCCTCATCAACTTCATCTATGGGCAGAGATGTACTCTGTCTGAGGTGGTGTGAGCCTTAGTACCTAAAGCATTTGTATAGGCTCTGGTTCCAAGGCATCTGTGAGGTCAGCAGTGCCCATCAGCCCGCTGTCAAGGACAGGACCAAAAATTGTTTACCTCTCACCTTGTCCCTTTAACCTGTTCTTCCCACTCAGGGTCCGCAAGCAGGTGGTGAACATCCCGTCCTTCATTGTTCGTCTGGACTCCCAGAAGCACATTGATTTCTCCCTCCGGTCTCCTTATGGTGGTGGACGACCGGGCCGAGTGAAGAGGAAGAATGCCAAGAAGGGCCAGGGTGGTGCCGGAGCTGGTGATGATGAAGAAGAAGATTAAGTTAATGTCTCCCTGGACTGGAGAATTGTCTAGTTTCCAGTTGGCTAATAAAACAGAATTAACACTTGGTTTATTAGTGTGCCTCTGCTGTGAACACAGCCTCTGCAGTGGAAAGAAGCCATGCTAGATGTAGACAACATGTTTGCCCAGATGCTTTGTGTTAACCTTGGGTCCCTGTTTAGTGGGCAACAGTGGAAAGAAAAATGGCAACCCAGCCATCTGCAGCTGAATGAATCTTCAGTGAGGTTGACTGGTGTAAACTTGCTGCTAGGTGGCTTCTGTTTTGTGAATTGTTTCTCAAGATGCGGTTTTGGTTAGCAGGAAATAAGCCAGTGAGCCCTTTCCCCGGGGCAGCTTAAGAAATTATCAGCTGAAGTTTTGTGTTTTCATGGTCAGGAGGGAGGCTGGCTTCCTCATTTTCTATTTTGCCTTCTGGGAAGCTTGAGTCAGATTAGAGGGTGCGGTTTCATCTCTGAGGAAGTGAGAACTGCTTGAAATTGAAAAGCAAGTGTCCCGTAAGGACAATTGCTTTGGTAATGTGTTTCAGTCCTTGAAAGAGGATTTCAGGTCAGTTAAATCCTTGTTGCAGGGCAGGGTATAGAAACTTGCAACTAGACATGAGAATAGGAAGGTTCCCCAAGACCCTTGTGCAGACCAGAAGCATGCAGTATGAGAATGCATGCATCCCATCCACATTGCCTGTCCAGTCCCCATTCTCTAAGCACTTAGGGGCTCCTCTCACTACCCCTACACGGGGAGAATGGGATAGCAGGTTAGGTGTAAACAGTGGTGGGGGCAGTACTTATGGGTAGTCCTCAACAGGCTTCTGTCCTTAGACTTCACACTATAGTAATTTGGAAGTCTGCCTCCAACCCACCCTGGAGCCTCCCCAGAGAACTGGAAAGCTATCCCAATGTACACTTAGAGTTGAAGAGAACAGTTCATTGTTAGTCCAAAATAGCCTCAGTATGGAATTAAAAATACATGAATTAAGCCTTGCAAAAATCTAACCAAGGAGGTGAAAGACCTATTTTAACTTAAAACTGAAGAAACACTCAAAGGTTAAAAATGTGGCCCAGTCAGCAAAACGAGTGTGCAAGCACATGGACCTGAGTTTTGGTCCCCCTGTACTCATTAAAAGCTGTGTGTTTGCAGGATTTGTGTAAAGTTATCAAGTTCCAGTGCTGGGGACTGTAGTCCACTAGGCACCCGGCCTACCCAAATTTATGGCTCTGGGTTTCCTGCCCATTCCCTCCAAAAGTGGAGAACCTGTGACTCCATATACACAACACATGAAGTTGAAGACAACAGAAGATGGAAGGGTTTTCTCTGTTCATGAGTCAGCAGTGTGAAAATGGCTATATGAACCAAAGCGATGTAGAGACTCAGCACAATCCCCAGTGACATCCTTCACAGAACTAGAAAATCCTAAAGTACATATGGTGATGATTGCTTCTCCCAATATTCTGAAGGCCAGTCAGCTACACAAAACTCAAAAGACAGAGTCATAATCTAAGATATATATGAAAAAACGAAATACCTCCAAGATGGAAACATTCTAAACAGCGATGGATGGTGGTGGTATCATCACCCAACTTCAGATTATAAATCTAGAACCACAGCAACACAACCAGCATTGTCTTGGCACAAAACAGGCACAGAACAAGAGACTGCTGGCCAGAAAAGGTCCCAGAGCTGGAGAAGGCGGCCCAAGCCTGTGAGTCAGGTGTTTAGGAGGATGAAGTAGGATGATCAGAAGTTTCAAGTTGGGCAGCAATTAAATAGCAAGTTTGAAGTCTTCTAGGTTATACCATGTCTGATGTACATTAAACAAGGAAAAGAAAGGGGATAACAGAACCAGGAAATGAACCTTCCAGGGTAAGTCATTGAGTTCTGAACACCAGACAAGTGCTATATCCCAGCCCTTTAACCTTTATTTTGAGACTGGATCTTGCTAATTTGTCCAGAATGGCCTTGAACTCACTCTGCAGCTAAAGTGGATTTTATATTTTATATCCTTCTGTGTCAGCCTCCGAAGTAGCTGTGATGTCAGGACCGTGCCATCATGCCCAGCAACTTTTAAATTTTAAGCTACTCACTGTCTTTAAAACAAACAAAAACCAATATTAAAAAAGGAAGAAAGAAAAGAAAAAAACATCAGTGTGATTGTGATGCGCTTAATTTTTTTTTTTTTGCTGAACCGTATTTTTGTTTCTTTTTTGTTTTCCACTTCCCAATCTTCTCCTTTCTCCTCTTCCAATTCGTCACCCATAACCCCGAGCCCCACCCATCCACTAATCCTTTGTTTCTATTCAGAAGATGGAGGACCTCCCTTGGATATCAGCCAGCCATGGTCTTTCAGTGAGTCTAGGCACCTCCTCTTCTCTGAAGACCGAATGAGGCAATCCAGTAGGAGGAATGGGGTCCAAAAGCAGGCGAGAGTCAGAGTCAGCCCCTGCTCCCACAAGAAGATCAAGTTACACAACTGTAACATATATGCAGGGGATCTAGGTCAGTCCTGAGCAGGCTCCCTGGTGACCGGTTCATTAATTTTTTTAAGGGATCGCATGTAGGGTGATGTGGAAAAACTTTTCTCCTAGGTTTTCTTAATCAGGTTTACTTTGTCAGGTTTTGTTAATAATTTCTGGCTTGGTGTTTAGACGCTCACCTTCCTGGACGTAGATAGAAGACCTTCGTCTTCCCGCAGGGCAGAGAATTTGGACTGCTCTTCAGTATCCAGAGGGAGTAGGAATGGTGTGGGGGGTGGAGAAGAGGAGTGGGGATAGGGGGAGGGGAGTGGGGGGAGGGGGCAATATTTGGGAGGAGGGGAGGGAAATGGGAAACGGGGAGCAGGTGGAAATATTAATTAAAAAAGAATAAAAAAATAATTTCTGGCTTGGTAAACGACGTTCGTTTATATTTCCTCTTTCTCTAGTTTCATAATGTCTTTATTTCAAATGCACAGACATTTGGAAAAAATCACCAACTTCCAGAAAGAATTTCCAAAGGGGAACTTTTCTAGTGACAGTGTGTTCAATGTGTGGGAAGTCACTCAGATTTTGTATTTAGTTCTGTTAGTCATTTTTTAAATGACATTTTTTCATTTGTTCTGCATACTGCACACAGTCTCCCTTCCCCCAGACTTTGTAAGCAATAAAATAACTTTCATTGACATCAAGGGATCTGTCCATTTCATGTACAGCTCCTAATACATTGGTATGAAACTGTTCATAGTGTTCTGCTGTTAATACATTTTAACAAATGTAGGGAGGCTGGAAAGATGGCTCTGTGGTTAAGGGCATGCACTGCTCTTGCTGTGGACCTGAGTTCACTCCCAGCACCCACAGCATGTAGCTCACAAACACCTATAACTCTGGCTCTATGCCCATACACACATGGCATAAGAGCACATAGATGCATATACGTACGCATAAATAAAACAAACCTTTAAAAAATAAAATGAATGTATGGTTGTACATGCCAGGAATGGAAACAGAAGGATAGCATGTTTGAGGCAACCCTGTTGGGATTACAGGCCTACCACACCATACCCAGCTTTCATTTGTGATTATTAGTTTATTTTCAAAATTGTTTTATTTACATCTTGGGTGTGGGGAGTATTTAGCTGGGGGCTTCACCTCAGCTCCTGGCATAAGCTCCCTCCCCTGTGAGTTGCCTCAGTTCAAACTCCACCGCCAAGAAATCCCACCAAATGGTGACCCTCCCCAAGGAGGGTCAAGAAAGCCTGCCAAAGGGTAACCCCTCCCCAGGGAAGGTCAAGACCACTCGCACAGGCTATTTAAACTGCCCCCCCCCAGAGAATGAACACGTAGTCGCCCAGTCCCTGTGGCCTCCCCTTCTCTCTCTCTTCACCTCTCCATGTTTTCCCGGGAGTATTGCCATCCATTAAACCTGGGCATCTTTTAATTTGGTCTGATTGGGATTATTTGCATCGGCGGAGAGGTTTGTTGGCCAGGAAAAATACTTAACAGGGAGGACACTAAAGACTTAGGTGGAGGTCAGAGAACAATTCGTGGGAGTCAGTTTTCTTCCTCCCCTATTCCTGCTGTTTGAATTTAGGATATCAGGCTTGGGAAAGTACGTTTACTGGCTAAGCCATCTCGCTGGCCCTATTTTATTGTTTATTCTTTGAGACAAGGTTTCTGTCTACATAGAACTCACTATAGACCAGTCAGCCTGTTTCTCCCTCCTCAGTGCTGAGATTGAAGGCGTGCACCACCACGCCTGGCCCATTTATATTTATTTTAAAACTGTGTCACCCGTGTTCCAGGCTGGCCACTAACTCCTATACAAGGTGAAGATGGCCTTGACTTCTTAATCTCCTGTTCACGCCTCCAAAGTGCTAGGATTTCAGGTGTGTACCTCCACCCTGGCCTTTGGCGGTTAATGTTGTTTGAACATCTCTATGTAGCCCAGGCTGGCGTGAAACTCACTAGGTATTCCAAGATGATGACAAAAAAAGGCAGTCTCCTGCCTCAGCCTCCCAGAGGTTGGGATTATGGACCTGTGCAACCATGCCTGTACATTTTCTCATAGCACATCTTTGATGAGAAATGTCGTTAAAATTAGTACTCAGTGTAAACCCTTCCATTCTGTTTCATTTCTCATTTCACTTGATTATTAAGAAATCTATTTTATTTCCAGTCAGGTTTGCAAGGGTTCCCAGAATTTCTGGAGGTCTCTGTTAGGACTCTTGGCAGGCGGAGGTCATTGCCCCTTGTCATCGGGAACAGAACCTGGTCGAGTGACTGCCAGGGCAGCATATACACAGGGCTCCTCCATGGCTTCCCCTGCCTGGGAGCGGGGAGGTACAGCTGTCCCCTGTCTGAGCGACCTGCTACACAGCTGGGCATAGACCACATCTTGGGGCTCCTCTGAATCAGCAGCCTGGAGCAGGAGAGAGTGAGAGGAGGGTGTATGGTTTGCTTGGGGGTGGGGAAGGCCTGGGGAGGAGAGGACCAACCTGAGTGTCCATCTCTCTGCCCTCTTCTGTTTCGTTTCCATCTTTTGTTTCCAGGACTTCTCCTGACAGGACAGAAGGTAGGAGGGCTTCTGCCCTCCTGTACCTGGAGGGTTTCACCTGGGCATATGTCTCTCCCGAGGGGTCTACTTCAGGTGGTCTCTGTAGCAGGGAAGTAGTGAGGTACAGATAGTGTCACCTTGTTCCCCTAGGGCTCTCCTCTGGCCAGTTTTCCACAACATGGCCAGAGTGACCCGTTTAGATAATAACATCCTTGATGGATTATTCTGGGGCTTCCTTTCTATATTCTGGCCTCTTATCCTGACACTCTAACCCTTGCTGTCTTGGCTATACGCACACAGTCCATCTTCCTGAAAACATGTTTTTTGGGGCAATAGATGTCTCTGTGGTTAAGAGCACTGACTGTTTTACAGAGGATCCAGGTTTGGTTCCCAGAACCCACATGGCGACCTACGTTCATCTGTAACTCTAGTTCCAGGGTATCTGACACTCTCTTCTGGCCTCTGGGAGCACCATGCAGGCATGTGATGCAGAGACATTCATGTTTATAAAACACCCACAAACCAAAACAAAACCCCCACATGTTTCTGCCCCAGCTCCTTTGGTTCCTGCCTGCAGTTGTTAGATGTTTCTTTGGACCTTTCTATCTGGGATGTCCTCTCAGAAGACAATTAGACAGATGCCAAGGAGCCAGAAAGCAGACAGGAGTGAAGAGACACATGATTCTGGGAAAACCAGGAAAGAGTGAGGTCATAGCACACAGGAGGCAGGTGCTTGCAGAAGAGAGTAGTCAGCTGTGGATGTTGAGGGCCAAGAGAAGGGGAACAAAGATGGCTCCCTGGACTAAAGTGGGCCCTAAGTTCTTAGCACACAGATGGAGTCAGGGACCTCACCGAACTGTCCAGCTCAACACCATCCTCAGATTTCATGTCCTCCACTGAAGCATCTGTCATGGCAGAAAAAACAGAATGTCTCTCAACCAGAGTCTAGGGACCCCTAGTTTCCTGCTTTGCCCAGGTAGGGACAGAGAACCAGGGCATGTTTAGATACACCTGGGTCTATAGTGTGAAGTTCAGACACAAACAGAAAAGACCCCAGAGCTTGTCCACCACCCCTGCAGTGCTGAGACCTCAGACATCTCCCTCCCCGGGACCCTCTTTCTCTCACAAAGGCTTTCTTCCTGGGTGGCAGCAGCTGGGTTGGATCTGGAAAGACAAGACGAAGTCAGTTGGTAGTGAGGTGTGTCTAGGAGGTAGGGCTCTAGGTCTCTGGCCATTGTTACCTCTTCTGGGGGCCCCTATCTCTGGCTGTTGGCGCTGCAGTTCCTGCAGGAAGCTGCAATTCTGTCTCTTCCCGGGCTGCAAGAGAGAGCAGAGTCTCATCAAGGAGAGGAGGAAGCCTCTCCCCCAGGCACGTAGAGGGAAGGAAGGAAGGGACCTTTATAACATGGGTGAGTGAGCCAATGTAACAGGACATGGTAAAGCTCACAGAATGCCTGACATTGCATAGGTTCTGAGACCATGTTCTTTCCCATCTGAGATCTGCAAGTGTTTCTAAACGACCCAGCCACAGTTTGAGGTTTCCCTGGGGTTGGTGTCCTGATCCCCTGCTTGAAGGTTCACAGGGGAACTTATCAACACATGAGACCCAGGTCACCCAGACCGCACTCACCTTTCTTCCCGAATTTGCCCTGATGTTTTCGTCGAAGAAGAAGGAAGACAAGGATAAAGAGGAACAGGAGGAAGGCCACAGAAACTCCGATCAGAGCCTGCAAGTATCTTTCCAGTCCTGAGGCACAAGTGACATCGTGTGAGCACCAACTGTGTGACAGGTCCTATTGGACCTTTGCACACGTCATCTCCCATCCTCACAATCGTGCAGCAAGGAATTGTCTGTTTTCCTATCCAGACAGTCCCCCTGCCTCAGATCATGACTGTAAATGGCAGAGCTGGGAGTTGAACCCAGGGACTCTGACTTCCAGCTCTTCTCTCTCTACCTAAGCTAAGTTTCATCCTAAATGCCCTGCCGTGGCTCTGTACCCCACCCTTGCACACGGCACCACCACTGTGGGGCAGACCCACTGCTGAGTCAAGTTCTGGAGGCCTCCTCTCTCACAGTAGAGGTGCCAGCCGAGGCCAGACAGAAACTTAGATGTGCGGGCCCCTTTATATTCAGAGAAACAGCAGCCAGTTCAGACCAGGAAGGACTTGTTCAAGCCAGCATCTTCAGAAGTAGATTTACCAAGCCCATAACTAGTTATTGCCCATCAGAACCCACCTTCCAATAGAGTCCTTATTAGCTCTCTGGGGCCTGCTTCCATCCATGCAGGTGAGAGACTTGTTCTTAGGTCTTAGAGGAAGGATGGACAAGCAACGTCCATCTCACCCACCTGGCCCATCCTCCATGAACCAGAACATGTCTCTCTGGATGCCACCTTCTGTACCCCAACATCTAAGTCCTGGGCTTCTGAGGTCTGTTGGAATCTGCTTGCCTCCCTCCCTCACAAGCTGAAGTGACAGAGAAATAAGGACTTTGGAGATGGACATACTCCCTGCACTGAGGTTCCTGATACTCACCAGCTGGCATAGGCCTTGAGGGTGGTGGGTTAGAGGCTTCAGTGGGTCCTAGGAAACAGAACAATTGGAGAGTAAGGGCTAGATGCTAACCTAGGGACTTGCCTCTGCTCAATCTTTTCCATCTGCCCTGAAACCTCCTCAAGATCCTCATGTTGTCTGCCCCAAACCTATTTGCAACAGAGGGTGGAGTGAACATTTCCTGAGGGACCCCAGCTGGTGTCCACTTCTCTGGCAAGGAAATGCCTTCTGACTAACCTTTCCTATTGTCCCCGTAGTCCCCAAAGTTAAGGACTCTGCTAGGGTTTGCATTATGAATCACCGTGACAGTTCAGAGTCTCTTCACCTGAGACAGTGAGCTCCACAGGGGCACTGGCATATGACAACAGGTAGTGTGATGAGTCTTGAGAAACATAGCACCTGTAGGTGCCCGAGAGGTCAGAGGTCACAGCACTCATGGAGAATTCTGCCTGGATCTCCCGAGCTTGTGACTTTGGTTTTAGACGCTGGGGTTGGTGTGCTGCTCCCTCCTTGGACAGAATGAAAGTGTCCACTTTGTATGCTGTCTTACACAACAGGGTCACGTTGTCTCCAGAGTGTACCGTGGAGTTAGGCTTCACTAAGAGGGAAGGAATAACCTGAAACTGTCCTAAAGAAAAGAGAGATGATGAGAGGCTGCCTTCAATGTTCTGAGCTGACACAACATCTGGATCTTCCACGAACACCTAGGACTCTGTTTCTTTCCTTTGCCTGAGCCCTCCTCCTGCTCCCCATCTCCGCATCTATTCCCAAATAAGATCCTTGTCCATCATCCCAGCCATAACCTCCTTAGTTCCCCAAAGAGAGCCCTAATAGACGTTAGGTACCTTGAGGGAATCTATTTAGTTCCTTACCTGAGATCAGGATATCCAGGGGGTCACTGGAGGCTGACCACTCAGAGGAGAGGTTGTGTGCACCATAGCATCTGTACTGGCTTCCAGTAGAGCTGCTCACAGAGCCCAGTGTGAAGTTGGCAATGGAGAGACCAGACTGAGTCCACTGGCCATCTTGCTGAATGAAGTCAGCTCCCCCCAATTTGTACAGGACAAATCTGTTATATTTGATGTCAGAGAAACACTGCAGGGTGAGGCTCTTTCCAGGATCCAGGATATGGCCTTGGTGAGACAGCAGGGAGGGCTTCTTAGACAGCCCTAGAGGGAAGGTAACAGGCTAGTAATTGAGGAGACAGTTTTTTACTAAACACTTATCCTCTCCCATCCTTCCCTGCACACATCACTGCTTCTACCCAGGGATGGGGTTCTGGCTCAGGAACAAGGTGCTTTCTCTTTTTCACTCTTTATCTGCAACTACCCAGTGGGACACTTCATTGGCAAAGGGCATCCGGTGTCAGAAATTATTGTTCAATGATGGGAGTGACTCACCAGAGATGTGTATTTCCAGGGGGTCACTGGGTACTGACCACAGCTGTGGGGTATGATTGTAGTAACCATAGCATCTGAATGTCCCTTTGTGATCTGGTGTTACATGATCTATAGAGAACACGGCTTGGTACTGCCTAGTACTGTGTATATATTGTGAGTCCACGGAGCTGAGGAACTTCTGATCTTCTTTGGTGAGAATGAACTTGTCATATCCCACCCATGAGACACATTGGAGAGTCATGTTCCCTCGTGAAGTCACCACAGGGCTAGGCAGGGCTGTCAGTTGGGGTTTAATGCTGTAGAGTCCTAGGACAGAGGGCGGCAGACAGTTACACGGGCTCACACAGCCACAATGTTCTTAAGGGCTAGGCTGAGGGAGGGGAATACTCCTGAGAGCAGAGCCTGGGGCTGAGACCCTGCCTGTTCCCTCACCTGTCACCACCAGTTCCAGGGTGTCACTGCGCTCTGACCAGCCAGCTGAACTGTAACAGTAACAGCGATACTGCCCTGCATCTAGGTGAGTCACAGAAGAGATGGAGAACTTGGCCTTGTTCTCCAGATTCTCTGGGGTCTGTGTATCCCAGGGCATTTGGCTTCCGTCTTTATGCAGAACATAGATTTCTGCATCCAGGGTCCCCTGACACCAGATGTCCATGGGACTTCCAAAGGTCATCACAGATCCTGGCTCAGCCTTGATGGTGGGTTTGTGGAGGGTCCCTGCAAGGAAGTAGGAGAGAAGGAGGTAAGTCTGTCTGACAGTGGCACAGAGAAAGTCACTTTGGATGGCACTTCTTTTCTTTTTATTCATTCTTCTGTCATACAATACACCCCAACAACAGCTTCCTCACCTCCTCTCTCCCAGATCTCTGCTGCATTTCCCTTCAGATTTTTTGCAGCCTTCCCAGTGATATTAAAGCAACATGGCCTAACAGCATGCAATAAGACTAGTCACACACCCTCATATTAAGGTGGACAACACAACCCAGTAGGAGGAAAAAGATCCCACGTGCAGGAAAAGAGTCAGAGACTTCCTTACTCCAGTTGTTATGAGTCTAACAAAATCCCCAAGCTTGTCAGTCAGTGATGGTGCATTCTTTTAATCTCCAGCACCAGAAGTCGGGTGCAAACAGATCTCTGTGAGTTCAAGGCCAGCCTGGCCTACAGTGTGAGGTCCAGAACAGCCAGGGCTACACACTGAAACTCTAAAACAAAACAATAAACAAGCAAGCAAACAAACAACAACAAAAGCCAAGCTAAACAACCACAGCATATGTGCAGAGGGCCTAAGGCAGACCCATGCAGGCCCTGTGGTTGCTGCTTCAGTCTCTGTGAGCCCTCCTGATCTCTGCTTAGTTGATTCTGTGGGCCCTGTTCTCCTGCTGTCCTGAGTGCTCTGGCTCCTCCCTCTCTCCTGTGGGTCTACTGTGCTCTTGTGGATGATGGTCCTTGAGCTGATCCAGAGTAACACAAGGTTCCATGAAGATTCATCTGTCCTGAATCTCCTGGGCTTTGCTGTCACTGTCTGCCTTCGATTCTGTATCTTGTGACCACTGTCGTCCATGCTCTGTGTTATGGATTCAGGAGCTCTGGCTCCTCACACACACCACACACCAAGTCCTCTCTGAGCACCTATATCATTTCAGCATCATTCTAGGGAAAGGCTAGGGTTCCTCACCTGAGACCAGGAACTCCAGGGGGTCACTAGGTTCTGACCACACCTGAGGACTGTTCTTGTCAAAGCTGTAGCATCTGAATATCCACCTTTGACTGGAGATCACAGGGCCCACAAAGAACTGGACCTGGTACTGCCAAGTATAGGTGCTACACCGTGAGTCCAGTGTCTGGGACAGCTGCTGTGGTCCTTCCTTAGTCAGACTGAAACAGTTATGTGCCTGCCATGAAACACACTGGAGGGTGACATTCCCTCCTTCAGTCACCTCAGGGCTGGGCTGGGCTGACAGCCTGGGTTTACTGTAGAATCCTAGGTGAGAAGGAGGAATCAGTTAAACGTCCTCGATAGTCTCATTACCTTCCGGGTAGTGAGGGGGTGGGCATACTTACTGAACAGACTGTGTCCTCTTACCTGTCACCATCAGCTCCAGGGAGTCACTGTACTCTGACCATCCCTTAAGGGTCCGATATCGACAGCGATATCGCCCTGCGTTTTGATAGTCTAATTTTGAGATTGAGAATTCATTCTTGTTCTTAGGATTCGGTGAAATCTCTCTCTGCCATGGATTTTGGTATGGTTCTTTATAAAATCTATACTCTTTGGCTTCTATGGCTCCCTCACACAGGAAAGTCACCTTATTCTGCTTGGAGACCACAGAATGTGGCTGTGCTCTGATGACAGGTTTAGGAAGGGCCCCTGCAAGAAAAGAGCAGCTAGGACTCAGGACAGCCATCCTAAGATTGCAGCCCATTCCCAACCCCCCGTCCACCCAGCACGTGTGTTGTTTCCATCCTCACTGCCCACGCAGGGCTCCTGGGGATGATGAGAAGCCAAGGTCAGGACATCTGCAGACACTCAACTCACCTGTCAGCACTGGGGTCCCGAGGCCCAGAGTCAGTCCTGGAAGAGAGTTTCCTGTGAGAGGTTTGTCCCTGAGGCTTGAGCAAGTCCTCCCCTCTTCAAAACCCCCTGAAGACCCTGGGGTTTCTTGATGGGCCAGTGCTGAGCGGTGGGGCTTCATCATTTCTAGACGATGGTATCCCCTCCCCTTCTCCACATCTCACCCAGACAGAGCAGGGCTGTGAAGGTGAAGGTCATGGCATCTCCTCCTGTAGGCTCCAACTGTGCTCAGGGGCAGAACAACAGAGACTGCCTGGAGGGACAGGAGACATAGGGTGTGGCCTCTGGAGGCAGGAACTCCCCACGACAGGGTTGTACTGGAGCAGCCCCACAGGAAGGGGAACTGCCCTCCTCAGGCACCAGACTCTGACTTCCCCAATACTGTGGCTAGGCCAGGCAGTAGATTCTTCAGGCAATATTTGATGGATGGCATTTCCATAACCCCGTCTGTGTCTGTCTCATCTGTTCTCATCTTTGTCAGGACCAGATTTCTTACCATGTAGCAGATATGTATGAATATTATACCTAAAAAAAATACAAATTTAAATATGTGTTTGTTTTATTTCTTTTCACATTTTTATGTGAAATAGTTTTCATATTCAAAATGTTTAAAGGCTTCTGAAGGGTCTTGCTGTGTACATCTGCATGGAATGAGTTTTATACTCCTTTCCTCATAGTCTCGAGTGATGGGTTCCAAATGTGGACTGCTTTCTCTGGCTGTTTGTTATTTTTGGATATATGTACTTTCCATTCCAAACCTAAATTACACTTATTTATATATTTACACTTATTTCTTTAAATTGCATGTATGTGATAATAATATATTACACTTATTTCTTTCTTAATGGGTGTGCACTCACATGTGTCACAGTACCTGAATGGAGGTCAGAGGACAACTACAGAAGGCAGTTTTCTCATTGAGCAATGTGGATCACAGTCAGGGCTGAAGGTGATGTCAGGCTCTTATACACTGATCCGTGTCTCTAGTCCAGTCTTAAAATCATCACTTTCCTTAGTCCTTCCGCTTCAGGTAAGGAAAAAAATATTCATTGTTTCTGGGGATCTTAAACCAAACCAGTTCCCAGCACTGCTAGAATCTCTTGGGATGAGGTTGGTGTGACCACCCTTCTTGAGGCAGTTAACTGCACAGGGCTTCAGGTGTGGGCAGCACTTGTGGGCATGGCTTTGTCACTGTTGTGATTGCGAATAAACTGGCAAAGGGATGGCTCTTGGATGCCACCACACTGCTGTAGGAAATCATACAGCCAATAGCCTTTGCGTTAACCGTCCACTGGGGCGTGGCCTCTTATACTATTTTTGAAGATGTAAAGCATGAGTCTCTCCTCTTTTTCTGGCTGTGGGATTTGGTTTCTGTTCTCCATTCAGGAGAGAATTCTGATTTGTGAGTCTACACCTAAATAAATAACCATCTATTATTTCCAGTTCTGAGCTAGTGTGGGATTTCTTTTAAGCGTCTTTCTTCATCACACAGGGGTAGAACCATGGTAAGTGTGGGAGTGTTTCTGTATTTTGCCATTGGCCAGAGGGCAGCCATGCTCTCTCTGGGGGCAGCAAATACCAGATGCTGCTAATCAGCTGGGATGTCTTCCTTGTCTTGGATCTTGGCCTTGACATCCCCTGTGGAGTCTCTGGCCTCAACTTCAAGGGTGATGATCTTGTCTTTCAGGACTTTTCCAAAGACCTACATGTTAGTATTCTTTTGCAACCAAGATTAAGAGAAAGAGCTCAGTAAACACATTTTGTTTCCTTTTACTTTCGATGCTAGGTGTGATGGTGGGGCCTACAGTATTCTACTTCTCCTAAGCCACCCTGAGTCACACCCACTCTATCATGTAATTTTCAATTTCTGATCTTTCAATATTTTCATCTGCTATCCTTTCTTTATGATTATGAGCTTACTTATCTTTGTTGTTGTTTTAAGACAAGCTCTCTGTGGAGCCCTGGCTGTCCTGAAGCTGGTTATGTAGACCAGGCTGGGCTGGAACTCATAGAAATCTTCCTGTCTCTGCTTCCCAGTTGTCTGTATTTAAGGTGTTGTCCACCAACCTGGCCATGGGTTTAACATCCTAATTGTCTGAAAATGTCATATCAGTATGTATTGTGTTTTGATGGAGTCCACCATGTACCTCAACATTTCTCCCTCACCCTCTCTCGCTGGTTTCCCTTCTCTCTGACCTGATCTTCTTTTTGATTTTTTCTGAGACATGCTAGTTGTTGAAAATACACTGCCCTTTCTTACACCCCAACTTTCTGTTCTCTTCCTTTCATGTAGCTCAATTTGTGCTTCTCCTGTTCTTGGGCATGGTACCAGGGACCACACCATTAAAGAAACCTTACCCTTCCTCTCCAGTAGATCTCAGATGCCAATTGCTCTTGATCTGTGGGTGAGATTTTGTGCCAATCTCCCAGCTCGTAGGGGACGTGTAGATGTAATCACAACCACTGTGAGCTCAGATGTGCAACTGTATTGCAGTTTCAGAACAGAGAATCTTGCATCATCCACCACTCTGAGTCTTACAAATTTCCAACCTCCTCTTTAGTAATAATCCCACGGTAGGAATGTGTCCCATGGGGAAAATTCTCTGACCTAACATCACTTCAAATGATGGATCCAGGGCACATACATGTCCTGTTTGTCATATGGATGATGAGAGAGAGGTCACTGAGTATTTCCCCTTTTTGTTGCTGAATCCAGCAGACACCCATAGTTTCCTTTGTATCAATGTCAATAGGAAGAACTACTATCTTGTAAGCCTTTCTATACATGTTCTGTAAATAAGGACAATGCTCAGTTGGTAGAGTTTTTGTGTGACATTCTTAGATGTCTGTGTATGATCCCCAGTAATGCATAAATCTGATGTTGTGGCTCACGGCTTTGACATTAGGGTTTAGGAGGTAGAGTGTGGCTCACGGCTTTGACATTAGGGTTTAGGAGGTAGAGTTAAGAGTAACAAGACTTGGGGCTGGAGAGATGGCTCAGAGGTTAAGAGCATTGCCTGCTCTTCCAAAGGTTCTGAGTTCAATTCCCAGCAACCACATGGTGGCTCACAGCCATCTGTAACGGGGTCTGGTGCCCTCTTCTGGCCATCAGGCATACACACAGACAGAATATTGTATACATAATAAATAAATATTTAAAAAAAAAAAGAGTATCAAGACTTTAAGGAAACCCTTATTTTGCAGTGTGTTTTTTGTCAGTCTGGGTTATATCAGGCACAGAAAAGGAAAGAAAAAGTTCCTTAAAGTATGTGGTGAACATGATCAAATGTATTTTACACATATAATTTTCTTCAAAGAAATAATAAAATTATATTTAGTATAAGGCTCCCACCCTGGGGGAATATCCCATGTATTTCATAATATCCATTTCTAAGGGATATTCCTATCTCAGTCCCTGTGTCTTTTGCACCCGTATGAGTTGTCATGCCAAGTGTGTCACATGGCTAGAGTGTCTCTCTCCTATTGATTTCATGGGCACCTGTTTCTCCTGACCTGAGAATAAGTGATGGGCCATGCCATTTGGACCAGTCAGAGTTGCACTGAGTGCTGTGAGCTCATTCACCTCTCCCTCCCACAGGTGTCATTGTCAGTGAAAAGAGGTGCTGCCCTCTCCTGGTCGTGTGCGGTGTTCCTGCAGAGCATTGCAGAAGCTTGTATGCTGGAGTGTTAGCATCTGTCTTTGTAATAAGTTTGTTCTCTACCTTCTGTTTGGCATATGTAAAGCTCATCTGAGTTCTTCCTGTAAGGTTCAAACCTAAGCAATATTTGGTTGTAGGAGAACTAAGAAAACCAAGTGGTCCTGTGACATTTGTCTGTGGCATTTGTCTCTTTAGGGAAGCTTCAGATCAGAGGTTTAGGTATACGGAAATTTACTTGCTAAGGTATAATAATAATAATATAAAAGTCTGTAGTGAAGTAAAGATAAGTCAATTCACCAGAAGCTGGCTCTCTTCCCTTTGCAAAAGCCAAAATTCTTCCCGCAGTAACCTTTTTTTCTCTATGGACCTGTGTGAAACGACACACCAACACCTTGATGGAGGAAGGTCATTGGTTAAATAATAAAGAAACTGCCTAGGCCCATTTATAGGCCAGCCCTTAGGTGGGTGGAGTAAACAGAACAGAATGCTGGGAGAAAGAAGCCGAGTCGGGAGTCGCCATGATTCTCCCACTCCAGACAGACGCAGGTTAAGATCTTTCCTGGTAAGCCAGCTCGTGGGGCTACACAGAATATTAGAAATGGGTTAGATCAATATGTAAGAGCTAGCCAATAAGAGACTGGAACTAATGGGCCAGGCAGTGATTAAAAGAATACAGTTTCCGTGTAATTATTTTGGGGCATAAGCTAGCCATGTGGGCGGCTGGGTGCCGGGGACGCAGCCCTGCCGCTCCTCCTATTACAACAACACCTGACCTGGTGAGATGAACTCCATGTGATGAACTTGCCTCACGTGACTGACAGCCACACATGGCGTCTCATCATTCCTCTCTCACACAGATGGGTTAGATGTAGAGGTCCAGCAGAGACATCACATTTGCTGGTGGATATGAACTCCCCAGGATGTAGTGTCATGATAGTGTCTTTATCAACCTTTTCCCATGCCCCCTTTCCATGGCACTCCACATGCACCACAGTGGCTGACCACATAGTCAGATAGACTTTGCTGGATCAGTCCTTTAAACCTGTGTGTCCATCAGAGTTTTCCAGCTGAGGACAATGCCTGTTACTTTTTACAATCAGCTCATAATGAAATGTAAAAGAGTCTCTGTCTTGAATCTACCTCAGTATAGGGCAGAATCTAATGGGGGAGGGCCTTCGACTTTCCACAGGGCAAGGTTCTCTGCCCTCTCTCAAGAAGGGTGGGAGATGGAGGAGGGGATGTGGGAAAGCGGGAGGGGATTGGGAGGAGGGAAGGAAGTGTAAATAATTGAATAGAACAATTAAAAAATTAATAAATATAATAATAAATTATAAATATAACAAAATAATTATGATTATAAATTATAAACATATAATATATTATATAAATTGTGTTTATATATGTAAATATATTATAAATAAATTAATTAATACAAAGAATTAATAAATCTCTCAAAAAACCCAAGAATACCGAGAAAAAAACCAATCAAACATGTGAAGAAAACAAATCAAAACTTGAAGCCTGAAATAGAAGCAATAAAGAAAACACAAAGAGAGAGAATTCTGGATATGGAAAATTTTAGTAAACAGGAAGTACAGAGATAAGTATAACCAACAGAATACAAGAGATGTAAGAAAGAAGCTTAAGGGTTCAAGATACTATAGAGGAAACAGATTCACTGGTCAAAAAAAAATCATTAAATCCTAAAAATCCTTAACACAAAACATCCAGGAAATCTGGGACACTATGAAAAGATCAAATCTAAGAATAATAGGGATAGAAGAAGGAGAAAAACTCCAGCTCAAAGGCACAGAAAATATATTTAACAAAATCGTAGAAGAAAATTTTCCCAACCAAAAGAATGATATCCCTATGAAGGTACAAGAAGCTAAGAGAACACCAAATACACTGGATCAAAAAAAAGCCTCCTTGCCATATAATAATCAAAATTCAAAACATACAGAATAAAGAAAGACTATTAAGAGCTACAAAGGAAAAAGGTCAAGTAACATATAAAGGTAGAGCTATCAGAATTACACCCGAATTCTCAATGGAAACCATGAAAGTAAGAAGGTCCTGGGCCGATGTGCTGCAGACTTTAAGAGACCACAGATACAAGCCCAGATTATTATATCCAGTGAAGTTTTCAATTACCATCAATGGTCAAAGCAAGATATTCTATGACAGGACTAGACTTAACCATACTTAGCCACAAACCCAGCCCTACACAAAGTACAAGAAGGAAAACTCCAACTGAAGGAAGTTAGCTATATCCTTAAAAACACAGACAACAGTTGATGTCACAGCATGAAATCCCAGGAAAGGGAAAATCACAAAAAATAACATCACCACCAACAAAAAATAAAATAACAGGACCTAGTAATCACTGGTCATTAATATCCCTTAATATAAATGGACTCAATTCATATATGAAAAGACACAGGCTAACAGATTGGAAACAAAAACAGAATCCATCCTTCTGTTGCATACAAGAAACACACCTCAACCTCAAAGAGAGACATCACTTTAGAATAAAGGGGAAAGATTTTCTATCAAATGGACTTAAGAAACAAGTGGATGTAACTATCCTAATATCTAACAAAATAGACCTCAAGCTAAATTTAATCAAAAGAGACAAAGGACATTTCATATTAGTCAAAGTAAAAATTTATCAAGAGGCAATCTCAATAGTGAACATCTATGCCCCAAATACTAGGGCACCATCATATGGAAAAGAAACACTACAAAAGCTTAAAACACACATTAAACCCCACACATGAAAGTGGGAGACTTCAGTACCCCACTCTCACCATGGGACAGGTCTGCCAGACAGAAACTTAACAGAAATGAGAGAACTTATAGATGTTATGATTCAAATGGATTTAACAGATATCTATAGAACATTCCATCCAAACATAAAAGAATATACCTTCTTCTGAGCACCTCATGGAACCTTCTTTAAAACTGACCACATACTAGGTAACAAAACAAACCTCAATAAATAAAAAAAATTGGAATAACCCCATATATCTTATCAGATCATCATGGCTTAAAATTAGAATTCAACAGCAACACTAATTTCAGAAATTCTACAAACACATGGAAATTAAACAATGGTTACCTTAATCACAATGGGTCAAGGAAGAAATAATGGAGAAATTAAAGATTTCCTAAATTCAATAAAAATGACTATACAACATACCCAAACTTGTGGGATGCAATGAAAGCAGTGTTAAGAGGAAATTTCATAGCACTAAATGCCTACATAAAGAAACTGGATTGGGGCTGGAGAAATGACTCAGCGGTTAAGAGCATCGCCTGCTCTTCCAAAGGTCCTGAATTCAATTCCCAGCAACCACATGGTAGCTCACAACCATCTGTAATGAGGTCCGGTGCCCTCTTCTGACCTGCAGGCATACATACAGACAGAACATTGTGTACATAGTAAATAAATAAATTAAAAAAAAAAGAAAAAAAAAAGAAAGAAACTGGATTGCTCCAATACTGAGGGAACCTAAGAGGTGAGTGAACAGTCACATCCAGGCACCATCCAAACTACTAGTTGCACCCTGCCCTCAAACCCACCTATTCTCCTGCAATCTCAGTGGAATTCTAAAACACAGCTTGCTCCAATACTGAGGGGACTTAAGAGGTGAGTGAACAGCCACATGGCTGCCTGCTCCACTCTCTAGGACCTCCCCAGTAGGACAAAACCCAGGGGCCCTTCACCAACCCCCTCACCTTTTCTAGTCAGTCAGCAGGGAGGTTCCTGCAGCTAGGCCTCCCCCCAAACCCAAATCATTCAAGGTACTAACCACACACTGTCTAAGAGCTGCGAGCTTGCTATAATACCTAGGGGACCAAGAACATGCTACAACACTGAGGTGATTAAGAGAGAGTGCCAAGAGAGCAAACCAGGAGAGAAGACCAATAGAGCAGGTGTATAGAGACCTCAGAGTCTTTCTGAGACAGACATTGACAGTAGAGAGCAGACCAAGAACTCCCGAATTCTCAGACAGCCACAGCTAGGATTGGACCAAGATGCAAAGACACTGCCGGCCTCATTTGAAGGAAGAGATGGGTAGGCACCAATGCAAGAGTTCCTTCAACAACCTAAAAAGCAACATGGTAACACCAGAACCCAGAGGTCACACTACAGTAAGACTTGATTATCCTAACCCAGAAAAAGTAGAAGAAAACAACTTTAATATAATAAAAGTAATATATAGCAAGCCGACAGCTAACATCAAATTAAATGGAGTGAAACTCCAAGTAATTCCACTAAAATCAGAAATAGACAAGTCTGTCCACTCTCTCCATATCACTTCAACATAGTTTTTGAGTTTTAGCAATAGCAATAAGGCAACAAAAGGAGATCAAGGGGATTCATGTTGGAAAGGAAGAAGTCAATCTTTCGTTATTTCCAGATGATATGATAGTATATATAAGTGACCCTAAAAACTCTAACATAGAAATCCTATAGCTATTAAACACCTTCAGTGATGTGGCAAGATCCAAGATCAAGTCAACACAATCAGTAGCCCTCCTATACACAAATGATAAAGAAGCTGACACAGAAATCAGAGAAACATCACCTTTCACAGTAGCAACAAATAACATAATATCTTGGTATAACACTAACACTACCATGCTGTGTGAAGAATCCCCAAACTGTAATGTGGGGGAAAGATCTCATCACACCAAATCTGCGATGAGGACAGCTAACACATTCAGAAGATTTTGTACCTTATCATTTTGCTAGATAAGGTTAATGCGATGTGCATCTCTGATGTCAATATTCCTTCTCATCCTGTTAAACAAAGGCTATCTCCATGAGATATGTATTTCTGATGGGTTGACCTGTGAAGTACTCTCTGGTCTCTCACTGCATAATTCTGCAATCCATAGCAGAAACAGTTATGCAAACCCTAGGGACTCACTGGGGATATGACTTCCTTCCTTGCTTGAGCTGGTGGTTCAAAACCGGCAATTTCCTTATTCCTCTAACTTCTCGATTTCTGACACAGGAAGAAACTTCTACCTTTCTCTGCTTCCAAACCTCTTCACTGTGTTTTTCTGTTTCTTCTCTATCTGTATCAGAGTTCCTGACATGACACCACTGATGCTGTCTCAATGCCCTCAGCACTAATACTCTGGGGTCAAATTTTCTGACTGTAGGGTAAGGTGCAAGAATATCATCTGCTCACTTTGAAACTGAAGCTGATAATAATCTCCCCCTGCCCCTCCTTGGGGTACAATGAGGACAATGACCTTTCCTTCAGGGTTAGTGTGAGAATCAACTAGTCCAACAACATGGGAGGGTTCATATATGGATTCTTATTTCTGAGAATATACATTGGGGTAAGTGAGGGCATTGGTTGGTTTTTGTCATTTTGACAGACTAAAATCAATTGGAAACAGGGAATCTCAACTGAGGATGTGCTTTGATGAGATTAGACTGTAGTCATGTCTGTGGGGGCATTTTCTTGATTAATGATGAGAAGAGACCTCAGAATCTGAAACTATTCCTCTAAGAGACAATACATGGAAGCAAATTTTGGGACTCCTGACATGGTCACTTCCTTCCCATGATCCCAGCATGTAGTTTGCTGACTTAGATATATGAGGAGGTCTATAATTTCATAGATATTAGTTATCTCTGCTGGATCTATCCAGCCCTTTGTCTTCTGGTTCACTTTGGTGTTGCTCACTCCCCCTCCCACAGCTTCATGCAGAAGTGTCTGAAGTGTTAGGAAGTACTGGTAATGGTTGAAGTCTTGACAACTCTTTGTTTCCTGTAGCACAAACAATAAAATCTTAGAGACAGATATTGGGGATCAAGCTGAAGATCAGGAAAGCAAAGTGGCCAGCAATAGCTCTTACTACTACTTCAGACCTAATGGGTGATCCTGCCACTATGAATCCTCAGACCGAGACTGCTGAGACCTGTCTCCTTGCATCCTATATCCCTCTCTAGTGCTAGGATTAAATGTGTGTACCACCACTGCCCAGTCCTATAGCTAATTAGTGTGGCTGATGGGATTAAAGGTGTGTGCCACCATTGCCTAACCTATATAGATGACTAGGGTGGCTGTCTTACATTCTGATTTTCAGGCAGATTTTATTTTTAAAACATGAATACTATACCACTATAGTTTCCCAAGACAGGTACAATAGATTCTCCTCATGGTTCCATCAGCAACCTGGTCCCTTCACCATTTGTACAACTTCCTGTGAACTAGTGTTGTGCACTGAGTAGAAAGGACCTTTGAGCATCTGGGCTGGGAGGTTTCATGTGGAATCCCAACTCCTTGTAGCCCTTCCATTGACCTCAAATATAGCAATTATTAGAGTATCAATTTCTAGAGTTTACTCTAGACATCATGATATCAAGACCACGACACATTTCCTTCCATGGGCCTACCAGTGTCACACCTTCCTCTGCACCCAACACTCACACCTTCCTCTGCACCCAACACTCACACCTTCTTCTGCATGCAAAACACATTTGCTCCCTGGACATTCTTTCACAGCAGTTCCTCAGCACAATAACTGTATTTTTACAGAAAACCTGGATCATTAGATTTATTTCACATGGTGTGTATCCATGAGATATTTACTTCTTTTTCTTCTGGTTACATCCGAACTGCACATTGGCTTTGTCTCTGGCTGCCCCAAGCCTCAAAGACCAGAATCCCAAGGACTATGAGAATCATGACAGCAAATCCCATCCTGATGAGATTCTCCACTGTGTGATCCCGTTTCTCTGAGGCTGTGGTTGTAGAGAAAGAAGTTACAGAGTTTAATGATGGTCAAAATTACCTCAAGAAAACTAAATGATTCCAAGATAACTAAATGTCCCCATGATGACTGAATGTCCACCAAGGACCCCTACAATCCCCAGACAAAACTTGGCCCCTATGTTTTCAGTGCTTTGAGTTTGAATATCTTTATTCAACTGTCTTTGGTTTGGGCATGTTCTAGGAGGAACTGACAGTTTTCAATGATCTTGTGAAGAGAAGAAGACTATGCTGTAGGCATATGATCTGAGGGTCTTTTCTGTGTTCTGATTCATTATTTAATGTAAATACCCATCATTACCATCCTATAAACTAATAAAGTTCTGGAATGAATCTGTTTTTCTCTGCATAGCTAGGTTCCCTCTCTTATTCTTATTATTTTCTTTAGCTCCACCTTGAAACACCAGTGAAAACTGAAAATTCAGGGTAGAATACATTAACAGACATCGTTCCTGAGTCACTGTCCTGAGCAGCCACAGGACCATTCTGAGTGTGGTGTCTCTGGTGAACTCAGCAGAAGTTGTCTGGAAACACATCTTCAGTTTGTAATGATTTTCTAAGTGTGTGTTTTTGGTGAATTTTTTTCTATTCTCATACTTTGATGCTCCCATCTCTCCTTTGATCTGAATATTCCCCTGATCTCTTCTGAGTACTCATGGACCATGTTGGGGGTGGGTGAGGAGAAACTTGTTTATAGTTTCAGTGATGAGATATAGTTTCAGCTAAAGTTGAGAACTTGTGTCTTGTTACTAAACTTTTCCAGATGTTCCTTCTCAAATCAGACCAAGAAATTTCTCTATGCCCAGTTCATGTAGAAACAAATCCTTCTGATGTATATTGGTCACCATCTGTTTTTTTCATATATTATTTAAATAATGCAGGACCAAGGTGTAGAGAAGAGTCATGTAGAGTTTCTTGCAGTCCTGTCTTTCTAAAGGTGGTGGTGGTGGTGGTGGTGGTGGTGGTGGTGGTGGTGGTGGTGGTGGTGTGTGTGTGTACCATGAGAGTGCATGATAATTCATGGGCTTTCACATAATAGTTTCCTCCATGGCATGGCTATCTCACACTAAGCAAAGTTCCCAAAACTGATACACCTAATCTTAACTTTTGTCATTTTATTTTTTTCCCCTAGGTTTCTTTTCTTTTTTTTTTAATTAAATTTCTTTTATTAAAAATTTCCGCCTACTCCCTGCCACCCTTTTCCCTCCCCCTCCCCCCACTCCCCACACCCCACTCCCCTCACCGTCCCTCTCCCTTCCAAAGAACAGTCAGGGTTCCCAGCCCTGTGGGAAGTCCAAGGTCCTCCCCCGTCCATCCAGGTCTAGGAAGGTGAACATCCAAACCTGCTAGGCTCCCACAAAGCCAGTACATGCAGTAGGGTCAAAACTCAGTGCCATTGTCCTTGGCTTCTCAGCAGCCCTCATTGTCCACCATATTCAGAGAGTCCGGTTTTATCCCATGCTTATTCAGTCCCAGTCCAGCTGGCCTTGGTGAGCTCCCAATAGGTTAGCCCCACCGTCTCAGTGGGTGGGTACCCCCCTCAAGGTCTTGACTTCCTTGCTCATGTTCTCCCTCCTTCTGCTCTTCATTGGGGCCTTGGGATCTCAGTCCATTGCTCCAATGTGGGCCTCTGTCTCTATCTCCATCCATTGCCAGATGAAGGTTGTATGGTGATATGCAAGATATTCATTAGTATGGTTATAGAATCGGGTCATTTCAGGTTCTCTCTCCTCAGCTGCCCAAGGACCTAGTTGGGTACATCTCTCTGGATCCCTGGGAACACTTCTAGAGTCAAGGCTCTTGCCAACCCTAAAATGGCTCCCTTAATTAAGAAATAGATTTCCCTGCTCCCATATCCATCCTTCCATTATCCCAACCATCCCATTCCCCCAAGCTCTCCCCATTCTCCCCTTCTCATTTTTCTCTCCCCGTCTCCCCTTCCCCCATCCCACCCCACTCCCCAGTTCCCAATTTTTGCCCAGTAATCTTGTCTACTTCCAATAACCAGGAGGATAACTGTATGTTTTCCTTTGGGTTCACCTTCTTATTTAGCTTCTCTAGGATCGCGAATTATAGGCTCAATGTCCTATATTTAGGGCTAAAAACCAATTATGAGTGAGTACATCCCATATTCATCTTTTTGGATTTGGGTTACCTCACTCAGGATAGTGTTTTCTATTTCCATCCATTTGCATGCAAAATTCAAGAAGTCATTGTTTTTTACCGCTGAGTAGTACTCTAATGTGTATATATTCCACACTTTCTTCATCCATTCTTCCGTGGAAGGGCATCTAGGTTGTTTCCAGGTTCTGGCTATTACAAATAATGCTACAACATATGGGCACAGGAGGCCACTTCCTACATATAACCCCAGCAGCACAGACATTAAGGGCAATATTGAATAAATGGAACCTCCTGAAACTGAGAAGCTTCTGTAAAGCAAAGGACACTGTCACTAAGACAAAAAGGCAGCCTACTGACTGGGAGAAGATCTTCACCAACCCCACAACAGACAAAGGTCTGATCTCCAAAATATATAAAGAACTCAAGAAACTAGACTTTAAAAGGATAATTAACCCAATTAAAAAATGGGGCACTGAACTGAACAGAGAATTCTCAACAGAAGAAGTTCAAATGGCCAAAAGACACTTAAGGTCAGGCTCAACCTCCTTAGCGATCAGGGAAATTCAAACCAAAACAACTTGGAGATACCATCTTACACCTGTCAGAATGGCTAAAATCAAAAACACCAACGATAGCCTTTGCTGGAGAGGATGTGGAGTAAGGGGTACACTCATCCATTGCTGGTGGGAATGCAAACTTGTACAACCACTATGGAAAGCAGTGTGGCGGTTTCTCAGGAAATTTGGTTTCAACCTACCCCAGGACCCAGCAATACCACTCTTGGGAATATACCCAAGAGATGCCCTATCATACTACAAAAGTATTTGTTCAACTGTGTTCATAGCAGCATTATTTGTCATTTTAAAAATAGTAGTTATTGAGGCAAACAACAGGACAGACTATAACATAAAGAAAGAATGGTGCAGGTCTCTCATCACTTTAGGAGACCCACAAGTCTGTGGTGGGAGTTCCTGCAGTTCCTATCCCCAAAACTTCTCTTGTTCAGATGAGCACACTAAGGGCAGGAAGCAGACATTCTTAGCTGCCAGATCACCAAAAAAGGTGAACTCATATAGTCTCATTTTCTCTATTTCCCCTTGAAGTGAAATGTCAAAACAATTTATTTTTATTGAGACTGCTGGATTTTAATTTGCTTAATGTGATCACTGTTATGTTCAGATTCTCCTAAAGAATTCTGTCTTGAAGGATTGAGCTATCTGTGGATATGAACCTGTTTTGAATAGAAGGAGAGTATAGCAGGGTTTGTACTTATTATAGCAAGGCTACCTCCTCCCCTGGAGACACTGTGGGCCATGGATGCTCATCAAGTATGGGTCTCTGAATACTGGTAAGCGGAGGGTGATGAGCAAAAGTTGTCACTGAGGACTTGTTTCTGTTTAGAGGCATATATACATCTGTGGCCTCTCCAAGATGCTCTTTCAGACTTCTTGAAATCTTCTCAGTTTCATTAGCAGGATTCATAGTGAGCATTCCATATTGGCCTCCACCATCATGAGGGTGAATATTCATCTTACTGACCCTCTGTAGCATTTACAACCTCAACCAAGTCAATTATTTCTGTACATGGAGGTTGCTGAGATACCCCTTTAGCTCATAAGGATCTGGATCACCTCACCTGGGACCATGACTTCCACAATGGTACTGTCACATAATAACAGATACAGAGATGAGTTGAGGTATCCATACATGTGTAGGAACCCCTGAGAGTAGAGGTCACAGAATGCACTGGAGAATACTAGAGCTATGCCCCATGAGCTAGAGGGAAGGAGTCTGAATTCTCTGCCATGGCTCTGTGCCTCACTATTGCCCATGTCACTTCCACTGTGGGACGGATCCTCAGAGAACCAGGTTACGGAGGATTATTTTGTCAGAAGTCACAGCCATGGCCAGCACTGAAAGAAACTTCAAGGTCTGGGCCACATTCTCTCTTTTTCTCATCACTTCTTAAAATTTATTTTATATACCAACCAATTTCCTCTGCTCCTCTCCTCCTGTGACCTCCCCCACACTCCCTTCTGTTCTGTTCTCACAACCTCTTCCACCGCTCCTCCATCTCCATTCAGATGGGGTAAGGTCTTCCATGGAAATGCACAAAAAATGACATATCAAGTTAAGGAAGGACCAAGTTCCTCCCCTCTGCATCAAGGATGAGCAAGGCATCTCACCATAGGAAATAGTTTCCAAAGAGCCAAGTCATGCAGTACGTTTAGCAGCAGCCCAAAGAGCGGAGAATTTGTCAGTATTTCCAGAAGCAGGTGTATCAAGTCCACAACTAGCTATTGTCCATCTGAACCCCACATTACAACAGGAATTTTACCTACTGTTCTGGGGCCTGACTCCATATAGCTGAGAAGTGTAATCTCATGACCTTTGTGGCAGGATGGGGAGGTGAGTGTCTGGGTCCCTGTTTCTGTTCTCCTACTCATGTACCTGACCCTAATCACCTCTCCCTGGATGCCACCTTTTGTCTAAACCCTGGGATTCAGACGCCTCTGTTGGGATCTCTGTTTGCCTCCCACACTCACCAGCTGAAGTGACAGAGAAATGAGGACTTTTCTGAGATAAGAACTGGCAGGTTACCTGGGGATGGAGCATTCTCACTGCATGGAGGTGCCTGATACTCACCAGCTTTTGGCACAGGCCTTAGGGGTGGCAGGCTGGAGGCTTTAATGGGTCCTAGGAAAAAGAATAAGAGGGGGTGAGTTTTAGATGCTAACCCAGGAACCTGCCTCTGCTCATTCTTCTATATCTGTCCTGTAACTTACTCAAGATCCCCACATTGTCTACTACAATTCTAGATTGCAATAGAGCAAGTCATGGACATTACTTGAGGGGCCCCTGATGGCATCCGCATCTCTGTCAGGGAAGGTGTCTTCTTACTAACTCTTCCCATTGTCCCCTTAATATCGCCTCTCAAGGGCTCTCCTAGGGTTTAGATAGGAAGCCACCCTGAGGAGTCAGGGTCACCTCACCTGAGACAGTGATCTCCACAGGGGCACTGGCATACGACAACAGGTAGAGAGATGGCTCTTGAGATGCATAGCACCTGTAGGTGCCTGAGATTGAAGAGTTCACAGCCCTCATAAATAATTCTGCTTGGAACCCCCAAATTAGCAACTTTGGTTTCAGTCGCTGTGGTTGGTGTGCTGCTCCCTCTTTGGACAGAATGAAAGTGTCCACCATGTATGGCAACTGTCAGATTAGGCTCACATTGTTTCCTGAGTGTACTGTGGAGTTAGGTTTCGCTGAGAGGGAAGGAATGACAGGAAGCTGTCCTAAAGAGAAGAGGGACGATGAGAGGCTGCCTTCAATGTTCTGAGCTGAATCCTTACCTGAATCTGCCCTGATCACAGGGTCTCTGTATCTTTTTTCTGACCAAACCCCTCTTCTGCTCCTTTGTCTTTGTTTCTGTCCCCAAATGAAGTTCCTGTCCATCTTCCCAGCATCACCTCCTTAACTCCCCCATGAGAGCTCATGCAGGGGTTTGGTATCTGAGGGAATCTATTCCTCACCCGAGATCAGGATGTCCAGGGGGTCACTGGAGGCTGATCACTTAGAGGTTGTGTGCACTGTAGCATCTGTATTGGCCTCCAGTGGAGCTGCTCACAGAGCCCAGTGTGAAGTTGTCCAAGGAGAGGCTAGCCTGGGTCCTCACCCCATAGTGCTGGATGAAGTCAGTTCCCCCCACCTTGTATAGAGCAAATCTGTCATAGTTGATGTCAGACCAACACTTCAGGGTGAGGTTCTTTCCAGGGTCCTTGATGAGTCAGTAGGCAGGGCTTCCTGGCCAGGCCTAGAGGGAAGGGGACAGACTAGTGGTTGAGTACCTGGTTTATGTCAAACATTTGACTCCTCCCAGTATCCAGCACATGTCACTGCTCTCCCCAGGGGTGGGGCTCTGGCTCAGTCATCAGGCTCTTCTTTTTCCTCTCTCTACATGCAACTACCCAGTGGGACAGGTGCATGGCAAAGAGCTTAGGATCTCAATAAATTATTAGTCAGTGATGGTGTTGACTCACCTGAGATGTGTATTTCCAGGAGGTTGATGTAGATGGGTCATCTGCCTATGTGTTACTTTCATTGGTTAATAAAGAAACTGCCTTGGCTTTTGATAGGACAGCAGCTTAGATAGGCGGAGTAGACAGAACAGAATGCTGGGAGAAAGAAGGCAGTGAGGCAGACACTATAGTTCTCCTCTCCAAGATGGACGCATGCCGCGGACTGACTCTCTTGGAGATCGAAGACCGAGGGAGAACAGGGGTGAAGGCTTAGGAGAACCCAGGATTCGGCGAATGACAGACAGACACAACTCTAATGAGATTTGAATCTGCTGCAACTTTACTAAAATTTAAGCATCACTTTTAAGAGATTACAGAAGGAAGTTGGCAGACATAAAAGTTTCCATAGAAAAATGATTACAAACAATTGATTATTCTCAGCAAGTCTTGTGGTCAGGGCCAGGTGGGCAGAGCTTTTCTCTGAAATTCGTCTCACACCACTAACTACCTGTGCTTTCTCATGGCCCTAAATCATATCTGCTCTCGAGGTAACCAAGGTAACCCAAACACCATTCTTCAGGATTCCACCCCCAGGGTTTGTTCCAATATTGAATGACTGACTTCATGTTATCAAGAATAGCCTGCCTTTCTTTCCTATCTAAAATGCACCAGGGGTTTCTCATTCTGGCTAGCCTCTCCATAAATGGTAACTCATGCCATTCCATACATTTTCCTTCATAATTTACCCATATTCTACCAAATCTCCTATCATGGGCTCTTTCTGTTCTAGGGTATCTATAAATTCCCCTAGAGAGCGAGCTGGAATTTTAATCATAACATTAATGGCCTGAATCAAAGGAGGGAACTAACGCATCAGTTCCTCCATATTCAAGGAGCCGTTGGAAATGCTTCCTGGTTCCTTAAACAGATTAAGTTTTTGTCAAGAGAAAAATAGAACAGAAGCAGAGTCAATGCAAGAAACCATCGCCAGGAACAAAGTGAACGAGATCGTTGAGGCTGATCAGGCACCTCAACTCGAGCAGACTGCCAGGGAACCACCGGGGGCCAAGCTCCGGGAAGCACGAGCCCCTCATTTTGAGACGGCCACCACCTGAGAGGCATTTTGTCACACAGGCGGGACAGCCATGGATGTGGCAGACGCAGGTTAAGATCCTTCCCGTTAAGTCACCACCTTGTGGTGCTACACAGATTATTAGAAATGGGTTAATCAAGATGTGAGAATTAGCCAGTAAGAGGCTAGAGCTAATGGGTCAAGCAGTGTTTAAATGAATACAGTTTGTGTGTTATTATTTTGGGTGTAAAACTAGCCGTGCGGGAGCTGGGTGAGCAAACGCAGGCCTGCTCGCCTCATCACTACAGGGGGGTCACTGGGTACTGACCACACCTGTAGGGTATACTCGTAGTAACCATAACATCTGAATGTCCCTCTGTAGTCTGGTGTTACATGATTTATAGAGAACAAGGCTTGGTACTGCTTAATATGATGTATGTACTGTGAATTCAAGGAGCTGAGGAACTTCTGATCTTCCTTAGTGAGAATGAACTTTTTATATGCCCACAATGAAGTACAACAGAGCGTCATGTTCCCTCCTGACGTAACCACAGGTTTGGGATGGGCTGACAGGATGGGTTTACTGTTGTAGATTCCTAGGATAGAAGGAGTCAAACGTTATGTGGGCTCACACAGCCATCATATTCTCCAGGGCTAGGCTGTGGGAGGGAAGTACTCTAGAGAGCAAGCCTGGGGTCAAGACCCTGATTGTCCCCTCACCTGTCACCACCAGCTCCAGGGTGTCACTGCGCTCTAACCAGCCAGCTGAGCTGTAACAGTAGCAATGATATTGCCCCACATGTTGGTGGGTCACAGAAGGGATGGAAAAATTGGCTTTGGTTCTCTGGCTTCTCTGCGATCTTTGTGTCCCAGGGACTTTTGCTTCCTTCTTTATGCAGAACATGTATTTCTGCTTCCTGGGTCCCCTGACACACAGCACTTCCCTAAGCAATCACTGATCCTGGCTCAGCCTTAATGGTGGGTTTGTGGAGGGTGCCTGCAAGGAATTAGGAGAGAAGAAGGCGAGTTTGTCCAAAAGTGGCACAGGGAAAGTCCTGGACCTCCTGGCTTTACTATCATACTCTGCCTTGGATTCTGTATCTTGTGTCCCCTGTTTCCCTTGCTCTATGTCAATGGGTTCAAGAGCCCTGACTTCTCAATACACCACACACCAAGACCTCTTTGTACACCTGTATCATTCCAACATCATCCTAGGGGAAGCCTGGGATTCCTCCCCTGAGAACAGGAGCTCCAGGAGGTCACTAGGCTCTGACCACACCAGTGGCTGTGCTTGTTAAAGCTGTAGTATCTAAATGTCCACCATTGGCTGGAAGTTACAGGGCCCACAGAGAACAGAGCCTGGAACTGTCTAATAGAGTTTTTATACTGTGAGTCTGATGTTCAGGAGAGCTTCTTTGGTACTTCCTTCGTCAGAACAAACCTGTCATATCGCTGCTCTGAGAAATACTGGAGGGTGACTTTCCCTCCATCAATCACCAAAGGGCTGGGCAGGGCTGACAGCCTGGGTTTCCTATAGACTCCTAGGAGAGCAAGTGGAATCAGTTAAATGTCCTCAAGGGCTCATTGTCTTACATAGTGTTGGAGGGAATTCTTTTGAACAGATCCACTTCTTTACAGTCAAGCCCAAGGCTGTGAACCCTGTGTGTCCTCTCACTTGTAACCACCAGTTCCAGGAAGTCACTGTGTCCTGACCATCCATCACGTATCTGATACTGACAGCTATATCTCCCTGCTTGTGATATTCTATGTTTGAGATGGTGAATACAGCCTTGTCCATAGAATTCTGTGGAATCTCTGTGTGCCTTAAATGTTGATTTCCATCTTTATACAGACTGGCTCCTGTGGTTTCCTCACACAAGAAGGTCCTCAGAGACTACAGAGTCTGGCTGTATTCTGAGGATAGGTTTAGGGAGAATCCCTGCAAGAAAATGAACAGTTATGATCCAGGAGAGCCATCCTTAGATTGTACGCCTCAACCCCAATCCTGCAGCTGTTCCCAGGTTTAGCACATGTTTCATTTTTAAGCCTCACACCCCATCATGGCTTCAGGAATGATGGGAAGTGCAGGTCAGGACATTTGCATACACTTACCTGCCAGAACTAGGGTCCCAAGGTCCAGAGTCAGCCTGGAAGAGAGTTCCCTTTGAGAGGTTTGTCCCTGAATCTTGAGCAGGTCCTCCTCTCTGCAGGACCTCCTGACACCCTGGGCTTTCCTGATGGGCCAATGCTGAGCTGTGGGGCAGCAACAATTCTCGACCACAGTATCCCCTCCCCATCTCCACATCTCACCCACACAGAGCAGGGCTGTGAAGGTGAAGGTCATGGCATCTCCTCCTGGAAGCTGCTACTGTGTTCATGGGCAGAGGTTCAGAGACTTCCTGGAGGGAAAGGAAACACATGGTGTGGCCTCTGGAGGCAGGCATTCTGCATGACACAATTGTACTGACACAGCCCCATAGGAAGGGAAATTGCCCTCTCCAGGCACTGGGCTCTGACTTTCCCAAGGCTGTGACTAGGTCAGGTAGTAGACTCTGCAATCAGTTCTTTGATGGATGAGGTTTCCATAATCCTGTCAGTGTCTGCTTCATTCTGTTCTCATCTTTATTCCTTTGTCAGTTCCACCTGGATGGAACTGTATGAATATTATACATAAGAAATACATGTATGAAGCCTACTTGATCATAATGGATAATTTTTCTAATGTGTTCTTGGATACGGTTTGCCAGTATTTTATTGAGTATTTTTGCGTCGATGTTCATGAGTGAGATTGGCCTGTAGTTCTCTTTCTTGGTTGGGTCTTTGTGTGGTTTTGGTATCAGAGTAACTGCAGCTTCATAAAAGGAATTTGGCAATGGCTTCTCTGTTTCTATATTGTGAAATACATTAAGAAGTATAGGTATTAGGTCTTCTTGGAAGTTCTGGTAGAATTCTGCATTGAAGCCGTCTGGACCTGGGCTTTTTTTGGTGGGGAGGCTTTTTATAACAACTTCTAATTCTTCGCGACTAACAGGTCTATTTAGATTGTTCACCTGGTCCTGGTTTAACTTTGGTATATGGTACTTATCTAAAAAAGTGTCCATTTCTTTTACATTTTCCAATTTTGTGGCATACAGGTTTTTGTAGTAAGATCTAATGATTCTCTGAATTTCCTCTGTGTCTGTGGTTATGTCTCCCTTTTCGTTTCTGATTTTGTTAATTTGCGTATTCTCTCTCCGCCGTTTGATTAGTTTGGATAGGGGTTTATCAATCTTATTGATTTTCTCCAAGAACCAGCTTTTTGTTTCATTGATTCTTTGGATTGTTTTCTGTGTTTATATTTTGTTGATTTCAGACCTCAATTTGATTATTTCCAGTCTTCTACTTCTCCTAGGTGAGTCTGCTTCTTTTTTTTCTAAAGCTTTCAGGTGGGCTATTAAGTCTCCAATGTGTGCTTTCTCCGTTTTCTTTAAGTGGGCACTTAATGCTATGAACTTTCCTCTTAGCACTGCTTTCATAGTGTCCCATAGGTTTGAGTATGTTGAGTCTTCGTTTTCATTGAATTCAAGAAAGACTTTAATTTCTTTCTTTATTTCTTCCTTGATCCAGGTGTGGTTCAGTAGTTGACTGTCCAGTTTCCATGAGTTCATAGACTTTCTGGGGTTACAGATATTTTTTTGTAACTGTGTAAATTTGCTTTGTTACCGAGTATGTGGTCTATTTTTGAGAAGGTTCCATGAGCTGCAGAGAAGAAGGTATATTCTTTCTTATTTGAGTGGAATGTTCTATAGATGTCTGTTAAGTCCATTTGATTCATTACCTCCCTTAATCCTCTTATTTCTCTGTTAGGTTTCTGTCTGATTGACCTGTCCATTGGTGAGAGAGGAGTGTTGAAATCTCCTACTATTAGTGTGTGTGGTTTGATGACTGCCTTGAGTTTTAGTAATGTTTCTTTTACATAAGTGGGTGCTTTTATATTAGGGGCATATATATTCAGGATTGAGACTTCATCCTGGTGAATTGTTCCTGTTATGAGTAAAAAATGTCCCTCTCCATCTCTTTTGATTGATTTTAGTTTGAAGTCAACTTTCTTAGAAATTAGTATGGCCACACCTGCTTGTTTCTTAGGTCCGTTTGCTTGATAAACCTTTTCCCAGCCCTTTACTCTGAGTAGATGTCTGTCTTTGTGGTTGAGGTGTGTTTCTTATAAGCAGAAGAATGTTGGATCCTGTTTTCGTATCCAATCTCTTAGCCTGTGCCTCTTTATAGGTGAGTTGAGTCCATTGATATTAAGTGATATTAATGACCAGTGGTTGTTAACTCCGGTCATTTTTCCTTTCTTTCTTTCTTTCTTTCTTTCTTTCTTTCTTTCTTTCTTTCTTTCTTTCTTTCTGTAGTAGAGTTTGTGTGTTTCCCTTCTTCAAGTTGTGCTGGTGAAGGGTCATTAGATATCTGAGTTATTGTGGGCATTGTTGGACTCCTTGGTTTGTGATTTTCCTTCTATTACTTTCTGTAAGGCTGGATTTGTGGCTACGTATTATTTAAATTTGTTTTTATCCTGGAAAATTTTGTTTTCTCCATTTATAGTGAACGAAAACTTGGCTGGGTATAGTAGTCTGGGCTTGCATCCATGGTCTTTTAGTTTCTGCAGTACATCTATCCAGGACCTTCTGGCTTTCATGGTTTCCATAGAGAAATCAGGTGTAAGTCTGATAGGTTTACCTTTATAGGTAACTTGACCTTTTTCCTTTGCAGCTCTTAATATTCTTTCTTTATTCTGTATGTTTTGTGTTTTGATTATTATATGACGAGGAGATGTTTTTTTTTTTTTTTGATCCGGTCGATTCGGTGTTCTGTATGCTTCTTGGACCTTCAAAGGAATATCTTTCTTAAGGTTGGGGAAGTTTTCTTCTATAATTTTATTAAATATATTTTCTGGACCATTGAGCTGTACTTCTCCTTCTTCTATCCCTATTATTCTTAGGTTTGGTCTTTTTATTGTGTCCCAGATTTCCTGAATGTTTTGTGTTGAGAATTTGTTGGTTATGCTGTTTTCTTTGATGAGAGTGTTTATTTTCTCTATGGTATCTTCAGTGTCTGAGATTCTTTCTTCTATCTCTTGTAATCTGTTGGTGGTACTTGTCTCTGTAGTTCCTGTTCGTTTATCCAAATTTTCCATGTCCATCCTTCCCTCGGTTTGTGTTTTCTTTATTACTTCCACTTCATTCTTCAAGTCTTGAACCGTTTCCCTTACCTGTTTGATTACTTTTTCTTGTTTCTCTTGGTTTTCTTGGGTATCTTTGAGAGATTTATTCATTTCCTCTACCTTTTTGTTTGTAATCTCTAATTGATTATGGCAGTTTTTCACCTCCTGTTTAAGGTCCTCTATTATTTTCATATAATTCACTTTTGAGTCGAATTCTTCTAACTCTTCTGGATTAGGGTGTACACTTCTTATTTCAGGATTCCTGGATTCTGGTGATGTCACGTTGCCTTTCAAGTTGTTGGGGGAATTCTTGCATTGGCGCCTGCCCATCTCTTCCTTCAAATGGAGCCAGGAGATTCCTGGTGTCTTGGACCAGTCTTTGCTGTGACTAACTCTCTGGGTGTATCTCCTCAGTGTAGGGGCAGGAACTGTTCCCTACCAGATGAACTCCTCAACACCAAAACAGGGATGCCTGGTATTCCAATGACCCGCGGAAAGAAGGGCAAATGCAGGGGGTAGGGCGGGGTCGAGTAGAACACAGGCGACACTGCAGTACAAGCTGGAGGTGCCTGCGCTCCCTTTCGGGGGTTGCTGAGGCCTGCCTGCTAGGCAGGCACTCACTGCTCTGGTTGGGTAGCCTTATTGTAGGGGGGTTTGTGCTCTCTACCGGGACAGTCTGCCCCAGGATAGCACACACTCACCCGCCCAAATGGAACTTCTCAGCACCTACACAGGGACTCCTGGTAGCCCCAATGAGCCAGGGACCAAGGGAAGTTGGGGGCAGGCAGAGAGGGTCCAGGAGAGCGCAGCAGACACTGCAGCCCCAGCAGCAGGGGCCCGAGTTCCCTGGCGGGGACCTTGAGGCCTGCCCTCTAGTCAGGCACTCACTGCTCTGGGTTGGTAGCCTTAGTGAAAGGGCAGGAAGCTGTTCCACAGCTAAGGACCTTGCAGACAAGGCAGGCTTGGAGGTGGGGGTGGGGGCGCGTGTGTAGGTAAGAAAGCCCTGCAGCAGGAGCTGGGGGAGGGGCATTTGTGCTCTCTACCGGGACAGTCCGCCCCAGGATAGCACACACTCACCCGTCCAGATGGAACTTCTCAGCACCTACACAGGTGTAGCCGCCTCGACGGGTTACTCTGTCTAGGGTGTGTAACCCGCCTGGCTGGCCAGTTATTCCAGGGTCACGGAGAGGCACCACTTGAAAGGCATAGGCTGATAAGGGGAAGGAGGCTAAGCTTATTTGTCAAAGCCTCCGTTTATTAGAGTCATGGTTACAGCTTATATAGCCCCTGAATGGGGAGCTTGGGGGGCTGGAGCACGGGGTCTTGCCACGTGGTCCACGCCCCTCACGTCCAAGAGGTTACGATGGGTCAGGTCAAGATTCCTTGGTCGGGAAGTCACAAGGTGACCCACCTAGTTCTCTAGATAGTTTGGAATGTGAGGCAGGTTCCGTTAACAGATAACTCTCTATTAACAGTTAATTTGGGTGTGGGATAGGCTTGGTCAATAAGACTATTCTCAATACAATTGGAAAGTGAAGCCCTCTGTAAAAACTCCTCACGGCGGTGCTTCCTGTAAATTTTGGGGGGACACGGCTCCTGACATATCCCCCTTCCTTTTATAAAAGCAGGCATCTATCAAGTGGAGGGCACCAGGTCAGAGTCTAACCCCGGTGTCAGATCTAAATGAGAAGGGACTGGGACAAGGAGGGACCCTTCTCTCGAATGGTAGAGCAATTTTTCTCTCCTGGGAACAGAGGGGTGCCTTATGAGTAGCATTAGTTCCTTGGAGGTCCTCAAATAAAAGGTATCTAGCAAGACCTACAGTAAGCAGGTCTTTGACTACAGGGCACCCTGTCTTAGGCCATGTGGAGGGCGATCCTCGTGCCTGGCACCATGCCATGTTGAGCCGGTTTTTACAACCTCTGTATGGTGTGCTGTTCAGGTGAGGGTCCACACTAACTCCCGTCATTGGGCCCCTGTATCTATCATTAATGAAAAGACTATGAGGAGCTCCTCAAATAAAAGATATAATGATATAATTTTGGCACCAATAGCTCCATCCTCCAGACCAGAAGAAAGGGCGTTTTCCAAACCCAGTATTCACCGTTTAGTCTGGCCTAAGGTATATCCTCCTTCCTAAATGCCTACTCCACAATAAGATTATGAGTGCTGCCTGCCAACAATTAGGGCAGTGTAAAGGGATCAAAATCTAAAATTTTTAACATATGCATTAAACCTAAACATTTTACAGCATGTGTCAAACCTTTTCCAACATCTATAAGCAGTTACAAATATCATTAAGTCAATTCCAGTAAGAATTCATACATTGACAGACATTGTTGTTATCAAATACCACCAGCTCCAGTCTCCAGTCTCTGAGCAACAGTCAGAACCCCAATCTTGGTTCGGGCGCCACTGTAGCCGCCTCGACGGGTTACTCTGTCTAGGGTGTGTAACCCGCCTGGCTGGCCAGTTATTCCAGGGTCACGGAGAGGCACCACCTGAAAGGCATAGGCTGATAAGGGGAAGGAGGCTAAGCTTATTTGTCAAAGCCTCCGTTTATTAGAGTCATGGTTACAGCTTATATAGCCCCTGAATGGGGAGCTTGGGGGGCTGGAGCACGGGGTCTTGCCACGTGGTCCACGCCCCTCACGTCCAAGAGGTTACGATGGGTCAGGTCAAGATTCCTTGGTCGGGAAGTCACAAGGTGACCCACCTAGTTCTCTAGATAGTTTGGAATGTGAGGCAGGTTCCGTTAACAGATAACTCTCTATTAACAGTTAATTTGGGTGTGGGATAGGCTTGGTCAATAAGACTATTCTCAATACAATTGAAAAGTGAAGCCCTCTGTAAAAACTCCTCACGGCGGTGCTTCCTGTAAATTTTGGGGGGACACGGCTCCTGACACACAGGGACTCCTGGTAGCCCCAATGAGCCAGGGATCAAGGGAAGTAGGGCGCAGGCAGAGCTGCAGCAGGAGCTGGGGGAGGGGCGTTTGTGCTCTCTACCAGGACAGTCAGCCCCAGGATAGCACACACTCACCTGTCCAGATGGAACTTCTCAGCACCTACACAGGGACTCCTGGTAGCCCCAATGAGCCAGGGACCAAGGGAAGTAGGGCGCAGGCAGAGCTGCAGCAGGAGCTGGGTGAGGGGCGTTTGTGCTCTCTACTGGGACAGTCCGCCCCAGGATAGCACACACTCACCCGTCCAGATGGAGCTTCTCAGCACCTACACAGGGACTCCTGGTAGCCCCAATGAGCCAGCAGGAGGAAGTCTCTGACTTTTTTCATGCATGCAGCATCTTTTATCTCCTACTGGATTGCCTTGGTCAGCTTGAATATGCGGGTGTGTGCCTAGTTATTGTATGTTATTATGCCATATTCGGCTAATATCACTGGGAAGTCTGCTCTTTTTTGAAGAGAAACAGAAGGGCACTGGTTCTGGGGTGGGAGGAGATATGGGGAGGCTACTATTGGGATGTATTGTATGACATAAGAATAAATTTAAAAAAATCAAAGTGCCATCTGCAAGTGAGACTTTCTCTGTTTCACTTCAGAGAGGACCAACTCCTTCTCTTCTACCTCCTTGCAGGGACCCTCCACAAACCCACCATCAAGGCTGAGCCAGGATCCGTTGTAGCCTCAGGAATGCTCATGACCATCTGGTGTCAGGGGACCCTGGATGCCGAAATCTATGTTCTGCAAAAAGAAGGAAGTCAAAAACCGTTGGACATGCAAACCCCAGAGAAGTCTGAGAACAAAACCAAGTTCTCCATCCCTTCTGTGACGCGTCTACATGCAGGGCAATATCACTGTTACTGTTACAGCTCAGCTGGCTGGACAGAGCGCAGTGACACCCTGGAACTGGTGGTGACAGGTGAGGGGACAGTCAGGGGTCAGTCCCAGGCTCTGCTCTCAGGAGTATTCCCCTCCAACAGCCTAGCTCTTAAGAACACCGTGGCTGTGTGAGCACATTTAACAGGCTGCCTCCTTCTGTCTTAGGAACCAACAACAGTAAACCCAGGCTGTCAGCCCTGCCCAGCCATTTGTTGACCTTAGGAGAAAACATGACTTTCCAGTGTATCTCAGGGGAAAGATATGACAAGTTCATTCTCACCAAGGAAGATCAGAAGTTCCTCAGCTCCGTGGACTCACAGTATATACACAGTACTTGGCAGTACCAAGCCTTGTTCTCTATAGATCATGTAACACCAAACCTCACAGGAACATTCAGATGTTATGGTTACTACAAGCATACCCCACAGCTGTGGTCAGTACCCAGTGACCCCCTGGAAATACACATCTCTGGTGAGTCACTTCCATCATTGACCAATCATATTTGACACCCTATGCCCTTTGCCAAGAAGTGTCCCACTGTGTAACTGCAAATAAAAGTGAAAAGGAAGAACCTGGTCGATGAACCAGATTCCCAGTCCTCAGCTAAGCAGTCACATATGCAGGGGAGGATGAGAGGAGACAAGTGTTTGGTAACAACCGTCTCCTCAATCACCAGCTTATCACCTTCCTTCTAGGCCTATCCAAGAAGCCATCCTTGCTAACTCACCAAGGCCATATTCTGGACCCTAGAAAGAGCTTCACCCTGCAGTGTTGCTCTGACATCATCTATGACAGATTTATTATGAACAAGATGGGGGTAACTGATTTCACCCAACACTATGCCATAGGGCCTACTTCACACTGGGCTCTGTGAGGAAGCCTTCTGGAGGCCAGTACAGATGCTATGGTGCACACATCAATGTAGGGGGAGACCACTTGCTTGTTTCTGGCTACTTAGACCCAAAATAATAACACAGCAATTTTGTTATTTGCAATACTCTTTGGTCAATAACTTAAACATATATATATATATTTTTTTATTGAAAAAAAATTTTCCGCCTCCTCCCCGCCTCCCATTTCCCTCCCCTTCCTCCCGCCCCTCTCCCCCTCCCCCCACTCCTCTTCTCCTCCCTCTCCAGTCCCAGGAGCAGTCAGGGTTCCCTGCCCTGTGGAAAGTCCAAGGTCCTCCCCCCTCCATCCAGATCTAGGAAGTTGAACATCCAAACTGTCTAGGCTCCCACAAAGCCAGAACCTGAAGTAGGATCAAAACCCCATGCCATTGTCCTTGGCCTCTCGTCAGCTCTCATTGTCCGCCATGTTCAGAGAGTCCGGTTTTATCCCATGCTTTTTCAGTCACAGTCCAGCTGGCCTTGGTGAGCTCCCAATAGATCGGTCCCACTGTCTCAGTGGGTGGGTGCAGCCCTCGTGGTCCTGACTTCCTTGTTCATGTTCTCCCTCCTTCTGCTCCTCATTAGGACCTTGGGAGCTCAGTCTGGTGCTCCAGTGTGGGTCTCTCTCTCTATCTCCATCCATCGCTAGATGAAGGTTCTATGGTGATATGCAAGATATTCAAAAGTATGGCTATAGGATAGGTTCATTTCAGGTTCCCTATCCTCAGGTGCCCAAGGAACTAACTGGGGACATTGCCCTGGGCATCTGGTAGCCACTCCAAGTTCAAGTCTCTTGCCAACCCTTAGGTGGCTCCCTTAACTAAGATATGAGTTTCCCTGCTCCCCTATCCAACCTTCCTATATCCCCAATCATCCCGTTTCCCCAAGTTCCCCTCATCCTCTCCTTCACACTTTTCTCTCTCCATCTCCCCTTACCCCCATCCCACCCTACCCCTAGATTCTAATTTTTTGCCCGGCAATCTTGTCTATTTCCCATAGCCAGGAGGATAACTATATGTTTTTCCTTGGGTTTGCCCTCTTGTTTAGCTTCTTTAGGACCACAAATTATAGACTCAGTGGCCCCCTATCCATGGGTAGAAACCAATTATGAGTGAGTATATCCCATGATCATCTTTTTGGGTCTGGGTTACCTCACTCAGGATAGTATTTTCTATTTCCATCCATTTGCATGCAAAATTCGAGAAGTCATTGTTTCTTACTGCAGAGTAGTACTCTAATGTGTATATATTCCACACTTTCTTCATCCATTCTTCCATTGAAGGACACCTAGGATGCTTCCAGGTTCTGGCTATTACAAATAATGCTGCTATGAACATAGTTGAACAAATGCTTTTGTCATATGATAAGGAATCTCTTGGGTATATTCCCAAGAGTGGTATTGCTGGGTCCAGGGGTAGGTTGATCCCAATTTTTCTGAGAAACCGCCACACTGATTTCCAAAGTGGTTGCACAAGTTTGCAGTCCCACCAGCAATGGATGAGGGTACCCCTTTCTCCACAACCTCTCCAGCAAAGGCTATCCTTGGTGTTTTTGATTTTAGCCATTCTGACAGGTGTAAGATGATATCTCAAAGTTGTTTTGATTTGCATTTCTCTGATCGCTAAGGAGGTTGAGCATGACCTTAAGTATCTTTTGGCCGTTTGAACTTCTTCTGTTGAGAATTCTCTGTTCAGTTCAGTGCCCCATTTTTAAATTGGGTTAATTAGCATTTTAACGTCTAGTTTCTTGAGTTCTTTATATATTTTGGAGATCAGACCTTTGTCTGTTGCGGGGTTGGTGAAGATCTTCTCCCAGTCAGTAGGGTGCCTTTTTGTCTTATATTTTTAGCTAGCTCTTATATCCCAAACTAATTCACCCCCCTTAATCCATGAATCACAATGAGGTTGTGGAATATTGGCAAATTTTGGCAGGCTCCATTCGAGACATCTGTCTCTAGTGGAGGCTATGTGGCTTCTCTCTTGCTCTGCCTACTCTATCTAAATATATCTCATCCAGTCTGCCTATATTCTGTTAAGCCATTGGAGGAAAGCAGCTTCTTTATTAATCAATAAAAGCAACACATACACAGAAGGACTTTCTACACGACTCCTCTGTTCTGTTTCCTAGGAAATCATTGGAGCCACGACCCAACCACCCTCAAGGCCAATGACAACAGATGGTGAGTATCAGGCATGTCAGTGCAGGAAGTATGCTCCATCCCCAGGCTGCCTCACTGCTCTTACTCCACTTCAGCTTGTGAGGGAAGGAGGCAAGTAGATTCCAATAGAGATCACAGACACCCAAGACTTAGAGGTTGAGGTACAGAATGCGGTTTTGAGAGATAGATGTTCTGACTCAGTTTAGTGACTCAGGATCAATGTCTGTAATGTAAGGACAATTTATTCTTTTTTTTTTTTTAACAAAACAAAAACTGGTATTTTATTTTACTTTTTGGCAACTACAAAAAGGGTGTGCTACTCAGAAACTCATAAGCTGTATTTAGGGACGGTTGGTCTTATTTATTTATTTATTTATTTATTTATTTATTTTTTATTAATTAATTAATTAAATTATTAAAGATTTCTGCCTCTTCCCCGCCACCACCTCCCATTCCCCCCTCCCCCAATCAAGTCTTCCTCCCTCCTCAGCCCAAAGAGCAAGCAGGTTTCCCTGCCCTGTGGGAGGTCCAAGGACCACCCACCTCCATCCAGGTCTATTAAGGTGAGCATCCAAACTACCTAGGCTCCCACAAAGCCATTACGTGCAATAGGATCAAGAACCCATTGCCATTGTTCTTCAGTTCTCAGTAGTCCTCATTGTCCATTATGTTCAGCGAGACCGGCTTTGTCCCATGCTTTTTCAGACCCTGGCCAGCTGGCCTTGGTGAGTTCCCAATAGAACATCCCCATTGCCTCAGTGTGTGGGTGCACCCCTCGCGGTAGGACAATTTATTCTATTCTGAATTTTTTTCTTTTCACTGGTGTTCCACAGTGGTGCTGAAGAAAATAATAAGAAAAAGATAGGGAACTCAGCTATGACAAGGAAAAAAGATACATTCCAGAACTTCATTAGTTTATAGAATGAGAATGATATAGGTATTTACATTAAATGAGAAAGAAGGACAGAGAAAAAACCCTCAGGTCACATGCCCATATCATACTCTTCTTCTGTTGACAAGATTATTGAAAACTATCAGCCCATCCAAGAACATGCCCAAACCCAAAACAGTTGAATAAAGAGAATTCAAACTCAAATTACTGAGAGTATAGACATTTAGATATCTTGGGATCATCTAGTTTTCTTGAAGAAATTTTGACCATCACTAAACTCTGTAATTTCTTTATCCAAAACACAGCCTCAAAAAAACAAGATCATACAGTGGAGAATCTCATCAGGATGGGATTTGCTGTCATGGTCCTCATAGTCCTTGCGATTCTGGTCTTTGAGGCTTGGGGCAGCCAGAACCTGGTCTCATGGTATCCTTAGGAGAGGATAGGACCCTACTCATTCCATCATGAAGATGCATGGAAAATCTCTTCCTATAGGGAAAGACTAAAAATCCTGAACTAATTTTTAGCAGGTAACACATCTTTGCATATGGATGGGATGATAGACATGATCAACATGAGCATACTCCAGAAATCAAGCTTCAATTAAACATATAAATCTACAAACTCATGTATGTGTGTGTACATATGTGGTGGTGTATGGGTATATATGATTCATTCACAGGGAATAAATAATTGGAAATGTAACTGAAGAAGAAACAGAATTGGATCAAAAGTCAATAACCAAGATCTGGATCTACTTGAAAAGATAAAAAATTACTTACTTCCACAAACAACAAAACACTTGATATGGTATGGTTGATGCAGGAGTCATACAAACACAGACCTGTACTCAAGATCCTTCCTCTGAGTTTCTGCCCAGCACTGAAGAAGATTCAAGGCAGAGATTCTTCTACATGCTGCCATGAATTGTTTGTGAAAAGCAACAGGAGACATCCTCCACAGGACAAACTTTGAAGGACACAGAGGTTTAAAGAACTAACCCAGAAGAGTCCAGTAATTGCAATTTTAGTGCATGTGGGGTACTAGGGATGGAAGTCATGGGGCACGGTTGGAGAAGATACATGACCCTACATCCTGGGGAGATCATATCCACCAATAAATGTGATGCCTCTGGCTGGAACTCTACATCAATGTCGGAGAGGACTGATGAGATGCCATGTGTGTCTGCCAGTCATCTGAGGCAAGGTCATCATATATAGCTCATCCAAACATGTCAAGTGCTGGTGTTCAGTTTTTCCCTGTTCCTTGGAAAAACCCGGGTCACACTAGGATGAATTTTGACTTTTTCTGTGGAAGAGGAATCTGCTTCTGGTGAACTGACTAGCTTTTGTTTCATAAAAGTTTTTTTATTTTGGCTGGGCGGTGGTGGCACATGCCTTTACTCCCAGCACTTAGGAGACAGAGTCCGGCAGATCTGTGTGTTCGAGGCCAGCCTGGTCTATAAGAGCTAGTCCTAGGACAGGCTCCAAAGCTACAAAGAGACCTTGTCTCAAAAACCCAGAAAGAAAAAAAATATTTTTATTTTTAAAATTTTTTAATCTTTTATTTTTAAACTGTGTACACATTAACAAGTTAATTTTCACCTACCAAAACATCTTATCTGAATCTCCCCAAGAGAGACAATTGCCAAAGCATTCTTGTACCAAGATGCTTCTATTTTCTGATTCCTGATTGTTTTGCATTGGTTTGAACCTTTCAGGAAGAACTCAGATAAGATTTTCACACTTCAAGCAGAGCTTAGTGAGCACAAAAGGTAACAGTCTCATAACGTAGATTAAAGCCAAAGGGTTAACACTTGGGTATACAAGCCAGCTGCAATGCTCTGCAGGAATTCTGCACACATCCAGCAGAGGGCAGCACCTCTTCTCACTGTCAATGAGGCCTGTGTGAGGTAGGTGTGAATGAGTTCACAGCACTCAGCAAAACCCCAACTGGTTCAAATGGCATAATCCATCACTTAATCAGGTCAGGAACAAGAGCTGCCAAAGAAATCAATAGGAAGGAGACAGTATAGCCATGTGACATGCTTGGCTTGAGAACTCACAAGGGAGAAAAGAAGGCAGAGGCTGGAATGGAAATATCCCCTTAGAAATGAATAAGATGAAATACTTGGTACATACACCTAATGTGGGAGATTTACAGTAAATATATCTTCATTATTTATTGAAGATTATTACATGCAGAAAAATATTTGATCATGTTCACCACATACTCCGAAAGAATTTTTCTTTCCTTTTATGGGATATTGCCTGATATAGTTCAGGCTGACCTCAAACTCATTGCATAATAAAAATTTCCTGAAAATCCCAAAACTCTTACCTCTACCTCCTGAATGCTGAAGTCCAAGACTTGAGTCACAACATCAAATGTGTGCAGTACTGGGGATTAAACCAGACATCTAAGACTGTCACACAAGGACTCTATGAACTGAGCATTTTTCTGATTTAGCAAAGGACATACATAGACAGACTTACAAGATGGTAATTATTCATATTAACATTTATGCAAAGAGGACACTAAGGGTGTATTTTAGGCTCTGTTACAACAGGGGGACATACTCAGTGACCTTTATCTCATTGTCCATGTGAAAAACAAGACTTGTGTGTGCCCTGGACACAATCTTTGAAGTGATGATAAGTAAGAGAATTGTCCCCATGTGACACATTCCTGACATGCAATCATTACTGAAGAGAATGTGGAAAAACTGTAAGATTCAGAAGTGGTGGATAATGTCAACAAACAATTTTCTGGACACTGAAGAGTAATGAAACATCTGAGTTCAGAGTGATTGTTAGGATATCTACAAGCCTAATGTAAGTTCAATGCACCACAAATCCAGTATGTGGATGGGAGATGGGCACAAAGTCCCATCCACAGATGAAGAGCTATTGGCATTGATGCCTACTGGGAGAGGGAAAGCAAGTTATCTGTAATGGAGTGGCCCCTGGAACTATGCCCAAGATGAAGAGAAGCACAAATGAACTGCATGGGAGGAAGAGAACAGAAAGTTGGGTGTGTGAGACAGGAAAGTGGATTTTCAACAATCAACAAAACCCAGAAGAAATGAAAGCAAAACAAGTCAGTGAGGAGGGATCCAATCAGAGAGGGTGAGGAGGAAGGGGAAGGGTGGAGGGTGGACTCATCCGAGACACAATGCATACTGATATGACATTTTCAAACAAGCCAAAAACTAAACCCATGGCCAGGTGTGGTGGCCCACATCTTTAATCTAAACGGGAAGCAGAGGCAGGAGAATTTCTGTGAGTTCCAGACCAGCCTATCCTACATAACCAGCTCCAGGACAGCCAATGCTCCACTGAGAGAGCCTGTTTCCAATCAACATCAGTAATAATTAAACATATAAGCATAAGAAAAATTTAGCATGTGAAATAAATTTGGAGTAAGATCAGAAATTGAAAATTGCAAGAGAAAGTGGCTGTGGCTCAAGGGTGCAGTATGGCTCAGGAGAAGTAGAATACTGGAGGCCCCACCATCTGTCCCGAGCACTAAAAGTGAAGGGAAATAAACTATGTTTATCGAACTCTCTTTTTCTACTAGGTGGTGGAACAGACATCAAAGAAGGTGATCTTTGGAATGTTGGCAAGCCATTGAAAGGCAAGACTATGACTCTTGAGGTCCAACCCTGTGACTCCATGAACAGTGTCAAGACTGAGAACCAAGATCACTCCTGATGATCGGTGGTTGGTATTTGCTGCCAGCAGAGAGAGAGAGTGGCTGCACCCTGACCAACAGCAAAGTCCAGAAAGATTCCCACCCTTTTTTTAGTTCTGTACATGTGTGATAATAAAGCCACCCCTTTGCCAGTTTCTGTAGAAGTAAAACTATGACAAGACCGTGCACTGCTCTATAGAAGGAGGAGCTTCTTGTTTTCCAGGCCGCCCGGAACTGAAATAATCATACAGAAATTGTATTAATCGAATCACTGCTTGTCCCATTAGCTCTAGCTTCTTATTGGCTAACTCTTACTTCTTAATTTCACCCATTTCTATTAATCTATATCACCACAAGATCGTGGCCTACCAGCAAAGTTCCACCATGTCCTCTCCAGTTGCAGATCCTTGGCATCCCATGACCTCGTCTTTCTATCTCGCAATATTAACTCCACGTACCTAAGTTCTGCCGTAACAAAAGGCCAAGGCTGTTTCTTAATCATTAATGTTAATCACAGTACACAGAGGGGATTCCCACATCACTGCTGCCTATAAGGTCTGCCCACACTTGAACCCGTGTGCAGGCGAACGCCTCCAGTCCAACAACCTGCAGACCAAAATAATCAAACACTGCTTGGACCTTGGTTGTCCCGGGACACCCGAACCCAGCACCTTTTTTATTTTTTGCCTGAGCAGAAGGACACAGGAAAGTGATAATGCTAAGACTGAGCTACTGACAAGGATCAGTGAATAAGTGCTGCTGCCAACTTTCAATCCTGACTCGGATCCACATTGCACAAGGAGAAAATTGCCTCTGTAGCTGTCCTCTGACCTCCAAGAAGTACTGTGGCACATGTAAATATACAGCAATGAAGAAAAAGTCAGTGTAATCTATTATTATTAACTATGTGTGATTTAAAGAAATGAGTGTAAATAAATAAGTATAATTTAAAATTGTAATAAAAAGTATATATATCATAAAAGAACATTCAAATAGGGATGCACATTTGGAATGCAACACTGGAGACTATGAGGAAGGGGTTTGTAAATTTTATTCCATGCAGATAAACACTGCAAGACCCTTCACAGAAACCTTCAAACATGAAAAAGTATTTCACATAAAAATGTGAAAGGAATAATGCAAACCCACGTGTAAATTTGTATATCTTGTATGTAGTATTCATATATGTCTGATAATTTGTCAGCTCCCTGTGGACTGGCAAAGATGAGTACAGATGAAACAGACACTGACAGGATTGTTCAAACGTCATCCGTAACAGAACTAATTGCAGAGTTACTACCTGACCTAGTCACAGCATTGGGAAAGTCGGAGCCTGGTGCCTGAAGAGGGAAGTTCCTCTTCCTGTGGGGCTGCACCAGTGCAACCATGTCATGTGCAGTGCCTGCCTCCAGAGGCCACACCCTGTGTTTCCTGTCTCTCCAGGCAGTCTCTGTACCTCTGCCCATGACACAGTTGCAGCTTCCAGGAGGAGATGCCATGGACTTCACGTTCACAGCTCTGCTCTGTGTGGGTGAGATGTGGAGATGGGGAGGGGATACTGTGGTCTGGAATTGATGCTGCCCCACTTCCTAGCCCTGGCCCATCAGGAAGCAACAAAATCTTAGGAGGTCCTGCAGAGGGGAGGACTTGCTCAAGCTTCAGGGACAAACCTCTCACAGGGAACTCTCTTCCAGGACTCACTCTGGGCCTCAGGACCCCAGTGCTGGCAGGTGAGCGGCTGCAGATGTCCTGACCTGCATTTCCCATCATTCCCAGAAGCCATGCCTGGGCACGGAGGCTGGAAAACAACAGATGTGTGCTAAATCTGGGGTCGGTTTGGTGGTTGGAGTTCGAGCCAATCTGAGGATGGCTGTTTTTGATCCTAGCTGCTCATTTCCACACAGGATCCCTATCTAAACCTATCCTCAGAGTACAGCCAGACTCCGTGGTCTCTGAGCAGATTACAGTGACCTTCTTGTGTAATGGGACTGCGAGAGCCGAAGAGTACAGTCTCTATAAAGAGGTAGACCAGCATCTAGAGCTCACAGAAGTTCCCCAGAACCCTAAGAACCAGGCTGAATTCTCAATCTCAAAAGTACACCGTAAACATGCAGGGCAATATCGCTGTTGCTATTGGACCTATGATGAACAGTCTGAGTATAGTGACTCTGTGGAGCTTGTGGTGACAGGTGAGAGGACACACAGGGTTCCCAGTCTCAGGCTTGACTTTCAGGAAGTGGGTGTGTTCACAGGAATGCCCCTTCACACCATAGAAGATAATGAGCTATTGAGGAAATTTAACTGATTCTTCCTTCCCTCCTAGGAGTCTACAGTAAACCCAGCCTGTCAGCCCTGCCCAGTCCTGTGGTGACTGAAGGTGGGAATGTCATCCTCCAGTGTGCCACAAGTCAGTCATATCACAGGTTACTTCTGACTAACAAAGGATCACAGAAACAGTCCTTGACTAAAGACTCACAGTATAACTACTCTACTGGACAGTTCCAGGCTCAGTTCTCTGTGGGTCCTGTGACCTCCACTCAAAGATGGACATTCATGTGCTACAGCTATCACTGGTACAGCCCACAGGTGTGGTCAGACCCTAGTGAGCCCCTGGAGCTCCTGGTCTCAGGTGAGGAACCCCAGATTTTCCATTTAATGCTATTGAAATTATACAGGTGTCCAGGGAGGACTTGGTGCGTGGTGTGTGTGAGGAGCCAGGGCTCCTGAGCCCATTCACACAGAGCGCATGAGACAGTGCGGAAAAGATACGGAGTCCAAGGGAGAGAGTAGCAGGAGGTACAGGTTAGAAATGAATCTTCGTGAAGCCTTCTGTTATTCTGAATCAGTTCAAGTAGCATCCACAAGAGTTCAGGAAAACCTAACAAGACAGAGAGGAAGGATTGTAGGAGCTGAAGTACTCAGGGTACCAGAAGAACATGAACCACAGACTCAACTAAGCAGGAATCATGGGCTCACAGAGACTGAGGCAACAAACTCAGAAGCTGCATTTGTCCACTCTAGGCTTCTGCACACATGCTGTGGTTGTTTACCTTGGGTTTTTCACTTTGTTTTGTGTTTTAGAGGTTCGCTGTGTAGTTCTGACTGTCCTGGACCTCACTCTGTAGATCAGGTTGGCCTTGAACTCACAGAGATGGACCTGCGTCTACCTTCTAGTGCTAGGAATGAAGGACTTCCCCACTATTGCCTGGCTAGCTTAGGGTTTTTGTTAAAACCATAATAATTGGAGTGGGAAAGTCTCTGACTCTTTTTCATGCATGTACATTTTTATGTCATATTCAGTTAATATCACTGGGAAGTCTTCTATTTTCTGAAGAGAAACAGAAGAACAGTGGATCTGGGGGTGGGTGGAGAAGGGGTTATGGGGAGGCTGCTATCGGGATGTATTGTTTGACATGAGAATAAATTTAAAAGAAAACAAGTGCCATCTGCAAGTAGGTCTTCTCTGTGCCACTTCAGACAGGACCAACTCCTTCTCTCCTCCTTCCTTGCAGGGACCCTCCACAAACCCACCATTAAGGCTGAGCCAGGATCCGTTGTCACCTCAGGAATGCTCATGACCATCTGGTGTCAGGGGAACCCGGATGCAGAAATCTATGTTCTGCAAAAAGAGGGAAGTCAAAAACCCTTGGACATGCAAACCCCAGATAAGCCTGAGAACAAAGCCAAGTTTTCCATCCCTTCTGTGACACGTCTACATGCAGGGCAATATCACTGTTACTGTTACAGCTCAGCTGGCTGGACAGAGCGCAGTGACACCCTGGAACTCGTGGTGACAGGTGAGGGGACAGTCAGGGTCTCAGTCCCAGGCTGTGCTCTCAGGAGTATTCCCCTCCCTCTGCCTAACCTTGGAAATCATTGTGTCTCTGGGAGCACATATATCAGTCTTAGTTTTCTGTCCTAGGAATCTACAACAGTAAATCCAGGCTGTTAGCCCTGTCCAGCCCTGTGGTGATCTCAGGAGGGAACATGACTCTCCAGTGTGTCTCAGGGGAGAGATATGACAAGTTCATTCTCACCAAGGAAGATCAGAAGTTCCTCAGCTCCATGGACTCACAGTATATACACAGTACTAGGCAGTACCAAGCCTTGTTCTCTATAGATCATGTAACACCAAACCTCACAGGAACATTCAGATGTTATGGTTACTACAAGCAGACCCCACAGCTGTGGTCAGTACCCAGTGACCCCCTGGAAATACACATCTCTGGTGAGTCAGCCCCATTATTGACCAATCGTTTCTGACACCCAATGCCTTTTGCTTAAGTGTCCCACTGTGTAGCTGCAGATAAAGAGTGAAAAAGGAAGAACCTGGTTGATGAACCAGAACCCACTTCTCCAGAGAAGCAGTCACGTGTGCAGGGCAGGATGGGAGGAGATAAGTGTTTGGTAACAACCATCTCCTCAATCACTAGCCTATCACCTTCCCTCCAGGCCTATCCAAGAAGCCTTCCTTGCTGACTCACCAAGGTCATATCCTGGACCCTGGAAAGAACCTCACCCTGCAGTGTTGCTCTGACATCAGCTATGACAAATTTGCTTTGTATAAGGTGGGCAGAACTGACTTCCCCCAACACTATGGCCATAGGGCCCAGACTGGTCTCTCCTTGGCCAACTTCACACTGGGCTCTGTGAGCAGCTCTACTGGAGGCCGGTACAGATGCTATGGTGCACACAACCTCTCCTCTGAGTGGTCAGCCTCCAGTGACCCCCTGGACATCCTGATCTCAGGTGAGGAACTAAATAGATTCCCTCAGGTACCTAGCATCTATTAGGGCTCTCTTTGGGGGAATTAAGGAGGTTTTGGCTGAGATGAGGGACAGGGATCTTATTTGGGAACAGATGCAGAGACGGGGGAGCAGGAGAGGGGCTCAGGCAAAGAAAAGAAACAGAGTCCTAGGTGTTCATGGAAGATCCAGTTGTTGTGCTATTTCAGAACATTGAAGGCAGTCTCTCTTCATCTCTCTCTTCTTTAGGACAGTTTGAGGTCATTCCTTCCCTCTCAGTGAAGCCTAACTCCACGGTACACTCTGGAGACAACGTGACCCTGTTGTGTAAGACAGCTGACACAGTGGACACCTTCGTTCTGTCCAAGGAGGGAGCCGCACACCCACCCCAGAGACTAAAACCAAAGCTTCATGTTTGGGAGTCCCAGGCAGAATTCTCCATGAGTGCTGTGACCTCTGACCTCTCAGGCACCTACAGGTGCTATGTTTCTGCAGGCTCATCTGTCTATCTGTTGTCACATGCCAGTGCCCCTGTGGAGCTCACTGTCTCAGGTGAGGTGACCCTGAACTGTCATGGTGACTTATGGTTTAAACTTTAAGAGTGACCTTTACTTGTGTGAGATCAAGGGGAGGATGTAAATAGTTAATCAGAAGCCACTACTATCCCTGCCAGAGAAGTAGATGCCAGCAGCAGTCCTTCAAGTAACAATCAGTCTATTCTCTATGGCAATCTAGGTTTTGAGTAAACAGCATGAGGATATTATGGAGGTTACAGGAAAAGTGGAGGACAGTAAGCAGAGTCAGGCTGCCTGTGTTAACATCTAATCCTCACCCTCCTCTTTTGGGGGAGACCGGTCATTTGTTCCCGTTTACTTAAACCCAAAATAATCACACAGCAATTTTTTTATTTGCAATATTCTTTGGCTGATAGCTTAAATGGATTTTTAGCCAGCTCTTATTCCTAAACTAATCCATACCCACTAATCTGTGCTTCATCACGAGGTCGTTGTCTATTGGTAAAGTTTCGGCGGGTTCCAGTCAAGGCGTCTGTGTCTGGCAGAGGCTACGTTGCTTCTCTCTTTTCTGCCTACTCTCTCTAAATATATCTCTGCCAGTCTGGCTATATTCTGGTAAGCTATTGTCCGAAAGCAGCTTCTTTATTAACCTATAGAAGCAACACATTCAGAGAAGGACTTTCCACTGTTCTGTTTCCTAGGACCCATTGGAGTCTCAACCCCACCACCCTCAAGGCCCATGAGAACACTTGGTGAGTATCAGACACATCGGTGCAGGGAGTATGCTCCATCCCCAAGCTGTCTCACTGCTCTTACTCCACTGAAGTCCTCATTTCTCTGTCACTTCAGCTTGTTAGGGAAGGAGGTAAAGAGATCACAATACAGACCCCAGAAACCCAAGACTTAGAGGTTGAGGTACAGAATGTGCAGCATATGGTTTTGAGATATAGATATTCTGACTCAGTCTGGTGGATGGGATAGGTGGGTGATGTGGAGGGAAGGGATCCCAAACACTTACCTCCCCATCCTGCCTCTAAAGCCCTGAGAACAAACCTCTCACCTGCATGAATCTGGCCCCAGTGGGCGAAAAAGCACTCTATCGGAAGGCGGGGCCCTAATGGGAAATAGCTTGTTATGGGCATGATACAAGTATTTTTTGAGATGTTAACTTGAACAAGCCCTTCCCATCCTGCGCTGGCTGCTGTTTCTTTGAATATAATGGGGAGAGGCCTGCCCCACATGTATAAGTTTTTTGTCAGTTCTGGCCTTGGATGGCACCTATACTAATAAAGGGTCTGTTCCACAGTGGTGGTGACATGTGCAAGGGTGGGGCCCAGGGCCATGGCAGGGTACTCAGGCTCCTTCCCTCCAACTCATGGGGCTCAGCTTAGATGGAGAGAAGAGCTGAAAGTCAGAGTGTCACTACCAGTCAGGTGCTCTGAGGCAGGGGAACTGTCTGGATAGGAAAACAGACAATTCCTTGCTGCATGATTGTGAGGATGGGAGATGATGTGTGCAAAGGTCCAATAGGACCTGTCACACAGTAGGTGCTCACATGATGTCACTTGTGCCTCAGGACTGGAAAGATATCTGCAGGCTCTGATCGGAGTTTCTGTGGCCTTCCTCCTGTTCCTCTTTATCCTTGTCTTCCTTCTTCTCCGACGAAAACATCAGGGCAAATTCAGGAAGGAAGGTGAGTACGGTTTGGGTGACCTGGATCACATGAGATGATAAGTGTTCCTGTGAACATTCAAGCAGGGGATTAGGACATGAACCCCAGGGAAACCTCAAACTGTGGCTGGGTACTTTAGAAACACTTGCAGATCTCAGATCAGAAAAAAACATGATCTCAGAACCTGTGCAATGTCAGGTATTCTGTGAACTTTATTATGTCCTTGAATTGGCTCACTCACCCATGTTGTAAAGGTTCCCTCCCTCCCTCCCTCCCTCCCTCCCTCCCTCCCTCCCTCCCTCCCTCCTTCCCTGTGCATTCCTGGAGGAGGGACTTCCTCCTCTCCTAGACGAGACTCTACTCTCTCTTGCAGCGCAGGAAGAGACAGAATTGCAGCTTCCTGCAGGAACTGCAGCGCCAACAGCCAGAGATAGGGGCCCCCAGAAGAGGTAACTTGTTGTAATATGAGCGGCAGGGCTGCGTCCCCAGCACCCGGCTGCCCGCATGGCTAGCTTATGCCCCGAAATAATTACACGGAAACTGTATTCTTTTAATCACTGCCTGGCCCATTAGCTCCAGCCTCTTATTGGCTAGCTCTTACATATTGATCTAACCCATTTCTAATATTCTGTGTAGTACCACGAGCTGGCTTACCAGGGAAGATCTTAACCTGCATCTGTCTGGAGTGGGAGAATCATGGAGACTCACTGACTCAGCTTCTTTCTCCCAGCATTCTGTCTGTTTACTCCACCCACCTAAGGGCTGGCCTATAAATGGGCCAAGGCAGTTTCTTTATTAAATGAAAATAACTCCTCCATCATTTCCCCTTTTTTTGTTTAAACAAAAAGAAAGGCTTTAACTTTAACATAGTAAAATTACATATAACAAAATGGTTATCAAGTAAAAATTACAGTTACAATATTTATATCTATTTTATCTCTTATCATAACTAAGGAAAACTATAACTATCTATCCATTCTTCAACTCCATCAAAGACTCCAGAAGGATATAATATTACCTAAGTAAACAAGAAATCCAAAACTCTAGAAATGACAGAGACATCTCATTGCCTGGACAGTCACCCAAAGTTCCTCTGTACCGTTGGGGCATCCATCTTCAGCCTGCAGGCCCATAGTATCCAGCAGACATTTTCATCAAGCAGGAAATTCCAAAGACAGTTCAGTCACTTTTTGCTGTGTCCTGCAGAATGTCTTGCAGACTCTTTTATGAGTCAGGAACCCCGAAAAACCATCTCACCTTTAGGCAAGTTCAGCAGTCCTCTTTCTGCGGGTTCTCTGTGTCCAGTTTATGCAATAGTCCAGGCAAGAACAGTTTCTTGCCCCTAGAGCCATACCTTCTAGACACACCTCACTACCAACTGACTTCGTCTTGTCTTTCCAGATCCAACCCAGCTGCTGCCACCCAGGAAGAAAGCCTTTGTGAGAGAAAGAGGGTCATGGGGAGGGAGATGTCTGAGGTTTCAGCATTGCAGGGGTGGTGGAAAGCTCTGGGGTCTTTTCTGTTTGTGTCTGAACTTCACACTATAGACCCAGGTATATCTAAGCCCTCGTTCTCTGTCCCACCGGGGCAAAGCAGAAAACTAGGGGTCCCTAGACTCTGGTTGGGAGACATTCTGTTTTTTCTGCCATGACAGATGCTTCAATGGAGGACATGAAACTTAAGGATGGTGTTGAGCTGGACAGTTCGGTGAGGTCCCTGTCCTCATCTACAGTGCTAATAACTTAGGGCCCAGTTTAGTCCAGGGGGCCATCTTTGTTCTCCCTCTCTTGGCCCTCAACAACATCCACAGCTGACTACTCTCTTCTGCAAGCACCTGCCTCCTGTGTGCTATGGCCTCACCCGCTCCTGTTTTTCCCAGAATCATGTGTCTCTTCACTCCTGTCTGCTTTCTGTCTCCTTGGCATCTGTCTAATTGTCTTCTGAGAGGACATCCCAGAGAGAAAGGTCCAAAGAAACATCTAACAACTGCAGGCAGGAGCCAAAGGAGCTTGGGCAGAAACATGTGGGGATTTTGTTGTGTTTGTGTGTGTTTTACAAACATGAATGTCTCTGCATCACATGCCTGCATGGAGCTCCCAGAGGCGAGAAGAGAGTGTCAGATACCCTGGAACTAGAGTTACAGATGAATGTAGGTCACCATGTGATTTCTAGGAATCAAACCTGGATCCTCTGTAACATAGTCAGTGCTCATAATCACAAATACATCTACTGTCCCCCAAAATGAGTTTTCAGGAAGATGGACTGTGTGGGTACAGCCAAGACAGCAAGGGTTAGAGTGTCAGGATAAGAGGCCAGAATATAGAAAGGAAGCCCCAGAATAATCCATCAAGGATGTTATTATCTAAACGGGTCACTCTGGCCATGTTGTGGAAAACTGGCCAGAGGAGAGCCCTAGGGGAACAAGGTGACACTATCTGTACCTCACTACTTCCCTGCTACAGAGACCACCTGAAGAAGACCCCCAGGGAGAGACATATGCCCAGGTGAAACCCTCCAGGTACAGGAGGGCAGAAGCCCTCCTACCTTCTGTCCTGTCAGGAGAAGTCCTGGAAACAAAAGATGGAAACGAAACAGAAGAGGGCAGAGAGATGGACACTCAGGTTGGTCCTCTCCTCCCCAGGCCTTCCCCACCCCCAAGCAAACCATACACCCTCCTCTCACTCTCTCCTGCTCCAGGCTGCTGAATCTGAGGAGCCCCAAGATGTGGTCTATGCCCAGCTGTGTAGCAGGTCGCTCAGACAGGGGACAGCTGTACCTCCCCGCTCCCAGGCAGGGGAAGCCATGGAGGAGCCCTGTGTATATGCTGCCCTGGCAGTCACTCGACCAGGTTCTGTTCCCGATGACAAGGGGCAATGACCTCTGCCTGCCAAGAGTCCTAACAGAGACCTCCAGAAATTCTGGGAACCCTTGCAAACCTGACTGGAAATAAAATAGATTTCTTAATAATCAAGTAAAATGAGAAATGAAACAGAATGGAAGGGTTTACACTGAGTACTAATTTTAATGGCATTTCTCATCAAAGATGTGCTATGAGAAAATGTACAGGCATGGTTGCACAGGTCCATAATCCCAACCTCTGGGAGGCTGAGGCAGGAGATTGCCTTTGTTTTGTGATCATCTTGGGTTACCTAATGAATTTCATGCCAGCCTGGGCTACATAGAGATGTTCAAACAACATTAACCGCCAAAGGCCAGGGTGGAGGTACACATCTGAAATCCTAGCACTTTGGAGGCGTGAACAGGAGATTAAGAAGTCAAGGCCATCTTCACCTTGTATAGGAGTTATTGGCCAGCCTGGAACACTGGTGACACAGTTTTAAAATAAATAAATAGGCCAGGCGTGGTGGTGCACGCCTTCAATCTTAACACTGAGGAGGTATAAACAGGCAGGTCTCTGAGTTCAAGGCGGACTGGTCTATAGTGAGTTATATGTGGCCAGGGCAATATACAGAAACTTTGTCTCAAAGAATAAACAATAAAATAGGGCCAGTGAGATGGTAAATTCATCCTGTTGTGGAAGTTATTGATTCACAAGGACAGAGGCTCAGGCAGTATAACCCTCTGGCCTTTAAGGACATTAAGCAACTAAGAGAAGCAGTTATGGCCTATGGAATTCATGTCCCCTTCACTGTGGCTTTAATGGACTCCATTGTGGAACTTAACCTTACATCTTGACTGGATGCAGCTTTGCAGGGCTTATCTTTTGTGGGGATATTATTTGTTATGGAGAGATGAAATGCAGGGAAATTGCACAAATACCTTACTGCATAATACCATTGTGGGTTTCCCCCAATGTAACCTTGACATGTTAGCTGGTGCAGGACAGTGTGTGGGCTTAGCAGCACAGATTACTTACGACCCTGATGTTTGTGCTCAGATATCTGCCGTGGCTTTTAAAACATGTAAAGCTTTATTTATCTAATGAGGAGCAGGGAAACAATTGTCTAAGGTCCTTCAAGGACCCTCAGGACCTTATCCTGAGTTTGTTGACTGCCTATTACAGCGGGGATGTCACATTTTTGGGGATGTGGACACAGCTATCCTTGTCATAAAACAATTGGCCTATGAAAATGTTAACAAATACTGTCAGGAGGCTATCCCTCCTCATAGAAATAGGAGTTAGGCAGGGGCATCGACGGCACTCATGTGATGAAACAGGTAAATGTTTCTGCCCTTAGGGGGACTCAAGCTGGAACTAGATCAAGGAATTGTTTTCAATGTGGGCAACGGGGACATTTCAAAAGGAATTGCCCTGTGGGTATAGGGACGGTTTTTCATCCTAGGCAAAATTCAGGTGTTTGCCCAAAATGTCAAAAGGGGGCCCGTTGGGCTAATGATTGCCACTCTAAAACTGACATTCAAAGAAATCCCATTTCCCATGTCAGGAAATGGGAGGAGGGGCCTGTCACAGGCCCCCAAAACACAAGTGTATGGGGCCATGAGCGGAGTGGCTGTTCCCATCAGATTCGTTCCTCAAAGAAACACCTCACTGCCCACGACCTTGTCCAGGGCACCCCAGGAAGTACAGGACTGGACCTCTGTACCTCTGCCTGGGCAGTATTGACCCCACAAATGGGTGTGCAGGCCTTGGGGACTGGAGCATATGGACCTATTCCAGAGGGTTCAGTAAGTATAGTCTTGGATAGGAGTAGGTCAGCACTTCAAGGAAATAAAATTTTACCAGGAATTATAGACTGTGATTATACTGGAGAAATTAAAGTTATGATTGAAGCTGGGGTGGGAGTCCTTGTCATCTCTCAAGAGTGAGAATAGCTCAAGAATTGCTTTTATCCATGTTTTCCTCTACTAATCTATTCCTACAGCAAGAATGGGGGAATAAGGGGTTTGGCTCCATGGGACTCCCTAGAACTTTTTAGGTTTCTAGTTTAGGGAACCACCCCACACTTATATTAACAATTAATGGGAAAAAGTTCCAAGATCATCCAGATACAGGGGCTGATTCTTCTGCTAAAAAACATTGGCCCACGACCTGGCCCCTACAACCAGCCTCTATGGCATTACGTGGGGGGGGGGAGGGGGTAAAAATGGCCAGTTCTCCAGAGTGCAGTGCCCAATATTTAGATTGGAAGGATGAGGAAGGTCATAAGGGGCATTTTAAAACCATTTGTCCTAGAACACTTTCCTCTCAATTTGTGGGGAAGAGATATTTTGCAAGCTATGGGAGCAGTTCTGACCACTAAACCTGTGCAGTGCATGTTAACAGACCAGAGCTTTGTCCATGGGCAGGGGTTGGGCAAGATCTGCAGGGAGACCCACAAATTTTAGCAGACAAGAAAATAATACAACAGTCACCTGGACAGTGTGCAGGGTTGTGAAATTTTTCTTAGGGGCCATTGCAGAGCAGCCAGAAAGCATTCCAATAAAATGGAAAACTGAAAAACCTGTATGGATAGAGCAATGGCCCATAAGTAAGGAAAAATTACAGGATGCTTATACCCTGGTCCAGGAACAGCTAGAGGCAGGACACATAGTGCCACCCACTTCTCCCTGAATACCTTATAATCTCAAGAGCCAGTTTGTAAATTGTGCATTCCAGGTCTGTAAATAGCAGCATTAAGCATTTTCACTGTATCTGTTAAATTTTAACCTAGCAGTGGTCTTGAACCAAAACCAATTGCAAATTTAACTGCAATATTTATTTTGAGTGACCAAGGCATTTGCAACCTGCCTGATAAGGTATCTATTGTGCTAGCAGAAGCAACTGACTGACTAATGACAACTCCAGCAACAGTAGCTGCTGTGGCAGTCACAGCGATGGCTGCTATTATGGCTGCTGTAAAGCCAAAATATCTTCTTGCTCGATGCAGGATGAGTTGATCATCATGGGATGTGTTGACAGGTAGACGAACAATCCTCGGCACTCAGACCACCACAGCCAGCTCCTCAGAACCCCAGCAACTCCTCAGTTGACAAACATGCTTAGAACATTTTAAAACTCCAGAAATATTATCAGGATTATGAAGAACATTTATTTTTGCTGAATGGGAATTAAGAGTCCACGGGGAGGCGGTAATGCACTCAGCCCAAAATATGGAAAGACTCCAATCATAACTCAAAGGCCCAGCAACTTCCTGGAGCTGGGAGAATTCTGCTAACAGAAGTATCTACAACTGAGGAATTTTCCAAGTTCCTGTGGTAATATTTTGGGTGGTATCCAAAGGCACAGTGAGTTTACCTGTGCTAAAATTGGTAGATAAGAAATAGGGCGGCACAGGGCTATTCAATCCCACTGGCGTCAGAAATAGAATTCTTCTTTTTTTTTTTTTTCCTATTAAATCAATTTATTAAACAGTTGACTTAGGCATCTTGCAATGGTGACTTCAACCTCCACGCCCGGCTCAATACTGGTGGACGTAATCTGTTTAACTATCTCGGAGGGGCTGTGCAAATCAATGAGGCGCTTGTGGATTCTCATTTGGAAACGATCCCACATCTTGGAGCCTTCACCACAAGGTGTTTTTCTCGTAGTGATCCTCAGCGTCTTGGTGGGCATGCGCACGGGTCCCTTTACTTTTAGGTTCTTCTCCTTGGCGCCTCTGATCAGGTCGGCACACACCTTCTCCAGCGACTTCACGTTGCGGCTGGTGAGCGTGATCCGGATGCGATGGATCGCCACCTCGGGCTCCACAGGCGTCTTCCCAGTGTTTTTGAAAGCCATGGCTGTGGTGCGGGCTTCCTGACCGACTTGTTCCTCGGCGGGGAGCGAACAGCGGTGAGTCAGGACGGGAGCAGGCAGAGCTCCGCGGCGCACACCACCACGCCTCAGAAAGCCAGAAACAGAATTCTTTACCAGTGTCCATATGATCTCTTGGCTCTGTCCTGTCCTCAAGATCCCAGACAGGAAAATCCACAGCATGCACCAGATGATCAGGTACCCGTACTGAACTGTCAGCATCCTGTAGGAAAACACAAATAGCCCCTCTTCCCCACACCAGTATGGGATCTGGACCACACCAAGTGCCATCTGCTAGATTCTTCCATTTGACGTGAGGCATTTCAGAATAAACTGGCTGTCAATACCAGTAGCAGTGTGAGATTGAGCATCAACAGTCAAAAAATTTAAAATGTATGGGGGTGGAACCATATTCCCTCTTCTTGTTGTATGCAAATAGTCTTTGAGCATACAATGTGTGTCATTGTGGTTACTGGGATTAAAGGTGTGTGTCACCATAACCTGGTCTGTAAGGCTGACCAGTGGGACTGTTTACTCTCAGATCTTCAGGCAATCTTTTTATTAAAACACAATTGAAATGCAAGTACATTTCCCCCTTTTGTCTAAAATCAAAAGGCTATTACTAATATAAGAAAACTATATACAATAAGTAAAATGACTATATACAATATGTACAAGCAATGATACATCAACAATATCTAGTCCATTTGCATTTGATAAGTTCAGAGTTTCATATCTATTCTATCTTGATGAGTCCAAAGTCTTATACCTAATTTACCTTCTATTATAGCTTGTTTTCTGTGTCTGGTAAACTATAACTATACTTATCAAATCTTCAATTCCCTCAGAGACCTGAGAAGGAAATAATATTAACAGAGTAAGCAGGAAGTGCAAGCAAGTGATTTTCAAAAACTGTGAATAATGACAGAAACAGTTGGCTACCTGGAAAGCCACCCAAAGTTCCTTTGCAACATTAGGGTATCCATCTTTGGCCTACAGGCCAAGCATATTTGACAGACTTTTCTGTGAAGCAGGATATTTTGTGTCCTGCTTGTCTAATCAAGACAGCATAATGCCAGTTGAGGCAGGGGCATTTTCTTGACCAGTGGCTTACTTTTGCCACAAACAAAGTTAACTCCATGTGGAGTTTCTTCAATCCCCATCATCTTCTCTGAAGTAGATTGGTGCTTCCAGGAGCAGGCATGTCTCATTGTCATAAAAAAGAAGAGGAACCTAGGTTATTAAAAAATCTTAAATGCCATATTCTGTAGATCTCTGAAAAGTTCAAAAATGACCTATCTATCTAAATTATATCTTTGTTTGACCTTGAAAGCATACCAAATGTGACTACAAGTTTTATTATAGTAAAAACTTTATTATAGAAGGAGCAGCAGGCAGGCCTGCTTTTCATCCCGCCTGGCTCCCGCATGGTTAGCTTTACACCCAAAATAACAACACACAAACTGTATTCTTTTAATCACTGCCTGGCCCATTATATCTAGCCTCTTCTTGGCTAACTCTCACATCTTGACTAACCCATTTCTAATAATCTGTGTCGCACCATGAAGTGGTGGCTTACCCAGAAAGATTCAGCATGTCTGACCTGGCGGCTGGGTCCATGGCATCTGGCCCAGAGAGGAAAGGCATGGCGTCTTGGGTTGGAGAATCATGGCAACTAACTCACTTCCCTTCTTTCCAGCATTCTGTTCTGTCTACTCCACCCACCTAAGGGCTGGCCTATCAAATGGGCCAAGGCAGTTTCTTTATTAACCAATGAAATCAACAGATTGACATATGACCTTCCCACATCAATACTAGGTAATTAACTACTAACCTATATTTCTTTATTATCCTAAACAATTGATAATAATAATTTTCAAAGGCTAGAGATTTGTATTACATTGTTAAATGAGCTGTAAAAATACAATAGCTTGAACAAGATTAGAAATGTATGTATAATATTTTTTAACAAAATAAACCTCAAATTTGTATCAATATACACAATTTGCATACAATATACAAAAGTAAAATCAATGTAAAATATTTAAAACTAATAGTTACTTTTAAAAAGTAGATTCAATAATCTACCTTTTTATCTTATATATATATATCTCCTTTTTCTTTTCCTTTCTTTTTCTCTTTCTTTCTTTCTTTCTTTCTTTCTTTCTTTCTTTCTTTATCTCTGCCTTCCTTCCTTCCTTTCTTTCTTCCTTTCTTTCTTTCTTTCTTTCTTTTTTTTCTTTTTCTTTTTTTTATTCTTTTTTACTTAAAATTTCCAACTGCTCCCCGTTTCCCATTTCCCTCCCCCTCCTCCCACATATTGCCCCCTCCCCCTGTTCCCCTCCCCCTATCCCCACTCCACTTCTCCTCCCCCTAGTCCACTCCCCCTCCCTCTCGATACTGAAGAGCAGTCCAAATTCCCTGCTCTACAGGAAGACCAAGGTCCTCCCACTTCTATCTAGGTCCAGGAAGGTGAGCATCCAAACAGGCTACGCTCCCACAAAGCCAGTTCATGTATTAGGATCGAAACCTAGTGCCATTGTCCTTGGCTTCTCATCAGCCTTCATTGTCCGCCTTGTTCAGAGAGTCCAGTTTCAACCCATGCTTATTCAGTCCCAGTCCAGCTGGCCTTGGAGAGCTCCCAATAGATCAGTTCCACTGTCACAGTGGGTGGGTGCACCCCTCGTGGTCCTGATTTCCTTGCTCATGTTCTCCCTCCTTCTGCTCCTCATTTGGACCTTAAGAGCTCAGACGGTTGATCCAAATTGGGTCTCTGTCTCTCTCTCTCGATCCATCGCCAGATGAAAGTTCCTGTGCCATTCTCCTTGGCCTCTCGTCAGCTCTCATTTTCAAGACAGGGTTTCTCAGTAGGTATGGAGCCTGTCCTGGAACTCCCTGTGTAGACCAGGCTGACCTTGAACTCACAGTGATTCATCTGCTTCTGCCTCCGGAGTGCTGCCTCCCAAGTGCAGCATCCCTCACCTTTTCAAACAAGAACCTTGAATCTAATTTCCCTTGTTTAGCTTTTTTTCCTGACCATTATCCACAATAATTTGTAACCAACACATTAAACAAAAATAAACATCTATAATCCATTTTTTTTGGGGGGGGGGATGTAGGCATAGTTTTCTATGCTACTTTCTGCTGATTGATGGCACTGACAATCTTATGGGGACCCAAAGAAAATTTAGGGTTATAATCAAATCTATGAGGCTGTGTCATCTCATCTGGCAGTCTTGAAGCTGTTCTGGATGTAGAACTTAGAGGAAACTGCAACAGATGTGCTCTGAAACATTGGAACATCTGGGGTCATCTGTTCCCATTGGAGATTTTTCAGGAGGTCTTCCTTGATCAAACCTTATTTTTCCTTTTTTTCTTTCTTTTTTATTATTACTTAAAAAATACCAATCCAAATTCCCACTCCCTTCCCTCCTCCCAGGCCTTTCCCTCTCCCTCCACAGACCCTCCCCCCCAACCCCTCCAACCCTAAGGGAGTATCATGCACCCCATCCTGTGGAAAGTCCAAGGCCCTCCCTACTACATCTAGGTTGAGCAAGGTTTACATTCAAAGAGACTAGGATCCCATGAAACTGGTACATGCAGAAGAGACACATCTCAGTGTCACTATCAGTGGCCCCTCAGTCTGCCCCAGCTGTCAACCCCTTTCAGAGGGGCTTGGTTGTTGCCATGCTCGTTCACCCCCAGTCCAGTTGGAGTTGGTGAGTTCCCATTAGCTCAAGCAAAGTGTTTCAGTCTGAATACAGGGTAAGGTCAGTTCAGACACTCTCGCCTCTATTGCTTAGAGTCTCAGCTGGGTTCACCTCTGTGGGTTCTTAGGCATTTTTCTAGAGCCAGGTTTCTTGCTAACTCCATAATGGCTCCCTCAATCAAAAACCTTATTTTTCTTAATCCAGAATGAATCCACAGCCTCTCACTTCCCAAGGAAAGAAAAGCAAAACCTCTTCTCCAAAGTAACATATCTTTTGACTTAATTTTGAAGTCAAGACATTTTCAAAATATGTAAATTGGATTAATCCAACAACACTTACAATCAAAAATCTTTTAGCAGCTGTTGCTTCTTCCTTTGCAGTCAAATAATTCAAAGACAACACAATAATATGCAGTATCATATAAAAGCAAATGTGTGCTTTCCATCTTTACATGGAAGCTAAGCTGTGGCAGATGGAAGCTGGAAGTGCTAATTTTTCTCCTGAACCAAGGTCGATAGGTTTGCCTTCCAATTCCTCAAGCTGGAATTCTAATTCCAGCTCTGGCTTGGGCTGGTGGCTAGAAAGCCTCAGGCAAATGGCTTTTTCATAAATATGTGCCCCCAAAAGTTGGGCACAAAGTATAGCACTATTAATAAAAACTCAGGGTCAGAATCCAAAAAGCAAAATAGCCAGCCACTGGCTCTAATCTTGACATCAGTCTGAAACGGTAATCCTGCCTCCAGTAATCTCAGAATGAGACTATGTGTTTGAGAGCTATCTTCCACCATTTTATATTCCCCTCTGGGGCTAGGATTAAAGGCACGCACCACTGGATTTAAAGGTGTGTGTCATTGTGGTTACTGGAATAAAGGTGTGTGCTATTGTAGCTACTGAGATTAAAGGTATGTGTTACCATAACCTGGTCTGTAAGGCTGACCAGTGGGACTGTTTTGCTCTCAGATCTTCAGGCAGTCTTTATTTATTAAAATACAATAGAAATTCCACTACAATGGGAGACATTTTCCTTTTCTGATATCTTTTTCAAATTTTCTCTTGAAATACTTAAAGTTCTTGTCATTCAGGTCTTTCACTTGTTTGGTTAGCGTTACCCCAAAATATTTTATATTATCTGTGTCTATTGTAAAGAGCGATGTTTTGCCAATTTCTTTCTCAGCCTGTTTAACATTTGTATATAGGAGGGCTACTGATTTTTTTTTTTAGGTTGATCTTGTAATCTGCCATAATACTAAAGATATTTATCAGCTGTAGGAGTTCCTTGGTAGAGTTTTTGGGTTCATCTATGTATACTATTATATAATCTGCAAATAGCGAAAGTTTGACTTCTTCTTTTCCAATTTGAATCAGATTGATCTCCTTTTGTTGTCTTATTGTTCTAGCAAGAACTTCAAGAACTATGTGGACTATATATGGAGATAGTGGAGAGCCTTGTCATGTTTCTGATTTTAGTGGAATCACTTTGAGATTCTCTCCATTTAATTTGATGTTGGCTGTCAGCTTGCAGTATATTGCTTTTATTATGTTTATATATGTTCCTTGTATCTCTGATCTTCCCAAGACCTTTATCATGGAGTTGTGTTGGATTTTGTCAAAGGGTTTTTCTACATCTAATGAGATGATTATGTGGTATTATTCTTTCAGGTTTTTATATGGTATATTACCTTGACAGATTTTTATATCTTGAACTAACCCTGCATCTCTGGGATGAAGTCTACTTGATCATGGTGTATGATTTTTTGATATGTTCTTGGGTTCAGTTTGCTAGTATGTAATTGAGTATTTTTGCATCAATGTTCATGAGGGGGATTGGACCTGTAATTTTCTTTCTTAGTTTTGTGTTTGTGTGATTTGTGTATCAGGGTAACTGTAGCCCCATAAAAGGAATTTGGCATTTTTCTTCTGATTTTATTGTTTGGAACAATTTGAGGATTATTTATATTAGTTATTCTTTGAAATTCTAGTAGAATTATTTTGTATTGAAAACATCTGGTCTTAGCCTTTTTTTTTTTGGAAGACTTTTAATGACTGTTTCTATTTTCTTAGTGGTTATAGGGCTATTTAAGTTGTTTATCTGGTCTTGATTTTTGTATGTGGTGCCTATCTAGAAAATTGTTCATTCCTTTTACATTTTCCATTTTTGTAGAGTACAGGTTTTTGAAGTATGACCTGATGATTTTCTGGATTTTCTCAGTGTCTGTTGTTATGTCTTCCTTTTCCTTTCTGATTTTTGTCAATTTAAGTATTCTCTCTCTGCCTTTTGGGTATTTTGAATAAGGGTTTGTTTATATTGTTTATCCTCCCAAATAACCAACTCTTTGTTTCTATTTTATTGATTCCAGCTCCAAGTTGGATTATTTACTGCCATCTACTCTTCATGGGTGAGTTTATGTCTTTTATTCTAGATGTTTCAGGTGTGCTTTTAAGTCATTATTGTGAGAGTTCTCCAAATTCTTCATGTAGGCATGTATTTTACAACCTGTAGTCCCTCAAGTCCCATCAGGAGAGGAACTCAAGCCAGGAACCTGGAGGCAGAAATTTTTAATAAAAAAAAAAGATACTCTTATGAATGCTTTCTCATCAAGGAAGGTTTTCATTCATTCTGAAAAGTGAAGCTCTCACTAGGTGCTTTTACCTCTGTGCAATATAGAGATCTGTGTTTTCATCTTTAAATAAGGAAGATATTTAGGCAAGGGAATATTTGACCTTGTTGCTGTTCTAGGGATTCAGTTGTTATTGAAAGCTCTTGGTAGAAGGAGCCTTTTGCACTAAACTGTAATAAATCTCCAGCAGTAGTCTGAACCCAGGCAGTATGTCCATCAGTGTAGTAAATTGTGTGTGAGTTCCCATTGTGTCCCTAATAAGGGCCTGAGCTTATTAATATATATCCATTAGATGGATCATCATAAGTACATTCCTTTGACAATGTCACTGTTCAGAGGGTGCAGTGGTATTCTCTAGTTTCTTATTTTCCCAGAAAAGTAAATGTGAGAGATACAGCCCCTCCTCTCTCTGTGTGTATCTCATTGTCTTCTCTATAGTCCTTCTTAGTCTCGGTTTCTCTCTCTCTCTCTCTCTCTCTCTCTCTCTCTCTCTCTCTCTCTCTCTCTGTGTGTGTGTGTATAAGATGCAGCTTGTGCTCTCTATTGAATTTTCAATGTGGGAAGAATGTTTTGCTGGGGAGAGATTATCTCTGTTGACTGTGAACATCAGGAAGGGATTCTGTGACACTTCAGGAGGAAGAGCCCTTAGGAGGGATTCACCATAGAGGAAGGCAGGGAACAGGGTGGAGTGATAGAAGAGGAACTGAAGTGTAGAGAAAGTGATATAGTGGGGACAGGGGCCTGCAGTGCTGGAGAATGTAGACTGATCAGGAGTACTGACAATTGTTTGAGTCTTCACTGCACTTGGGCTGTGCAATATCCTGGGGACAGTGACAAAACAGCTCAGGTTGGGAATGTTTAAGGTTAGTGTCAGAATGAAAATGGAAGGATAGAGAAAGGGAAAAAGGTGCTTCACTCCCAAGATTGATAGAAGTATCATCCATGATCATCAGAGGCAGTGACAGAGAAGTTTAGAAGTAGTTATGCAAGCCCTAGGTGACTCACTGGGGAAGCTGACTTTCCTGCTTGTCTGTGCTTGTGGTGTGTAACTAGTAATTTCCTTATTCCTGTAACTTCTTCATTTCTGTCACAGAAAGGTCTTCCTACTCCCTTCTCTGTTTTGAAAACTCCTCACTGTGTTTTTCCCTCTGTTCCTTTGTTTCTTGACCACAGTTCTCGGTATCACACTGAGGAACCTGTCTCAATACCCTCAGTATTAATGCACAGGGTATCAAATTATCTGGCTGCTATGTGATGTACAACAATATCATTTGCCAACATTCAAACAGAAGCTGGTAATAATCTCCCTCTGTCCTTCCTTGGGGTACAATGAGGGCAATGACCTCTCTTTCAGGATTAGTGTGTGAATCAACTAGTCCAGCAACATGGGAGCGTTTATATAGGGATTCTTGTTTCTGAGAATATGCATTGTGGTGGGAGAGTGCGTTGGATATTTTTTGTCATTTAACATAGACTAAAGTCACTTGGGAAACAGGGTACATCAACTGAGGATATGCTTTTATCAGATTAAACTGTAGTCATGTCTGTGGGTGTACTTAATGATGCTAAATGACATCAGAACCAAAAGCTATTCCTCTCAGAGGAACATATATGGAAGCAAAGTTTGGGACTCCTGACAAGGTCATTTGCACTCCATGATCCCAGCATGTAGTTTTCTTACTTAGGTATAGGAGAAGGGTCTATAATTTCAAAGGTATTGGGTATCTCTGCTGGATCCATCCAGCCCTTTCTCTTCTGGCTCACTTTGGTGTTTTTCATTCTTCCCCACACAGCTTCATGCAGAAGCACCAGAAGTTTTAGGAAGTTTTGAAAATGGTTGAAGTTAGGACAACCATTTCTTTTTCCTGAGGCAGAGACAATAGATTCTGCTCATGCTTCCATCAGCAACCTGTTCCCTTCACCATATATATGATGTCCTGTGAACTAGTGTTGTACACAGAGTGAAAAGAACATTAGAGCATCTGAGCTGAGAGGTGTCGTGTGGTAACCCAGCTCTTTGTACCCCTTCCATTGACCTTGAATGTAGCAGTTATTAGAGCATCAATTTCTATAGTTCACTCTAGACATAATAAATTAGGACCAGGACATATCTCCCTTCATGAGCCTTCCAGAGTCAGATGAAAGTATGACAGGTCCAGGAAATATTTTCCATGAGGACAGAGTAAAGTGGTGTGGACAAGTGTAGTCTCCCAAGTTCTGCTCATCTGCTAGCTGTGGTGTCACATCATTTTTAGTCCAGTCCTTCAGTGCCTGGGAAAGCTGGATATCTGTGAGTTCCAGACCAACCATGTCTGCATAGTGAATTCTAGAACAGTCATGGCTCACTATAGAGACCTTTTCTCAAAAAAAAAAAAAAAAAAAAACAACAACAACCCACAATAACAGCAACAACAACAAAAACCTAAGCAAAGGAAAACAGAAGAAAATGATCAAGTAGTAGAAGAAATTGAGTTCAATTGAGTTCAGCCTATCCAAATAATGGACACTCAGGTCTAGAGAATGGATCATATAACCTAAGTCATGTTGTAAGGGCAACATTACCTAAGTGTAAACCAAGACAAATAAACTAGATGAAACAAATTATAGGCCAAAACATGCCATGAACAGAGATACAAAATGTACAAAAATGTAATTCATGGGCCATCTAAATACTGTCCTGAAGAGCAAGTATTCTTTTTTTTTTGTTAAGAGCAAGTACTGTGTAATATCATACTCATGAGACTTTGCTAAGTATTCTATGATGTTCCTGTGAAAAAATTTCCTGAGTGTGAATACTTCAGACTATACCATGTTACCAAGAAAATGTATTATCAAATAGAAATAACACCTCATGAAAGAGTAGAGCTTTCCAGTCTTGTAAATCCCATTAAAAATTCAACACTATATGGTGTTGATGATAACAAGGAGAAAATTAAAGACATACACAATGGAGATGGTTTTTAACACAGAGCTAGCATTTGTTAGTGTACCACCACCACTTGTCATAGACATTAACAAGAAATTAGCAGCAGAGACCTCTAGAGTAAAAATGATTTCATATACCAAAACACCAAAGTTAGCATATCGGATGATGAGAAAAACAGAGACATGCATTAAATTCTGAAGAAGGTAACAGAATCTCTCTTCACACATTCTCAGCTTTGTACTTGAAGCCTTAGCTAATACATAAGCAAAAGTAAAATAAAAGAGTATTTCATTAAAGCTAAAATGAGAGAGAGAAATAAATACTACTATCATTGATTGAAGATAACATGGTTGTTTATGTAGAAATTCTGAATCATTGTATAATAAGCCATCCTAGGAAAGAGAATTCTGGGATGATTGATATGCTAGCTAATTCCTTTTGCAGATATGAGAAAGAAACAGTGGGAAATGAAATGAAAAGCACATCTATTTAATGTATCATTTCACACCCTCACTCCTGTGATGTTACATTGCTGTTGTAAAGGTGTCTTTGATGGGAATATTTACAGTGGTCAGGAAATGTCACAAATCAGGACTTTGTATTAGAAAGCGCCTTCAAAGTCCTGCCCACATTAATTTGCCAGGTTATCCTGTCCCACCAGTGTGGTATATTTGACTTCATATTTCAAGAGGAACTCCACAAAGAACATGTGTTGAAGACTGAAAGGTTGGGGGGTCATGGAAAGAGTTCTGGGCAACATAGGAAGAGTAACTTTGAATTCTGGTCTCTGACTTGACTCATCATTTTTGTTATTGAGGTGCCTTTCTTGTTTCTAGTCCAACAGACAGAGCCTCCTGCCATGGAGAATGTAGCAGTGTATAAAAATGAAAAATGACACATCAGAGGGAGGGGACTAGAAATGTACAGAAATGAGGATCCAAGGCAAACACATGGAACAGCATATTCCCTCACTATATTTATTCAGAAAAAAGTCAGTTCAGTCAGCAAATGCCTCCAGTATATGGAGAAATATACATTTATTTGCTGAGGAAGGGTCTCATCAAAACATAAGCAAAACACCCAAAACACGTTTGCTCCCTGGATAATCTCTCACAACAGTTCTTCAAAGTAAGAAATGGATTTTTTTCCCAGAAAACTTGGATTATCAGATTTATTTCCCAGACTCTGGGACCTTGAAATATATACTTCTTTTTCTTCTGGTTACTTCCCAGGAGCACACTGACTCTGTCTCTGGATGCACCAAGCCTCAAAGACCAGAATCCCAAGGACTATGAAGATCATGACAGCAAATCCCATCCTGATGAGATTCTGCGCTGTGTAGTCCTGTTTCTCTGAGGCTGTGGTTTTGGATAAAGAAGTTACAGAGGTTAGTGATGGTCAAAATTCCTTCAAGATAACTAAAGGTCCCCAAGATAACTAAATGTTTCCAGATAACTGAATGTACACCCAGGGACCCTACATTCCCTGGACAAAACTTGGGCCCTCGCCGGGCGGTGGTGGCACACGCCTTTAATCCCAGCACTCGGGAGGCAGAGGCAGGCGGATCTCTATGAGTTCGAGACCAGCCTGGTTTACAAGAGCTAGTTCCAGGATAGGCTCCAAAACCACAGAGAAACCCTGTCTCGAAAAACCAAAAAAAAAAAAAAAAACAACAACAAAAAAAACTTGGGCCCTATGTTTTCAGTACTTTGAGTTTGAAATCTCTTTATTCAATTGTCTTGGGTTTGGGCATGTTAGGATGGACTGGTAGTTTCAGCTAATCCTGAGAATAGAAGAAACATATAAAGTGGATGTGCCTAAGAGACCTGAGGGTCTCTTTTGTGTGCCACTCTCTCATTTAATATAAATATCCATCATTTTCATCCTATAAACTGATGATGTTCTGGAATGACTATTTCACTTGGTATAGCTGGGCTCTCTTTCTTATTCTTATTTGTTTCTTCAATGTCACTGTGAAGCACCAGAGAAAACAGAAAATTCAGAGTAGAAAACATTGTCAAGATATTACAGACATCGATTTTGAGTCACTGCTCTGAACAACCATAGGACCATTCTGAATATGGTGTCTCTGGTGAATTCAGCAATGACTGGGCATACATCATCTGAGATGATTTCCTAAATGCATATTTTTGCTTAATGTTTGTTTGATTGCCATACTTAGATACTCCCATTTCTCCTTTGACCTGAATATTACCCTGATCTCTTCTGAGTACCCAGGGACCAGTAGTGGGTGGGTGAGGTGAAACTTCCTTATAGTTTCAGAGATGAGATACAGTTTCTACTAAGGTTGAGAACCTGTCTTTTGTTACTAAACCTACCCAGATGTTCCTTCCCACACCAGACCAAGAAATTTCTCGATTCCCAGCTCATCTAGAAGTACATTTTTCTGATGTATATGGATCACCATCTGTTTTTTCACATATTATATGAGTAATGCAGGACCAAGATGTAGAGAAGAGTCATGAAGAGGGTTTTGCAGTCCTGGCTCTCAAAAGGTGTGGTGGTTGTGATGGTATGTTTGTGTTTGTGTGAGTGTGTGTGTGAACCATGAAAGAGTACATTGTAGTCACTAGGTCTTAACGTAACAGTGTTCCCATGGCATGGCTCTCTGACGCTAAGCGTAGGTCCCAAGACTGACATATTTAATCCTTACTTTTGTCATGTTTTCAAATAGTCATTATCGAGACAAAAGGGACAGGCTACAGTATGAAGAGAGGGTGGTGCAGCTCTCCCACCACTTTAGGAGAGTTAAAGGTCCATGGTGGAGAGTTCCTGCAGGTCCTATCCCCAAAGCTTCTCTTGTTCAGATAGCACACTGAGGGCAGGCAGAAGACATTCTTAGCTGCCAGCTCACAAAATAAGGTGAACCCATCCAGTCTCATTTTCTCTATTTTATTCTGAAGTGAAATGTCACAAACTTCACAAACAATAGAATTTGACTGAGACTGCTGGGTTTTGTTTTTGCTTAATGTGATCATAGTTATGTTCGGATTCTCCTGAAGACTTATGTCTTGTAGGATTGAGCTATGAATTTGGATCTATTTTGAGTAGGAGGAGAATATAGCAGGATTTTACTTATTACAGCAAGGCTTCCTCCTCCCCTGGAGACACTGTGGGCCATGGATGCTCATCCAGTATGGGTCTATAAATACTGGTAAGTGTAGGGTAATGAGCAAAGGTTGTCACTGGGGCCTGGTTTCTGCTTAGTAGTGTATATCTGTCTATGACTTCTCCAAGATGCTCTTTCAGACTTCCAGAATCCTTCTCAGTTCCTTTAGCAGGGTCTGTAGTGAGCATTCTTGGAAATATCCATGTTGGACTCTACCATCATGAGAGTTAACCATCTGGTTGCTTCTCTGTATCTTTTGTTACTCAATCCTAGTCAATAATTGCTGTAAATGGAGGATGCATAGACACCCCTTCAGCTCTTAAGGATCATGAGTTTCACAATGATACTGTCACATGACAGCAGATACAGAGATGAGTTGAGGTATCCATTCATTGATAGGAATCCCTGAGATTGGAGGTCACAGAATGCATTGGAGAATACCAGAACTACACCCTACGAGCTAGGAAGAATGCTCTGCCATGGCCCTGTGCCTCATGCTTGCACATGCCACTTGCACTGTGGGACAGATCCACAGAGAACCAAGTTACGGAGGAGTATTTTGTCAGGAGAAGTCACAGCCATGGCCAGCAGTGAAAGAAACTTCAAGGTCTGGGCCACAGACTCCATTCTTATCACCTTTTAAACTTTATTTTACATATCAGTCAGTTTCTCCTCCTACCTCTCCTCTTGTTCCTTCCCCAACCTCTCTTCTGTTCTGTTCCCACACCCCCTTCCACTGCTCCTCTATTTCCATTCATATGGGGTAAAGACTCCCATGGAAACTGACAAAGCTTGACGTATCACGTTGAGGCAGGACCAAGCTCCTCCTACCCCAGCCTCAAGGCTGAACAGGGCATCCTGCCATTGGGAATAGTTTCCAAAGAGCCAGCTCATGCATCGTGGTTAGCAGCAGCCCAGAAACAGGAAGATTTATCTAAGTCAACATCTCTAAAAGCAGCTGTTTCAAACACATAACCAGCTATTTTATATTAAAACCCCACATTACAATGGGGTCTTTACATACCCTTCTGGGGCCTGACTCCACATAGCTGAAAAAGGTGATCTCATGACTTAGTGGCTGGAAGAGGAGGTGTCTGGGTCTCCTGTTCTACTTATCTTTGTGAGCTACAATGAGACTAACCATCTCTCTGAATGCCACTTTCTGCAGCACAAACTAAACCCTGGGCTTCTGGTGGCTCTGTTAGGGTCTCTGTTTGCCTCTCAAACTCACAAGCTGAAGTGACAGAGAAATGACTTTTCTGAGCTAAGAGCTGGAAGATTACCTGGGGATGGAGCATACTCCTTGTACTGAGGTGCCTGATACTCACCAGCTGTTTGTGTGGGCCTTAGAGGTGGCAGACTGAAGGCTCTAATGGGATCTAGGAAAAAGAACAGGAGGACAGTGAGGTTTAGATGCCAACCCAGGGATCTACCTGTGCTCATTCTTCTACTTCTCCTTTGTAACCTCCCCAAGATCTTTATGCTGTCTATTCCAAACCCAGATTGCAACAGAAAATGGAATAGACATTATTTGAAGGACTGCTGCTGGCATCCACCTCTGACTGACCCTTTCTGGTGTCCCCTTACTCCCACTCAGGAAAAGGGATTTCCTATGGTTTGGTTTGAAAATCACCCTGAGAGTTCTGGGTCACTTCACCTGAGACAGTGAGCTCCACAGGGGCACTGGCATATGACAACAGGTTAAGAGAAGAGTCTTCAGAAGCATAGCACCTGTAGGTGCCCGAGAGTTCAGAGGTCACAGCGCTCATGGAGAATTCTGCCTGGAACTCCCAAACTTGGAACTTTGCTTTTAGTTGCTGTGATTGGTGGGCTGCTCCCTCCTTGGACAGAATGAAAGTGTCTACTTTGTATGATGATTGACACAGTAGGGTCACATTGTCTCCGGAGTGTACTGTGGAGTTAGGTTTTGCTGAGAGGGAAGGCTTGACAGGAAACTGCCCTAAAGAGAAGGGAGTTGATGAGAGACTGCCTTCAGTGTTCTGAGCTGATACCCCATGAAACCTTGGACTCTCTTCTCTGTCTGAGCCCCTCTTCTACTCCCTTGTCTCTGCATCTGTTCCCAAATAAGATTCCTGTCCCTCATCCCAGGCCTCATATCCTTAACTCCCCCATGAGAATTCATGTAGAGTTTAGGTACCCGATGGAATCTGTTTAGTTCCTTACCTGTGATCAGGATGTCCAGAGGGTCACTAGAGGCTGACCACTCAGAGGAAAGGTTGTGTTTACCATAGCATCTGTATTGGCCTCTGGCAGAGTTACTCACAAGGCCCAATGTGAAGTTGGCCAAAGAGAGACCAGCCTGGGTCCACTGGCCATCACGCTGGATGAAGTCAGCTCCCCCCAGTTTGTACAGGGCAAATCTGTCATAGTTGATGTCAGAACAACACTGCAGGATGAGGTTATTTCCAGGGTCCAGGATATGGCCTTGGTGAGTCAGCAGAGAGGGTTTCTTGGTCAGGCCTAGAGGGAAGGTGACAGGCTAGTAATTGGGGAGCTGGTTTTTACCAAGCATTTATCCTCTCCCCTCCTGCCTTGCACACGTCACTGCTTCTACCTAGGAGTGGGGCTCTGGCTCAGCAACCAGGTTCTTCCTATTTCACTTTTTATCTGCAATGACCTAGTGGGACACTTCCAGGGCTAAGGTCTTAGGGTGCCAAAAAAATTATTGGTCAATGCTGGGGATGACTCACCAGAGATGTGTATTTCCAGGGGGTCACTGGGAACTGACCATAACTGTAGAGTATCCTTGTAGAAACCATAACATCTGAATGTCCCTCTGTGGTCTGGTGTTACATGATTTATAGAGAACAAAGCTTGGTATTGCCTAATACTGTGTATATATTGTGAGTCCAAGGAACTGAGGAACTTCCGATCTTCCTTGGTGAGAATGAACTTGTCATATCTCTCCCTTGAGACACATTGGAGAGTCATGTTCCCTGCTGAGGTCACCACAGGGCTGGGCAGGGCTGTCAGGTGGGATTTAATGTTGTAGATTCCTAGGACAGAAGGAGGCAGACTGTTACATGGACTCACACAGTCACAATGTTCTGCAAGGCTAGACTGTGGGAGGGGAATACTCCTGAGAGCAGAGCTTGGGGCTGAGACCCTGATTGTTCCCTCACCTGTCACCACCAGTTCCAGAGTGTCACTGCGCTCTGACCAGCCTTCCAAACTGTAAGAATAACAGTGGTACTGTCCTGCAAGTTGATATGTGACATTAGAAATGGAGAACATGGCCTTGTTCTCAGGTTTCTGAGGTATTTGTGTACCCCAGGGTTTTTGGCTTCCATCTTTATGCAGAACATAGATTTCTGCATCCAGCGTCCCCTGACACCAGATGTCCATGGAACTTCCTGAGGTGATCACAGATCCTGGTTCAGCCTTGATGGTGGGTTTGTGGAGGGTCCCTGTAAGGAAGTAGGAGAGAAGGAGGTGGTTCTGTCTGACAGTGACACAGAGAAAGGCACACTTGCAGATGACTCTTTTTTTCTTTTAAATTTATTCTTCTGTCATATAGTATACATTGACAGCAGCATCCCCACCTTTCCCCTCTCCTAGATCCACTGCTCTTCTGTTTTGCTTCAGAAAAGAACAGACTTCCCAGTGATATTAACAAAACAAGGAATAACAGCATGCAATAAGACTAGTCACACACTGCATATTAAGGTGGACAATGAAGCCCAGTAGGAGGAAAAAGATCCCATGTGCAAGCAAAAGAGTCAGAGACTTCCCCAGTCCAATTGTTTCAAGTTTAACAAATACCCTAAACTAGTCAGGCAGTGGTGGTGCACACCTTTAATCCCTGGACTTGGGAGGCAGTTGCAGGTAGATCTCTGTGAGTTTAAGGCCAGCCTAGTCTACAGAGTGATGTCCAAGACAGACAGGGCTACACAGTGACTCTCTAGAAAACAAAACAAAACAAAAGAGAACCCAAGGCAAACAGCTATAGCATAGCTATAGCTATGCATAGGGCCTAGAGTAGAGTCAGGCACACTGTTTGGTTGCTGTTTCAATGTCTGTGAGCCCTCATAACCCCTGCTTAGTTGATTGTGTGGGCCATGTTCTCCTGGTGGCATGAGTGCTCTGGCTCCTACAACCCTTCCTTCCTCTCTTCTGTGGGTTTCTCTGACTTCTTGTAAACAGTACAGGGACTGATCCAGAGTAACAGCAGGCACCATGAAGATTCTTCTCTGTCCTGGACCTCCTGGATTTTGCTGCCACTGTCTGTTTTGTCTGTCTTGGATTCTGTATCTTGTGTCCTGCTGCCTTCCATGGGCTCAGGATCCCTGACTCCTCAATACACCACACACCTAGACATCCTTGAGAACCTATATAATTTCAACATCATCCTAGGGGAGAACTTGGGATTCCTTACCTGAAAACAGGAGCTCCAGGGGCTCACTAGGTTCTGACCACAGCAATGGGCTGTTCTTGTTAAAGTTGTAGCATCTGAATGTCCACCTTTGGCTGGAGGTCACAGGGCCCACAGAGAACATTGCCTGGTACTGCTGAGTAGAGTAGTTATACTTTGAATCCAGCATCCAGGAGAACTTCTGTGGTCCTTCCTTAGTCAGAACAAACCTGTCATATTGCTTCCCTGAGAAACACTGGAAGGTGAGTAGGCTTCCTTCACTCACCACAGGGCTGGGCTGGACTGACAGACTGGGTTTCCCGTAGATTCCTAGGAGAGAAGGAGGAATCAGTTAAATGTCTTTCGGACTTCATTATCCTTTAGGACTGGGAGTGGGGACTCATCCCTGTGCACACAACCACTTCTTGACAGTCAATCCGGAGTCTGGAGGCACCGAGTTTCCTCTCACCTGTCACCACCAGCTCCAAGGAATCACTGTACTCTGACCATCCATGACGGGTCTGGTATCGACAGCTGTATCTCCCTGCTTCTTCAGGGCCTATTTTTGAGATTGAGAATTCTGTCTTGTCCCTAGGATTCTGTGGAATCCCTGTGGTCCTAAAATATTTGTATCCATCTTTATACAGGTGGTAATCTTTGACATCTGTTGTACCCTCACACAAGAAGGTTACTGTAGTCTGCTTGTAGACCACAGAGTCTGGCTGTATTCTGAGAATAGGCTTAGGGAAGGCCCCTGCAAAGAAATGAACAAGTAACATCCAGAACATCCACCCTCAGATTTCAGCCTCCATCCCTAACCCTCAGCCATCACCAGGACCAGGACACATGTGTTGTTTTTCATCCTCACTGTCAAGGCATGGTTCCAGGAATGATGAAAAGTGAATACCACAACATCTGCAGACACTCACTCACCTGCCAGCACTGGGATCCTGAGACCCAGAGCAAGTCCTGAAAAAGAGTTCCCTGTGAGAGGTTTGTCCCTGAAACTTGGGCAGCTCCTTCCCACTGAAGAACCTCCTGAGACCCTGGGGTTTCCTGATGGGCCAGTGCTGGGCTGTGGGGCATCAATCCCAGAACACACTATCTCCTCCCTATCTCCACATCTCACCTATACAGAGCAGGGCTTTGAAGGTGAAGGTCATGGCATCTCCTCCTGGAAGCTGCAAGTTTGTTTATGGGCAGAGCTTGGAGGAACAAGAGACATAGGGTGTGGATTCTGAAGGCAAGCACTCCTCCTGATATGGTTGTGTTTCAGCAGTCACACAGGAAGGGGAACTATCCTCCTTAGGCAGCAGGCTCTGACTTCCCCAAGGCTGTGACTAGGTCAGGCTACAAACTCTTCAGTCAATATTAGGTGGATAACATTTCCATAACCTCATCAGAGTCTGTCTCATTTGTCCTCATCTTTTTCAGGGCCAGGTGATAGCAGCCATGCATGATTATTACACATAAGAAATAGAAATTTTCATGTGAGTTTTCTTTATTCCTTTTTCACATTTTATGTGAATTACTTCTTCATATTAAAAATATTTGAAGGCTTGTATGAAGGGTCTCACTCTGTACATTTGCATGACTTAATATTTATAATCCCTGTGGCAGTGACCTCCACAGGAGCAGGTAAAAAGGAATGACTGCAAAGGGAACAGGCCTGAGCTAGCGACCTCTGCCAGAACAGGCCCTTGAGCGTGACCTCTATAGGAGCAGGTATGAAGGAGAGACCCCCAGGGAAGCAGGCCCGATCCACAGTCATCTGTGGGAACAGGCCCCAGCCAGTAACCTCTGCTGGAGCATCCCTGAGTCAGTGACTCCCATAGGATCTGGTACAAGGGAGCAATTGCCAATGGAGTAGGCCCGAGTAAAAGACCTCTGCAGAACCACGATCAAGCCAGGGATCTCCCCCAAAACAGACCTGAGCCAGTGACCTCCACCAGAGCAGGCCTGAGCCAGGAACATCCCTGCAAGCAGGCCTGAGTCAGCAACCTCCACTGGAGTAGGCCTGAGCCAGTGACCTCTGCAGGAGCAGCCCCGAGCCAGTAACCTCAGTGAGAGAAGTCCCAAACAAGTGACATCCTTGGGAGCAGGCCTGATAGACCCCCAGTATTGCAGAGCTACTTCCGGGAGTACCAAGTGAACTCTGGGAATGCTCAATGACCTCTGACATAACAAACCATGACCCTGACTGTACCATGAGGAGCAACAATCTGAGCCTTTGATCTACTGGCCCCTGGAAGATTGATCACCAGAAGCATAGCCTCAACTACATCAATCAGAGGAAAAGATGGATAGACAGGCAAGAACAGATTCAACACTACAAAAGGCAACACGATACCAACAAAAACTAGTGACTATGCAATAGCAAGACTTGAATGACCTAAAAACTAACTCTTTAGGAGAATGTTTGAGGGCCTTGAAGAGGGAATGAAAAATTCCCTCAAAGAAAAGAAGGAAAAGACAAAAAATTGTAAGAAATCAAAAAACCCTTAAAAAAGCAATCAAATAGATTAAAAAATAATTTAAGACTTGAAAATTGAAATAGAGGCAGAAAGGAAAAAAAAAATCCAAACCACAAACTGAGGGAAATCTGGAAACAGCTATTATGATAAAACAATCAGGAACTCGGTCTCCTATGTTGACTTTTGTGGGGACCCACAGATTTGGGCAAAACACTACCACACCCAATCTCTCTCTCTCTCCCTCCCTCCCTCCCTCTCCCTCTCCCTCTCTCTCTCTCTCTCTCTCTCTCTCTGACTTTATCCTTTTTTTCTCTCTCAAACCTACATATATTTTTAAACACACTGACATCCATTTAGAGGTTTTGTTTTTTCATCTGAATCTATTTTTATTGTATATCTTTCTTTTTCTGACAACCTGAGTCTTTAATTTGCTAAGCATTATGGCTAGGATTAAAGTTGTAATTTTGATGGCTGGATCCACCCCATTCCTTAGCTTTTTGAGAGTGTAGCTTCATGGTGGAAGTATTGGTGGGAACCATGTTTATTGCCACAACTCTATGGAGTTACAAGGTCCCTGCCACCACCAAGAAGCATGCTGTTGGCTATTCATTAACACCATTTAAGTGTTTTGTAGTGGGGCCTCTTAAAAGGGCTGCAATGTTTTTGCAGCTAAAGCTGAGTCAGGAAATATCTCTTAAATGAGACATGTGGGATTCCCATCTGTACGCTGTGATTACTATTAATCAACAAAGAACCTGCTTTGGGCCTATAACAGGGCAGAACAGAGGTAGGCATGGAAAACTAAACAAATCTGGGAGAAAGAAGGCAGAATCAGGGAGATGCTATGTAGCCACCAGAAGAAAAGACGTGATTTGCCAGCTGGAACCTTGCTGGTAGGCCATGAGCCTCATGGTAAAATATAAAATAATGGAAATTGGTTAATTCTAGATGTAAGAGCTAGCTAGCAATACACTTAAGCTATTGGCCAAACAGTATTGCAAATAGTATAGTTTCTGTGTGATTATTTTGGAAGTCTGGGTGCCCGGAAAATAAACAAGCAACCTCCAATTACAAATTGGCACTCTAACTGTGCTATCTAAATCCACATGAAACCTGAGAGGGCTTAGAGAGAAATTCTAGACACTAAGACACAAAGTTTAGTAGCATTTTCTCAGGTGGGCTCTGTTTGCTAGAAGCAAACAGATGCACAATTCTTTTAAGAGAAAACTTATTGACTCAGCGGCAGCAGCAAAAACTGTGTAGTTCCTTTAATAAGGTTTCCTGGTTTGCCAGTACAAATGGCTCTGACTCTTTTGGGAGTTCTGGATATGGAGCATTTAAGCATGGTCTGTGAGCAGACTGTTACAAGGTGCTTAATGTCAACATAGACCTGCTTTGTATCTAAAAATGGGGCAATGTACATGGCTCTCAGAGACAGTGAGCATGCCTCCGCCATGCTGGACTGGGTGGAACAAGAAGGCAGGACCATATTGGCCCTAGCCGTGTCCACTTAGCATTAAAAATATGGTGCTTCTATTCAGATAATAATAACAGATACACAATAAACATAATTCAGATAAAAAAGACCTCTAAATGAGTCACAGTGTTGGATAAATATCTGCAGGCTTGGGAGAGAGAAAAAAATTATAGAGAGGTATAAAAAGAAGCAAATCATTTTTATAAAACAATAAAACAAAGTCTTTAAATATACAGTCATAGGTTAAGGGAATAAAGAAAAATAAGCCATTCAAGGATAGAAAATCTATAGAGAGTCTAGATTATGTATATTATTGTTTTCTTTGAATTTTTAACTGTAAATGATGTAAGTACAGAGAGATATTTCATTGAACAGGCTGCTAAGATAAACCAACATAAAGGTTTCTTGACTTCAGAATTTGGGTCTAAAGACATATTGCTTTGGAAAAGAGGTTCTGTTTATTTTCCACAAAGGATAAGAACCTGTGGTTTTCTTCCAGACTAATATGGTTTGATGGACTAAGATTCTCTGAAAGGTAACCATGAACACCCCCTAAAATATCTCGCCCAACAAAAAGCAGGAAGCAGTTTGGAGAGAACGATGCCCAAATTCCCCAAATATTGTTTATAAATGTTTGTTTACATTTAAAGGGGCATGTGCTATAGTGATTTGCAGAGATATGACTCTTGGTTTGTGGATACAAATTTTATGTCAATTTTGTTATATGTATATTTCTGCTCTTGATTAAGGTATTGTGTTTGTGTAACTCATTTAAAAATGTGATGTATAATTAAGAAACATAGGTTAATAGTCATCTGTAACAGTCAGGCTTGTAGTAAAGTTAGTTAGGTATGTTTTTAGATATATAGAGATATATTTCAGTTAGATATTCTTCAAATCTTTTAGAGAACTTCAGAATATTGTATTTAAAATGTTTTAATAACTTAGAACTTTTTATGACATGAATGACATTTCCTCCTGGCAGCAGCAATCTACTTCAAGAGGATGATGGGCACCAAAGAGGCTCCTTATGGAGTTTGCTAGAAACTCCTTTGGGCAAGAAACTTCTCTTGCCTGAACTGCTTGACGTTATGCTGTGTGAACTGAACATGCACGACCTACAGAGAAATGACTGCTGAAGTTGACTAAAGGTGAGATGATCCTTTGGGGTTCCTGCTTCATGAAAGAGTCTGCCAGACATTCTTTAGGACACAGAAGAAAGTGACTGACAAACTGCTAATAAAGGAGAACCTGTCTTTAGAATTTCTTTTTTATTTCTTTTTGGATTAATCCAGCAACATTTTTAATCAAATGTCTTTTAGCAGCTGTTGTTCCTTCTTCAACAGTCAAACAAAATTCAAAGATAACACAATAGCATACAATATCCGGATTCTCTGTGTATTTTTCATCTTTACATGACTTTTAAAAAAATTTATTTATTTATTAAAAATTTCTACCTCTTCCCCTCCTCCCATTTCCCTTTCACTCTCCCCCTCCCTCTCCAGTCCTAAGAGAAGTCAGGGTGCCCTGCCTGTGGGAAGTCCAAGGCCCTCCCACCTCCATCCATGTCTAGGAAGGTGTGCATCCAAATAGACCAGGCTCCCAAAAGCCAGTACATGCAGTAGATCAAAACCCAGTGCCATTATCGTTGGCTTCTCAGTCAGCCCTCATTGTCAGCCACATTCAGAGAGTCCGGTCTGATCACATGCTCATTCAGTTCCAGTCCAGCTGGCCTTGGTGAGCTCCCATTAGATCAGTAGCACTGTCTCAGTGGGTGGACACACCCCTCACTGCCCTGACTTCCTTTCTCATGTTCTCCCTCCTTCTGCTCTTCATCTGGGCCTTGGGAGCTCAGTCCAGTGCTCCAATGTGGTTCTATGTCTCTATCTCCATCCATCGCCAGATGAAGGTTCTATGGTGATATGCAAGATATTCATCAGTGTGGCAATGGGATAAGGCCAGTTCAGGCACCCTCTCCTATGTTTCCCAAGGGAATATCTCCTTGGACGCCTGGGAACTGCTCTAGAGCCAAGTCTCTTGCCAACCCTAAAATGGCTCCCTTAATTACGATATCTTCTTCCCTGTTCCCATATCCACTATTCCTCCATCTCAACCTTCCTATTCTCCCAAGCTCTCCCCAATCCTCCCCTTCTCCCTTATCTCTCCCCCTTCCTCCTACCTCCCTGCTCCCCACTTTTGTCTGGCGATCTTGTCTACCTCTAATATCCAGGAGAATAAATATATGTTTTTCTTTGGGTTCACCTTCTTATTTAGCTTCTCTAGGATTATGAACTATAGGCTCAATGTCCTTTGTTTATGGCTAGAATTCACTTATGAGTGAGTACATACCATATTCCTCATTTTGGGTCTGGGTTATCTCATTCAGTAAAGTGTTTTCTATTTCCATCCATTTGCATGAAAATTCAATACATCATTGTTTTTACCGCTGAGTAGAAGTCTAAAGTGTATATGTGCCACACCTTCCTTATCCTTTCTTCTATTGAGGGGCACCTAAATTGTTTCCAGGTTCTGGCTATTACAAACAGTGCTGCTATGAACATAGTTGAACAAATGCTTTTGTAGTATGATTGGGCATCTCTTGGGTATATTTCCAAGAGTGGAATTGCTGAATCCTGAGGTAGGTTGACTCCCAATTTCCTGAGAAACTGCCACACTGATTTCCAAAGTGGTTGCACAAGTTTGCATTCCCAACAACAATGGATGAGTGTTCCCTTTACTCCACAACCTCTCCAGCACAGGCTATCATTGGTGTTTTTGATTTTAGGCATTTTTGCTTCATGGAAAAGTCTGCCAGATACTTTGGGCCTGTTGGTTAAATATGAATGCTCCAATGATACAGAAGAACTTTGGGTGACTCTCCAGTCAGCAAGATGTCTCTGTCAATTCTAGAGTTTTGGAAGTTACTTACAATGCACTTTCTGTTGACTTAGGTAATATTATATCCTTCTGGAGTCTTTGATGGAGTTGAAGAATAGATAGTTATAGTTTTTCTTAGTTATGGTAACAGATAAAGTAGATATAACTGTTGTAACTGTTATTCTTGCTTGATACGCGCATATTTTGTCCTATACCTTTTGCTCTCATTTTCTGTGATAGAATGTTCAGCAGCTAACTGGGGACAGAGAGAACAATACAGCTGTCTCTTTGTGTTATATTTTTTTGCCCCCATCTTCACAAAGAGCCCAAGAGAAAGTCATATTGAGAGAATCCAGTCTAAGCTTTTGCCCAGAGAACATGGGATATCAGTTTCTCCACCTTTGGACATCAGAGAGACACTGAATATTCAGTCTTTCAAATAGCCTAGAACAGACAATTTCTTGTCCACTAGTGATAAGTTTTTATATAATCCTGTTGGAATGATGGAAAGTGGTTTCATTCTTACCCCACATCTGCGTTTTTACATCACTTTCACATCAAATGATGAAGGTCTCCCCTTATCTCACACTCTGACAAAGGAGAATTCAGCTCCATTCAGTAATATTCCATCTGTGGTTCTCCTATGTACACAGCTATAGAAAAGACATTCAAGTCTTGAAATAATTGGCTCAAGATTGGGACTTCCTCATCTGTGACTAGGAGCTGCAGGGTGTTACTGGGTATTGACTATACCTGTGTTGTTTATTGCAGTAAGTAGAACATCTGCATGATCCCCTGTGGGACAGCATGTGTTGATCCATGATAAACATTCTGTGTATCTCTAGTTTCAGTTTGAGTTCAGAATGCAAGAATTTTCATGATGTGTTTTTCTCCCTTGGACAGAATGTATCTTTAACATTGCTCTGTGACCAACATTGGAGGGTTATAGTCCCTTACCATGCCATCAATTGACTGGACAAGGCTGACAAGCTCAGTGTCTGTGGAGTTTTAAAAAAAGGCAGAATTTTCCAGGGTTAGAATGTAATGGGGACTCTGGTGAACAGGACCATTTTTCTCTTGATGGCAAGGTTGGTGATGTGATCTCTGAATTTCCTTTCCTCTCTCATCGTGAGCTACAAGTGTCTCTGCTCTTTGACAAAACAATACTTTTATAATGGAAATGTTGATATAGACCTGTGTAATTATCTCTTATAAAAGAAATAGTAATCTTGCTTTTGTTTCTAAGATTATTTTCAGATTGTCTTTCCCAAAACTTTGAACTTTTTTCCCTAAGGAGCTTTTGACTGTGACTTCCAGAGTCTCCAGTTGCCAAAGGGCCATGGATTAATATACATGGTGTCAGAGGGAATTGCTAAGGCCAAATGATTGCTTTGGGGGCTTTCAGTCGTGAAATCGGAGGCAGGTTTCTAGGACATTCTACAACCGCATTCACTGTCTCTGCTTTCTTCATAACTACACTTTTATCTTGCTACCATGAGAAGTTGCGACTAACACTTATATACTTACAGTTGACAACTCAGATAAAGGGCTGTGGAGTTGCAGTGGTATTGGTTGATTTCCTAGAGCATTTTGCTTCAGTTTCAAGTACTCAGTTGATGTATCACGTTATCCTTAAGAACTATTCCAAGAATCTGATGGTCACAGTTGTCCAAAACAGACACCAGGATAGGCATACCTTGAGGCAAAACACCAGAATACATATTATTAAATAAATTAATCTTTAAAATATCTGATAAAATATCCTTTATAGTGGTGTGGAACAATTGTCTATATTCTGTCAATTATGTTTTAAATAAACGCTGATTGACCAGTAGCCAGGCAGGAAGTATAGGCAGGACAACCAGACAGGAAATAGAGGCAGGTCAATGAGAACAGAAGAATTCTCGGTAGGAGGAAGTCAATTCCTCCCCAGTCTTGCCCAGACACAGAAGAAGTAAGATGTGACCTGCCCTGCTGAAAAAAGGTACTGAGCCATGTGGCTAACATGGATAAAAATAATGGGTTAATATAAGTTGTAAGAGTTAATAAGAAGCCTGAGCCAATGGGATAATCAGTTTATCATTAATATAAACCTCTATGTGATTTCTTTTTTATTATTAATTAATTAATTTATTTAATTATTAAAGATTTCTGCCTCTTCCCCGCCACCACCTCCCATTCCTCCCCTCCCCCAATCAAGTCTTCCTCCCTCCTCAGCCCAAAAAGCAAGCAGGTTTCCCTGCCCTGTGGGAGGTCCAAGGACCACCCACCTCCATCCAGGTCTATTAAGGTGAGCATCCAAACTACCTGGGCTCCCACAAAGCCATTACGTGCAATAGGATCAAGAACCCATTGCCATTGTTCTTCAGTTCTCAGTAGTCCTCATTGTCCGTTATGTTCAGCGAGACCGGTTTTGTCCCATGCTTTTTCAGACCCTGGCCAGCTGGCCTTGGTGAGTTCCCGATAGAACATCCCCATTGCCTCAGTGTGTGGGTACACCCCTCGCGGTCCTGAGTTCCTTGCTCGTGCTCTCTCTCCTTCTGCTCCTCCTTTGGATCGTGAGACTTCAGTCCAGTGCTCCAATGTTGGTCTCTGTCTTCTTTCATCGCCTGATGAAGGTTAATATTCAGGAGGATGCTTATATATTTTTCTTTGGGTTCACCTTCTTATTTAGCTTCTCTAGAATCACGAATTATAGTCTCAATGTCCTTTATTTATGGCTAGAAACCAAATATGAGTGAGTACATCCCATGTTCCTCTTTTTGGGTCTGGCTTAACTCACTCAGGATAGTGTTTTTTATTTCCGTCCATTTGTATGCAAAATTCAAGAAGTCATTGTTTTTTACTGCTGAGTAGTACTCTAATATGTGTATATTCCATACTTTCTTCATCCATTCTTCCATTGAAGGGCATCTAGGTTGTTTCCAGGTTCTGGCTATTACAAATAATGCTGCTATGAACATAGTTGAGCATATACTTTTGTTGTATGTTAGGGTATCTCTTGGGTATATTCCCAAGAGTGGTATTGCTGGGTCGAGAGGTAGGTTGAACCCGACTTTCCTGAGAAATCACCACACTGCTTTCCAAAGTGGTTGCACAAGTTTGCATTCCCACCAGCAATGGATGAGAGTGCTCCTTTCTCCACAACCTCTCCAGCAGAGGCTATCATTGGTGTTTTTGATTTTAGCCATTCTGACAGGTGTAAGATGGTATCTTAAAGTTGTCTTGATTTGCATTTCCCTGATTGCTAAGGAAGTTGAGCACGATCTTAAGTGTCTTTTGGTTTTCAATTTCCGTCCATTTGTATGCAAAATTCAAGAAGTCATTGTTTTTTACTGCTGAGTAGTACTCTAATATGTATATATTCCATACTTTCTTCATCCATTCTTCCATTGAAGGACATCTAGGTTGTTTCCAGGTTCTGGCAATTACAAACAATGCTGCTATGAACATAGTTGAGCATATACTTTTGTTGTATGTTTGGGCATCTCTTGGGTATATTCCCAATAGTGGTATTGCTGGGTCAAGAGGTAGGTTGAACCCGACTTTCCTGAGAAACCGCCACACTGCTTTCCAAAGTGGTTGCACAAGTTTGCATTCCCACCAACAATGGATGAGAGTGCCCCTTTCTCCACAACCTCTCCAGCAGAGGCTATCATTGGTGTTTTTGATTTTAGCCATTCTGACTGGTGTAAGATGGTATCTTAATGTTGTCTTGATTTGCATTTCCCTGATTGCTAAGGAAGTTGAGCATGATCTTAAGTGACTTTTGGCCATTTGAACTTCTTCTGTTGAAAAGTCTCTGTTCAGCTCAGTGCCCCATTTTATAATTGGATTGATTAACCTTTTACGGTCTAATTTCTTGAGTTCTTTATATATTTTGGAGATCAGACCTTTGTCAGTTGCGGGGTTGGTGAAGATCTTCTCCCAGTCAGTGGGTTGCCTTTTTGTCTTAGTGACAGTGTCCTTTGCTTTACAGAAGCTTCTCGGTCTCAGGAGGTCCCATTTATTCAATGATGTCCTTAGTGTTTGTGCTGCTGGGGTTGTACGTAGGAAGTGTTCTCCTGTGCCCATGTGTTGTAGAGTACTTCCCACTTTCTCTTCTATCAGGTCCAGTGTGTTTGGACTGATATTGAGGTCTTTAATCCATTTGGACTTGAGTTTTGTGCATGGTGATAGATATGGATCTATTTTCATTCTTCTACAGATTGACATCCAGTTTTGCCAGCACAATTTGTTGAAGATGCTCTCTTTTTTCCATTGTATACTTTTAGCTCCTTTATCGAAAATCAGGTGTTCATAGGCTTGTGGGCTAAAGTCAGGGTCTTCTATTCTATTCCATTGGTCGACTTCTCTGTTTTTATGCCAGTACCAAGCTGTTTTCAATACTGTAGCTCTGTAATAGAGTTTAAAGTCAGGGATGGTAATGCCTCCAGACGCTCCTTTATTGTATAAGATTGTTTTGGCTATCCTGGGTTTTTTGTTTTTCCATATAAAGTTGATTATTGTCTTCTCTAGATCTGTGAAGAATTTTGATGGGATTTTGATGGGGATTGCATTGAATCTATAGATTGCTTTTGGAAGAATTGCCATTTTTACTATGTTGATCCTCCTAATCCAAGAGCAAGGGAAGTCCTTCCATTTTCTGGTGTCCTCTTCAATTTCTTTCTTCAAAGACTTAAAGTTCTTGCCAAATAGATCTTTCACTTCCTTGGTCAGAGTTACCCCAAGATATTTTATGCTATTTGTGGCTATCGTGAAAGGTGATGCTTCCCTGATTTCCCTCTCTGCTTCCTTATCCTTAGTGTATAGGAAGGCAACTGATTTTTTGGAGTTGATTTTGTAACCTGCCACATTACCAAAGGTGTTTATCAGCTGTAGGAGTTCTTTGGTAGAGTTTTTGGGGTTGCTTATGTATACTATCATATCATCTGCAAATAATGAAAGCTTAACTTCTTCCTTTCCAGTATGGATTCCCTTGATCCCCTTATGTTGTCTTATTGCTATTGCTAGAACTTCAAGCTCTATATTGAAGAGGTATGGAGAGAGTGGACATCCTTGTCATGTTCCTGATTTTAATGGGATGGTTTGAGTTTTTCTCCGTTTAATTTAATGTTAGCTGTCGGCTTGCTGTAAATAGCTTTTATTATATTTAGGTATGATCCTTGTATCCCTAATCTCTCCAAGACCTTTATCATAAAGGGGTGTTGAATTTTGTCGAATGCTTTTTCAGCATCTAATGAAATGATCATATGGTTTTTTTCTTTCAATTTATTTATATGGTTGATTACATTGATAGATTTGCGTATGTTGAACCAGGCCTGCATCTCTGGAATGAAGCCTACTTGATCATAATGGATAACTTTTCTAATGTGTTCTTGGATTCGGTTTGCCAGTATTTTACTGAGAATTTTTGCGTCGGTGTTCATGAGTGAGATAGGCCTGTAATTCTCTTTCTTGGTTGGGTCTTTGTGTGGTTTTGGTATCAGGGTAACTGTAGCTTCATAAAAGGAATTTGGCAATGACTCTTCTGTTTCTATATTGTGAAATACATTAAGGAGTATAGGTATTAGCTCTTCTTGGAAGTTCTGGTAGAATTCTGCATTGAAACCATCTGGTCCTGGGCTTTTTTTGGAAGGGAGATTTTTGATAACTGTTTGTAATTCTTCGTGACTAACAGGTCTATTTAGTTCGTTCACCTGGTCTTGGTTTAGGTTTGGTATATGGTACTTATCTAAAAAAGTGTCCATTTCTTTTGCATTTTCCAGTTTTGTGGCATACAGGCTTTTGTAGTAAGATCTAATGATTCTCTGAATTTCCCCTGTGTCTGTGGTTATGTCCCCCTTTTCATTTCTGATCTTATTTATTTGCGTGTTCTCTCTCTGTCGTTTAATTAGTTTGGATAGGGGTTTGTCAATCTTGTTGATTTTCTCCAAGAACCAACTTTTTGTTTCATTGATTCTTTGGACTGCTTTCTGTGTTTCTATTTTGTTGATTTTTGCCCTCAGTTTGATTATTTCCAGTCTTCTACTCCTCCTGGGCGCGTCTGCTTCTTTTTTTTCTAAAGCTTTCAGGTGTGCTGTAAAGTCCCCAATGTATGCTTTCTCCGTTTTCTTTAAGTGGGCACTTAGTGCTATGAACTTTCCTCTTAGCAGTGCTTTCATCGTGTCCCATAGGTTTGAGTATGTTGTCTCTTTGTTTTCATTAAATTCAAGGAAGACTTTAATTTCTTTCTTAATTTCTTCCTTGACCCAGGTGTGGTTCAGTAGTTGACTGTTCAGTTTCCATGAGTTTGTCAGCTTTCTGGGGGTAGCATTGTTGGTGCCTTCTAACTTTAATCTGTGGTGATCTGATAAGACACAGGTGGACACTGATATTTTTTTGTATCTGTGGAGGTTTCCTTTGTTTCCAAGTATGTGGCCAATTTTCGAGAAGGTTCCATGAGCTGCAGAGAAGAAGGTGTATTCTTTCCTATTTGGGTGGAGTGTTCTATAGATGTCTGTTAAATCCATTTGATTCATTACCTCCAATAATTCTCTTAATTCTCTATTAGTTTTCTGTCTGATTGACCTGTCCATTGGTGAGAGAGGTGTGATGGAGTCTCCTACTACTAGTGTGTGTGATTTGATGTCTGCCTTGAGTTTTAGCAATATTTCTTTTACATAAGTGGGTGCTTTTATATTAGGGGCATAGATATTCAGGATTGAGACTTCATCCTGCTGAATTGTTCCTGTTATGAGTATAAAGTGTCCATCTCGATCTCTTCTGATTGATTTTAGTTTGAAGTCAGTTTTGTTAGAAATTCGTATGGCCACACCTGCTTTTTTCTTAGGACCATTTGCTTGAAAAACCTTTTCCCAACCCTTTACTCTGAGTAGATGCCTGTCTTTGTGGTTGAGATGAGTTTCTTGCAAACAGCAGACTGTTGGATCCTGTTTTCGTATCCAATCTCTTAGCCTGTGCCTTTTTATTGGTGAATTGAGACCATTAATATTAAGTGATATTAATGACCAGTGGTTGTTAACTCTGGTTATTCTTATTGCTTTTGGTAGAAGAGTTTGTGTGTTTCCCTTCTTTGAGTTGTGCTGTTGAAGGGTTGCTAGATGCCTGGGTTATTGTAGGCAGTGTTCGCAATGTTGGATTCCTTGGGTTGTGATTTTCCTTCTATTACTTTCTGTAGGGCTGGATTTGTGGCAACGTATTGTTTAAATTTGTTCTTATCCTGGAATGTCTTGTTTTCTCCATTGATAGTGAACGATAGCTTGGCTGGGTATAGTAGTTTGGGTTTGCATCCATGGTCTCTTAGTTTCTGTACTACTTCTATCCAGGACCTTCTGGCTTTCATGGTTTTCATAGAGAAGTCAGGTGTAAGTCTGATCGGTTTACCTTTATAAGTTACTTGGCCTTTTTCCTTTGCAGCTCTTAATATTCTTTCTTTAATCTGTATATTTTGTGTTTTGATTAATATATGACGAGGGGACTTTTTTTTTGATCCAGTCTGTTTGGTGTTATGTATGCTTCTTGAATATTCAAAGGAATATCTTTCTTTATGTTGGGAAAGTTTTCTTCCATAATTTTCTTAAAAATGTTTTCTGGACCTTTGAGCTGTGCCTCTTCTCCTTCTTCTATCCCTATTATTCTTAGGTTTGGTCTTTTTATTGTGTCCCATATTTCCTGAATGTTTTGTGATGAGAATTTGTTGGTTTTGGTGTTTTCTTTGATCAGTCCGTTTATTTTCTCTATGGTGTCTTCAGAATCTGAGATTCTTTCTTCTATCTCTTGTATTCTATTGATTATGCTTGTTTCTGTAGTCTCTGCTCGTTGACCTATATTTGCCATATCCAGCTGGTCCTCAGTTTGTGTTTTCTTCCTTGCTTCCATTTCAGTTTTCAATTCTTGGACTGTTTCCATTACCTGTTGGATCGTTTTTTCTTGGCTTCCCAGGGTATCATTTACGTATTTACTCATTTCTTCAAACTTTTTGTTATACTTCTCATCCATTTCTATGAGGGCGTTTTTTACATGTTGTTTAAGGGACTCTATTGCTTTCAAAAAGTCAGTTTTTTCCTCTTCTCCTGTGTTAGGGTGTTCAAGTCCTTGTGTTGTAAGATCATTGGGTTCTGGTGTTTTCATGTTGTTTTTCAGATTGTTGGGTGAATTCTTGCCTTGGCGTCTGCCCATCTCCTCTTACCGATGCTATCTATTTGGTTTGATTTAATTGTAGCGGGGCAATCTGCTCTCAGTGCAGGCTTCACTGTTTCTTGCCCGCACTATCCTGCATCTAGTGCCTCCGCCGCCCGGGCCTGCCTGCCGGTGCCTCCGCCGCCCGGGCCTGCCTGTGCGCCGGTGCTCCCGCCGCCTGGGCCTGCCTGCCGGTGCCTCCGCTGCCTGGGCTTGCCTGCCGGTGCCTCTGCCGCCCGGGCCTGCCTGCGTGCTGGTGCTCCCGCCGCCTGGGCCTGCCTGCCGGTGCCTCCGCCGCCCGGACTTGCCTGCCTGCCGGTGCCTCCGCCGCCTGGGCCTGCCTGCGCGCCGGTGCTTCCGCCACCTAGGCCTGCCTGCCGGTGCCTCCGCCGCCCGGGCCTGCCTGCGCGCCGGTGCTCCATATTCTTTCTTTATTCTGTATGCTTTGTGTTTTGATTATTATATGGTGAGGGGATTTTTTTTTTTTTGATCCAGCCTATTCGGTGTTCTGTATGCTTCTTGAACCTTCATAGGTGTATCTTTCTTTAGGTTGGGAAAGTTTTCTTCTATAATTTTATTAAATATATTTTCTGGACCATTGAGCTGCACTTCTTCGCCTTCTTCTATTCCTATTATTCTTAGGTTTGGTCTTTTTATTGTGTCCCAGATTTCTTGAATGTTTTGTCATGAGAGTTTGTTGGATTTGCTGTTTTCTTTGATCAGTGCATTTATTTTCTCTATGGTATCTTCATAATCGGAGACTCTTCTATCTCTTGTATTCTGTTGGTTATGCTTGTTTCTGTAGACTCTATTCATTTACCTAGATTTTCCATGTCCAGCCGGCCCTCTGTTTGTGTTTTCTTTCTTCCCTCCATTTCAGTTTTCATGTCTTGAACTGTTTCCATTATCTGTTTGATTGCTTTTCCTTGGTTTCCTAGGGTATCATTCACTGATTTACTCAATTCTTCAAACTTTCTGTTATACTTCTCATCCATTTCTATAAGGGCTATAAGGGCGTTTTTTTAACATGCTGTTTAAGGGCATCAATCACTTTCATAAAGTCAATTTTTTCTACTTCTTCATGATTAAGGTGTTCATGTCCTCCTGTTGTAAGATCGCTGGGTTCTGGTGCTTTCATGTTGTTTTTCAGATTTTTGGATGATTTTTTGCATTGGCACCTGCCCATCTCTTCCTCCGAATGCTCCCCTATGGATCTTCTCTTACAAGATCAGGTCTCCTTGCCCACTCATGTACCTTCCCAGTGATGTCACTCCCCAGTGATGGCTCTCCTGGTGTCTAGATCAGATCTCCGTGCTGCTTGGGTAGCTCGTAAACAAAGGGCCTACCTTGCTTACTGCAGGCAGGCTATTGAGACAAAGGAACTACTGCCCTCCCGGTTGCCCTCACAATTCGGTCCCAGCGCCCGAACAGGCTGAGCTGGGTGATGTTATGTGCCCGAAGAGGGGAGGGAGGTAGAAGGGGAGGGATTCTGGATGCAAGCTGGGTGGGATAGGAAGAGAGAGGCAGTATCTGGGGAGTATAGCCCCTGCAGGAAGACCAGGAAGTATGGGGGGGGGATGAGGAACATCTGAGTTCCCTGTCCGGGGCTGCTGCCGCGGGTCACAAACTCACCCCAGTGATGGCTCTCCTGGTGCCGAGATCAGATCTCTGTGCTGGTTGGGTAGCTCGTAAACAAAGGGCCTACCTTGCTTGCAGCAGGCAGGCTATTGAGACAAAGGGACTACTGCCCTCCCGGTTGCCCTCACGATTTGGTTCCAGCACCGGAACAGGCTGAGCTGGGTGATGTTATGTGCCCGAAGAGGGGAGGGAGGCAGAAGGGCGGGGTTCTGGATGCAAGCTGGGTGGGATAGGAAGAGAGAGGCAGTATCCAGGGAATATAGCCCCTGCAGGAAGACCAGGAAGTATAGGGGGGTATAAGGAATGTCTGAGTTCCCTCACAAAGCCACTTTCTTAAAAATGTTCCTTGCTACTCTGTTCATCATAACCAGAAATTGTAACCTGCCTAGTTGCCTGTCAACAGATGAATGGATGGCTAAGGGAAGTGTGGTGCAGTCATACAACAGAGCAGTGCTTAGCCCTTAAAAATATGAAATCAAGAAATTCACAGCTGAATTGATAAATGTAGAAAAAATATCGTGCATGAAGTTACCCAGAACCAAAATGATGAGTATGACGTGGATTCACTAATAGGTGGATGCTTGCTGTTAAGTTTGTGATAAACAGACTACAGTTCATATAACTCCTGAGGTTAGAAATAGAGTAAGGGATGAAGATGGAGGAAATGGGCTCCCTAAAAAGAGAAAACAGAATAGATACTTATGGATAGACAGGATGCATGTGGGGGACCGGTACAGGAGGAACATATAAGGAGAGTGAGGGAGGAGACTTTACAGGAGGGAATACAGGAAGGAAAATATAAAACTAAGTAACTTTGGAGGGGTCATATAAACTTCTAATACAGCAGAAGATTCCTAAAACATAAACATACAGAGAAGAGCTCCAAGTGAAATTACCAAATAATGTGGGAAACAAAGCCCCAACTCTAGACACCTTTCCCTACAAAGTAAAGCCTTAAGTGTCATGAACAGGTTACATCTAATCTAGTTGCTTGATGTGGGAGTGATTTCTTTCTGATCTGTTGCTTTCATTGGTTAATTAATAAAGAAACTGCCTTGGCCCATTTGATAGGCCAACCCTTAGGAGGGTGGAGTAGACAGAACAGAATGCTGGGAGAAAGAAGCCGAGTCAGGCAGTCGCCATGATTCTCTCACTCCAGACAGACGCAGGTTAAGATCTTTCCTGGTAAGTCAGCTCCTGGTGCTACACAGAATATTAGAAATGGGTTAGATCAATATGTAAGAGCTAGCCAATAAGAGCCTGGAACTAATGGGCCAGGCAGTGTTCAAAAGAATACAATTTCTGTGTAATTATTTCGGGTAAAGCCATGCGGGCGGCCGGGTGCCAGGGATGCAGCCCCGCCACTCCTACTACAATAGTTGCTGGTCAAGGGGTGCCCATGATACTCCCAAAGAACCTATGTCATTGCCGTGTATGTTGGTTGAGCTCCACAAACTGATGGATTTCCTCTACATGATTTGGGAAGCTCTCTCTCTCTCTCTCTCTCTCTCTCTCTCTCTCTCTCTCTCTCTCTCCTCTCTCCCCCCTCCCTCTCCAAACGGTGCCCATTCAGAGAACAAAGAAAAAAGCCCAAAGGTTCAGTTCTTGATGGCAATTGCAATTTCCTCCCCTGAAATTGCCAACTGCCCGATTTCCCACTTAAGTGCTCAGCTTTTAACCATACTTGGACACAAAGCCAGCTTGTGGAGGACACATCATCAGCCCTCACTTATAGTCTTTAGAAGTTTTCTGCCCTGGCTTCTGTGCATAGTTTATCTGGCCTCCATTTCTGGGTCCAGAGAACCTGTCCCTAAGTTGCTTTGATATACTGTTGGTATACTTTTTCAACTCCACTTGATCTTACTTACTACATTGGTGGAGAGACTTATTATTGCAGGGGATGGTGAAGAAAATCTATTATCCTGGTGCTGAAACCTGGGAAGAAGTCAAACTTTCAGCCCAGGGGACTGGTTACACTGGCTGTGTGAGGGGCCGATCTTCTCCCTCTCTATTTCACTCTACCAGACATGATTGACTTTCAACTAGTTCTTATTTTTTAACTAAGTACTTTTATCAGCCATTACCTAAAGAGCTACTGGTTACTTCTGAGTCCAAGACCCCCGCCCCCCGCCCGGTAAACCATGGTCTTGCGAGCCTATTCTGCTCCAGAGCAGAGACAATCTCTGTTCTAAGGAGCCTTTAGGTTCAGAGACATCTTTCCCAACAGCTATCCCGCCACCACTGCTTGATCCCAGGTTATCATTTGTGATGACTTGGCCTAGTCTTTGGTGTTTAGCACAGGCTTGGAAATGGGCAGTGTTGGAACTTAATGCTGATTCCGAGTCACCCCTGGAGCATTTGCTGCAAAGAAATTTGTCTAAATTGAGTCTGTCTCACACCATATGATATAAATGCTTGATTTGTGTGTGTGTGTCTTGGCCTCAGTACACTTTAGAAAGTCAGTCTAAATGGCCACTGGATGGCACTCTTGACTTTAATATCCTCTGTGATCTTGAAAATTTCTGTCTGCCTAAGGGACAAATAATTTGAACTCCCTGATATCTGGGGTTTTCAGGTTCTGTGCTCCCATCCCTCCTTTTGTAGCCAGTGGTTGGTGGCTCAGCTCTTGTTGGCTAAGTTTGCAGTGCCTTCTGTTGCCATTTAATCCAGAGACTTGCATTCTGAGCCCTTTTCCCTGACCGAATCACTGGAGATGCTGGGACCCCTTCCCCCCCAAACCCTGGCTGTCACTCCCCCTCTTACATCAACTATCTAGTGGCTAGTCTTCTTTCCTTCTTCCCCCATTTGGGACAAAGGTCAAGGGCCAACCTTCTCCCCCTTACCCACTTCCCTCTTTTCATCTCCCACTTGCTACTGCCCCTCCTTTGCCTCTATCACCACAAGCCTTACTTCCCCTTTCTTTTTTACAATGCCACAACCTGCACCCTGGCTCCTGTCCACACACTTGTCTACTCTCCCTGAATACTGCCACGTGGCTTCTCATACTCAAACTTTGTAGATCCCTGCTCTTTTCTTCCCCCTTTGAGAGTTGGCTGGACCTGATGGAGTTGGTTATTCAAGTCCATGTTTCTTTCTCCCTTCAAGGCCTCTCTCATTTGGGAAATGTGGTTAGGTTCTTTTTCTGCTAATCCTTCTGCCTATATCAAAGAATTCTGTTGTCATTCCGAAGCTTATGATCTGACCTTGCAGGATCATTTTGTCATCCAGGTCTCCACTCTCACTCCCTAGGGGAGTGGATAAATTCAGGGAGTGTTTAAACAGTATGTAGACTATAATCACCTAGTGGACGATATGGTGCCTGTAGGTGACATGGCATTGCTGGCTATAGAACCCAACTGGGTCTACCATCTGGGTCAAAATGGCTGCCAGAGGAGGAACCTCATGGATCACTGCCTCCTTCAGGGTATGGAGATAGTCTCGAAAAAAAAAAAGCAGTTAATTTTGATAAGCTCCATGAGATACAGTGAGGTGGTGAAATTCCAGCCATTTTTTTCTAAATTGATTACAGGATACTATAGTTCAATATACCCACCTTGATCCTGACTTCACAGCAGGAGCCACAGTCCTGGCTTCATATTTCATTTCTATGTTATTGACAGACATTAGAAAGAAACTAAAAAAGGCTGAGAATGGTTCCAAATCCCTGTACAGGAATTTGTGAAATGGCTTTTAAAGTTTTTAGCACCTGAGAGGAGGTGGCTGAGTCTTCCTGGCAGGATCAGCTGTAACAGAAGGCTATGCTTCAAGCTCAAGGTTTGGCAGCTACTCTGAGGACAATGGCACTCACACAGAGTGAACTACATCCTGCTAGGGCCCAGCCAAAGTCAACTTTGCCAGGGCCTTCTTAAAATGTGGCTAGGAAGACCACTGGTCCTGTGAGTGCCCCAATCATCAGCTGTCCATGAGATCATACCCTGTCTTCTTGCAGCCTGACTACTGGAAGCCAAAGTGTCCCCATGTGGGCTTTCCCTCGGTGCAGTGCCCTGGAGGTCAACTCCCACCAGCACAGTTATCTGAGATTTCTCCAGTCTTCAAGCTCCTTAGCCTGGATCAGGACTGATGGTACTCTAGTCACCTTGCCAAGACCAGGGTAAACTGCTGTAAGATAATGCTCTTGTATCCTGTAAAAATTTGTCACTTGTATAGGTTTAATAAAGCACTCATTGGCCAGTAGCCAAGCAGAAAGTATAGGTGGAGTAACTAGACAAGGAGAATTCTGGGAAGAGGAGAGGCCTAGTCTTCAGTGGCCACCCTGATGCAGAGGAAGCAAGATGAAAATGCTGTACTGAGAAAAGGTACCACATCACGTGGCAAAACATAGATAAGAATTATGGGTTAATTTAAGTTGTGAGAGTAAATAATATGCCTGAACCAACAGGCCTAACAGTTTATAATTAATATAAGCCTCTGTGTGTTTCTTTGGGACTAAACAGCTACAGGACTGGGTAGGGCAGAAACTTCCATTTACAGTAAATATCCCAAGTAGCAATTAAGTCCATCACCTTTCTGGTGCACAAGGGGGTTATCTTTTCTGTCTTTACCTCTCACTTTGGTCCTACACTTCCCTCACCAATTTCTGCCACAGGGGTGGATGAGACCTCTTTTTTTTTCTGCCAAAGACCCTGCAACTTCCCTGCATTCTTTTTTTTTTTCAACTTTAACCTCAGCTTTAATTTGTAATTGAATTGGGACTATAAAAAGACCATTCACATTATAAGTCTATAAAGAACAGCAAAAATAAACATTTGGGAAGATTTATTTTATCCTGTTGGATATGTGATATACAAATAGGCCAATTTATTCTTTTTCTTTGGACATTTTCTCTGAATTATTTGTCCTTTTCCTTTAGATGTCTCATTTGTTCAGTGGTTTCCGTATTACCTGGATGCCTTCATTCTCCTGAAAAGACAAAGCAAAACCCCGCCACAACCCTTACTTTGGGGAGGTCCCTTTTTGGCAAGTCATATCTGATCCAATATAAAATCATTTGTTGGTCTTATAAATTAGTTTAGAGTGAATGGCCATGTTATTTGAAGAACTATCACCTCTTCTAATGAAGACGTCTCTCTTGTTCAAATCTAATCTTTTTTTTTTAATTTTTATTCTTTTTTAATTAAAATTTCCACCTGCTCCCCGTTTCCCATTTCCCTCCCCTCCTCCCAAATAATGCCCCCTCCCCCCACTTCCTTCCCCCTCCCCCCACTCCTCTTCTCCTCCCCCCACACCATTCCCCCTCCCTCTCGATACTGAAGAGCAGTCCAAATTCTCTGCCCTGCGACTTCCCTGCATTCTTACAGAATGATTCTTCCCACACTTTTCTGCTCATACCCATTTGCCCAGTGCCTTTACTTGGCCATAATATACTCAGCTCCCTTGGGGCCACACTCTCCTGACCCCTACCCTCTCTTCTGACCTCCATCTTCTTCTTTCCTTACTGCTTCACAGGTCCCTACCTCAAGATGCTGTGTCCCAAGCCTCCCAAATTCAGTTGATCCCCCAAAATGGTATATCTTCACCACAATGATCGCCACCCACAACCAGTTGTTCCTAGTTTGCCTTAAAGATCCATTCTCCTTCCTTCCCAATGCTAGTTTCCTATTTCTAAAACCTACCACCATAGCCTCAAGTCCATTATTATCCTTCTCCTATCTCAAGGACTCTTCCTCCCTCTCAATTTGTCTTGCAACACTTCCATTCTCCCATGTGTAAGTCTTCTACTTCTTACTGTTTAGCTCAGGACCTCTGAATTTCCAGTGCCTATCTGGTACTTCAGAACCAAAGCCTTATTAATAAGGCAATTATCCCAAGCCTCCCTGTGGTCACCAACCCTTATATCCTTGTACAACTTACCACTTTCCCATCCTGGACCTAAAGAACCTTTTATACTGTTATTCTACACCCTGACGTGCATTTTCTTTTGTCTTCACCTGGGAGAACCCTGAAAATTCACATGGATAATTCTCCCTGAGGGCTTTCGAGATTTTCCCCATTTCTTTGGCTGAGTCTTGGCTAGGGATCTTTCCACCTTTGATCCAAGTCTGTGCACACTTCTCCAGTACTTCACAGTCTCCTACTTCACAGTCTCTCCCTGTCTCTGTGCCAAAAAATCCCCCTCTCTGCTTCTCAGTTAGCTTCACTTCATGGGATACCATTTTTACCCATTTAAGGCTCAGCTATGCTCTCCACCTATTGTGTATTGAGGCTTTCAACTCAGCCTTACATCTAAGACTTTCAACTCTGACCAAGTTCAATCCTGTGTAACTTATTGTCCCTGACTACAGTGAACCTTATTCAATAATTTTTGAACCTGATGAGATTCTTCTGTTACTGGATCCATAACTTTTCTATCATGTGCAAAATCCTGTACCAGATGGCCAGAGAGACCCCCCATGGGATCCCTCATCCACCTATCCACAATCCACCATAACTTCTCTTTACTGTGGGGTGCTCTCTTAATGCCCCACTTTGTCTCTTCAACAGTACTCCTGTATCTACTACCTCTTTAGAGATGAAAAGGCGAGAGTGGTCACAGTGATTCTAGCCCAACCCATTGGGCCCTTGCATTGGGTCAGTTTTTAGGTGTCCAAACAGTTGGGCCCGACCATATTTGGATGGCAACCACATTAGAGACCTTTAGCAGTGGTGGCCAAACCACCCATAAAGTTCTCAAGTTTACCCTGTTTCAGCCAATTGTTGTGTGCTTCACCCATATTTAGGCCTTCTGAGTCTTTTTCCTTCCTTGGTCCCTCAGTTGTTCATGTCTTGCTTTCAATGTTTCTAGAAATTCTCCAAATTACTTTGGCCTCCAGCCCTGTCCTTAACCCCGCAATCTTCTTCCCTATCCCTTCCTCCTCTGATTTCCCTCTCACTCCTGTCCAGAGGCCATGGAGGCCTTATGCTAATCCTGGCTTGGTTTCCTAGAACAAACCTCCCAGATCCTCAACTCACCTTCTTTGTTGATGGGAGCTCTCTCATAAACAGGTCAAGAAACCTCCAGGTTGTTGCAGGGAGAGCCATTTGTTCAGTCTGACTGTCCAGAACCAAAATAATCACTCAGACACTGCAATAATTAAAACACTGCTTGGCCATTAGCTCTAGCTTCTTATTGGCTAACTCTTATATTGATTTAACACATTTCCATTAGTTTGTATATGCTTACCAGCAAAGATTCTAACTGGCCTCTGTCTCAGGTGGAGGATCCATGGTGCCTCCCAACTCTGCCCTTTTTTCTCCCAGCATTCAGTTCAGCCCTTCCTGCCTACCTAAGTTCTGCCCTATCAGGCCAAGGCAGTTTCTTTATTCATTTATGGTACTCATAGCACACAGAGGGGACTCCCACATCACCGGGTGCCTAATGTGGTAGTCACCTCCATTAAAATGGTTGAAGCATCTCACCAGCCAGTTGGAACTTCTTCACAAAATGCCAAATTAATTGCCTTGATGAGAGAGCTTCTAATAGCTAAGTATCAATAAACATCTACATAAACTCTAAATATGCCTTTTTAGTAGCCCATACCCACCCTGTTCTTTAGAAGGGAAGGGGTTTCCTCAATTCCAAGGGTATTCCCAATGTCAATAGACATCTTATAACCAAGTTCTTGGGGGCCCCCATCTCCCTACAGAAGCAGCCATAATCCACTGCTGGTGGCATCAGGTATCCAAGGATCCAGTGAGCTTAGGCAATGTCAGGACCAACCCAGTAACCCAGGTACTGACAGCCAACTCCACTGGATCTTCAGGATGTATTCTGTTTATGACACTCTTCTATCAGCCCTGCCATCATTCAGAGAAGAGGAACAAATATCTAAAGAGGGTGCACAGACCAAAGATGGGTGTCTTACTTAAATAAGTGTCTCATTATCCCCTCTCATCCTCTTCTAGGACCAGGTGCTTCCATCATTTCATACATACACCAAAACTTGTATATAGGCCCCAAGGCTTTGCTTCACTTCTTAGAGTCCCTCTTTGATGCCATCTACCTTCAATCCCATATTTTACACACCCACTCCTCCTGCCTGATGTGTGCCATTGCTAACCCACTGGGGACTCTCCAGATATGCCTTGCACCAGCTTTGAGGACATCAACTGGTAGAGGATTGGCAGATTGACTTAGCTATCATGCCCACTGATAAAAAGCCTACACTATCGCTTAACCATTGTTCATATCTTTACAGAATAGATAGAAGAATTTACCACCTCCAGGGAAATGGCAGATGTGATGGTTCAGGTATTCCTTGAGCACATCATTCTTCAGTGCAACATGCTACAGATCATTCAACTTGACAATAGTCCAGCCTTTACTTCTGGGGTCATTGAACATCTCTGAAACCATCAACATCTCCTGGAAACTCTACATTTCTTCTGCGTAGTATCCTTGTAAAGGGGCTAGAGGGCTAACAGACTCATCAAACAACAACTCATTATGCTCTTTATCAAAGTAAGGTTATCTTAACCTTCCTTTCTCCTCATTACCTTACGTGCCTTTGTGCCAGCCCATGTTTTTCTTTTTGAGCCCCAAAACAGAAAGCTGCTCTTTCTCAATTAGCACCTCTGGGCACAGACCCCTCCACTGGTCAGGTACCTACACTACCTGTCCTGCCTTTTCTTCCTTCTCTATTAACATGTTAACAACTATCTCCCTGCCACCATGCCAATGGGCCCTGATGGTCCAGGTGTGGGAAACCTTACCATCAGGGCATAAAAGGAGAACTTGCCCCACTCCATGTTCATTGCTACAAGGGGTGAACTAGTCAGGATAACACTGGAGAGCCCACCCTGATGCTGAGGACTGGGAAGAGCTGGTAGACTGATGTGCAACTCCCCAAGCCCAGAATCATGGTTATGATTTGACTCATCCCAATAGCAACCCCATCTATGATTTGCAAGAGCATGAGAAGAGTCTGGACCTACAGACCTAAAGGTGCAGGATCTCCATGCTTAAGGCAACAACAGTATATCTAAAAGGAGTTCCAATAAGGGCCCAACATTGATAATGTAACAGAAACCAGAGGCCTCAAACGAGATCAATGACCACAACAAACACTTGCAAATAATGATATTTGGTCAAAAGGGTTTAGTGTGTGACTCACTATGTACTACTACAAGTTCCTGATGAGATTTTTCTTTTTTACTTTTTTCTCTTAAATTTTATTTTTGAGGGGATTGTAAGGGCAGAGGATAAATACAAAGAGATGGAGAAATGAGTGGGATTGAGATGCATGATGTGGAAGATACAAAGAATAAATAAAAAGAAAGCTTAAAAAGGCAGAATGAAAGCCTTGGGGAGCAATTCATTAAGAAACACTCTTTCATGGACTTTGCATTATCTCTTGCCTCCAGATTCTTGCCTTGTTGGAGTTTCTGTCCTGAGTTCTTTGATTTGGAACAGTACTCTGGGAATATCACCTACATGAATTCTTTCCTCTTCAAGTTACTTTGCTCATGGTGTTTTATCACAGCAATATCAGCTCTAACATAGAATGTGACTAAGTAAAAATGAGTTGTCCTATGCCAGAGTGTCAGAGGCCAGTAGAGCTGCATCAGAGGATGGGAAACAGCAGGGGTAGGGTAAGAATGGACTCACTGGACCATCTCTCTTTCCAATAGAAATTATGCAGCGACTCCTCACCAGTGACCCAGAAATGACCTGTCATGTCTTCTTGAGAAAATGGTCAATGATGTGGGAGGGTCTTCTGTTTTGTGTTGATTTCATTGGTTAATAAAGAAACTGCCTTGGCCATTTGATAGGCCAGTCCTTAGGTGGGTGGAGTAGACAGAACAGAACGCTGGGAGGAAGAGGGAAGTGAGGCAATCGCCATGCCTCTCCTCTCTGGGCCAGACGCCATGGAACCAGCCGCCAGGTCAGACATGCTGAATCTTTCCCAGTAAGCCACCATCTCGTGGTGCTACACAGATTACTAAATATGGGTTAAAACAAGATGTGAGAATTAGCCAATAAGGGGCTACAGATAATGGGCCAGGCAGTGTTTAAAAGAATACAGTTTGTGTGTTGTTATTTCGGGTCATAAGCTAGCCAGGCAGCCAGGAGCTGGGCGGAAGGAATGCAATCCGCCGCTCCTATCACTATAGGTCAAGAAGTTTTATTCGGATGTCAGTTATGACAAATTATTTCTGTTCAAAAATGGAGAAACTAGTTTGTTCACTCTAGAAAACTCTAGACTGGGATCTCTTGAATTGAATAATACTGGGCCCTTTGAGCTACTTCTGCTTGGGTAAAATATGAGCTCTATGGTGCCCACTGCTCTCTGACCCCAGTGAGCTACTCAATATCCTATCACTGATAAAGAATCAAGTGGGTCTAGTCAGAGGCCTTCAGTTGATATGTGTACCACTGAGGGATTCTAGAAGTTAATTACCATGATAAGTGTTGGCTGCTTCGTGGGAAAGAATTCAAAGCAGCAGTGTAACAGTAGTTTGTAAATAAGAAGAAATGCAGAGACCTGCTCATCTTAAGCAGGCCATAATGAGATTTTAGCTGAGCACAAAGTAGAAAGCTCCTAGCTCATCCTTCTCCAGAAAGCCTTGCTGTCAATTCAGCTAGGTCAATGGTGTCTTTAGAAGAGACTATGATCCTGCTCAATCAGTCATGGGGATGGATGGACAACTTCTTCCTGTTCAAAGATAAATAAAAATCTCAAACTAAATAAATATCAGCAGGTAAGCACACTTGGACTTATAAAAGGAAAGTGATAGATGATCAACCTGGGTTACTGCAGAAATCAAGGTTGATTTAGGAATGTAAAATATCTAACGTGTGTGTGTGTGTGTGTGTGTATTTCAAAAAACGAAGGGGAATGTGTTCCCTCAAATAGATGAACAAACAGAATCTGATCAAAAAGTCAATAATCAGTGTCTGAACCCTCTTACCCACTTGGAAAAGGATGGAAATTCACCCTCCACAAATTCAAAATGGTAAATAAATAATAAGTGCTGGAGAGATGGCTTCATGATTAAGAGAATGTACTGTTTTTTGAGAGGACCAGACAACCATCAGTAACTCCAGTCCTTTGGAATCCAGTGATCTCTTCTGAACACCACAGGCACCAGGAACATATGTGATACACATACACAGTATATACATACATGAAGGAAAACTACTCATACATGTAAAATAAATAAAAATAAAATTGATATAGTAAAACACATTAAACCACATAAAAGCATGCAGTGGCTCACATTTAGGTAGAAAGAGAGAACAAGATAATACAGCCCCTTTGTCCACTTTAATATGGACAAAATTCCAGATAGAGTTTCAGTAAGAAAGCAGCAGAGATGAGCAAAACTGCAGACAAAATGTACCCAAACATGCACAAAAAATTCCAAATCAAAATGAACTCATGGTACTCTTCATAACAGGTCATGACAGGTTTTAGCATTAGGAAGATCAGCACACATCAAGAATCAGCTCAGACCACAGTGATATGGCTATTGAATTCAATAAGTGGAAGGGGAAATGGGAATTTTAACAGGTTTATATGAATTAATCACTGTATTTAAAAAAAACAACAACCAAACTTGAATCTGGGAAAGAATAAAAATAAAGTCAATTCAGGGGAACGAACAAGAGAGGGAGAGGGAGAAGTGGAGGGGTGGTATGGTGGACTAAATCAAAACACAATATATACAGATATAAAATTTTCAAAAAGATGAAAAAGTATACCCTTGACTGGGTGTGTTGGTAGTCCAAAGTTTTAATCCCAGTACTTGATAAAGAAAAGCAGGAAAATATCTGTGTGTTCCAGTCCAACTTGGTGTATATTACCAGCTCCAGGACAGTCAAAGACTGCATAAGCAGAACCTATCTCAAAATAACAGCAAAAATAATTAAAACCATAAGCATAAGACAAAAGATAACAAAGAAAAATTAAAAATAAGATCAGGAATGGAAAGTTGCTGGATAAAACTGACTGTGGCCCAGGGAGAGAATATGTGCTTAGAATATTTGAGGCCCTGCATCAATACCTGGTACCAACATGAAAGGGAAAAAATAATTTACTAAGTTCTCCTCTTCAATTACATGACCAGCAAACTCCTGCATGCAGATCTTTGGCAAGACCCTGAAGGGCAAGATCATTACCCTCTAGGTGGAGTCAGAGACACCATTGCGAATGTAGGGCTGATATCCAATACCAGGACAGCATTCCACCAGACCACTAGCAGGTGATATTTGCAGGCAGCACATGGAAGTTGGCTGCAAGAAAGTTAACTATATCATCTGAAAAGAGTCCACCTTATTCCTGGAACTCCACCTATGTTGTGGCATTATCCAGCCATCCCCTTGTTAGCTTGTACAGGAGCATAACTGTGACAAGATGATATAGTGCTGCCCACAATTGTTGCCTCCACCCCCACAGTAGTATACCTGAGCACCATCTTCACATTTCACCATGGCAGAGGAAACTTGTGATGATTGCAGTCATGGCATCTCCTCCTTTTGCTCCAACCTTGCAATGGTTAGGTACAGAGCATCCAGAAGGGAGGACATACAGGGTGTGGTCTTTAGATGGAGGGTCTTCCCTCTTATCACAAAGCTGTCATTTCATCACCCTCACAGGGAAAGAAATTGCCATCTTCAGCCAACTGTCTTTCGTTTCCCAAATACTTTAGCTCATTCATAATCTAGATTATTTTTGTTTAGAAAGACCCCCATTAAACCCAGGCAATTGTCAAACTCCTGATCCTCATCTGTCAGCCTTCTGTGTGATGGGATTATAGATTAGTGATGAGCTAGTCTTTCTTAAAGAATCACCAGTTCCATGGAATTTCTCTATATCTGTCTCTATTTTTGTGTTATCAATGGCAAAACTTAGCATACATTGTCCTAGTGTTTTCTTGATAAGTGACTTTCACTTGACAGTGATCTGGAAGTGGTCATTCCCTTGCAAAACCTCCACACCAGATCTCCTTCACCGATTTATCTAGACCATGTTAACAATATTATGACATCTAAACCATGTCTAGTGTCCCAAGAAGCAGCTTTATCACCTATCCTTGGTGCCCCATATTTCCCCATGAGGTTGAAAAACCTATATTGTCTTTTTTGCCAATTATTCTTATTTTATACGTCTAAGTATTTATTTGTGCCTACTTTGTTGCACAAAAATATTTCTCCATGGAACCACACTATGGCTCGATTGATTATTTGTGCATTCATGAACCTCTTGTTATGATCCAGCACTAAACTGTGCCTTTATGCCTATGATCTCAGCATTCAGATTATGGAGACAGGACAACCATTCATGCCACACAGTGAGTTCAATATCAGCCTGGGGTAGATCAGATTCTGTCTAAAAACAAACAAATGGGGGAGCAAACAATCAGACATCTGTACTGCCCAGAACATCCCAAACTTTTCCTTATATCTAGTTTTAGAGAGATATTCTCATTCTCCTTCAGACACAACAGCACTCAAGTCCTTGCATCTGATTTATCCTAGTGTCCTCTCTTACACAGTATGACACAGAGTTTTCCTTGATTATTATTTCATGGATATCTATTTTCTCTGACCTGAGACAATGTGATGGGCTAACCCTGTGAACCAGTCAGACTTACACTCAGTGCTTTGTGCTCAGTAACACCATCTTCCCCAGAGAAATCATTCCCTGAAAGAATGGTGCTGCCCCCTGCTGGTGGGATGAGCTCTGTGAGATGAATTTCCCTCACATGACCTGTGGTCTCAACACAGAATGTTCAACTACACATCGTGTCCTTAGTGAGAGAGAGACACTCCAGAAACTTGACTCCATGTTTAACCCCCAATAATGCCTATTTGCACCTCATTCATGGTTCATTCTTTTTTTCCTGATCAAAAATCATAAAGAAGTTTATTTCTGAGCATTTCTTTACAATTCTGCCATTCATTTAAAATGACAGCAAATTTGCATACTCATGAAACATATGTGTTTGCTAATTTTTACATAAAGAATTAGTTCTTAGCTAAAAATTTAGTTCAAGGAGGTAGAACATCTTTATAGTTTTCCTGAATGGATTGATACTTTAATTTTAGAACCATAAATGTTGAGGATGTCATTTTGCATATACACATATACATATATGTGCTGATACATATGCATACATAGTACAAAATGGCAGAAGTATGTGTCAGGCTATCTCAGTAGTTGCTGAAAATTCTGTCATAATCCAAAACCAAAGTTCACTTAAGGTTTCTTTTTTATGAAACTCAACTCAGGTGCTGTGACAAATTTTAAAATCAAACATTCTAATACAATATAATACAAAGACATACTGATTTGATATACTTGCTTTCCATAATTGAATCATTTTGTTTCTATAAGATCATAAAATAGTATACATAGTGAACCCACTACAATTTATAATATGTGTGGTCTTGAGTCTGGGCTAAGCTGCTTCAGGCAGGTCTTATTGACTCTGTGTGGCAACATTCATAGTGCAAAATGCACAGGTTTTGTGTTCAGAACTGAGGCTGAGGTGAAGTCATCAGCTGCCACTCAGGTATAGACTGTCAGAAACACTTACACTTCATTACGTAATTGGAATTAATTTTCCAAATCATTGCATATTCCAAAAATTTTTAAGGTTGCAAAAGTTTTCATAACCCCCATGTTCAGTTATGTTGTCATAGTTTGAAAGCTGTGCCCCCCGGAAAACAGTGCATGGTTTAGTACTGTGTCCTTGGTTTACATTCACGGGGTAACACATAGGGAAATTACTCCACACAGAGACATACAGTGCCAGGAGAATTTAAATGAATGAAAACATGAAGATTCTATTGTTACAGTGAACACTGTTTATTACTTGAATGTTAAGTAGACTGAGCTTCACCTATTGATAAATAAGTGTTCAATAAGTACATGCATATATATGCAAACATATGTAGCCAGAGCCGTTTTTAACATTATGAAAAACATTTATACTAATGAAGTTGCAGACAAGCTGATTTGTCCATAAGTGAGTTATATCTTCTGGCATATCCCACTTAGAATTAGAAATGTTTCTGTTCAGCATGTGCTACCTCATGGTTCATTCTTCAAGCATTATTGTCAATTGAGATATAGCTAGATGACTCCTTGAATGCTAATCCTGCAATCCTATATATCTACTTGTGTTCACCCAGCTGAGGACGCCTCTTGCTGACCATGATGGGAAGACACAATCTCTTTAGTGAATTAGCATTAATTTGGACAGGTTCTGGGTATATATGTGTTAAAGGTGGTGCTTCCACAAGGTTTATGCAACTCCTCTTTTGGTAACACTTACAGAGTACTTGGTGTTCATGCCTGGTTGGAATAGTTATTGCTGTTCATTTCCCCTTGGGCGCAGATTTCAGATGGTGTTGGTGTTATACGAGGTGATGTCTCCGAGGTAGTAGGAATTGTGTGCTATTTTTTGTAGTCTCCTTAGCCTGAACTGCTTCCTGAAAACTGCTGGGTTGTGCGTGACTTTAAAAATATATGTTTTGTACAGCCAATGTGGTTCTCAGCAGAAAATAAGGTGGAGAGGCTTCTCACACTTCTCTAGTCGAGTTGAGCTTTTCAGTCTCATGATGTATTTATGGCATTCACAAATAACTCAGTATGACAAACTTTTGGACAGTATCTCTATTGCTTTCTGAGGTTCATGCCTGTACTGTTTTCCTCATGTAATGAGATATTGAGATTCTAATTAAAACAAGGAATGAGCCCTGGAAATTACGATTTATTATTTTTGTGAATGGGTATGTCTCTGGGTAAGATTACCAGTATTACATAAAATTTATTATTAGAGTTATCAAGACTTCTTTGTTGTCTAAATGAATTGGAAACATGATGAGAGCTGCACATCCTCACAGACAGTGTATTGAGCACGCCCATCTATGAATTTTTTGCACTGCATCTCAACCCATTTAAAAATTTCTATTTGGAACTTGTTCCATTTGAGTTCCCTAAGATGATCTGAGCTCTCTTTTTAGCACAGGCTGTCATGAAACTCAATAATGTAGCCTACATGGACTACAAATTCATGATCCCCTTATTCATTAGCTAAATTCTAGGAGCATAGATCAGCATACAATACTCACATTCAGGCAAAGCTTTCTATTAAAGCTTCAGGTACAAATTTTATAGATAAAATGCTTCATTTTTTTCTCAAAATTATTGTTTTTTCTAACATTGTTGTTAATTTATGTCTGCCTTTCTCAAATTCATTTTCCTTTTTAAGAAATTCAGGACTGAATTATTAATTATCCTCATGCATTTCTTTGCAAAGCGTATATTTTTGGCTTGAATTTACCTGTCACCTTCAGTTTGGGGAGTTATTTAAAAGGTATATGGTTATACAACTTTATGTATATATGTATGTGGGGTGACTGTAAGAGTGCCATGTGCATACATTGATGTGTGATTTTAAACCTAGAATACACCTGGTCATTGTACAGTTTGCTTCTCTAACTTATTGGTTATTAGAAACTGGACCTCATACCTAAATCACATATACTCTCTGGATACTCTTTGACAGTAGTTTCCTAATATTGGTACTGTACTTGTTATAGAAACACATGAAACACTTATATTCATTTCTCAAATATTGTTGCCATGAAGAGTCTACTGCTGCCTCTTATGTTCACACAAGGGCTCCACATAGTGTCCTTTTTGGTTGTGTCAAGACTCGAATAGGAGAATCCTGAGGACCACAAAAAATAAACCAGCTACACCTAACTTGATGAGATTCTCCACTGTGTCATTCTGGGGTTCTGAGGCAGTTGTTGTGCCAAAAACGTTAAGACAGATCAAAGTCACCTAGAGATACTGGATCTCAACGCATGGCAATTGACTCTCTTTGTCTAGCCCAAAATCTGAGATTCTCCTTATCACTTCTCTTGGCTTCTGACAGACTGAAGATCTCAGATGCTCAAAGAAACAAAAGAGAAGTAGGGCATGTGAAGTAATTAAGAGGCAGGCCCTAGACTTTCTGCACAGTCTTAGTCACTTAATTTCTTACAACATGTTAATGTATATTTTTATCATCATGTAACTTCACAAAACCCAACACAACCCCCTTTTCTGCTGCAACACAACTCGCTCCAGTCTTCTTGATGTATTTTTCAAACCCATGATGCCATGTGAGTCCAGAGTTTATGTCTGGATTTCTTTGAATGTAACTATCTTGGATCTGAGAACTCAGGGTGAGAGAAAGTTCTCTGAGTTCATAAATAACAGTCTTCTATTCTTGCTGCTCAGCCTTGGATACAGAATGATGGAAGCTGATTCTCCTAGACATGACTTTCCTTGATTCACCAGCTGAGGATCTAGAATATAGGAGTGATGGCTTCCTCCCAGGAGCACCTGAATGTCAGAAGTACAAAGGCACGACATTCTGGGACATTCTTGTTTGCATTCACCACAGCTAGGTTCAAAATGTGTCACAATCCATTCTTCATCTCCCTAAGTAAAATTCCCACTGTGCACATCACAGAGACATGGAGTTACACTTACAGCACACACACATACATACACACACACTCACACACACTTGTTCTAATGCATTATAGTGTATGCCTATAATAGTTAGTAAATAATAAACATGTATAAAATATTCTACCTTGATATATTGAAGCAGGTAAGGTTTGCAATTCTAAGTACACATCCATATATAATATGTGGAATTAGAGATGAACCTCTATATGTTTATGCAATTAAGTGTATATACATTTGAAAAATATTGATGGCAGGAATATTTTCTACTCAAATACATATAATCTAAAAACAAATGAATATATATTTTGGAATTATTGTTTGTGGGGAATTTTTCAAAGGGAAAATTTCAAAAAAGCAACAATAAACAGCATAACCAAGAATTTCAGAGTGGCAGTAGATTGGTTTGCTGGAGACTTTTCAGTCAGTCATGCTCAGAGTCACTGTAGTAAGTGGGCACACAGCTACCCCTCTCAAAATGCACTGAGTATGCAGGCCCAAGTGACCTCAGGAGGCCATGTCGATCCAGAATTTCCAAATGTCAGCAGTAAAGATCCTTTAGAGATCACATCCATAAAACCTTCCTTATTTAAGTGGGGGCAGACATCCAGAACAAGAGAAAAGAGGCACCCATGACTCTCACCTCACTCTGAAGGCTGAGGTCATAGAACTCACAGAGAATTCTTGCTGATACCGTTGAGCTAAAATTCTGGGTCTTACTCGTGGTGAGGGGTGGTAAACTACTTCACTATTCTGTGTAAGGATGCTGTCCACAAGGATTCCTGATTAACAGATTGAGGCACTTATTCCACAAGGGATACTCTGAGATGTGGCTACACTGAGAGTGACCTGTACTAAAATTCTTGGGAGTGGGGACAGTAGAGAGTAAAACTGGTGTGTGCTCTTTTTTCTTCATTTTCACCACAGCATACTCAAAACATGTTGATATCTGTGTGGGTCCCCGAAACTGCTATGTCCGGCAGAGGAGCTATTGTCGTGGGGAAAGAAGGAAGTCCTGCTCATCATAGCTTAGCTGACAAGTGCTCTTTCACATTTCTAGAGCCTGACGCTAAGCCGTTTAAGCATTTTTTTTTTTTTTGAAACAGGGTTTCTCTGTAGCTGTGGAGCCTGTCCTGGAACTAGCTTTTGTAGACCAGGATGGTGCCTCACTGTAAACATTTTAAGCATAGTACAGTTTGGGAAAAAAAAAAACCTCTGGTTCAATATAATCCTCTATTTAGAAGGTGGCATTTTCATATTGAAACTGAAATCAAAGTGTAAGTCACTTTTTTCAAGAAGATATATTCTAGCATGTATTGTTTTAGGGTCTAGGGAAGGACTTGGTATAGTTTCAGTCATACACGTAGCACAGAGTCACTTGAGCTATTAGTCACCAGTGGTCTTTGTTGTGGGAGCTTGTGGAAGGTCCTGAATACAAAGATAATGCAAAGGTCACCTAGGCCCTTAGCCACATTCATCCTGTTTGTGGGAACTTGATATGGCCTGGACAAAAGTTAAAATAAATCACCAGGTTATTAGCCACCTCCATTGCTAGCCTTCTGGGTGGAAAATCAGTAGTGCATTCTATCCTTGAAAAGACACCCCTGGGCTGGAGAGATGGCTCAGCCGTTAAAGGCTAGGCTCACAACCAAAAGACACCCTTGCAGTTATAATAGTCTTAGTTTCTCTAGTGCTATCAGTAAACACACAAATATTTGTGCTCCAAACAACATTCTTCTGTCATTTTCCTGCTTCCAATGATCTTGTTTGAATGAGAATTTCTGAATACAAACCCATTGACTTTACCTCAATGAATTGTGAATACCTTTCTGAATGATCATCCCTAAAGATCACACACTATTTTCAGAATAAGAAAATCTTGGTAGGAAGTATGACAAATGAAGTCTGAGTTCAGAGAAAACAGGACATGGGCACCTCTTGGGAGACAATCAGCTTCATGTGGCACTCAGATATAAAAATTGGTTTCTGTATGAACTAGAGTATCTGTTGGTCCCTCTGAAGTCCTAGGTCCCAAGTTCATGACCTGAATATTTTGATTCTGTTCTTAAATACAAGGAAGTTAGGGTATTTCCTATTTTGACATAAGTAGTGTTTACCAGATGCCATGACTGAAACTGCATGGTTACACACAGGAAGATTCCATAAGTCCTGGTTGCACTGAAAGACAGGCAGTGCCAGGGAACTGTGCTATATAGGATAGGTGAAGGGAAGCCAACTTTGTTCTGAGCTGATACAACGCAAAGACCTGTCTCTGAGGACCTGGGATATCAATTAAACAGGGTGTATCAAGTTATAATAAAATGAAGCACATTCCCTCTTATTAAAGCTGAACAAGGCAACCCAGTAGGACGAAAGGTTCCCCAAGGCAGGCCAAATAATCAGAAACAACACCTCTTCCCACTATTATTAGTCCCACAGAAATCTCAAGCTACACAACCGTAATATATTTGCAGAGTACATAGGTTAGACCCATACTGGCTCCCTGACTGTTGGTTCAGTCTCTGTAATTCTCTAGGGGCCTTTGTTTAGTTGATTCATTGAGCCATTTTATTAGGTGTCATCACCCCTCTGGCTCATGCAATCCTTCTTGGTCTTGCTCACTTTCCAGACCTCTACCTAATGATATATTTTTGTGGGTCTGTTTCTGTTCACATCAGTTGCTAGTTCAAGTATCTCTGGAGATGATCTGGTTATGTATGTAAGTCACCATTCTGTTACATGAAACATCTGGTTTAAATTCTAGATGCTCCACTGCTAGGAGACTTTCCAACAGTCACCCTCATGGATTCCTGGGAGTTTCCATGGCAGTACATTTCTCCTTTACCCCACAAATATCCCCACATTTCTGTAACCTCTGCCAGTACTCTTTCCCTCCATTCCCCACGTAATCTATCCAGTTCCCATTCCACCTGCCCCCAGTACACCTGTGAATCTCTTCTACTTCCACCTCTCAGAGAAATTTGTGTGCCCCCCCAACCTTGATCACTCCTTGTTACTTAGAATCTGTGAGTTTTAGATTGCAGCATGATTACCCTTTACTTTATATGTAATACCTACTTATAAGTGAGTTCATACCATGTTTGTTTTCCTGTGTCTGGGTTACCTCACTCAGGATAATTTTTTAAATTTCCATTCATTTGCCTGCAAATTTTGTGATGTTATGTTTTTAACAGGTGAGTAATACTTCATTGTGTAAATGTAATACATTTTCTTTATCCACTCTTTACTTGAGGGATATCTATGTTGCTCCTAGCTTCTTACTACTACAAAGAAAGCAACTATGAACACAGTTGTGCAAAAGTCCTTATGGTATGAATACAGTTGTGCAAATGTCCTTATGGTGTGATTGAGCATCATTTGGATATCTGCTCAGGAGTGGTATATCTGCGTCTTGAGGTAGATTGATTCACAAATTTTTGAGAATCCTGTGTGTCTATTTGCAAATGGCTTGACAAGTCTGTGCTAACACACCAGCAATGGAGAAGTATTCACTCTGCTCCATATCCTTTCCAGAACAAGCTGTCACTTTTGTTTTTCATCATAGCTACTCAGACAGGTGTAAGATGGAATATCGGAGTTGTTTTGATTTGCATTTCCTTGATTGCTAAGTATATTGAGCATTTTAAAAGTGTTTCTCCACTATTTGTGATTTTTCATAATTAATTTTTGAGAATTATGTTTAGATATGTATACCATTTTTACTTAGATTATTTGATCTTTGATGTATAGTTTCTTGAGTTCTCTATATATTTTGAAAATCACCACTTTCTCAGATATGGGATCCTGAAGAAATTTTCCTGTTTTATAGAATGTATTTTATCCTATTTGCAGCCTTTTTTTTTCCTTACAGAAGCTTTTCAATTTCATGAAGTCCCATTTGTTAATTGTTGATCTTAGTGTCTGAGCTATTGGGGTTCTATTCAGCAAGTTGTGTCCTGGACCAATGCATTCAAGACTATTTCCAACTTTCTCTTCTATCAGTTTTTGTGTATCGGGATTTATGTTGAGGCCTTTGATCTTTTTGGACTTGAATTTTGTACAATTTGATAGGCATACATTTAGTTGGATTATTCTACATGATAGCATCCAGTTAGAGCAGTACAATTTGTTAGAGATGCTTTTATAACCACAGTGCATATTTTGATTATTTGCTGAAAATCTGGTGTCCACAGATATGTGAATATATATCTGGGTTTTTTGGTTCCTTTACACTGATCAACCAGTCTGCTTTAATGAAAATGCCATGTGATTTTTTTCTCTGTATGGTTTAAAATTAGGAATGATAGTATCTACAGAAATTCTTTTATTGTACAGGATTGTTTTAGATTCCCTGGGTTTATGTTTATCCCTATGAAACTAAGTGCTGTTCTTTCAAGGTCTGTAAAGAATTGTGTTGATATCTGGATGAAGATTTTATTGAATCTGTGAGTCATTTTAATAAAACGACTCTCTTATTATCCTTATCCTACCAATCCATGAACATAAGAGACCACATACTCAACCACAAAGCAAATCTCAATAGATATAAAAAGTGAAATAACCCCCTGTATCTTTTCAGATCACCACACATTAAAGTTGGAGTTGAACAACAGCACAAAGTACAGAACACCTACATTATAGAAACTGAACAATTCTTAACTGAAATACAAATAGGTCAAGAAAGAAATAAAGAAAGACGTTAAAGACTTCCTAGAATTCAATGAAAATATTCAAAATATGTCATTAGGACACATAACAAAAGCAATGCTAAGACAAAAACTCCTAACACTAAGTGACTTCTTTTGGAGAAATCTCACACTAGTGAATTAACAGCAAATCTGAAAGCTCTAGAACAAAAAGAAGCAAATACACTTAAAAGGAGTTGAGGACAGGAAATAATCAAACTTAGGGCTGAAATGAATAAAATAGAAACAAAGAAAATTATACAAACAATCAACAAAGCAAAAAGTTTATTCTTTGAGAAAATCAACAAGATAGACAAACCCTTATCAAAACTAACTGATAGCAGAGAGAGAATATCCAGATAAATAAAATCAGAAGTAAAACGGAGCATATAACATATACTGAAGAAATACTGAGAGACAGGGGAGCAACTGCTGAGCGAGTGAGCCAGATCCAGAGACTGCTGAAAGTCAGCAGGTGAATCTGGGACCTTCAAGGGAGTAACCGAAACCAGGACCCCTGTGGGTCTAGGTATGAGTCTAGGAACTCCAAGGAACTAGGCCTGGGCCAGGACTTCTGACAGTCTGGGTGTGAATCTGGGACCTCCGAAGGATTAGGCAGGAACCAGAGTTCTCTGTGGGTCCATACATGAGTCTGGGACCTCAGAGGGAGTAGGCTTGAGCCAGGGCCTCTGTGGGTACAAGCTTTAGTCTGGAACATCAAAGGGAATAGGCAGGAACCAGAAACCTCTGCTGGTCCAAGCATGAGTCTGTAACCTCTCAGGGAGTAAGCCTGAGCCAGGTCCTCTGCAGGTCTGGGTGCAACCAAACCTGGGAACTCCAAGGGAGTAGACAGGAGCTAGAGTCCTTTACAAGACCAGCCACAAGAGACAGACCTCTGCAGGAACGGATCCAGACCAGGGACATTTACAGAAACAGGTCTGAGCCAACAAATTAGGTTAGATCAAGCCTGAGACAGCAAACTCCAAGGAAGTGGAGCAAAGCCCGGGAGCAATGAGTGACCTCCAGGAACACAGAGTGACCAAAGGGGTAACTAGAACTATGGCACTGACTGTACCACAGGGAGCAACCATTTGAGCCTTGAATTCACTGGCACATAGGAGATTAATCAACAGAATCATAGACAGCACCAACCACACCTATAAAGGAAAATATAAGGAAAATATAAGAAGAAATGGTAAGAACACACGCAACAAAACAGAGAGCAACATGACACCAGTAAAACCTAAAGACCCTACAGCACCAAGATGTGAAAAACCAAATGTAGATGAAGCAGAAGAAAATGACATAAAAAAACAACTTCAGGAGAATGTTTAAATCTCTTAAACAATGAGAAATTCCCACAAAGAAATAAAGGAAAAGACAAATAAAAAATTGGAAGACATCAGCAAATCTCTTAAAGAAAACCAAGGAAAAGTAATCAAACATATGAAAGAAACTACTCAAGACTTGAAAACTGAAATAGAGACAATAAAGAAAACACAAGCTGAGGAAATTATAGAAACAGAATTGATGAGAAAACCATCAAGAAATAGAAACACAAACATGAACAGCAGATTACAAGAGATGGAAGAGAGAATCTCAAGTGCTGACAATACATTAAAGGAAATAGACTACTCAGTCAAAGAAAACATTAAATCTAACAAAAGCTTAACCTGAAATATCCAGGAAATATGGAACACCATGAAAAGGCCAAACCTGAGAATAACAGGTACAGAAGAAGGAGAGGAAGTTCAGCTCAAAAGCACAGAAAATCATAGAAGAAATCTTTCCCAACCTAAAAAAGATATGCCTATGAAGATATAAAAAGCTTACAGAACACCAAATAAAGTGCCCTCGTCACATAATAATCAAAACACTAAACATACACAGTAAAGAAAGAATATTAAGAGCTGCAAAGGAAAAAGGCCAAGTAACATAACAAAGGCAGACCTATCAGAATTATACCTGACTTTTCATTGGAGATAATGAAAGCCGGAAGGTCATGGCCAAGTGTTATGCAGACATTAAGAGACCCTGGATGATAGCCCCAACTACTATATCCAGCAAAACTTTGAATCACCATAGAAGGACAAAACAAAATATTCCATGAAAAAAACAAGATTTAACCAATACCTAGCCACAAACACAGCCCTACACAAAATACTAGAAAGAAAATTCCAATGCAAGGAAGTTGGCTACATCAACAAAAACACAGACAACTGATGGTCTCATAGCAGCAAATCCCAAATAATGGGGAAATGCACCAATTAATATCACCAACGATGAAAACATATATATATATATATATATATATATATATATATATAAAAAACTAAATATAACAAGAAATAGCAATCATTAATATCCCTTAATACAAACGGATTCAACTCACCTATAAAAAGGCACAATCTAACAGATTGGATACGAAAAAAGAATCCATCCTTCTGCTGCATACAAGAAACACACCTCAACCTCAAAGACAGACGTTATATCAGATTAAAGGGTTGGGGAAAAATATTCCAATCAAATGGACCTAAGAAACAAGCTGGTGTAACTATCCTAATGTCTAACAAAATAGACTTTAAACTAAAACCAAGCAAAAGAGACAAAGAAGGACATTTCATATTAGTTACACAAAACATCCATCAAGAGGAAATCTCAATACTGAACAACTATGCCCCAAATACAAGGGTACCCTCATATGTAAAGGAAACAATTCTAAAGCTTAAATCATACATTAAACGCCACACACTAAGAGTGGGAGACTTCATCACTTCACTCTCACAACTGGACAGGTTAGTCAGATAAAAAATGAACAGAGAAACAAGGGAAATAACAGATGTTATGGCTCTAATGGACTTAATAGACATCTATAGAATATTCCATCCAAACATTAAAGAATATACCTTTTTCTCAACACCTCATGGAACCTTCTAAAACTTGACCACATACTCAGTAACAAAACAAACCTCAACAAATACCAAAAAAATGCAATAACCCTATGTACCTTATAAGATCACAATGGTTTAAAACTGGAAGTCAACAGCAATACTAATTTCAGAAAGTCCACAAACACATGGAAATTGATCACCTGAATCATCAAAGAGTCAAGAAAGAAATAAAAGGAGAAATAAACAACTTCCAAAAATTCAATGAAAATGACCACACAACATACCAAATTTATGGGATACAATGAAAGCAGTGTTAAGAGAAAAGTTCATAGTACTAAATACCTACATAAAGAAGCTGGAGAAATCCCACAATAGTAAATTAACAGAACATTTGAAAACTTTAAAACAAAATGAAACAAACTCACCCAAGAGAACTAGATGGCAGGAAATAATCAAATTGAGAGCTGAATTCAACAAAATGTAAACAAAGAAAACAATACAAAGAATCAATGAGACAAAGAGTTGATTCTTTGAGAAAATCAACAAAATAGACAAACCTTTATCCAAACTAACCAAAAGGCACAGAGAGAATATCCAAATTAACAAACTCAGAAAAAAAAGGGGGACATAACAACAGACATGGAGGAAATACAAAGAATTATCAGGTCATATTTCAAAATCCTGTATTCCACAAAATTGGAAAACTTAAAGGAACTGAACAACTTTCTGGATAAATATCACTTATCAAAATTAAATCAAGACCAGATAAGCAAATTAAATGATCCAATAACTGCTAAAGAAATAGAAACTGAAAAAAAAAAAGAAAAAAAAGAAATAGAAACTGTCACCAAAATCCTCCCTCCCCCCCAAAAAAACCCCCAAAACAACAACAACAACAAAAATCCCAGGATCAGATAGTTTCAGTCCAGAATTCTACAATTTTTTAAAGAGCTAATACCAATACTCCTCAAATTGTTCCACACAATAGAAACAGAAAAAAAATTGCAAACTCTTTTTATGAGGCTACAATTACCCTGATACCGAAAACCATAGAAAGACATTACTAAGAAAAAGAATTACAGACCAATCTTACTCATGAACATGGATGCAAAAATACTAAATAAAATCTGGCAAATTGAATCCAAGAACACATCAGAACCATCATCCACCATGATCAAGCCGGCTTCATCCCAGAGATGCAGGGATGGTTCAACATATAAAAATCTGTCAACGTAATCCACCATATAAACAAACTGAAAAATAAAAACCACATGATCATTTCATTAGATACCAAAAATACTTTTGACAAAATACAACATTTCTTCATGATAAAGGTCTTGAAGACAGCAGGGACACAAGGAACGTACCTAAACATAATAAAGGCAATATACAGCAAGCCAACAGCCAACGTTAAACTAAATGGAGAGAAACTCCCAGCTAACCCACTGAAATCAGGAACAATACAAGGTTCTCTACTCTCTCCATATCTGTTCAATATAGTTCTTGAGGTCTTAGCTAAAGCAATAAGACACCAAAAGGAGATCAAGAGGATACAAATCGGAAAAGAAGTCAAAATCTCACTATTGGCTGATGATATGATAGTTTAAATAAGAGACCCCAAAAATTTTACCAAGGAACTTCTACAACTCATAAACACTTTCAGTAGTATGGCAGGATACAAGATTAACTCAAAAAGCAGTAGCCCTTCTGTACACAGATAATAACAGGCATTTAAAAGAAATCACAGAAATATTACCCTTCAAAATAGCCACAAATTGCATAAAATATCATAAAGTAGCTCTAACCAAAGAAATGGGAGACTTGTATGAGAAGAACTTTAAATCTTTGAAGAAACAAATTGAAGAAGATACCAGAAAGTGGAAAGATCTCCCATGCTCTTGGGTAGGTAGAATTAGCATAGTAAAAATGGCAATCTTATCAAAAGCAATCTACAGATTCATAGCTATGCCCATTTAAATCCCAGTAAAATTCTTCCCAGACCTTGAAAGAATGGTACTTATCTTCATATGAAACAGCAAAAAACCCAGGATAGCCAAAACAATCCTGTACAATAAAGGAAAATCTGGAGGCATCACAATCCCTGACTTCAAACTCTACTATAGAGCTACAGTACTAAAAACAACCTGGTATTGGCATAAAAACTGACAGGAGGACCAATATAACTGAATCCAAGACCCTGATATTAATCCACACATATTCAAATACTTGATATTTGACAAAGAAGCAAAAAATATCAAACGGAAAAAGGATGCATATTTAAAAAATTGTGCTGGCATAACTGAATATCAACATGTAAAGGAATGAAAATAGGCCCATATCTATCACCATGCACAAAACTCAATTCCAGATGGATCAAAGACTCAACATAAAGCTAGCCACACTGAACCTTATAGAAGAGAAAGTGGGAAGTACACTTTAACACATTGGCACAGGAGACCACTTCTTAAATATAACCCCAGTAGCACAGACACTGAGAGAAACAATTAATAAATGGAACCTCCTGAAACTGAAAATCTTCTGTAAAACAAAGGACACAGTCAACAAGACAGAACAACAGCCTACAGAATGGGAAAAGACCTTCACTAACTTCACATCAGAAAAAGATCTTCAAAATATACAAAGAACTCAAGAAATGGGTTATCAAAAGAAGAAATAATCCTATAAAAATAGAGTACAGACCTAAACAGAGAACTCCCAACAGAGGAATCTAAAATGACTGAAAGACATTAAAGAAAAGCTCAACATCCTTAGTCATTAGAGAAATGCAAATCAAAATAACTCTGAGATTCCATCTTACACCTGTAAGAATGGCCAAGATCAAAAACACTGATGACAACTTGTGCTGGAAAGGTTGTGGGGAAAAGGGAACACCCCTGCATTGTTGGTGGGAATGCAAGCTGCTACAGCCCCTTTGGATGTCAGTGTGGCAATTTCTTAGAAAATTAAGAAACAACCTTCCTCAAGACCCAGTAATACCACTTTTGGGTATATATCCAAAAGATGCTCAATCATGCCACAAGGACGTTTGCTCAATTATGTTCATAGCAGCATTGTTTGAAATAGCCAGAACCTAAAAACAGCTTAAATGCCCTTTGTCCAAAGAACAGATGAAGAAACTGTGCTACATAAACACAATGGGGTACTAAACAGTGGGAAAAAATGGCACCTTGAAATTTGCAGGCAAATGCATGGGTCTAGGAAACATCATATTGAGTGAGGTAACACAGACCCAGAAAGACAAGTACAATATGTACTCACTCATAAGTGATGTTTAGACATAAAGCAAAGAAAAACCAGCCTGTAATTCACAACCCCAGAGAATCTAGACAACAAAGAGGACCTTAATCTAGATATACATAGATATAATCTACATGGGAAGTAAAAAAGGACAAGATCTCCTGAGTAAATTGGGAGCATGGGTATCATAGGGGAGTCACTGATGAAGAGGGAGAATACTCAAGGAGATGACTAGAAACGGGGGGCATTTGGGGAAGTTAGTAACCTAGTGGGAGCAAAAACAGCAGGAATCTATAAGGATGACCCCAACTAAGAATCAGAGACAGAGCAAATACACAGCCTGATCTGACCATCTCCTGTGACCATGCAAGACTTCCAGTGGAATGATTGGTACACCAACCCATCCACATAAACTTCAGTCTACAGACTGTCCTTGCCTATGGGATGTGCTTGTGTAAGTGTGGTGCAGAGTTTGAAGGAGTGGTCTGGATGGCTCAGATACCACATTTAGATAGAGCTAAATATGACTGGATAAAAAAATTGTCAATGTAATGATGTCTAATAATATTCTGCTATATATTGGTGCCTAGTCCAATTGTAATCAGAAAGGCTTCCCCCCAAAACAGAGATGCTATCACCACAGCTTGCAGAGGCTTCTCTCCAGAGAAACAATAGTTTAAACTATCAAAAATAAAAAAGTTACAAGGCTAAGCTCTTGATGTGGTTCTCCTCAGCAATACATAATCTTCATAGGTTTTCGGCAAGCTCTACCTTTTAGCAGGGAATTTACAGGGACTCACAGATCCTATCCACATTCATTATGATTCCATCCACACCATTGGCCTCTGATGACAGACTCTATTCACTCACTAACACCATATGACCAGTAGGCAAGCAGAAGTGTAGACAATCGTGGGAGAAACACATTGTCAAGGTTATCAGATCCTCATTCTGGTTGCAGCAAGGACAGTGCAGAATTCAGGCAGAGGAAGAAGTGTTCTAAGAGAAAATGGAAGAAGGCACTGATCCAACCCACTTGTAGACCTCAGGCCAGTTACTGACAAAAATTCCAACCATCAATCAATGTCCGGCCAAACACAGATTGTTGTAAACTTGTCCTCAACCTAATGTTTGTTCAAGCAAAACATGTATCTGCTTTCAAAACCACTTGGAGTTGGAAGTCCTATGTATATTACAAGTTGATTGTGGATAATAGGATTGTTTGAGAAAATTCAGTGACAATTGTGGGAAGAAAAACTGGAATGTTTGGGGAGATATAAAGTTACTTTCATCATTGAAAATTTAAATTCCTAATTTTAATTCTTCATCTGAAATTCTCAGAGATTTGTAGAGTTGACACTTCACTCCACTATTATGTAGTCCCTCCCGTGGTGTCTTCACTTTGGGACTTCTTTAGATCACAAACACATTATTCCCTATATTTCTCTCATCTAAAAGTTTGATCCAGCTTTACTCATTGGTTATCCTTGTCTAAGCTATTACCATATCTGGAATTTATCTTTAACTATGGAAGATTAGCATTATGAAATTCTGATGCAAAAGCTTTCTATATGAAGTTTCAACTTCACATGACGCATAAATGACATAAAGAGAATCGGAATGCTTCATTGTTAGACCCAGGACAGCTCCATGCCTGCATCTCATCTTCCATGATATCTGGTCTGTGGCCCTTAAACTCCATATATCATAGGGAATGAATTAACATTAGCAAGGTTCTTACTCAGTTTCAGCAAGTAGCATTTGGAGCTTGCTAAATTTGCATCATTATAATAGTATGTTAAGGTCATGTGCACTTTACTTTTTCTGCTTTTGTGGGTACCCAGAGAAGCTCCATGCCTTATTTTACAAAGGGAAACCAGGGCCTATTATAGGTAGGAAAAGGTGCTCTGTGTAGGAGAGCTGGAACATAGGACAACTGACATTGATGGCAAGACTTGAAACCTTTTCAATGTGACAAGTAGCTGTGACTTCTTAAAATACATAGTGTTAGCAAATAAAACAGTACATTTATTTTGAAAAACAATTTATTTTGAATTTCTCCTATTCAACAAGAGGCCTTCAGGGAGAGCTTGCAATTCCAAAGTCAAAATCATAAAATTTTGAACAGAATATTTGCCAGATATGATGGCTCATCAAGGTTAATATTTTGACTGGGTCTGGAATAAATTAAGGAAAATTCAGCTGGGCACATCTATGATGAATATTCTTCATCAGACTTTTAAACATTAATTTATTTCATATTACATACACTGGTGACTTACTTCAATGTATATCCTGCACAATGTACATTCTGGTGTTCATGAAGTTCAGAAATGGACTTCAGATTCACTGAAACTCTTGCTATGGATGGTAGTATGACAATGTGTAGGTGGTAGAAACTGAAACATTGTCTTCTGGAAGAGCAGCAAACACTTTAAGCTGCTTGTATGACTCTCCAGCCATTTATCAGGATTTAAAATGTGAAGATACTATAAGTGTGGGCAGGAACTTCATATGGCAGCCAGATAAAAGAGCAGTTAAGGAAAACTTAAGACAATGAATGTGATTTGAGAATGTCCAAGGAGCCCAGATGAGTTCATATCAGACAACTTCCAAACCCATCATTTGGCTTGAGCCATATGCAGTGATACCCTGGATGAAAATGATGACCATGCCATGTCAGGGAGCTGTGCAGGTCACAGACATTCACTCCTTAGAGAAGGAATTCAAGAGTTCGTGCAAGACTACCTCAAAAGAATCTTAGGATCAAAAGTTACTTTATGGTCTTTTTCACAAGACATGATTATGCAGGACTGTATCAGTGTTCCATCATAGAAACACTTAGTCTTATCAGAGTCAGTGACACCTGTTGCTGAAGAGGACAGATGAGAACACACTCACGGGTACCATCACCAACTCTACCGTCAAGAGAAAAAGGGTCCTGTTTTTGGAACTCACCATCACATTTCAATCCAGGATGATGTTGCTTCCTTCTAAAACTCCACAGTACACTGAGCCTGCCTGGCTTGTCTAACAAATTGGTGACCTGGAGAAGGACTGTGACCTTCTGGTGTTGCTTACATACAGTCTGGAGAACCTCATTCTGTCCAAGAAAGGATAATACATCATAAGTGTTTTTGCACTCTAGACTCATACTAAAACCATATACACATTGCTTGTTCATCCTGGGACCACAAATTCTGACCAACATGGCCACATGCAGATGCTCCTCCTACTGTGATAACACAACCACAGGCATGGTCAAAACCCAGTAATACCCTGAAACTCCAAGTTGAAGGTAAGGAAGTCTCAATGATTAAGCATCATTTTAAGACCTGAATATCTTCCCATGAACCATGTACTGAGGAGAGCCACAGATGGAATGTCACAGAATTAGAACTGAGTTCTTTTTTTTCTGAGTGTGAGTGGGAGAGATTCCTGTATCAGAGAGTGAGAGAGGTCAGGTGTAGAGAAAGAGTGAACTTACTGGCTCTTCCCCATTATCCCAACAGTGCTATCTAGAAATTTATCACTAGCATCTCAGAAAGGATCTGTCCTGGCCCCTTGAGAAATTGCCACTCAAGGGTCTTTCTGATATCAGTTATTACTAATTAACTCTGTCCACAGATGAAAAAAACATACATCCTCATGTTACCTGGCCAAATTCTGTAAACTGGGTCTATTCAGAATGATTTCTTTTTGGAATCTGTGACCTTTATGTCATTCTCCCTGTGGTACACTACACATGCATGTGCCATGGGCCCATCCTTTGAAGTGTTGCTGAGTTAGAGAATTTTCCTGATGTGAAACATTCCTAGCATTGAATCGTTACAGGAGAGGAAGATAAAAAATTGTAAGTCACAGAGGTGCTGGGTAACTACAAGAAAACTCTATTGAACACTGTCAAGTAGTTACATATCTGAGAGCAGAGTGTTGAGGCAGAATCTACAAACCTGACAAAAGCTCATTACAGACAAAATCCAGCTATTGGCATCTGATAGGTCCTGGGAGAGGGAGAGTCAGCTTTATTTAAGGGTGTAGGTACAAATAGGATGCCCAACAATAAAAGGAAAGCAAAATTAGAACCGTATAGAAGGAGGTGAGAGCAGAATCTTAGGTGTATAAGGAAGTGCAGTAGATTTAGGAAGTGTTTGAGAGAAGGTCAAAACAAAACACATTGTTTAAAATTCTCAGAGGACTAATTTTTAAAAGGGAGGAAGAGATACAGTTGATATTGTATCAAAAGACTAAAGCTAAGTATAAACTTGAATAAGAATTTGGAGTAACACTCTTGTTACATCAGAAGAAAAATTTACTCAGTGTCTTAATAAGGTTTTCTATTGCTGTGAAGAGATTCCATGAGCACTGCAACTCTTAATGAAGTATTTAACTGTGGTGGCTCACTTACAGTTCAGAGGTTCAGTCCATTATAATCACCATGGGACATGGGGGCATGCAATCAAGACATGGTGCTGGATATGTAGCTGCTCCAAATTTGATATTTAGGCGAAAGGAACTAAATGAAGATGAAGGATACATCAGACTTCAAAGCCCACCCACAAAATGACACACTTCCTCAAACAAAATTATACCTACTTCAATAAGAGCACAATTCCAAACAGTGCAACTCTTCTTTGGGTCTATTTTCTTTTAATCTACCAATCTTGGTAAGGACAAAAATTCAACCAATTGACAAACAAAAACTTCGGATTTATTAATCAGTGGGTAAATGGATCCGTGTTTGAGAGAATGTATTACTCTTACACAGAACCCAAGGTCAGTTCCTAAAACCCACAATGTTATCAATAACAAGTAACTCCAGTACCAGGGAAGCTAATGTTCTCTTCTGAATGCCACAGGCACAAGGCACAAACATGGGACACAGATATACATGCAAGTAAAATACTCATATCTGAAAAGTAAATAAATCTAAAATTCAATCTTGAAGACATAACCACCACATAAATTCACACATTGAACAGCATTCAGGAAGAGACAGAGAACAAGAAATACACATTCCTTTCTGGTCACTTTAACATGGACACAACATTCAGAAAGAATATCAGTAAACAAGGAGCAGGCAAACGCAATAGTGCAGACTAAATGCCTCAAAACATGCAACAATATTCCAATCCAGATTGCTCCACAAGGACTCTCTCCGGGATATGTGACTACTGGTCACAGAGCAGGTCTCAGCATTACAGAGATGAGCTCAAAAACAGTGGCGTGAAACTCAAATTCAAAAAATGAAAGGAGAAATGGTAGCTGTCACAAGTTCACGGGGAAAATAAGCACATTTAAAATGACCATCGAGTCAGAGAAGGGATCAAAAAGAAGTTCTTGTCAGGATTGGAGGAAACTAGAAAGAGAGGGTGAATAAGAAGTGGAGGGATGAGAGGGAAAACTCACTCAAAATACAGTATATACGGGTATGATATCCAAACACTTAAAAATGTAAACCCAATGGCAAGAGACTTGACTCTTGAGGGGTTCGCAGGTGTCCAGGAATATGTCCCCAGCTGGTACCTTGGGCAACTAAGGAGAGGGAACCTGAAATGACCCTATCCTATACTGATGAATATCTTGCATATCACCTTAGAACCTTCATCTGGCGATGGATCGAGGTAGAGACAGAGTCTCAATTTGGAGCAACGGTCTGAGCTCTTAAGGTCCAAATGAGGAGCAGAAGGAGGGAGAACATGAGCAAAAAATCAGGACCACGAGGGATGCACCCACCCACTGTGACAGTGGAACTGATTTATTGGGAGCCCACCAAGGCCAGCTGGTCTGGGACTGAATAAGCATGGGTTGATTCCGGACTCTCTGAGCATGGCGGACAATGAAGGCATATGAGAAGCCAAGGACAATGGCACTAGGTTTTGATCCTAATACATGAACCGGCTTTGTGGGAGCTTAGCCTGTTTAGACGCTCACCTTCCTGGAAGTAGATAGAAGACCTTCGTCTTCCCGCAGGGCAGAGAATTTGGACTGCTCTTCAGTATCAAGAGGGAGGGGGAATGGTGTGGGGGGAGGAGAAGAGGAGTGGGGATAGGGGGAGGGAAGTGGGGGGAGGGGGCAATATTTGGGAGGAGGGGAGGGAAATGGGAAACGGGGAGCAGGTGGAAATTTTAATTAAAAAAGAATAAAAAAAAAATGTAAACCCAAGCCTCTGTGTGGTACTGCATGCCTCTAATCCCAGAATTTGGGGAACAGAGGCAGAAGGATCTCTATGAGGACAAGTACAGTCTGATCTATACAACCAGCTCCAGGATAGTCAGGACTATATAGACAGAGCCTGTCTCAAAACAACAACAGAAACAAATCCAACGGCATAAATAAAAGATAACAGAGGAAAAAATTCTGAAATTGAAAATTACAAAATAAAACTGGGTATGACTCACAAGTAAAGTATATTCTGAGAATACTGGTGGCCGTGTCATTTATCCCTGCCACCAAAAATAAAGGGAAGTAAATTATTTTTACCGAGGTGTCTTTCTCTGAAACTGGACCACTGAACAGACATTATGATACAAATCTTCAGCAAGACACTGAAGAGCTAGCTCATTACCTTCGAGGTGGAACTAAGGAACACCCTGAGAAGCAGAAGGCCAAACTCCAGGATCAAGAAAGCAAGAGCTGCAGATATTTGCCACTAGCAGAGGGAGGCAGCTTCCCTTTGACCTACTACAACTTGTGGGGCTCCACCATGCACCTGGTGCTGTGACTGTGTGGTGACGTCATGCAGCCATCCCTTCACCAGCTTCTCCAAGCATATAGCTGTGACAAGATGATGCAATGCTGCTCACAAGTGCTGCCCATCCTTGGACCACTGTATGGTTAACAGTGGAAAGAAGGTGTCCACACCAACAACCAGCGCCTTAAGAAAGTCAAGTAATTCTGAACCCTGTTTGGCCTAGGCCTCCTGGGATGATATAAATTTTTTGACCAAGTGCAAAAGACTGAAAAAAGTTGACATGGTAAGTGTTGGGCCAGTGAGATTGTTCAGTGTATAGCTGCCTACTGGCAACATTAAGACTTGATTCCTATTGACAGGATCCACATTATGCAAGGAGAAAACTGATTTCTGAACTCCATACATGACCTGTGACACAAATTCATGAGAACACACACACACACACACACACACACACACACACACACACACACTATAGCGTGAGCAATAAAAACCCAGAGAGAAATATTGAGGTTCAACCCAAAGATCAGGAAAAAAAAAAGCATCCAGCCACTGATTGTTACTTCTACCTCGACCAAGGTGGCAATCCAGCTTCCAAGAATCCTCAGAATGAGACTCGGCTGAGACCTGTCTTTTCGCATCTTATATTCCTCTTTAGGCCTGAAATAAAAGGCATGCACCACTATGGCCTGGCTTCTATGGTCAGCCAGTGTGGCTATTGGAATTAACGGTGCATGTCACCACTTCCTGGACTGTATGGCTGATCAGTATGTCTGTTTTACTCTCTGATGTCCAGGTAAGCTTTACAAATAAAATACAAATAAAATATCACTACAACACACAAATAAATGAACAGAAAATTAAACAATGTAATTTAAAAATTGTAATGGTATGTATACTCCCCCCCCCCAAAAAAAAGCAAAGAATCAGAATTAGAGGTGCACCTTTTCTGCCCAGCACAGGAGTCTATGAAGATGAGGATTATAAATTTTATTCTATGCAAGTTTAGATATTATTTTTTTTATTTTTTTCTTCTTTTTATTGTTTATTTATTTATTAAAGATTTCTGCCTTCTCCCCGCCACCACCTCCCATTTCCCTCCCCCTCCCCCATCAAGTCCCCCTCCCTCATCATCCCTAAGAGTAATCCGGGTTCCCTGCCCTGTGGGAAGTCCAAGGACCACCCACCTCCATCCAGGTCTAGTAAGGTGAGCATCCAAATTGCCTAGGCTCCCACAAAGCCAGTACGTGCAGTAGGATCAAAAACCCATTGCCATTGTTCTTGAGTTCTCAGTAGTCCTCATTGTCCATTATGTTCAGCAAGTCCGGTTTTATCCCATGATTTTTCAGACCCAGGCCAGCTGGCCTTGGTGAGTTCCTGATAGAACATCCCCATTGTGTGGGTGCACCCCTCGCGGTCCTAAGTTCCTTGGATGTCAGCCTGTAGAAGAATGAAAATAGATCCATATTATCACCATGCTCAAAACTCAAGTCCAAATGGATTAAAGACCTCAATATCAGTCCGAACACACTGAACCTGATAGAAGAGAAAGTGGGAAGTATTCTACAACACATGGGCACAGGAGAACACTTCCTACGTACAACCCCAGCAGCACAGACATTAAGGGCATCATTGAATAAATGGGACCTCCTGAGACTGAGAAGCTTCTGTAAAGCAAAGGACACTAAGACAAAAAGTTTAGACACCATTCTAAAATGCATTAAAAATATTGAAAGGGAAGAATTTTAAGTAAAGATGTGAAATTAAGAAAACAAAAACACACTTAAATTTTGTAATTGCTATTTGAAATATTCATACATGTCTGCTACAATATGGACATGAGAACTATGAGGACAGATGAGGCAGACATTGAAAGTGACGTGAAAATGCTGTCTGTGTGAGAATTGATTGCAACAGGTCTAGTTCCTGGGCTAGACATAATCCTGCGGAAGTCAAAGCTAGGTGCCCGAGGGGGTGGTTCTTCTTATCGTAGGGCTGCTGAAGTCCACCCATGTCGGGAGGAGTGTCTGCCTCCAGAGGCCACACCCTGTGTTTTCTGTTTCTCTGGTCTCAGTAGTTCTGCGTATAAGAGCAGATGCAACCTGTGGGAAGAGATGCAAGGATGTCCACCTTTATAGCCCTGCTCTGTCTGGGTGAGATATGAAGATGGGGAAGCTACAATGTGACCTGGGAATGGCCCTGCCAAGCCTACCACTGTCCCATCAGGAAAACCCAGGGTCTCAGGAGGGGAAGAACCTGCTCAAGGTTTGGGACAGACATCACACAGGTAACTCTCTTCCAGGAATGACTCTGTGTCCTGGGACGCCAGTGCTGACAGGTGAGTAAATGCAGCTGTCATGATGTGCCATGCCTGTCATACCCAGGATGGAAAACAAGTCCTGAGTGCTGATCCAGGGTTTGGATGGAAGGTCGTGGGGTTGGCACTTTCAATCTGAAAATGGAAGCCTTTTGTTCTAGCGGTTCATTTTCTTCCAGGAACCCTGCCTAAGTCTATACTAAGAGCACAGCCAGATACTGTGGTCTCCAAGCAGACTAACGTGACCTTATTGTGTGAGGGTATGAAAGGAGCCAAAGAGTTCCATATCTACAGAGATGGAGTTCGATATACTCAGTTCACACAGACTCTACTAAAGCCTGAGAACAAGGCTGAATTCTCCATCTCAAACATTGACCAGAACCATGCAGGGAGATATCAATGCTGCTATCAGACCCATGATGGATGGTCAGACTACAGTGACACCTTGAAGCTGGTGGTGACAGGTGAGAGGACAAAAATGTTGCTATCCTCAGGTTTCCCTGGCAAGAAGCGAGCCTGCTCTCAGGGGTACCCTGTACTTTACAGCTCTGGGAGAAAATGTTTCTGCTATGTTTAACCGATTCCTTTTTCTCCTAGGAGAACACAGTAAACCCAGTCTGTCAGCCCAGCTCAGCCCAGTGGTGACCTCAGGAGGAAATGTCACCCTCCAGTGTGACTCACGGCAGCGACATGACAGGTTTGTTCTCATTAAGGAAGGACCACAGAAGCTCTCCTGGATACTGGACTCACAGTATAACTTCTCTAATAGACAATACCAGGCCCTGTTCTTTGTGGGTCCTGTGACCTCCAACCAAAGGTGGACATTCAGATGCTACAGCTTTGACAGAAACAGACCACTGGTGTGGTCAGAACCCAGTGATCCACTGGAACTCCTGGTTTCAGGTGAGGAACCAAAAACATTCCACAGAATAGTGTTGAGAGGATACTGGTGCTGAGGGAGGCCTTGGTGTGGAGGGCTCTTTAGTTCACTGAAGACAGAAGGATCCAAGATACAGGGTCCAAGAGAGAAAGTAATGGAAATCACAGGTGGTCTAGGAGACAGGTTAATCTTCATGGGATATTGCGCTATACAGTATCAGCTAAAGTACCACCTACAAGTGTGAACTTCTCTGTGCCATTTTCAAACAGAACCATCTCCTTCTTTCCTACTTCTTTGCAGGGACCCTCCACAAACCCACCATCAAGGCTGAGCCAGGTACTGTGATTGCCTACAAAAGTGCCATGACCACCTTGTGTCAGGGGAGCCGGGATGCAGAATTGTATACTCTTCATAAACAGGGGATCCCAAAGCCCTGGGTCACAAGGTCCCCAGAGAAGCCTAGAAAAAAAAAGGCCAATTTCTCCATCCCTTCTGTGACAGAGAAACATGTGGGAATATATCAATGTTACTATTACAGCATGGCAGGCTGGTCAGATCACAGTGACACCCTGGAGATTGTGGTTACAGGTGAAGGGATAGTCAGGGTCTCAGGGTCAGGCTCTGCTCTCAGGAGTATTCCCTTCCCACAGCCTACTCCTGAGGAATATTTTTGCTATATGTGCCCATGTAATAGAAGGCTTTTTCCTCCCCTCCTAGGAATCTAAAAAGATAACCCCACCCGACCTCAGGAGGAAACATGACTCTACAGTGTGTTTCATTTGTGAGATATAACTAGCTCATTATCATCAAGGAAGATGAGTCCTCCATCTCCCCGGACTCACAGTGTCTTTACACTAATGCACACTACCAAGCCTTGTTCTCTATTTGTCCAGTGACCCTAGTCCACAGAAGAATATTCAGATGTTATGGTTACTACAAGGATACCCCAAGTTGTGGTCAGTACCAGTGAGCCCCTAGAAATAAATATATCAGGTGAGTCATCCCCATCATTGTCCAAACTTGTGGAAGCCCTAAGTCTTTACCAGGACCTTAAAGTCCTGGAATGTTGCTAGGAGAGTTGACTAAAGGAATGATCTGCTTACTAAACCAGAGCCCCACAGCAGAGGAGAAACAGTGACCTGTGTAGGGCAGGAAGGGAGGTGATAAGTGTGCATTTGGTTAAAACCTGCTCAACAGTCCTTATCTTGTCATCTTTTCTTTAGGGCTGTCCAAGAAGCCCACCCTGCTGACTCACCAAGGCCATATCCTGAATCTTTCAAAGAATCTCACCCTACAGTGTTCCTCTGATATCAACTATGACAGATTTGCTTTGTATAAGGTGGGAGGAAATGACTTCACCCAGGACCATGGCCAGTGGACTCAGGATGGTCTCTCCTTTGCCAACTTCACACTGGGCTCTGTGAGTAACTCTACTGGTGGCCAGTACAGATGCTACGGTGCACACAACCTCTCTTCTGAGTGGTCAGCCTCCAGTGACCCCTTGGACATTCTGATCACAGGTGAGGAACCAATGAGATTTCTTAGATGGAAGTCTCTCCATAGGCTTCATAGGGAGCCTGAGAGGTGATGGCTGGGACAAGGGACAGAGAACTAACACAGGAACAGGTGCAGATGCAGGGGAACAGGACAGATGCTCAGTCAGAGAAGAGACAGAGTTACAAATGCTCAGGGAACACCGGGGTGCAGTTTGAGCTCAGAACCATGAAGGCAACCTCTCTTCATGCCTCTCTTCTTTAGGACACTTTCCTGTCACTCCTGTTCTCTCAGTGAAGCTTAACTCAACACTACCTCCAGGAGACTATGTGACGCTTCTGTGTTGGTCAAGAAACCCCGTGGACACTTTCATTCTGTACAAGGAGGGAAAAGTCCATCAACCTCAGCGACAAAAAGCAATGTTCCAAGATTCGCAGTACCAGGCAGAATTCACCCTGAGTGCTGTGACCTCTGCTGTCTCAGGAAGCTACAGGTGCTATGGTTCTCAAAACTCATCGCTATACCTGTTGTCATATGCCAGTGCCCCCGTGGAGCTCATCGTTTCAGGTGAGGTGACCCTGAACTGTCGGACTGACACACAATCCAAACACTAGGAGAACCCTTGACTTGGTGGTCAATGGGAAGTGTTAGTCAAAGGCACTTTCCCTAGTAGGGAAGTGAATACCAGAAGTATTCCCTCAAGCTAATTTCCACTTCATAATCTATTGAAATCTAGAATTGTGGTAGACAGCATGAGGATCATGGGGAGGTTACAGGGCGGATGTAAGACACTAAACACAGTCAGGATCTCTGGGTTAGCGTCTAACCCTCATCCTTTCCTTGTTCTGTTTCCTAGGACCCACTGAAGCATCCAGCCTGCCACCATCAAAGTCCCTGCCACCATCACAGCCCATGCCAACACCTGGTGAGTGTCCGGCACCTCTCTTAGGAAGTATGTTTTATCCCCAGGCTGCATCACTACTCTTAACCCACTGAAGTCCTCATTTCTCTGTCACTTCAGCTTGTGAGTGTGGGAGGCAAACAACAATTTCAAAAGAGACCCCATAATCCCAGAGTTTAGTTTGAAGGTGACATCCAGAGAGAGATGTTTATGCTCAGTCTAGAGAATGAGGGAAGAGAGAAAGATGGAGAACAGGGAACCCAGACACCTCCACATTCTACCTCAAAGGCTCTAAGAACAAACCACTCACCTGCATGGAGTCAGGCCCCAGAGGCCTAATAAACACTGTGTTGGAAGGTGGGGGTCCCGATGGGAAACAGCTAGTCCTTCCCTTTCTGACCTGGCTGCTGTTTCTCTAAGTACAAAGGGGAAAAACCTTGCCCACAAGCATTAAGTGTTTTTCCCCAGTTCTGGCTTTGGTTACGGCTCCTCTTGACAGAGGAGGCCTTTCGCAAAGCTGATTCTCCAGTGTGTCTGTTCCACAATGGTAATGGCATGTGAAAGGGTGGGGCACAGGGCCATGGCAGCACATTTAGCCTCCTTCCCTCCATCTCATGAGGCTCAACTCGTGGGGAGAACAGGGCTGTGAGTCAGAGTCCTGGGTTCAAACCCCAGCTTTGTCAGTTTCAAGTAGGGCTTCTGAGGCAGGAGAATTGACTGGATAGGAAAACAGACAAGTCCATGTTACACCACTATGGAAATGGGAGACGACAGGTTAAAGATCCAGCATGGGCCTGTCACACAATAGGTGCTCAGATAAACACCAACATTCTCCACTCATGATATCACTTGTGCCTCAGGACTGGAAAACTGCCTAATGGCTCTGGTTGGAGTGTCTGTGGCCTTCCTCTTGTTACCATTCATCCTCATCTTCCTCCTTCTCCTACAAAGGCAACAGGGAAAATTCAGAAAGAAAGGTAAGTAGGGTGTGGCTGACTTGGGTCTCAGGGAATTGTAGATTCCCCTGTGGACCATTCAAGAAGAGACGTTTAGAAATACTTGCAGATCTCAGATCAGATAGCATTTGATATCAGAATGTATGGGATTTTAGTTGTTCTGTGGACTCCATTGTGTCCTGGGACATTTGCTAACTCATCCATGTGTTATTAAGTCCCCTTTCTTCCTTGTCTGAAAATACCTGGGGTGAGGAACTTATTACACTCTTATCTCAGATATGTTTTTTTTTTCTTCTTACAGCCAAGAAAAAGACAGAATTCCACGTTCCTGCAGGGGCTGCAGAGCTAGTAATCAGAGATAGGGGCCCCCACGAGAGGTAACTCATGGTCAGAGGCATAGACCCACACCTGCCTGACACAACTCACTGCCAACTAACATTTTCTTGTCTCTACAGATCAAACAGAGCTGCTGCCACCCAGGAAGAAAGCCTTTGTGAGATAAAGAGGGTCCTAGGGATGGAAACATCTAAAAACTCAGCATTGCAGGGGTGGTGGAGAGGCTCTGGGGTCTTTGCTGGTTGGTCTGAACTTTACACTATGAACCCAAAGATATCGAAACATGCCCTGTTCTCTCTTCCCAACTGGGGCAATGCAGGAAACTAGGGCCTGAGTCATCCCTAGACTCAGTTCTGAAGATATTCTCTTTGTTCTTCTATGACAGATGCTTCAGTGGAGGACATACAACTTGAGGATGGTGTGGAACTGCACAGTTGGGTGAGTTCTCTATCTACAGTGCTAAGAAATTAGGGCCCAGATTGTTCCAGGAGTCCCGGTTTTTCCTCTCTCAGCTCTCAGCAACATCCACAGCTGACCACTCCCTTCAGTGAGCATTATCTGTTTTCTATATGCTCTGGCCTCACTCTCCCCTGACTCTCTTGGGACCACCTAGTTCCTCCCTCATGTCCCCTTTCTGGCTCCTCAGCAGCTCTCTGGTTGTTAGCATGCACCTGGGAACTCAGAGATCACAGGACTAAATGCATCCAGATGACCTCCACTCACCCAGCTGTGACATGAAATCCCTTTTTAAACCGGGTCTTCCTGCATGGATCAGAATTAGAACAAAGAACACACTCCCAACCAGAATTAGGCCATGTGGTAATAAATGCAGAGGTGCAAACTGTTTCAGAAAAACTAAGCAGAACAAGAAGGTGAGAGCAGAAAGGGCCAGCGTGAGTTACAATGGAGAACTCTGAAAGGTGTCTTTTGAGGAGAAAATTCACATGGACAAGTTCATAAATATGTCTAAGGGACCAGCAACTTCAGCAGGGGACACAGTGGGACAAAGGAAACTGAGCAGGAACATGGGGTTTTGTTTTGTAGTTAATTTTATGTGTAAGGGTGTTTGGCCTGCATATATATTTGTATGCCACATGTCTTACTGTTGCTGCAGAGATCAGAGGATCATATCAGACTCCTTAGAACTGGAATTACAAATGATTTTAGGTAATGATGTGAGTAGTAGGAACTGAACCTGGGTACTCTGCAAGAGTAGCCAGTGCTCTTAACCACTGTGCCATCTCTCCAGCCCCAAGAAGCTTATGTTCCAAGAAGTTTGACTGTGTGGCTGGAGGCAAGACAGCAAGGGTTAGAGTGTCAGAATAAGAGACCAGAACTGTAGAAAGGAAGTCAAAACAGTTCAGTCTGGCCATGCAGTGAAAACTGTCCAGAGAAGATCTACGGCAGAACAGACACCATATCTCACTGTTTTCTGTGCTACAGAGGCCAATGGAGATAGGCCATCTGGGAGATATATCCACCAAGACAAAATCCTCCAGGCTCAGGAGGGTAGGAGTTATCTTACCTTCTCTGCTGTCAAGAGAATTACTTGACAGTAAAGGGCAAGCAGAAGAGGGCAGGAAGATGGACACTCAGGTACATCCTGTTTCTCCCTAGCCCTGAAGGTTCTTCCAAGCCATATACTTCCGTCTTACTCTTTCCCACTCCAGGTTGTACCATCTGAAGAACCTCAGGATGTGGCCTATGCCCAGCCACTCAGGACATTCAGAGAGGAGACAGCTGCACTTCCCCCCTCCCAGGCAGGGCAGGTGTCAGAGGAGCCAGTGTACGTGATGCTTTGGTAGCTACTAATCCATAGGCTATTCCCAAGAACAAGAATGCATGACCCTCTCTGCACGCAAGCATGCTTAACAGAGACCTCTAAAGAATGGTGGCAGTTTTTTGGAACCTGTATGCACGTTAAATAAATTTACACATTTTGGAAATAAAGCAGGAGATTTTTCAATTATCAAGTGAAATGAGATTAAATATAAGGGGTATAAAGTTTTTCCAGCCTGGCAAGTCTCTCTATTGACATAATAATCCAAACCAGATGAAATCAAATAAAAAATTTTTTAATTAAAAATTTTATTAAAAATTTCTACCTCCTCCCCTCCTCCCATTTCCCTTCACCTCCCCCTCCCCTCCCCTTCCCTCTCCAGTCCAAAGATCAGTCAGGGTTCCCTGCCCTGTGGGACGTCCGAGGTCCTCCCCTCCTCCATCCAGGTCTAAGAAGGTGAGCATCCAAACAGACTAGGCTCCCACAAAGCCAGTACCTGCAGTAGAATCAAGACCCAGTGCCATTGTCCTTGGCTTCTCAGTCAGCCCTCATTGTCTGCCACGTTCAGAGAGTCCTGTTTGATCACATGCTCCATCAGTCCCAGTCCAGCTGGCCTTGGTGAGCTCCCATAGATCAGCCCCACCATCTCAGTGGGTGGGCACACCCAGATGGAAATAGAAAATGTAAGACTTTAAGACAATTCTGAAACCATTTCTGACAATTCTGAACCCTCTCAGCCTCCTCCCCTGGACCTAAGAGCTACACATGCATGTGCTCAGTTCCTGAACAATTACCAATGTACGTATATTTTGATTTAGTCCCCTGGGAAATGGAGTCAAAATGACCTCTTACCTGATCTGATCTGGCAACAGCTCTCCAGCCAATTATTGGTAATAGCCCTTTTGAATAAGCCAATCATAATAGTCAAAGAACAACCCACCTTGATTCTGTGGCCTTCTCCTTTAAAAGTAGCCTATACCAGCTATTTGAGGTCTCTTGACTTCCCGAATGCTGAGGGACCTTGTCATGATAGAATTAATAAAATCCTCATGCTTTTGCATTGACTGTGGTGTGAGAGGTGGTCTCTGGGAGTGACTCCTCCTCGGTGTTTGGACACTAGAGTCGAACATTTGGTTCCCCGACTGGGAAGCGAGTCGCTCCCAGACATACTCTAAACCCAGTTGGAGGTATAAAGAAACGAGCTCATTTTTATGTCTGTCTGTTTGTTTACTGTGTTTCTGTTTCTGTGTAATTGTGAATCTGTAATTTGAGAATTGTACCTGCACAGAGTCAGTATTAAAACGGGGCTAAGGGAGGAGGCAGACGTGTCTTGAGATCCCTTGCCCTAGCCCTGAAAGACGTTTCACAGGCATTTATGGGAGAGAGGGGCAACCAGGTCGCCCTAATCTCCAGGGGAGGCATGATCCTCCATCTGTATTTTCAGATCTGCTGCTGCGCGGCTTCTGATTTTGAGTCTATGTCTGTCTTTTTGTTCTTGTGTATTTTCAGTTCTACACCAGAGTGGTGGTGAGAGCACCAGCTTCTGATTTTGAGTTTATGTCTGTCTCTTTGTATTTTTGTTTTTGTATGTCAGTTTGTCTTTGTTAAAATCCACCTGCAGGAATTCAGAACCTGGCACCAGCCCCTGGCCATCATCAGTTCCCCTGATTCCGAAAGCAGCCCCACCGCTGGAGGAGGCAGTGGCTGCCCTTCCCTGAGCCTTTTTGTCTTCTCTCTTTCCTATACAGGGGCGAAAGATACCCAGAATCCAGGCACCTCCGGTTCTTCCTGATATCCAGCCAATATCCAGGCAAGCGTTCCAGCATGGCAGACTTCTCCCTCCTCCTCCCCCAGAAGAAGCACTTTGTTCCTGAGGAGCCCCGCTGTTTGGGCCCTAGCCCTGAAAACTTCAGCACTCAGCGTCTATGCTGGGACAGGGGAAGGATGTCTGCTGGAAAGAGAGTGACCTCCCAAGCATTTTCCCTTCGCTCAGTAGCAGGACAATTACAATACTGCCTTTTTCTGCCTCTAATCTTTACTTATAACCTTTCCTTCTCTTGGAACTCTCAGGCTGTGACCGTGCTTATAGACTCTGTTCTGGTTACCCATCAGCCCACTTGGGATGATTGTCAGTAGCTCTTACAGGTGCTCCTAACCACAGAGGAAAAACAGCGAGTTCTCTTTGAAGCTCAAAAGAATATCCCAGGAGCTGACAGCAGGCCAACCCAATCACCGAACGAGATAGAGGATGAGACACCTTCCCTCTGACTTGACCCAAATGGGACTTCAATACTCCAGCTGGTAGGGAAGCAGCTCCATATTTACTGCCAGATTCTGATTGGCGAGTCTAAGAAAGGGGGGTTGCAAAGCACCCCACTAATTTGCTTATTTGGCTAAGGTAAGAGCAATAGTACAAAGGTCTGATAGTAGTCCTGCAGGATTTTAAAAAGACTATTGGAGGGGTATAGGATGTACACCCCTTTTGATCCCATGGCAACAGATCACCAAGCCAATGTAATGATGTCTTTTATAGGCCAGTCAGCATCAGACAGCAAGTTGCAGAGAATGGAGGGACTGCAGAGATGCTCCCTCCAGGACTTAGTAAAGGAAAAAAATTAGACAGATAGGGAGGCAACAGAAGATGACAGCTGCAGAGACTGCGCACCTCAGACAGAGCAGCCCCTGAGTGGCGGAATGTGAACTTCAGTGAGGAGGAGTGGCCCTACAGGACTTTGGGCTCAAGACACTTCCCAAAGCAGCTGCTGAGCAGAAGCGGGTCGGAGAACGGCGCCGAGCCCACTTGAGAGGCCTACGCAGTGGCCACAGTGACAGTACTGAAATCCCCCCCCCCCCGCTTATGCTGTGCACCCAGGTGTCCGATTCTGGGGTGTGTGGGAAAAGGGGAGAGGTTCCCCCTCACTGTGTCTAAAGCATTTGACTATGGACACAGGACTGCTGATTATTCCTGAGTGCCCCACGCTTTTATTAGAAAAAGACCTGTTGGAGACTGACTTCTCCTACTGTTCTCCAGGGCTGTAAAAAAAAGCAGGCTGCTCTCTGCCTTCGCCATGCCCACCTTGCTGAGGAAGGCTTTGCAGCCACTGCTGGCTGAATCCTCCTCTCCCAGCTGCCTTGGTCACAGCCCAAGCCTGAGAACTCTGCTTACAGCTGTGGCCCCCACAGGCAGCGACTGACTGAAGTGAGGAGGGGCTGGGAGATGCTGGAGCCCAATTCTAAACAGCCTTCCTGAGCTGTTTGCAAGTTTCACAGAGAACAACTGCCCCCAGCTCCCAGATAGCAGCTGTGGGAAGCTTGGGGTGCAGCAATGCCCAAGCAGAGCCGGTTTTGGTGGCACATGCCAGTAGGATTTGCTGAAGAAGGCAGGGCAACAACAATGGCTGAACTTAAAGGGACATTGGCCCTTTTAAGAAGCTTTTTCTTACCAGGACAAAAAGGTCAAAGAAGAAATCTTCCTGAGGTTTGACCTGCCCAAAGGTAATCGGGGTTAATGGTAAAACTGCCTTGTTGCCAAGAACAGTCAGGACATGGGTAAGACTGGGGAAAATTATATTGTGCATACAGACCCCAGAGTTCAGTATAGGTAAAAAGGATAAATAAAACCCCTAACCAAATTAGCCTTAGGAATCTGGCACTAGAGATTGGGTACAGCTCCTTCCCCTAGCCCTGTTCCGGGTGCAGAACACCCCATCTCGGCTTGGACTTACCCCCTATGAGATCCTATATGGGGGGCCTCCCCCATTGGCCTCCTTTAGGGCCCCTCCTGACCCACTTTCTCACAAACATGATCTGCAGGCTCAGTTGAAGGCTCTCCAGATCTCTGAGCCCAGGCATAGAGACCCCTGGCCACCCTGACACCTGGAAATCTCTCAGTCATTCCAGAATTGATGCCTGGGGTATATCCGGAGGGACATGAGGAAAGCTGCAGCACCCCACAGCCAGAACAGCAGCTGCCCGCTCATACCTGCAATCCACGCCTCCTCAAGCCCTTGCTTTGATACCCCTGCCTTCACCCCTGATTTCTGTCAGCTGGTGGCAGGGCTAGCCTCCTGGGATATCCGAGATACATATCCCCCACAGCTGCCCCTGGAGGCTGGCAGAAGATTTTCCCCTGGAAGAGATATTTGGGTGCAGGGGTCCAGAGCACATATGCCACTTGAAAACTGTCCGTAAAAATTATACTTCCCCAAAACAATGCTCCATGTGGATCATAGGGACCTGTGACAACTCCCCCACTTGTCTCCCAGGGGTGAGCAGCAGAACTGTCTCCATGGGTGTCAGGAAGGACTTGGGGAATGCAATGGTATTTCCCAAACAGAATACAGCAGCAAGATCTAGGTGCCACCTTCACCATTAAGCCTGGGCACCTGGAGATCTTGTACCTGTTCCAGTGGACAGTATTGCAGTCTGGATCCACGCATCTCATGTCAAGCCTACACCTCCACAGGATGACCCAGGACCTTCCAAATGAAAGCTTCAGCGTACCCAAAATCCTCTCAAGGAGGCCTGATTCCGCCAGGCTTGCTGATCTTTGCCCTGATGTTTATACCTCAGGACTTAACCTGGACCCTGACTAACTTTGAGACTGGACAAACCTTAAGGCTAGCCACTGGAGTTCATCCCCTGGATACCTGGCTCCCCCAGCTAACTTTTGACCTGTGTGTTTTAGCAAAAGACTCTTGGGAGTATACTGAGCAAACCCCTGGAAACTTTTCTGAATGATATATTTGTCCGGGCAGGGGGGGGGAAGCAAACTCTGCAGTATGGGGGGCCTAAAGTATTTTATTATGCTGCCTGGGGATGTGAAACCAATGTCAATGTCTCCTGGTTGGGAAATAGCAAAAAGGACTTAGTCTCTTTCACCCGTACCACACCAGGGGAATTTGAAATCACAATCATTTTCACTGAAAAGGAGAAAAAGAGCTAACTGGTTAACAGGCAATACTTGGGGTTTACGGTTGTATGATCCAGGAAGAGAAGACATAGAGATTCTGTTCACCCTGTGAGTTGTAACACCTCCCATAACCATAGTACTAGGGCCCAATCCAGTGTTACCTGACCAGGGCCAGCTAGCCCCGGTAGAGGTAGCCCCCCTTGCCAGGGCCCTGGGCCCCACTCCTAGTCCTAAGCAACCATATCAGCTCTTTTGTGTCCTGTAATTGGGAACAAACCTAACTCTCCCAAGTCCCAGGACAACAGGACCTGGTGTTCTCTCTTGATCTATGATGGGCTTACAACACTGGTTTGTTAATTTTTGTGTACAGATCCAATTAGTCCTCCAAATTTACTAATATCTCAAGATTGAGATATTTGACCAAATAAGTGGAGGGAATGTAAGACTTTAAGACAATTCTGAAGCCATTTCTGACAATTCTGAACCCTCTCAGCCTCCTCCCCTGGACCTAAGAGCTACACATGCATGTGCTCAGTTCCTGAACAATTACCAATGTACGTATATTTTGATTTAGTCCCCTGGGAAATGGAGTCAAAATGACCTCTTACCTGATCTGATCTGGCAACAGCTCTCCAGCCAATTATTGGTAATAGCCCTTTTGAATAAGCCAATCATAATAGTCAAAGAACAACCCACCTTGATTCTGTGGCCTTCTCCTTTAAAAGTAGCCTATACCAGCTATTTGAGGTCTCTTGACTTCCCGAATGCTGAGGGACCTTGTCATGATAGAATTAATAAAATCCTCATGCTTTTGCATTGACTGTGGTGTGAGAGGTGGTCTCTGGGAGTGACTCCTCGGTGTTTGGACGCTAGAGTCCAACAAAAACTATCTTGAGTGAGGTAACTCAGATCCAAAAAGATGAATATGGTATGTACTCACTCATAAGTGGATTCTAGCCATAAATAAAGGACATTGAGCCTATAATTCGTGATCCTAGAGAAGCTAAATAAAAAGGTGAACCCAAAGAAAAACATATAGTTTTTCTTCTTGATATTGGAAGTAGACAAGGCAAAAATTGGGAGCTTGGGGGTGGGGTGAGGTGGGGGTAAGGGGAGATGGGGATAGAGAAGTGAGAAGGGGAGGATGGGGAGAGCTTGGGGGAATGGGATGTTTGGGATGGAGGAACAGTGGATATTGGAGCAGGGAAGTATATATCTTAATTAAGGGAGCCATTTTAGGGTTGGCAAGAGACTTGACTCTAGAGGGGTTCCCAGGTGTCCAAGGAGATGTCCCAGCTTGGTCCTTGGGCAGCTGAGGAGAGGGTGCCTAAACTGATCCTATCCTATACCCACACTGATGAATATCTTGCATATCACCATAGAACCTTCATCTGGCGATGGATGGAGGTAGAGATAGAGACCCACAGTGGAGCACTGGACTGAGCTCCCAAGGTCCAAATGAGGAGCAGGAAAAAAAATTATTTTAAAGGCAAGGTTTAATGAATTTAATGAATGCCAGCACTTCCAGGAGGCCCTTCAGGCACCCCGGGGAGGAAGACCTGGAAACCACCAACGAGGAGAATAGAGAACTGGAAATACCACGTGTTTGTTCTGGAGGGGGGCAGTTTAAATATCCTGTGGGAGTGGTCTTGACCCTCTCTGGAAAGGGGTCACAATTTGGGAGGCTTTCTTGGAGGTGGAGTTTGGACTGAGGCAACTCCCATGGGATGGGGCTTGAAGTGCAGCTTTCCACTCAACCTTCCAAAATTGAAGCCAGGAGCTGGGATGAAGTTCCTAGCCAAACATTCCAGATTTTGGGGGGATAAAGATGTTAGGGCCTGAGGTGATGCTTCCAATCAAACATTCCATACTCCTTGGATAAAGGGGTGTTGGCTCAAGTCTGGCTACTTCTTGCAGCCATGGTGCAATATGGGAGAGGGGGAAGTTGGTGGGCTCACACTCAGCGAAAGGCCTTTTATCTAAGCACTTAACAGATAGTAACTGCATAATTCTGTGAGTCTGAGACCAACCTGGCCTACATGGTTAGCTCAAGGGAAGCCCGGACTACAAAGAAAAAACCTATCTCAAAAAATGAATAAACTAGGGCCAATAAGATGTCTCAAAAGATAAAATTACTTGCCACAAAGTTCCTTATCCTAAGTATGGTAAGCAGGACATACACAGTGGAAGTAGAGAATTGACTCCCGTAAGTTTTTCTCTGACCTCCACCTAACTCCTAAGTGTTAGCTCCCTATATCCAATAAGTAAATAAACTAATTTAAGAACCAATAAATAACCACAAATAAAATCTAGTTATTTTGATGTAGACCTTTAATCCCAACTATTCTGACCGCAAAAAAATAAGAAAATATAATATTACATTGATGACAGAAGTTAATAGGTTAAGAGATAATACTTTTTCTTGTAGTAGTAAGATGATGACTAGCATAGCATATTCAATGGTAATATGTTTAAAGAATTCCAGAGGCTCATGCTTTAGAGAGATTAATTTTCCTTAGAGAGACTAATTCTAGTGGTCATTAGTTGACAGTAGTTCTTTGTCTAAGCAAAGGACACCATGAAAAGTTTTCCTTTCCATATTAATATGTCCTTTGACACTGCATTGTTATGAACTTGTTCATTTATGGAAATATGGTCAAGACATTTCTTGGTGACATCCTGATATTTTGCTCTTATATTCGTCCTCTTCCTTCTTTTGCTATGTCCCTTGGGTCATAGATGCAGGAGCATGATGTAGATGTATCTGTTAGGACTGGAATCTCTGTGATCTATTGATCACTGCATTATGTCAAAGTATGGTTTTCTGATAAGATCTCCAGTGACTGTAAAATGAAGCTTTCTAGATGAGACTTTTGTACTCTGAAAAGAAATACATACACACATACAGAAAAGGTAGACTGACTCAGCAGACTGTTCTTCTATATATGCGAACACACATGCTCAAATATATAGTAACAATAATAACCAAAGTAAAAACTATTATAAACTTGAGAGTGGAGGCATGTGAAAACTTGGTGGGAGGGTCTAAAGGGCAGAAAGTGATGAGAACTTATTTAATTCTTTCAATTAAAATGTATTTTAGAAGAATAGGAAGTAATCCCTCACCATGAATGAACAATGCTTATCTCTGTGTATACTATGGTACATGTACCAGAATTTGATGAAGTGTATGCTTTCAAAAAACATTTGAATTGTTTATTAGTGACAATCGTATGAAGACATGAAGGAACAAATGACAGTATGATAAATGACCTCATGAGTGATGACATTACAGGCATGGATTGAGGTCTACAGTGGGTTTTCAATATATTTACATCATGGAAGATGAAGAAGAAAGACTATAAGAGCAAGAACATTGGGAAAGAAAGTCAAATGTCATCTTTTGCATATGTGGCCATTTTAAGCATTAACTATGCAGCCTGCACTCGGGTTATAAAAGACTGGGTCTATCCACCAGGCAACAAAGGGTCAGGTAAGGGTTCACAGGATTTTATTGTGAGTTATTTACTAGTGATAAATTCCGGGTGGAGACTTGTCTTCAGTTGTGCTACAATCAGTGAGCCCAGGGGGTTCTTATAGTTCCAAACACATGGTTGTTGTCTTTATTAGGGTTTCTATTGTTATAAAGATACGCCATAACCACAGCAACTCTTATAAAAGAAAGTATTTAATTGGGACTGGCTTACAGTTTGGCTGTCTTGTCCATTATAAACATGGTTGGAAGCATGGCACCTTCCAGTGAGAGTTCTACATTTAGATCTGAATGGAGCAGAAGGAGTCAGGGGGTCACTGAGCCTGGCTTGCGCTTCTGAAAACCATAAGCTTCACATGGTAATGGGATAAGACAACTGGTTTGTGATGCCAGAGGGTACATCTGTGAACTCTACTGCAACTGAGGGCCATAATGGTATCTGTTATCTGTGCTTATGCTGGAGGGTATTTGTGTGTCAATGGTCTAGCCTCCTATTTGAGATGATACTGATTTCCATGGTTCCTGTTACCACTGAATAACCATTCACAATAGCTACAAATAACACAAAATACTTTGGTGTAACTCTAACCAAGCAAGTGAAAGAACTGTATGACAAGAACTTCATGTTTCTGAAGAAAGAAATTGGAGAAGATACTAGAAGATGGAAAGATCTCCCATACTCATGGATCAGTAGTATAAACTGGCAAAAAACTGCCATCTTACTAAAAGCAATCTAGAAATACAATGTAATCCTTATTGAAATTCCAACACAATTCTTTAGATACCTTGAAAGAAAATACTAAACTTGGTATGGATAAACAAAAACCCAGGATAGATAATATCATCCTGTACAAAAAAAAAAAAAAGACCTTTCAGAGTTCCATCTCAGATTTCAAGTTCTACTGCAGGGCCATATTAATAAATATTGAACAGTATGGGCATAGAAACAGGCAGGTGGAACAATGGAATTAAAGCAAATACCAAGACATAAATCCACACACCTAGTGACATGTGATTTTTAACAAAGAAGACAGAAATTATGCAATGGAAAAAAAAATATCTTCAACAAATGGTGCTGGCATAATTATATGTTGATGCCACACCAACTCCAGTGTCGTCTGTATGACATGACATATGTCATTATGCCGGACGGGAGCTACGTGTTCTATGGGACTAGGCTTCCTGGAGGTCAATGGCAGACAGCCATTAGCCACCACTGAGGCATAAACAGGTTTCTCAAGTAGCTGGTTATACGGGATGTGAGCTTTGCACAATCTCTTTTATAATAATGATAGTTTTTATATATACAAGACAAGGATCATTCTCTTCAGGAACAGCTCTGGGATAGGGAAGCACAGTATGGGAATGTGCAAGACTACAGCAGAACCTTTGTCATACACGGGATGTATGATGAGCAAGGGAATAGATGGGTTAATGTTGGTGGACAAAGACTGTTATACTTTGAACTTTATGGATAGGCTTGCTAGATCCCAACCCCCATAGTGTCTGCTGCATAAGAGGTACTAAAAAGTATATTTCAACAGATGCAGAGAACTGATTAGGCATATTTGGTCACTAGATGAAATAAAGGGTTAGGAAGAGGAAGGGCCATGACAGTGATAATGAGACAGAAACTTTCTATTCATAAGATGAAACCACTTGCCTGAGGTTTACATTCCCAAGGACAAGATTTCCTCTTCTAAGGATGCTTTATGTCTAATACCTGTTCCTGATAATGTACTTTTCTTAAATATTGCTGATGTGACTAAAAGAAGCTTTCATACTGGGCCAGCCAATGACACATGACCTTCTGATTTGTTCTTTGTTTGAATACTATATAATGAAAACATGAATTCAGTAAAATCTCAGCAGATTCCAACCACTCTCTTGTGTGTTGTCTGTCTGTCATTCACTGAACTTGTGCCTTCCTGTTACCAGGACCCTGCTTCTCCCACGGTCTGAGTGGCTCCCCTGAGCCGGTCTGTGGCATGTTGACATGAAGAAGAATTCAAATATATATGTTTCTAGGACATTGCAATATCCTCAAGTACAAACAGATTAAAAACTTCAGCATAAATCCAGATGGATTAAAGCAGACAGAAAAGAAAGTGAAGAATAGCCTTGAATGAATTGGTACAGGAGACAAATTCCTGGATAGAACACAAAGAATGAAGACACTAGGATTATCAATTAATTAATAGGATTGAATAAAACTGAAAAGCTTCTGGAAGGCAAAGAATGCCCTCAATATGACAAAATGGTAGCCTAATGAATAGAAAAGATATTTACCATTCCCACATTTGACAGAGAGCTAATATCCAAATAAAGAAAAGAAACAACTCAATAAAAGTGGACATAACCAAAAAAATAATTTGATTAAAAATATGGTATGGATCTAAACAGAATTCTCAAGAGAACAATCTCAAATGATTAAAAAACACTTAAAGAAATGTTCAACATCCTAAGCCATCAGGGAAATGCAAATCTCAGAGACTCTGAGAATCTACCTTACACCTGTCACAATGTCTAAGATCCAAAACACAAGTGACAACTTATGCTACAGGGGATGTGGAGCAAAGAAAACACCCCTCCATTGCTGATGGAGTGTAAACTTGTGCAACAATTTTGGAAATCAATATGGCAGAAAACTGGGAATTTATCTAAATCAAGACCCAGCTATAACACTCTTAAACCCAAAGAATGCTCAATCATACCACAAGGACACAGATTTATTCTTAATATTCAGAACCTGCAAACAACCCAGATGCCTCTTAACCAAAGAATGGATAAAGAAAATATGGCAATTTTATGTTGAGTAATGGAGTATTACTCAACAGAAAAAACAATGACATCTTGAAATTTGCGGGCAAATGGATGGAAGTATAAAAACATTATCCTGAGTGAAGTAACAAAGACCCATTAAGACAAAATTGGGATGTATTCACTTTTAAGTAGATATTAGCTGTAAAGAAAAACCATGCGAAAATTCATAGACACATAGAGTCTACATGTGGTAGTTTGAATGTAATTGTCCTCCATAATATCATAGGGAGTGGTACTATTAAAAGATATGCCTTTTTGGGGGAGAGTATGGCCTTGTTGGATAAAGTATCTCCTGTTGGGATGGATTTAATGTTTACTATGCTAGGATATTGTCCAGCGTGTCAGTTGATTTCTTATTACATACAAGATGTAGGCACTCAGCTACTCCTTCATTCCCACATCAGCCTGCATGCTTTCATGTGCCCCAGCATGAAAATAATGGACTGAAGTTCTGAAACTGCAGGCTATCACCTGATCTAAATATTTTTATTTATAACTGTTGTCATGGTCATAGTGTCCTTTCACAGAAATAAAACCCTAACTAACACACTAAGCAAGAAGGAGGACTCAAAGGGGATATTGAGGTGAAGGAGAAATATAAGGGACTTCTTGGAGAAAGGGATTAGGTATGGGTGAAGAGGGGTGGGAGTTCTGAAAATGTCAACTTGAAAGGGTTCATTTCAGGGACAGATAAAAAACTGGTACAAGAAAAACTCTCAAGAACCAATGAGGATGAACACTGCTAAGACTCCTATCAATAGGGGATAAGTAGCCTAAACTGGCCACGCCACCTCCTTTGATCAGGTAAATCTACCAGGAGAAAGATTGGCACACAAGCCCAGCCACATAACTTTCAATTTCTGGTCTGTCCTTCACATGATATGTGCTGGAATAAGGGCAAGGCAGAGATTGTCACAGTGTCTCAACAGTGAATGGACCAGACTGAGACACATTGCCCCAAGAGTGAGGCCACCACTGACAATGTCTGGAGGGTTAGAACTCAGAGAATGGATTGTTCACAGACCTAGAATAGAAGCAAACAAACCAGAGGAAAAATTGTTAATGTAATAATGCCTAAAGATAGTCTATATTCATAGATTAGAGCCTAGCCCAATATTCATCAGAGATGCTTCATCTTGCAATTGAAGGAAACAGGTGCAGAGACCCACACTGAAACATTAAGCCAAACTCAGAGAATTTTTATGTAGGGTAAAAAAAAGGATTGTAGTAGCCAGGAGAGGCAAGAACTTCACAAGAAAACAGTCAGAATCAACTAACCTGGGCTCATAGGAGTTTACAGAGACTTAACCGAGAACCAGGGAGCTTGCATATGACTGACCTAGATTCTCTGCTTATATAAGACAGTTGTGTAGTTTGTTCTTTTTATGGGGCTCCTAGTAGTCGGAGCAGGATTGTCTCTTACTCTTTTGCTGTTGGGATCCTATTCAACACATTGACTTTACTTGCTTAGCCTTAATACAGGGTGAGGTGCTTATTCTTACTATAACATGATATGCCACAAAGAATGACAAAGAGAATTGGATATACTCATGATTCAAATATGAGTCTTTCTTGTAAAACATCTTTTTGTTTGTTTTTCATATTGGTGCTATGTATAGAGCAGGCTGGACAATTCACAGAGATCCACCAGCTTCTGCCTCTCAACTATGGGGATTAAAGTCATGCACCATAACTGTCTAACTCCTTTGTCATACTTATTATTTATATTTATGTGTGATTCTATTCAGCACAGTTCCACATCATTGCTACCCTTGAGGGTACTCAAGGTCTGTAACAATGAGGGCCAGATTGTTGGGGTTTCTGTCCCACCCAGTACCCCACAGCCGGCATGCTCCAAAGAAAATCATAGAGATCTCCATAAGTTATAAAACTGATTGGCCCATTAGCTCAGTCTTCTTAGTATCTCTTGTAACTTATATTAACCCATTATTCTTATCTATGTTAGCCACATGGCTCGGTACCTTTCAGCCAAGCAGGTTACATCTTGCTTCTCAGTGGTCTGGGCTGGAATGGGAGGAATGGGCTTCCTCCTTTCCAGCATTCTCCTGTTCTTATGTCCCCACCTCTACTTCCTGTCTGGCTGACCCGCCTATAATTCCTGCCTGGCCAATCAGTGTTTATTTAAAATATGATTGGCAGAATACAGACAATTCTCCCGCACCAAAGGTCTAAGACATTGGAATGTTATAAACCTTCACTTCTATCTATAGGGTAGGCTGACTGAAACCAAAATTAGCCTCACTCCTGAACAATCTAATGTGCAACACATTCTGAACTCATTCTTGGGCCTAGCTAGGATCTCTTTGCTCCTGGGGTTCTTGCCAATGGATGTCAGAAAGAGAAATCTCCTATGGATTAATCAATCTGCAGGCAACAGGTGAGTCATTACTCCTGGTACTTTGAAGAATCCAGTGTGCCACTTAATAGAGATGTGATTAATTGCCATCTCTGTTCAGAGCATCCAACAAATTTTGCATGATTTTTGAAAAGAGTAGTCTTCTATTGATTAATCAATCTGAAGGCACGAGGATAGATAAGCAGAGAGGGAAATCAGAGAAACATCACCTTTCATGATAGCCACAAATAGCATAAAGTATCATAGGGTAACTCTAACCAAGGAAGTAAACAATCTATTTGGCAAGAACTGATGGAAGCAGATGCAGAGAACCACAGTGGGGCATTTGGGCTGGGTTCCTAAAGAGAATGGGTTCCAAAAAGCCAGAACAAGCAGTAGGGATAAATCCTGGTCTCATTGACTATGGCCCCACGGTTTATCCCAGACATACCACCATCAGTCATGTTCAGAGGCCCTAATTTGGTCCTATGCTGGTTTCTTCACTATTAGGTCAGATTTACAAAACACCCTTAATCTCAGATAAACTGTTTCAGTGGGTGTCCCCATTATTGCCTTGATTGCTTTGCTCAGATTCTTACTCCTCCATCTCTTTGACTGGACTTAAGTAACTCAGTTGAATTCTCCTCTGTGCTTCTCTGCATCTGTTTCCATCAGTTGCTGGAGGTAAGTTTAATGATGACATTTAAGATATTTATCAATCTAAGTACATGGCAAGACCACCTGGGGCACCCTCTCCACTATTGCTCAAGTTCTTAGCTGGGATCATCATTGTGGATTCCTAGGAAGTTTTCTAGTGCTGGGTTTCTTTCTTTTCTCCATACCTTTTTTCTGTTGTAACTTTTGCTGAATATATGTCTTTATAAATAATGTTAATTTTTTTCATGATGAACAATAAATTTTCCTGCACTAATCTTTGAAGTTTTCAGGAAGAAGAACGACTAAACCTGGTTGATATGATGTCATGGTGTTGATAGCACTATTTTAAGGTAGGTTTTGGGTAGCAGCTACTCAAAATAATTCCAAATTGGTTATCTGAAATGGTATACCTTCTAACAACATTCTGCCAGAACTTCAAATAAGTACTTCAGAAAATCCCTACCAAGTACACAGAGATTATTTGCAGTTCTATCAGACAGTAATCTTGAAACTTAACCATAAATTTTCTTTTACAGGATACCATAGAAAGAATATCACCCCCATGTCAGCTAGAAGTTCTGTAAGACAACATCCTCTTCCCTAAGAGAGTTTATCATCAGGGTTAGGAACATCAATTAGGGGTTGATCATAACTGTTATAGGATTTGGGTTCACTTGGAAATTATGTAGCCTCGGGGATCTCTTAAAAAAGGAAAATTGGATTGGATAATAGGTAGGTTAGTATAAGCTTACACACTAATAATAATAGTAACAGAGTGAATACTTGTGAGCTATTATTTATAGACAATTTACATTGGTATAGATTTTTGTATATTGATACAAATATAAATTATATTGATTATGTTTGTATTTCTGTTTATAATATTTGTACCCCTAGCAATGCTATCTTCTCATATTTTATGTATGCATGCTTCTACCTCTGCTTAAGACATTTTGTATATTGATACAATTTTAGGATATATTTATCATATTGCACTATACATTTCTATCTCTGATCAAGATACTTATACATTGTTTTCATTTTGAGGTCCTTGTTTTCATGTGCTATACAGTTGTTTAAACATTGTTTAATATTCTAATATGAAGTCTTAGTCTTTAAGCTATATAGGTATTAAGTATTATAGGTCTATAGTCAATCATGTTTATTGTACTTATTGTTAGAACACTCAGGTTCTTTAGATATATAGAGATGGTATTCTACATAGACAAGTAATCCTCTACCACTGCAAAGTACTGTAGACTATGGCATTTAAATAACTGAGGATTCTGTTGAGGTGATACACAATTGCCTTTGGCAGCACCAATCTAATCCGGAGAGAATGTTGAGTACCAAACACACTCCACTTGGACCTTATATTCTTCTTGGCAAAACAGGCCTTTTGGCAATGAACTGACCATACCTTGACCACTGACAAAATGTGTGGTGCCTAGATGGGACAAACAGGACATAAGAAAAAAGACTGCCAAACCTTGCCAAGACAAGGTAAGACAATTTTAAAAACAGCCCTGCTTCTGAAACTGGTCTGTCAGTGACTGAAGGCCTCAGCCAATGTTGGCTGCTCTAAGATTGCAAATGAAATTTTGTGATTGCCTAGGTAGCCAGTTGTCTTTGTCATTTGTTGCCCATTTTGGAAGTTGCTTGATTGCACTTCATGTCTACTCAAGTAGTCTTATTTCCCTTCTCAGGTCTTGATGTGGTTGAAGATTAGATACTTGTAGATACTTTCTTCCCATGACTTGGTCATGCTATTTATATTAAAGATTTAGACACCTTAGGATAATTATTGAAACATTTAGCATGTTTCTTGCTTGATATTGTATATTCTGGTTATAATTCTGGTTGGTATCCTCAAGGCAGTCAGTAAAAAATGTCTATAACTCCAGCTCTAGTGGTCTAATAGTATCTATTGGCTTCCTTAAGCACATAATTTCACACAAAGATGCCATCACAGGTAGATATGAATGTTCATATACAAATAAAAAAAACAGAGAAGAAATTTAGCTAATAGAATGAAATAAAATCTCTGAAACCAAGGAATAATATCTATATATCTTGCATTCAGTAGATCACATATGTTTCACCAAGATAACAGATATTAATTATTTTTGTATAATCCCAGAAAATGTCACGGTTTGTTCATTGAAACTGAAACACTAATTAAAATTAATTAAAGGTGTCATTTCTCTGATTTCTTTCTCAGCTTCTTTATCATTTGTATATAGGATGGCTACTGATTTTTTTTTTAGTTGATCTTGTATCCTGCCACATTACTGAAGGTATTTATCAGCTGTAGGAGTTCTCTGTTAGAGGTTTTCTGGTCTTGTATATAAACTACCACATCATCTTCAAATAACAAAAGTTTGACTACTTTTTTTCCAACTTGAATCCCCTTAATCTTCTTTTGTTGTTTTATTGCTATACCAGAACTTTAAGAACTAAGTTGAAGAGTTATGGACAGTGGACAGCCTTGTCTTATTCCTAATTTTAGTGGAATCGTTTTGAGTTTCTCTCCTTTGCTTTATATTGAGTTTCTCTTTTGCTTTATATTGCTTTTTTATATTTAGATATGTTCCTTTTATCCCTGATCTTTCCAAGACCATTACCATAAAAAGGTGTTGGATTTTCAGAATCTAATAAAGTGATCATGTGGTTTTGTTCTTTCAGTTTATTTATATGATGGATTAATTTGGTAGATTTTCATATGTTGAACCATTCCTGCATCTTTGGAGTGAAGCCAACTGGATCATAGTGAATGATATTTTTGATGGGTTCTTGAATTCAGTTTGCAGTATTTTATTATTTTTGCATTTTGTTCATGATGGAGACTGGTCTATAATTCTCATTCATGGTTGAGTCTTTGTGTGGTTTTAGTATCAGAGTAACTGTAGCCTCATAAAAAGACTTTGGCAATGTTTCCTTTTTTGGGGGGGGGTGTCATTCAAGACAGGGTTTCTCTGTAGCTTTTGAAGCCTGTCCTGGAACTAGTTCTTCTAGACCAGGCTGGTCTCAAACTCACAGAGATCTACCTGCCCCAGCCTCCTGAGGGAATATAGGTATTTGCTCTCTTTGAAAGTTCTGCAATAAAACTTACAATTCCTGATTTTTTTTGTTTGGCAGGCTTTTGATAATACCTTTTATTTCTCTGCAGTTTACAGGTCGATTTAATTTGTTTACCTGGTCTTGATTTAATTTTGGTATACAGTATCTAACTCAAAAATTGTCCATTTCATTTGTTTTTCAATTTTGTGGAGTACAGGTTTCTGTAGTATGATCTAATGATTCTCTGGATTCTCGCAGAGTCTTTGGTTATGTACTCCTTTTCTATTATGATTTTGTAAATTTGGATGTTCTCTCTTTGCCTTTTGATTAGTTTAGATAAGGGTTTGTCTATCTTGTTGATTTTCTCAAAGAACCAGCTCTTTGTTTCATGGATTCTTTGTATTGTTTTGTTTGTTTCTATTTTGTTGATTTCAGCCCTGAATTTGATTAATTTCTGTCTTCTACTCCTCTTGAGTGCATCTGCTTCTTTTTCTTCTAGAGCTTTCAGGTATGAAGATAAGCAACTGGTGTGAGCTTTCTCAGCTTTCTCTATGTGGGCACTTAATGCTATGAACTTTACTCTTAGCACTGCTATCATAGTGTCCCATAGGTTTGGGTACACTATGCCTTCATTTTTGCTGAATTATTGAATGTCTTTAAATTCTTTCCTTATTTATTCCTTGACCCAGGGGTGGTTAAATATTTGAATGTTAAATTCCCATGAGTTTGTATACTTTCTGGAAGCAGTGTTGTTGTTAAATTCTAACTTTAAACTATGTTTTCTAAAAAGATACAGGGAGTTGCTCCAGGTGTTTTTGTTTGTTTGTTTGTATTTGTGGAGGTTTTGTTTTGTAACTTAGTATGTGGCAAATTTTAGAGAAGGTTCCATGAGGTGCTGAGAAGGTATATTCTTTTGGGTTTGGTTGGAATGTTCTATAGATGTCTGTTAAGTCCATTTGAGTCATGACATTTGTTAGTTCTCTCGTTTCTCTCTTAAGTTTCAGTCTGGCTAACCTTCCATAGGTGAGATTGGAGTGTTGAAGTGTGTGGAGTTTGATGTGTGATTTAATCTTTAATATTTTTTCTTTTACATATGTGGATGCTCTTGTATTAGAGGAAAAGATGTTCAGGATTGAGACTTCATCTTGATGGATTATTCCTGTTATGACTATTAAGTATCTTCCTCCATCTCTTCTGATTGATTTTAGTTTGAAAACTATTTTGTTAGATATTAGGATAGCTACACCTGCTTGTTTCTTAAATCTTGCCCTGTAGTCAGACAGATGAATATCATAAATATCATCATAGGATCTTTGTAGGGCCCAGGTCTACCCTTGTTCCTGGGGTGCATCTTGAGGACAGTTTCTGGTCAGCCAGCTAAAATATTCTGTTTGTTCCTGTGCTTCCTCTGCCCCTCCTGGTGATTAGCTGTAGGGCATTGTTGACTCCATCTTTGGTGTAGTAATTTCCCACCTACCCGGGCAGAAATCCTTGTGCAGCAGCTAGGTACATAAGGATTTCCCCAAGGTTGAATAAACGGCATTCGGCTGATCTCCTTTCGAATGACCCAGGTCTCTTTGTGTGTTCTTTCAATCTCCAGGCCCTTGCCCGACTTGCATATGGTACAGTGGTGTGCGAACTGTACTGAGGGAGTAACACAAAATCGGGTGTTACAATTAATCTTCATCAAGCATCTGATGGAAACAGGCAGAGACCCATATTGGAGCACTGGACTGAGCTTCCAAAGTCCAGTTGAAGAGTTGGAGAAATGAGAATATAAGCAAAGAGGTCAAGACCACGATGGGTCCACCCAATGAAACAATCTACCTGAGCTTATGGAACTCACCAACACCAGCCAGATTGGGAAGGAACAAGCATAGTATCAACCTCATCCCTCTAAATGTAATTGACAGTTGCATGACTGGGGCATACTGAGAGGTCATAGGCAGTGACACCAGGATTTATTTCTACTGCTTGATTTATCTCTACTTCTCTTTGGATGGATGCCTTGCTCAGCCTAGATACAGGAGGGAGGGCCTTGGACCTTCCCCAAAGCAATGTGCCTTACACTCTCTGAGGAATGGATGGGGTGGGAGGGTTTGTGGAGGGAATGGGAGGAAGAGAGGGAGTGGGAATTTGGATTGGTATTCATAATGATAAATTAGTTTGTTTTCTTTCTTAGAAAAATAAAAATGTAATAAAATAGAAAAATTGATAAACTATCTGTTTAAAAATGCTAAGTAATAAGAATTAACTTTTAAAAAGCCTTTATCACATTGATTAAATCTGAAAGGCTTTTCTATAGGATGCATTCTTTTATGGTTTTGGAGAGTAGTGTTAAATGTAAAGACTTTCCCACATTGGTTACAGTCATAGGGGCTTGAGGTACAGAACCGACATAAATTATTTACCAAACCAGAGTGGAGGCATGGGTATAATTGAGGCATAGATCACATGGCATTATGAGGAGGGCATCTCAGGTTTTACTCTAATCCTGAAGATTACCCACATTTGTTATCCAAAGTTTTTATATCAAAATGTAAACTGAGGGGCTGGAGAGATGGCTCAGTGGTTAAGAGCTCTGCCTGCTCTTCCAAAGGTCCTGAGTTCAATTCCCAGCAACCACATGGTGGCTCACAACCATCTGTAATGAGATTTGGTGCCTCTCTGGCCTGCAGGGATACATGCAGGCAGAGCACTGTATACATAATAAATAAAATTTAAAAAAAAATGTAAACTGAGTGTGGATGTTCATTAACATTCTGTTTCTTGGGTAACAGAGGAGAATGACTTATGTCATCCACAACTATGGCTGCTTTGTCACCTAGACTGAATTAACACTTCTTCCCTAGGTGACCTCCTAAACTACAGTAGAAGGAGCAAAGCAACATTAACATATCCTGGCCCTTTTCTTAGGTTGGTGTCAGGTTGTCTCAAAAGCAGGTACAAATATGCCCTGAAGTTTGCTTAGAATTCTGGCCACCATGCAATGTAGAAATATGGGCCTGTATGATATGGACCCTACAATACTTTCTCTTATTAATTTTAATAAAACCTGTGCCTTGCAACAGGACAAATGATCATATCTGCTTTAGGCAAAGATTTCTTCATTTACCCAAATTTACCTGTCATTAGACACAAGTATGCTAATTATGCAAGCTCCTGTCTTAGGCATCTGGGGAGAAGAAGCTTCAAACCTGTCTCTGACTGCTGACCTCTCTGAACAAAAGAGATTAAGGGAGAGAAATACCTTTGGGTTCTGTGTCTTGGAGCTATACTTTCTAGTCAGGAGAGATCAAAATGTTTTTTTGAATAATCATGCTCCTAAAGACTATAATTTCCTATTTAAAAAAAGATGAGGGTCACCTGAGTTGAAAATGTTTCTTCCGCTGCTCTACAGAACCATTTAACAATTTTACATGGCATCAAAATCTAGAGTTCTTAACACATGTGTAGTAGGGAGAGAGGGCCTGCTTTTGGTCCTGGCTGCTCCACTAGTTTATACCCGAAATAACCACACAGAAATTCTATTAATTAAATTACTACCTGACCCATTATCTCTAGCCTTTTATTGGCTCTCACATCTTGACTAACCCATTTTTATTAAATCTGTGTATCACCACGTGACTGTATCTTACCGGCAAGATTTTAACCTACATCCATCTCAGGCCTGAGATTTATGGTATCTGCCACACTGCTCTTCCCAGAATTCTGTTCTGTCTTCCCTGCCTACCTGAGTTTTGCCCTATCAACTAGGCCAAGGCAGTTTCTTTAATAACCAATAAAAGCAACACAAATACAAAAGGGCCTCCTATACTACACATGCATTAAATCCAAATATTTGCAGGGCATGTCAAAATTTTCTCAACATCTTATAAGCAGTTACAAACATTAGGTCAATACCATAATTCTAGAATGGGAATTAACAATAAATCCACAATTTAACATATCACAATCTTCTTAAATTCGTATTAATCAAAAGACAAGAAAAGTTTTTTTGATAGATGAGTGTATAATGACATTACTGTTATCAAATACCAATTTCAGTTTGTGAGCAGTAGTTAAAACTTCTTAAGTGAAGAGGTGTTTAATCATTTCTTATTTTGAGTCTTTCTTCTCCTGAGGGGATACTTAGGTGTTAGTTCACAGGTCCAATATTTTAATCAAAATGAGTACTGTGTCCCAAAGATTAAAACAGTCAGATGCTCAGTCTGCATTTCTAATTTTGATCCAAAGTAAACTGGATTCAGGCTGCAAACAAGTTGTAGTCATTGTGCAGCAGGGTCTCTAAGATTGTCTGTATCCCAAGTATCTGGAAGCAGTTCAGCATCCCACAGTGCAGAATGGCATCCTGCAGCAAAGCGTGGTGGCAGCAGGCCCTGCAGATCAAGCACTCCTCTCCAAAGGAGCAGGGAAGACTGGACCAGGGTTATTTCTCCTGCTCCTCGTTGGGATCATTTGCAGCTACAATATCATTGGGATAGCCACTCCATTTTTGTACATGTTGTCACCTCATCCAGCTTTTTTTTAATGAAAAAAGCACAAACACATCCTTGACCCCAAATTAATATAGGGCTATGTCTTTTTATATCCAGTGCTAAGTCTTTTTCATCTTGTCTTAAGAAAGTTCACCTTAGTAAATTAATATAGGGCTATGTCTTTTATATCCAGTGCTAAGTCTTTTTCATCTTAAGAAAGTTCACCTTACTGCCACCATGTCACCACGTTTATGGCAGATCTGTCTGCGGCTGTCATCATTTTAAGTTGCTTATAATAAGCCATGCACACTCCACAATTTCTTTCCATTATTAACCATATATACAGTCCTTCCATTGGAAAAGCCATTTGTAAAATTTAGCCTAACATACTTTAAAGAATCTTTAGCTGCAACATTAGCATAATATAGTTGTGCAAATAGCAGCAATGATCAGTTGGGAAAATATTATTACTCTGGCCTTTAAAATGAGTAAACACAATTATCCAAGAATAACCATCTTAAAATTATCAATTAATTTATTGCTTAGTTTAAGAACCACTGACCATAGTCAAAATTCTGTTAAAACATCTCCTAGATTCCATACTGCTCTTTTGTATTAAACAAGCTACTGTTTCAAATTACGAGTTTAATATCTTACCTGGCAAAATGGGAAGGAGTAGCCGTATGAAGTGTACCACTTTTCCATAAAACTGTTATACAATAAGTTTTGTAATTAATATATATACATCTCATAGCTAAAACATAATCAATATACTCTACCTGCTTGTGTTTGGCAGCTTCTATGAGATGTCTATTGGAAATTGGCTCATTGTTCCCTTTAAGAATTTTACTTAGTGGCCCAAGGTCTCCTGTAAGAATATTATAATTAAGGCTTTAGCTGTAGTGGTGAGGCAAGCAGGCCTGCTTTTCATCCCGCCCGGCTCCCGCACGGCTAGCTTTATACCCGAAATAGCACACAAATTGTATTCTTTTAAACACTGCCTGGCCCATTAGTTCTAGCCTCTTATTGGCTAATTCTCACATTTTGATTAACCCATTTCTAATAATCTGTGTAGCACCATGAGGTGGTGGCTTACCGGGAAAGATTCAACATATCTGACCTGGTGGCTGGCTCCATGGCAGTCTGCCTGAGGAATCTGCCTAACTTCCCTTCCCAGCATTCTGTTCTGTCTACTCCACCCACCTATGTTCTGACCTATCAGGCCAAGCAGTTTCTTTATTAATTAACCAATGAAAGCAACAGATAGACAGATGACCCTCCTCCATCATTTAGCCATTGCATATCTCATTAAGAGTTTGTAAACTATCTTTTTCTCAAGTTTTGAGTCTGCCTAGTTGATAGGAAAATAGAAAAAAGGAAGCATATTCCACTAATGTGCTGGGAAGTACTGAATCTCAGGTACATGTGTCTGCAGAGTAAGTCAGTAAGAATTTTTTTCAATAATGTCTGCTTCTATTGCTGTTCCAAAACTTATGCTCTGTTGAACTTCAGCATTGTCTTTCCTCAGGGATGCACTGTGGTCTCAAAGTATATACCAAGTAAAACATCTCCACCCCAAGTTGTTGCTTTCTTTTATATTACACCAATAGAAAGTCAATAAGACAGTGTTCTATGCCTTCTCTATGAATGTTAGAATCTGTAAATGTGTGTATGTGACCACTGTGCACTTCAGTCTTTAACTTTTACCATATTTAAGACTAGTTTCTATATGTTGTGTGTTTCTATATTTTGTATGACTGAATGGATGGTTTTACATATGCAGGCATTATCCACTATCACACTTCTATATCACTGTAGGGGAACTAAGAACAGGTGTGCACTGACATGTATGTTAAGCATATGTGTTTTGTAGTCTAAACATAGTATTTACACATTGGTTTCAAGCATTCTAACTACTTTCATAGGTCCTCAATTGAAGTAACCATCACTTTCAGATGTCTTTGCCTTGTTCAGACTTCGTAAGGACACCCTTTAGTATACTGAATAATATTCTCTTAAAGGAGAAAGAGAACTGTATTTACACCTATGAAGTTCTAATAATAAATGTCAGAAAATATGTCAATCATTCCCCCAAAATTCATTTAAATGTCATTGTTAGAATTCTTGGTACAGGTTTAAAGGAGAGGGGACAGCTTATGTTTACAACCTGAGTTATATGCAAAACAAAGTAGCAGGCCTTGATGAATTTTCATAAAGACAAATAACAAGAATGAAAAACACTTTCTCTAGAAGTCATACATCATTAAACTCCTAGAGCCTTGCATTCCATCTTGAGGAAAAGGTTTCAGAACCACATCAATATCCAAAGTGCTGGTCTGTAAGGTGCTGCAGATGGGAAAGAACTGATTTTATCATCCTGAATTCTATTTGGTGACTTCAAGTGAAACCTCTGCTGTCACATCATGTCTTTCTGCTACATATACTGAGAGAGCTGCCCTATGTCAGATTTTTATGGTTATCCCTGACTACAACAGTTGTGCCAGCTGATGGGTTATACCTCACAACCCTGGTTGCTACATACATTTGCTTAGAGAGAAATCTGGTTTATCAATTATATCAGAGAACAAAATCCAAATTAAAAATAAAATCACTCATTTTGCCTTTAATGCTGAGTCACTTCTGAGGTCATCAGATAGATTTGTTGGTAAACATACTCACCACCCAGCCTGATTAAACTAAGTTTCTTAAAAGGGCCTTCATACTATGGAAGAATATTGAATCCAACAAAATGTGCTCCGAACTTCACTTGTGTGATATTGCTCCCACTCAATATAAAACATACAGAGGCATGATATACACACACACACACACACACACACACACACACAAAGTGTGATCTGACACTATTTGTTGCCCATCTATAGCTGCTTGATGGGTATGCCATCAACCAATCTTGGAAAAATCCTTTTGGAAAGGAGCTGTAATTCAACATGAAGGTTATTCCTCCCTGTAGATTAGTTAAGACATTACTGTTATTGACTGCTTTAAGTCTATTTGGGGGTCTGTAACCCTGCTCACAAATAAATCACACATGGAGACTTATTAGTGCTTACAAATGCCATGCCTTAGCTCATCTTGTTTCTTTCCAGCTTTTATTAATTTAATTATCCCACCTACCTTTTGCCTCTGGGCTTTTCCTCTATACCTGTTTCTTACTTCTTGGCCTGCTGTGTAGCTAGGTCTTTGGCCACTGGGTCCTCCTCCTTTTCTGGCTATTCTTTTCTCTTCTCCCAGATTTCTCCTTCTATATATTGTTTTTCAGTCCCGCCTATACTTTCTCTTGCTTTTCTATTGGCCATTCAGTGCTGTAGTAAAATTGGGTTTTAAACAGGCAACTTAACACAGTTTTACAGAGTTAAACAAAAACAACATAAACAAAAGTAACTTACCTTAAAATAATATTCCACAACACTTTCCTTAATTAGTGTTCTCCCTTCCTGCAGAGGGAGAATTCCATTTCTGTTTTAGTATTCCATTATGGGTACTATATTTTGAAAGATGTGATTGCTATAGTTCTCAACACTGCCCCTACTGAATCCTCTCTTCAGCTTTGGGGTTCAGTACATTAATAAATACTAAACCTGTATAGGAAGATGTATTATTTCCTATGTCTCAGATTATGACTTATCTTTGTTCTTGTAGCTATAATATTATTACTTCTAACTTTCGGGATTTATGTTGTTTTTTTAGTTGAATATCTGAAGTCAAATTTAGGAGTTTACTGACAGTATTTGTGTTTTGTATCATGATGCGGTCATTTCCTTTGAAATCCTGGATTAGATTTACTAAAGGAAGTGACAAAAGAAAAATTATCAATCTTCACATCAAATATGATATTCATTTATTGGATACATGACCTTTAGAATAGTTTTATCTTTGATGAAACTTATTGTAACTGATATGTACTGAAAGTACTAACGGCAAACTTTGTGCTCATTTTTCTCTACTTCAATTATAGAACTGCCCTCTTCTGAACTCTTGGTATCGATAATTCCATTCAACTAAAGTCATTTTCCTGAGAGATATTAAATCTACAACCTCTTGTTTTTCTCTCAATACCTGTTGATTGAGAGTCAGGTGTACTGGCAGAGTTAAAAACATGAGAATGAAAAGGCACCAGAAAGCATTATGGGAATTATACATTAGTGACACGGAAGAGGACTCGGCCTCAAAAGTCAAGGATAACTGTCCAAAGTATGTTTCAATAGGACACCTTAAAGATGTCCCATAAAATAACATCCTGAATCTTTTCATTTTGAGAATGTACCACAATGTGAATACAGGGCACCCAGATTTACATATATCTTTCAACCTCCAAGTGATGTCACTTTGTGTCAAAATTGCATTTAAAATTAACTAGCAAATTCCACAATTTGGTCCTTGACACACAACCAGAAAAATCTCTTAACAGATCATACCTGTCTATTCCTGGTCACCACGGCTCATGTTGAATTTAATATTAAGCACTTTCAATTTCCTAAATTCCATAGATTTTAGAAATTTCATCCCTTAAAAGTTCTAAGGAGCAGATACTGGATAGCCCAGACTCCTAGCATCAGTGCTGCTCCCAGTTTGCACCAGATTGCCTGAAATTAACTACATAGACAAGACTGGCCTCAAACTCAGAGACATACCTGCCTCTGCCTCCATAGTACATGGACTAAAGGGATGTTCCGCCATACTTATCAATCTATATTTTTAATCCTTTTATGTGATTGGTGTTCATTCTTTGCTGGAGGAAATATCTGTCAACTCTAGACGGACAAAGTAGGCTCAGTGATGCCTTTCTTGGTTGATAGGATGGGAGTTAAATTTTTAGTTCAATTTCAACTCAAGAGTGACACTGCCTTCCTGAATAATATCCAGATTAAAGTTTAAAAGTGAATTAATGATCAGCCAATTATATGATTAGGGATTCTGTTTTTCACACATCTTAGTTGTATGACTGCTACAGCAAAGACTGTCAACCAAAGTTTTCATAATCTGAGCTCTAGAATTTCTAACATCTCTAAATTTATGAGGTCACTATGCATTTTAAATCATTCTACAAGTAACTATAGATATAAATGTAATATAATTCACTAGTTTTTTGGAGTATAAAGCAAATTTCCATGATTTCATCAATAAACATATCAGAATGATCATTGAATAGATCCTTCTTCCAGAGATTTTATCTGTTCACAGCACAATAAAAGGACTTTCTGCAGGCATTGGAGTTGCCATATAGCAGGGAAATCAGTTGCAGAAATTGCCAAGACATTAGAAACTAATGTTATGGCTAGAGATGGCTAGTAGATAAAAACATTTGGTGAAATCACAGGGACATCAGTTTGAAATCAGCCCTCAAGGCAGTGGGTCACAAATGTCTATAACTCTAGCTCTAATGGTGTAATACCATCTCCTGCTTTCACTAAGCACATATCTTCACACAAAGATGCAAATAAATAGGAAATGTGAGGAAGCTAACATATATATTTAATGTATACATATAAATTAGAAAAATAAAACAAAGCATGGAAGAAATTTATCTTTTAGAATGAAATGAAATTTGTGAAACCAGGGGGCAATATCTGTATGTCTTGCATTTCTTAGATCACATGTTTTCTCACAGAGATAACAGATATGAAGTATTATTGGCACAGTCTCTGAAAATATCATGGTTTGTTCCTAGAAACTGAAACATTAACTAAAAAGCTCCATAACTATTATAATATTATAACTATTATCTCAGAGAGATATATCACTATATAGCAAACATCACAAAACAATACACAAAATTACTCAGATTCTTTAGAATGTCCAGATTACAATGTGGAAAGTTCAATACTCTAAAATGTGTTCCTAAAATGAGCTTTAATTCAAAGAAAAAAAGGCAATATAAGTTTTACACAGGAACCATAATGTTTTTTAAACAGTAACAATGTTTTGTCATTGCCTAATACACAAATTCTAACTTGAATATCAGGTCATAATTTCTCAATTAACATTTTCTTTGTTTTCTGTGATTTGCTAGTTTGTTTCTTAAAAGGGCATGTGTGTTTATTAGTATACACACGTGCAATAGTGTACGTGTAGAAGCAAAAGATCAGGTATCTGTTCACTCCATCCTGCATTTCAGTTTTAGGGATGTCTAAATAGGCAGCAAGCACCTCAGCAACAAAACCTCAGTAAGTTAACATACTGTCACTTCTTTGTGTTGCGAGAGGTCCTTCCACTCCTCCAGCCAATAGCCGCTGAGATACCAGCCCATTGGGGCGTGGTCTCTTTCCCTTTAAAAAAGCAGCTACTTCCCTCCTCGCTCTCTTTACTTCCTGCTCCGGTTCCAGCGACTAGACTTCTTCCTAATTGCGCAAAGGGCTGTTGTCTGAGACGGTGATCTGTAAGTTTATTCCCCTTTAAATAAATACCACCCTATTAATCACAATTCCAAACTGGTGTGGGATTGTTTATGACTTGCGCCTTCATCTTTGGGTTTAAAAGTATGTATTTAAATTTTAAGTGGTGGAGTATGCCACACATATGCCATAATCTAAGAGTAGGTAGAAGTCAGAGAAAAACTCGTGGGACTCAAGAAAGTCTCTTGAGTATTAAACTCGATACATCAGTGATGGAGGAAGGTCATTTGTCAATAAACAAACTGCCTTGGCCCATTTGATAGGCCATCCCTTAGGTGGGTGGAGTAGACAGAATAGAATGCTGGGAGGAAGAGGAAGTGAGCTCAGATGCAGGGCAGCTCCTCTGAGAGACAGACGCCATGCTCTCCTCTCCAGAGCAGACGCGATGAAGCTCCGACCCAGGATGGACGTAGGCTAGAATCTTCCTGGTAAGCGCACCTTGGGGTGCTACACACATGAATAGAAATGGGCCAGGCAGTGTTTAAAAGAATAGTGTTTGTGTGTCATTATTTTGGGGCATAAGCTAGCCAGGCAGCCATGAGCCGGGCTGTGGGAAGAGGCCCGCAGCTCCTACTACACATCAGGCTTAGTAGCAAACACCATTAACATACTGCCATCTCTCTGAAATATACTTTATTTCTGAGACAATGTTAATGAAACTGTTATCAACAAGTGTTTACATTTATACTTCAGAATGAACAGGAAATAAAACACAATGTACATGACTATCATTTTCACATGTAAATAGATATATTCTTTCAGTTGTCCTGTGTACCAATATATTTAGATGAAAATACTGTTAATTATTTTAAGCTTTTATTGATACAATATTATTACAATTCTTATTACTGCACAGGTGAGATGGTACAAAGGGAAAAAATCACGAGGAAAAGGCCATTAACTTGTACATGACCACAGAATCCCTAAAAGGATGGTAGAGAAAACACTCCAAAAACATATCTGATTTTCCTTCACAATAGCTACAAATAACATAAAATATCTTGGAGAAACTCTTAAACAAACAAGTGGAGGACTTCTATAACAAGAACTTTAAATCTTTGAAGAAAGAAATTGAAGAAGACACCAGAAAGTAGAAAGATCTCCCAAGCTCTTGGGTAGGCAGAATTAACATAGTAAAAATGGCAATCTTACCAAAAGCAATCTACAGATTCACTGCAATGCCCTCAAAATCCCAGAAAAATTCTTCACAGACCTTGAAAGAACAGTACTCAACTTCATATGGAAAAGCAATATATATATATATATATATATATATATATATATATATATATATGTATGTATATATATATATATATATATATATATATATATATATATATATATATCCAAAACAATCCTGTACAATAAAAGAACTTCTGGAGGCATAACAATCCCTGACCTCAAACTTTACTACAGAGCTAGAGTACTGAAAACAGCCTGGTATTGGCAGAACAACAGAGAGGAGGACCGATGGAACCCAATAAAAGGCCCAGATATTAATCCACACACCTTCGAACACCCTACAATAGTTCATGTCTTTTCAGATGACTGTTACTTAAAAAGGCTTTCCAACATTGCTTACATTCATAGGGTTTCTCTGCAGGATGAACTCTTTCATGTCTTTTCAGATTATGGAAACATAAAAAGGTTTTTTACCACATCACTTCCATTCATAGGGTTTCTCCCCAGTACGATTTCTTTCATGTATCTTCAGATGACTGCTACTTGTAAAGGTTTTACCACATTGCTAACATTAATAGGGATTCTATGCAGAATGCTTTCTTTCATGTACTTTCAGGTAACTACTGCATTTAAAGATTTTATCACATTGTTTGCATTTATAATGGTTCTCTCCAGTATGAATTCTTTCATGTCTTTTCAGATGATTGTTACATGAAAAGGCTTTATTACATTGCTTACATTCATAGGGTTTCTCCCCAGTATGGATTCTTTCATGTCTCTTCAGATGACTGGTACATAAAAAGGCTTTATCACATTGCTTACATTCATAGGGTTTCTCCCCAGTATGGATTCTTTCATGTATTTTCAGAATACTGCATAATGTAAAGGCTTTACCACAATGCTCACATTCATACGGTTTCTCCCCTATATGTATTCTTTCATGTCTTTTCAGATGGCTATTACAAAAAAAGGTTTTATAACATTGCTTACATTCATAGGGTTTCTCCCCAGTATGATTTCTTTCATGTATTTTCAGATACCTGTTACACACAAAGGCTTTACCACATTGCTTACATTCATAGGGTTTCTCTCCAGTATGATTTCGTTCATGTGTTTTTAGATTGCTGTTACATGTAAAGGCTTTATCACATTGATCACATTCATAGGGTTTCCCTCCAGTATGAGTTTTTTCATGTATTTTCAGATTACCACTACATGTAAAGGCTTTACCACATTGCTTACATTCATAGGGTTTCTCTCCAGTATGAATTCTTTCATGTGTTTTCAGATAACTGTTACATATAAAGGCTTTACCACATTGCTTACATTCATAGGGTTTCTCTCCAGTGTGATTTCGTTCATGTATCTTTAGGTAGCTTCTATTTCTAAAGGCTTTACCACATTGCTCACATTCATAGGGTTTCCCTCCAGTATGAATTCTTCCATGTATTTTCAGATAACTGTTACATGTAAATGCTTTACCACATAGCTTACATTCATAGGGTTTCTCTCTACTATGAATTCTTCCATGTATTTTCAGATAACTGTTACATGTAAAGGCTTTACTACATTGCTTACATTCATAGGGTTTATCGCCAGTATGATTTCGTTCATGTAGTTTCAAATGACTGACATGTATAAAGGCTTTACCACACTGCTCACATTCATAGGGTTTCTCACCAGTATGAATTCTTTCGTGCATTTTCAGATTAAAATTAAGTGTAAAGGATTTGCTACATTGTTTACATTTGAAGCGTCTCTCTACAGTATGAGTGCTTTCATACTCTTGAAGATGATTATGATGTCTAAAAGTTTTACCACACTGCTTATATTCATTGTGATTCTCTCCACTTTTTGTTCTTTCAGGAATTTGGTGATAACTGTGATGTGCAAAGTCTTTGCCATATTGAATACCTTCATAGGATTTCTGTCCAGTATGACTTGAGTTTTGAAACGGAAGATTATAATAATCTTCATAGTGACATGAAAAGGTTTTATCACACTGCTTGCATTCACAGTGATTCTCTACAGGATGACTTCTTTTGTGCCTGTGAAGAAACCTGGCATGAGTAAATTCCTTACTACAACCATTACACTGATGCATCATTTTTTCTTTTGAAGTCTACCATATAATCAATAAGTTTGATATGCTGGAGATTTACCACATGGATTTTATTCACAGGGCTTACCTTCCATATAAGTTCTTTACTGCAAGTGTAAACAGGAATCAGAACTTGGGTATTATTAAATTTTTTGATTCACTGGGTTCAACTTTAATATGGGCTGTTTTCTGTGTGCTAAGATACCTGTGGTAGTTCAGGCATTTAGTACATTATTCACATTTATAGTGCCCCTCTCCCAGGTGAGTTTCTTTACATCCTTGAAGTAAACTGTAAGAATTCACACCTTTACTACCCTGACTGCATTCATAATGTAATCCTATAGCATGACTCACAATACATTTGCAGTGTGAGTCAAGACAAACACAGCCGTTTCCACATGTCTTGTGCTCATATGGATTTACACTAGTGTGTGGTCTTTGATGAATCCCAAAAGAAATCAGGAAACCAAATTATCACATTCAATAAGGCTACTCATAGAAGGAATTACAGAACTTATAAATGATTGGGAGATATAGATACTTTACTGTTGTCCATATCCCTAAGGATCACGAGGCTTGTATCCAGACTGGCATATGATATGCCTCTAAGTAAACAACAAATGAAAGGTATTCACATTTCATTTACAAACATTAGTTTTGCTCCTCATTGAGGTAAACTATAGAGATTAAATTTTCAGCAGACGACAACCCTCTTGACTCTCATATTCTGAATTCTCAATATTTTTATAAGTCACTACATGAGTAGGTATACCAGTAGCTTTTGATAGACTACTTCCTTCTTGGAATTTTTTGTATATACAGTGATGACCTGATCAACATCCAATCATTTTATAATACCTGAATGATATAAAACCGAACGAGTGGACAGTTTTATGACATAGCATTCAAATGACATAATAAATAATTATATCTGTTAATCCATTGCTTCCATTACTTGTTACTTAGATTACTTCTTTGAAAGCATGGATAAGCCACCTGACATTAAAGTGAATAGTGTTGTGAGAATTTAATAATCATTTAGAAACATAAAACTATGCTTATTTCCCTCCTTGTTTTTCATTAAAACTGAATAGCATATCAACATGAAGTCAGATACATATTTATATCAATTTTCCCATGAAAATTACCATCCATGTCTTCTAAAATGCTGATAATATTCTTCCATATTCTCATCTTCCCATTTGTAACCTAAAATAGACCAATAGAAATTGTATGATATACTATTGGAATACAAGCAAAATATAATACAATCCTTGGTAAACCTTAGAACCATGCCTGACTTATTTACATTCTTCCTCTTTCAAGATCAAGATCACTGAGCAGCATCAAAAAACCAGAAAAATTTGTCCATTTATCTTAAAAATTGAAAAAATACTCAGTATTACCTATAGCTGTGAGATTTCTGTAGGTTTCTACCATCACATCTTTGTAGAGACTCTTCTGGGAAGGATCAAGCAAAGTCCACTCTTCCCTAGTGAAGTTCACATGCACATCCTCATAGGTCACTGCATCCTAAAATATTCCATAAGTGTGTATTACAGAAATTCTGGTAATGACAGCATTGGATATGCATTCTTCATTGACATCATATTCACATAAATCTGAGTGATTTCCACATAAATCTGAGTGATTACATGCACAGAAGTTTTAATCTAATCACTGAGTCAATTAGAAGGAATCTGAAAATAAGGTTTACCCCTGCCATTTCTGAGCCCACTGAACAAGATTTATATTTGCAAGAAAAATATCAACACATAGATAGGCATGTAGAGAGAGAGAGAGAGAGAGAGAGACAGAGAGACAGAGAGAGAGAGAGAGACAGAGAGACAGAGAGAAAAAGTGTTTTTTTTGTGTGTGTGTGTGTGTGCGCTAGAAGGAGAAAAGAAGCAAAGAGATCAACAGAATTAGTTTCTATGAGATAATTGTATTAATAATTGCTAACTACAAAAAAAAAAAAGAATGGGTAAGCAGAGTGTATTGGCTCAAGCCTTTAATTCCAGCACTCAGGAGACAGAGGCAGGTGAATCATTAAGACAGAAGTCTTCATTATATCTGCAATTAATTTCATGAAAGTCAAAGTTACATAGTAAGAGCATGTCTATAACAAAAATAAAATAAATGAACATAGAAATGAAGTAGACAAAACTCAAGTCTCTCTAAAGTTTCTGCCCCAAACGCGCCTATTCACCTGCAATATTGGTGGAACTCTGAAACACAGCTTGCTCCAATAGTGAGGGGACCTAAGAGGTGAGTGAGCAGCCATGCAGCAGTATAGCCCTCTCTAGGACCTCCCCGGTGGCAAAAAACCCAGGCCCCTCCCCCAACTTCCTTGGCTTTTCTAGCCAACAGGCAGGGAGTTTCCTGCAGGTAGGCTTCCCCAAAACTCAATCCTATCCACTGGCCCCTCCAAGTTCCTAGTCACAACCTACCGCCAAACTCACCTATCCACCTGCAACCACAGTGCAACTCTGAAACACAGCTTGCTCCAACACTGAGAAAACTTAAGACGTGAGTGAACAGCACACAATGGGACACTCCACTCTCTAGGACCTCCACAGTGGGCCAAAAACCCAGGGACTTCCTGCAATTCCCTTCACTTTTCTAGCCAGTCAGCAGGGAATTTCTTGTGAGAAGGCTCCCCCAAAATCCAGCCTCATCTACTGGACACTCCAAGCTACTAGTCACACCATGCCTAAGAGCTGAGAGCTTGCTACAATAGTAAGGGGACCAAGAGCATGCTACAACACTGAGGGGAACAAGAGAGAAGACCAAGAAAGCAAACCAGAAGAGAAGACTAAGAGAGTAGGCTTATAGAGACCTCAGAGGCTTTCTGAGACAGACATTGACAGAGCAGACCAAGAAAAACTCCCAAACACTCAGTCACTGCAAGGATTGAACCAAGGTACAAAGACACTGCCAGCCTCATTTGAAGGAAGAGATGGGTAGGCGCCAATGCAAGAATTCCTACAACAACCTAAAAAGCAACATGGTAACACCAGAACCCAGTAGTCACACAGCAGGAAGACTTGATCATCTTAACCTAGAAAAAAACAGAAGAAAATGATTTTAAACATAACTTTATGAAAATTATGGAGACCTTTAAAGGGGAAATGAAAAACTCCCTTAAAGAAATGGAGGGAAAAACAAACAAAAAATTGAAAAAAAAAATAAATCCCTCAAAGAAACCAAAAAAAAAAAAAAAAGAAAAAACATACAGGTGAAGCAAACATTTCAAGACTGAAAGAGAGGTAATAAAAACAACACAAACCAAGGGAATTCTGGATATGGAAAATCTGGGTAAACAAACAAAACTACAGAGACAAGTATAACCAACAGAATATAACAGAAGAATCTCAGGTGCTGACGATATTATAGAGGAAATAGACTACTTGGTCAAAGAAACATTGAAAAGGATCCTGCCCTCTGCTGTATACAAGAAACACACCTCAACCTTAAAGACAGACACTAACTCAGGGTTGGGAAAAGGTTTTACAATCAAATGGACCTAAGGAACAAGCAGGTGTAGCTATCCTAATATCTAACTAAATAGATTTCAAACTAAAATCAACCAGGACAGATGGAAAAGGACACTTTAACTCATAACAGGAACAATCCATCACGATGAAGTCTCAATCCTGAACATCTGTACCCCTAATACAAGAGCATCCACATTTGTAAAAGAAAGATTATTCAAACTGAAATCGTACATCAAACCCCACACACTAAGAGTAGGAAACTTTAACATTCCACTTTTGCCAATGGACTGGTCAACCAGACAGAAACTTAACAGAGAAATAAGAGAACTAATAGATGTTATGAATCAAACAGACTTAACAGACATCTATAGAACATTCCACCCAAACACAGAAGAATATACCTTCTCAGCACCTCATGGAACCTTCTCTAAAATTGATCACATACTTGGTAACAAAGCAAACCTCCACAGATACAAAAAAAATGGAGTAATCCCTTGTATCTTATCATATGGTTTAAACTTAGAATTTCACAACAAGACTACTCTCATGGAAATTGAACAGTGAATTACTGAACAGCCCTGGGTCAAGAAAGAAATTAAAGACTTCCTTGAATTCAATGAAAATGAAGGCAGAACGTGCTGTGGGACAATGGTTTGTGCTGTGGGACAATGGTTTAACCTGTGAAGATTTGTTTCTTGTATGTGTTTAGTAAAATGCTGATTTGCCAGTACCCAGGCAGGAAGTAGAGGCATGGCAAATGTAGAAAGTAGAGGTGGGCCAACAAGAACGAGAGGAGAATATTGGAAAGAGCAAGAATTCAGTCTGCAGTTGCCACCCAAATGCATAGGACGCAAGATGTCACTGACTCGCTGAAAAAGGTACTAAGCTACGTGGCTAACAGAGATAAGACTATGCAGAATATAAGTAACAAGAGTTGCCAGAGACAGTGATCTCCACTGAAACAGGTACACGGGAGTAACCTCTGAGCAAGTGAGCCAGAGCCAGAGACCACTGTGGGTCCAGACTTGAATCTGGAATTTTCAAGGGAGTAGACCTAAGCAAGGACCCCTGTGGGTCTGGGTGTGAGTCTAGGACCTCCCAGGAGCTAGGCCTGAGCCAGGAACTCTGCCAGTCTGGGCGTGAATCTGTGACATCCGAGGGAGTAGGCAAAAACCAGAGATCTCTGCAATGCCAGGCATGAATCTGAGACCTCAGAGGGAGTAGGACTGAGCCAGGACCTCTGTGGGTCCAGGCAATGGTCTGGGACATCAAAGGGAACAGGCAGAAACCTGGAACCTCTGCAGGTCTGAGCATGAGTCTGGGACCTCTAGGAGTAAACCTGAGCCAAGACCTCTGCAGTTATGTGCACACCAGTGCCTGGAAAATCTGAGGCAGTAGACCAGAGCAAGAGACCTTTGCAGGACCAACTCCAAGCCAGGGACCTCTGCAGGAGTGGAAACAGAGCAAGATTTACAGAAAGAGGTCAAATCCTGGAACCTAAACCAAAGTAAGCCTGAGACAGCAAACTCCAAGGGAGCAGAGCAGAGCACAGGAGCACTGAGCTATCTCCAGGAACATAAAGTAACCAACGGGGTAAATAGAACTGTGGCACTGACTGTATCACAAGGAACAGCCATTGGAGCTTTGGATTCACTGGCGCCTAGAATATTAATCAACAGAATCTCAGCTCCAACCACACCTATTAGAGGAAAAGATGAGAAGAAAAGGTAAGAACACATGCAACACCACAAAGAGCAACACAACACCAGTAAAACCTAAAGACTCTACAAGAGCAAGACCTGAACAACCAAATATAAAGGAAACAAAAGAAAACGACCTAAAAAATAACTTCAAGAGAATGTTTGAAACTCTTAAAGAGGAAATGAGAAATTCCCTTAAAGAAATAGAGAAAAAGACAAACAAAAAAACTGGAAGACATCAGCAAGTCACTTAAAGAAAACAATGAAAAAGAAATCAAACATATGAAAGAAACAATTCAAGACTAGAAAACTGAAATAGGGAAAATAAAGAAAACACAACGTGAGGGAATTACAGAAACAGAAATCATGAGAAAACAATCAGGAACCACAAATGCAAGCATGAACAGCAGAATACAAGAGATGGAAGAGAGAATCTCAAGCACTCAAGATACAATAGAGGAAATAGACTTGTCAATTAAAGAAAACAATAAATCTAACAAAAGCTTAACCCAAAATACCCAGGAAATATGGGACACCATGAAAAGGCAACATCTAAGAATAATAGGTATAGAAGGAGAAGTTCAATTCAAAAGCACAGAAAATATATTTAACAAAATCATAGAAGAAAACTTTCCCAAACTATAGAAATATATGCCTATGAAACTTCAAGAAGCTTACACAACACCAAATAGACTAGATTAAAAAAAAATCTGCTCGCCACATAATAATCAAAACACTAAACATACAAAGTAAAGAAAGAATATTAAGAGCTGCAAAAGAAAAAGGCCAAGTAACATATAAAGGTAGACCTATCGGAATTAAACCTGATTTCTAATTGGAGACAATGAAAGCCAGAAGGTGGTGGTCAAGCGATATGCAAACATTAAGAGACCAGCCCAGACTACTATACCCAGCAAAACTTTCAACCACCATAGAAAGACAAACAAGATATTCCATGACAAGTCTAGATTTCACCAATACTAGCCAAAAACCCAACCCTACACAAAATACTAGAAGGAAAACTCCAACCCAAGGAATTTGGCTACAGCAACAAAAACACAGACAATTGATGGTCTCATAGCAGCAAATCCAAAAGAAGGGAAAAATGCACAAATTAACATCACCAACAATGAAAACTAAATTAACAGGAGATAGCAACCACTGGTCATTAATATCCCTTATTGTAAATGGACTCAACTCACCTATAAAAGGGCACAGGCTAACAGATTGGATACGAAAACAGAATCCATCCTTCTTCTGCATACAAGAAACTCATCTCAACCTCAAAGACAGGCATTGTCTCAGAATAAAGGGTTGGGAAAAATGTACCAATCAAATTGACCTAAGAAACAAGTGGGTGTAGCTATCCTAATATCTAACAAAATAGACTTCAAGCTAAAATCAGTCAAAGAGACAAAGAAAGTAATTTCATATTAGTCACAGGAAAAATCCGCAAAGAGGAAATCTCAATACTTAACATCTATGCCCCAAATACAAGGGCACCCTCATACGTAAAAGAAACACTTCTAAAGCTTAAATCATACATTAAATCCCACATGCTAACAGTGGGAGATTTCAACAGTCCACTCTCACCACTAGACAGGTCAGTCAGACAAAAAATGAACAGGGAAATAAGAGAACTAACAGATGTTATGACCCAAATGGACTTAGCAGACATCTATAGACTACTACATCCAAACAACAAAGAATATACTTTCTTCTCAGTACCTCATGGAACCTTCTCAAAAATTGACCACATACTTGGTAACAAAACAAATCTCAACAAATACAAAAAATTGGAATAACCCAATGTAATTTATCAGATCACCATGGTTTAAAACTAGAAGTCAGCAGCAATACTAATACCAGAAAAAGCACAAACACATGGAAATTAAACAATGTTCAATGAATGTATTAAGAAAGAAATAAAGGGAGAAATTAAAGATTTCCTAAAATTCAATGAAAATGACCACACAACATACCCAAATTCATGGGACACAATGAAAGCAGTGTTAAGAGTAAAGTTCATAGCACTAAATGCTTACATAAAGAAGCTGTAAGAATCCAAAACTAGTGAATTAACAGAACATGTGGAAACTTTAGAACAAAAAGAAGCAAACTCACCTAAGAGAACAAGATGGCAGGAAATAATAAAATTGAGAGCTGAAATCAAGAAAATCACCATGATCAAGTTGACTTCATCCCAGAGATGTAGGGATGGTTCAACATATGAAAATATGTCAACATAATCTAACATATAAACAAACTGAAATATAAATCCATATAATCATTTCATTCGATGCTAAAGAATCTTTTGACAAAATATGACATCCCTTAATGATAAAGGTCTTGGAGAGAACAGGGATACAAGGAACATACCTAAACATAATAAAGACAATATACAGCAAGCCAACAGCCAACATAAAACTAAATGGAGAGAAACTCACAGTGATCCCACTGAAATCAGGAAGAAGACAAGGTTGTCCACTCTCTCTATATCTATTCAGTATAGTTCTTGAGGTCCAAACTAAAGCAATAAGATACCAAAAGGAGATCAAGGGGATACAAATTGGAAAAGAAGTCAAACTCTCACTGTTTGCTGATATGATAGTTTACATAAGCGATCACAAAAATTCTACCAAGGAACTTCTACAACTCAAAATCACTTTCAGTAATGTAGCAGGATGCAAGATTGACTCAAAAAAAAAAATCAGTACCCTCCTGTACACAGATGATAAAAGGTCTGGGAAAGAAATCAGAGAAACAACACCCTTCACAATAGCCACAAGTACCATAAAATATCTCGGAGTAACTCTAACCAAACAAGTGGAAGACTTGTAGGACAAAACCTTTAAATCTTTAAAGCAAGAAATTGAAGAAGACACCAGAAACTGGAACGATTTACCAAGCTTTAGGGTAGGCAGAATTAACATAGTAAAAACGGCAATCTTACCAAGAGCAATCTACAGATTCAATGCAATGCCCAGCAAAATTCTTCACAGACCTTGAAAGAACAGTACTTAACTTCATATGGAAAAGCAAAAATAAATAAATAAATAAATAAAAATAAATAAATAAAAAAACAAAAACAGTATAGCCAAAATAATCCTGTACAATAAAAGGACTTCTGGAGGCATCACAATCCCTGACTTCAAACTCTATTACAGAGCTATAGTACTGAAAACAGCCTGGTATTAGCATAAGAACAGACAGGAGGACCCAATGGAACTGAATAGAAGATCCAGATATTAATCCACACACCATCAAATACCTGATTTTTGACAAATAAGCAAAAAATATCAAAAGAGGAAAAAGCATATTTAATGAGTAGTGCTAGCATAACTGGATATCAACACGTAGAAGGAAATAAAAGACCCATATCTATCATCGTGCACAAAACTCAAGTCCAAATGGATCACTGAACCTTGTAGAAAAGAAAGTGGGAAGTACACTTGAATGCACTGGCACAGGAGACCACTTCCTAAACATACCCCCAGCAGCACAGACACTGAAAGAAACAATTAATAAATGGGACCTCCTAAGACTGAAAAGCTTTTGTAAAGCAAAGAAAATAGTCAACAAGACAAAACGACAGCCTACAGAATAGAAAAAGATATTCACTCACCCCACATCAGACAGAGGTCTGATCTCCAAAATATACAAAGAACTCAAGAAATTGGTCACCAAAGAACACATAATCCAATAAAAAAAAATGGAGTACAAACCTAAACAGAGAACTCTTAACAGAGGAATCTAAAATGGCTGAAAGACACTTAAGGAAATGTTCAACATCCTTAGTCATGAGAGAAATGCAAATCAAAACAACTCTGAGATTCCATCTCACACCTGTAAGAATGGCCAAGATCAAAATCACTGATGACAACTTATGCCGGAGAGGTGTGGGGAAAAGGGAATACTTCTGCATTGCTGGTGGGAGTGCAAGCTGGTACAACCCCTTTGGATGTCAGTGTGGTGATTTCTCAGAAAATTAGGTAACAACCCTCCTCAACACCCAGTAATACCACTTTTGGGTATATATCCAAAGGATGCTCAATTATGCCACAAGAACATGCGTTCAACTATGTTTATAGCAGCATTGTTTGTAATAGCCAGAACCAGGAAACAACCTAAATGCCCCTCGACTGAAGAATGGATAAGGAAAATGTGGTACATTTGTACAATGGAGTACTATACAGGAAAAAAAAAAACGACATCTTGAATTGTGCAAGAAAATGGAAGGAGCTAGAAAACATTATTTTGAGTGAGGTAACCCAGACACAGAAAGACAACTATCACATGTACTCACTCATAGGTGGCTTTTAAACATAAAGGAAAGAAAACCAGCCTACAAACCACAATCCCAGAGAACTTAGACAACAATGAGGACACTAAGAGAGACATACATAGATCTAATCTACATGGGAAGTAGAAAAAGACAAGATCTCCTGAGGGAATTGGGAGCATGGGGACCTGCGGGGAGGGCTGAATTAGGGAGGGGAGAGGCAGTGAAGGGAACAGAGAAAAATGTAGAGCTCATTAAAAATCAATTTAAAAAGAGTTAATAAGAAGCCTGAGATAATAGGCCAATCAGTTTTTAATTAATGTAAACCTCCGTGTTTTCTTTGGGACTGAATGACTAGAGGAACAGGTGGGGCAGAAACCTCAGACAACAACATATCCAAACCTCTGAAACACTACGAAAGCAGTGCTAAGAGGAAAGTTCATAGCATTAAGTGCCCACATAAAGAAAATTAATAAACCTCACATTAGTGACTTAACAGCCCATCTGAAATCTCTAGAACAAAAAGAAGCACAGTCACCCAGGAGGAGTAAAAGACAGGTAATAATGAACTTGAGAGCTGAAATCAACCAAATAGAAACAAAGAAAACAATACAAAAAAAATCAATGACACAAAGAGCTGGATCTTTAAGAAAATCAACAAGATAGACAATCAATCCCTTATCCAAAATAATCACAAGAGTATATCTCAACTAAAAAATCTGAAATGAAAAAGCGGACATAATAGCCGACACTGGGGAAATTCAGAGAATCATTAGGTCATACCACAAAAACCTGTACTCCACAAAATTAAAAAATGTAAAAGAAATGGACAATTTTTTAGAAAGTTATCATATACCAAAATTAAATCAAGACCTTGTGAGCAATTTAAATAGACCTATAAACTGCAAGGAAATAGAAACTGTAATCAAATACCTCCTAACCAAAAAAAGCTCAGGACTGGATGGTTTCAGCACAGAATTCTACCAGAACTTCCAAGAAGAGCTAATACCTATAGTCCTCAAAGTGTTCCAGATATTAGAAACAGAAGGAACACTGCCAAACTCTTTTTTGAGGTGACATTTACCCCAATACTAAAACTACACAAAGACTCAATCATGAAAAAATATTCAATAAAAATACTGGCAAACCAAATCCAAGGGCACATTAAAAAAAATCATCCACCATAATCAAGTCAGCTTCACTCCAGAGATGCAGGAATGGTTCAACATATGAAAATCTACCAAATTAATCTATCATATAAATAATCTGAAAATAAAAACATATGACCATTTCATTAGATGCTGAAAAAGCATTTGACAAGATCCAACACCCCTTCATGACAAAGGTCTTGGAGAGATCAGAGATACAAGAAACATATCTCAATATAATAAAAGCAATATACAGGAAGCCAACAACCAATATCAAATTAAATGGAGAGAAACTCAAAGTGATTCCACTAAAATCAGGAACATGAGAAGGCTGTCCACTCTCTCCATATCTCTTCAACACAGTTCTTGAAGTTTTGGCTATAGTAATAAGATAACAAAAGGAGATCAAGGGGATTAAAATTGCAAAGGAAGTAGTCAAACTTTCATTATTTGTAGATGATATGATATATATAATTGACACAAAAACTATACCAGAGAACTCCTAGAGCTGATAAATCTTTTCAGTGATGTGGCAGGATACAAGATCAACTCAAAAATATCAATAGCCTCCCTATACACAAATATAGGAAAAGAAGCTGTGAGGGAAATCAGAGAAATATCACCTTTCACAACAGCCACAAATAACATAAAATATCTTGGGGTAACACTAAGCAAAGAAGAGAAAGACCTCTTTGACAAGAACTTTAAGACTTTGAAGAAACAAATTGAAGAAGATACAAGAAAATAAAAAGATCTCCCATGCTCTTGGACAGGTAGGATCAACATTGTAAAAATGGCAATTTTACCAAAAGCAATCTATAGATTCAATGCAATCCCCATCAAAATAACAACACAATTCTACACAGACCTTAAAAGAACAATAATCAACTTCATATGGAAAAACAAAAAACACAAGTTACCCAAAACAATCCTGTACAATAAAGTAACTTCCAGAGGCATCACCCTCCCAGATATCAAGCTGTATTACAGAGCTACAGTAATGAAAACAGCTTGGTATTGGTATAACAACAGACAGGTTGAACAATGGAATAGAATTGAAGCCCTGGATATTAATCCACACACCTAAGAACACCCAATTTTTAACAAAGAAGTTAAAATTATACAATGGAAAAAATAAAGTATCTTCAAAAAATGGTGCTGGCATAACTGGATGTCAATTTGTAGAAGAATGAAAGTAGTTCCCTCTCCTCTGTCCCCAGGCACAAAACTTGAGTCCAAGTAGATTAAAGACCTCAATATAAATCCAACCACTAAACCTGATAGAAGATAAAGTGGGAAGTAGCCTTCAATGCATGGGCACAGGAGATCACTTCCTAAATAGAACACCAGTAGCACAGACACTGAGAGCAACAATATGTAAATGGAACCTCCTGAAAAAAAGCTTCTGTAAAGCAAAGGACACAGTCAATTAGACAACAGGCAGCCTACTGGGAAAAAAATCTTTACCAAACCCACATCAGACAAAGGACTGACCTCCAAAATATATAAAGATTTTAAGATATTAAACATTAAAATTCTAAAGAACCTCATTAGAAAATGGGGTACAGAATTAAAAGGAAAATTCTCAACAGAAGAATCTCAAATGGCCAAAATATACATAAGGAAATGTTCAATTTCCTTAGACATCAGGAAAATGCAACCAAAAGAACTCTGAGATACCATCTTACACCTGTCAGAATGGCAAGATCAAAAACACCAAAGACAGCTTATACTGGAAAGGATACGGAGTAAGGAGAACATTCATTCATTGCTGGTGGGAATACAAACTTGTACACCCATTTTGGAAATCAGTATGGTGGTTTCTCAGAAAAGTGGGAATCAACCCACCTCTGAATCCAGCAATACCACTCACTCTTAGGCATATACCAAAAAGGTTATCAATCATACTATAAAACTGTTTGTTCAACTATTAACAGCATTATTTGTAATAGACAGAACCTGGAAACAACCTAGATGCTCCTCAACCAAAGAATGGATAAAGAAAATGTGGCACATTTACACATTAGAGTACAACTCAGTAGTATAAAACAATGATATCTTGAATTTTGCACACAAATGGATGGAATTAGAAAACACTATCCTGCATGAGGTAACACAAACACAAAAAGATAAATATGGTATGTACTCACTCATAAGTAGATACTAGCTATAAACAAAGGACATTGAGCCTATAGTTCATGATCCTTGAGAAGCTAAGTAATTGGGTGAACCCAAAGAAAAACATATATAGATTCATCTGGAAATTGGAAATAGACAAGATAGCCTGAAACAATTGGGAGCATGGGGGTGGCAGAGAAGGGAGGGTGGATGGGGAAGAGGAGGGAAGAAGGGAAGTGTTGAAGAGTACTTGAGGGAATGGGATAGTTGAAATGGATGAAGGACAGATATGAGAGCAAGGAAAGAGATATTTTGATTGAGGGAGCCATTATAAGGTTAGCAGAAACCTGGCTCTGGAGAAATTCCCACGAATCCACAAGGATGACCCCAGCTAATACCCTAAGGAATAGAGGAGAGGGGGCCCAATATTGATTTTCCCTGTAGTCAGACTGATGAATATCTTAAATATCACCATAGAACCTTCATCCAGCAAATAATGGAAACAAGGACAGAGACCTGCATCGGAGCACTGGACTGAGTTCCCAAAGTCCAGTTGAAGAGTGGGAAGAATGGGAATATTAGCAAAGAGGTTAAGACCATGATGGGTTCACCCACTGAAACAGTCTACCTGAGTTAATGGGGGCTCACCAACTCCAGGCGGACTGGGAAGGAACAAGCATTGGACCAAAATAGTCCCTCTGAATGTGTTGACAGTTGCATGACTGGGGTAGACTGAGGGGCCACTGGCAGTGGCACCAGAATTTATCCCTACTGCATGTACTGGCTTTTTGGGAACCTATTCTCTTTGGATGTACACTTTGCTCAGCCTAGATATAGTAGGGAGGGCCTTGAACCCCCCACAGTACAGGGTACCTTATCCTCTCTTAGGATTGGATGGGGGTGGGGTGGGAGGGTGTGTGGAGGGAATGAGAGGCAGGAAGGGACTGGGAACTTGGATTGGTAATTTTTTAAAATCTCATTTTATAAAAAAGGCTAATCTAAAAAAAATAAACTGTAAGAATAACAAGATCTAGCTAAAACTGCGTGCATGCTTAAACAGTTACAGTTTCCAATGTAAGCAATGCAAACACTGAGCATGAAAAAATAGCACAGTGCAGGAGAGATGGTTCAGCAGTTAAGCGTGCTTGTTGGTCTTTCAGAAGAGGGAGTTTCAATAGCCAGTGCTTACATGGGTGCTCCCAAGTATTCATAATTCCAAGTCCAGGGATTCTGCAGACATCTTCTGATTGTTGTGAGTATCATTCAACAGTGTCATGTATATCTGTGTATGCAGGCATAGATTCATATTTACTAAAAAAAATTTAAAAATTCACAAATGGTGGTAAGACTGTAATACACCTGTCACCCCAAGACTCTGGAGGCTCATACAGTCTTAAGGTCATGTATGTAAGACACCCTGGAATAAAGAATTACACACTCTGAGAATGTTCAAGGTCAAGATATTGGTAAAGCACAGCAGAACAGTATGTGTTTGACATATATAAAACCATACATTCTAGGCCAACCTGTCAATAATATAGAAGTGAAAAAGCAAGGTGTGCTGGAGCATACCTTTAATCCTAGCCCTGTGGAGGCAGAAGCAGTCAGACCTTTGGGTTCCAGGACAGCCTAGACTACAGAGACACTTTTAAAGAGGCAAGTGGATCTCAGTGAGTTCACATCCAGCATGGTCTACAAACTGATTTCAAGGACAGTAAAGGCTATGCAAGGAAACACTGCCTCAAAAAACAGGAAAGACAGGACTACAAAAGAATCCCTGTGATCAAAAAAAGTATGTACTTTAAGAATAAAAAATGATTTAAAAAAAACATCAAGCTAGCGAAATGACTTACGAATAAAAAGCAATTGTTCCTGGGGTATCTTTGGTAATTCACAGACATCGTCTATAATGGTGGTGTATACATGAGAACACAAGAGAAAAGGATTGTGATAAATGTTGACCACAAGAAACTAGACACTAAGAAAAGGCTATGGGGTAAGGCTACAGACACAAAAAATCAGATCCCTACTGAGGAACATCCTCAAAAATGGCTCCTAACACTAAAATATCAATAAACAGCCTATAGTAACTCACCAGTGAGATAAGAAATAAAGTGCTGCCGGGCGGTGGTGGCGCATGCCTTTAATCCCAGCACTTGGGAGGCAGAGGCAGGCGGATCTCTGTGAGTTCGAGACCAGCCTGGTCTACAAGAGCTAGTTCCAGGACAGGCTCCAAAACCACAGAGAAACCCTGTCTCGAAAAACAAAACAAAAAAAAACAAAAACAAAAACAAATAAAAAAAAAAGAAAGAAAGTGCTTCATATACCTGGAAGGATTTTCAATCAAGTGACTATATTCTAATCCAGGCCACTACAGGCTTATGGACATTAAATGAGAAATAATGCTGTTAATCTAACTTTAAGTGTCCCAAAATTTTAGAATATGCCTACAAGTCAATACACTTTCCACCTCTCTTTCTCATTCTCAGAAATTATAATACAGACTTGAATGTTTCTATGTCACTGGACAGTATGATCCTCACTAACCCTGAAAAGATAGTTATTATCATCAGTTTGGCTCTGTTAGCACCTTAAATAAAAAACTGTGACTTGGCCACCCTGACCAATAGTCCGGGGTCATTGAGACTGGGCCAGTAGTGTGTTATGAGAAAGTTTCAGCTAGAGATGAGAAAAACTGAGGTAGGATAACCTCTGTGGAGGTTTGGTTGCAGAGTAGGAAGTAGGAGTTTCTGCCACTTATAAAAATGAAGAACTCAGGAAGAAGAAAATACCAGTGACAGGAGAATATGTTCAGGGCAGGAGGGAGGTGAGCTTCCCCATGTGAGTAACCTATAGGTACTGGATCTTCTGATTGACCTTGCTGCTATTTGCAATGTTGGCTGCTGTGATCTGTTTCCTAACACATATGAATAGCCAATGGGCGGCTTGTGTCTCAAACATCTCAACCTGGTTAACTGTTTCAAACTGAATTGCTCATACCCCCATCAGAGAGATTCATAACTGGAAACTCAATATTCATTAGCTCAAGCTACTCTCATCAAATTGTATAACCCTCAATCTGGTCTGCTTTCATTCACAGGGCACGAATTAACAAATGTTGTAAAATTACACAGAAGGTCATTCAGTCTGACCCAATGAGATCCTGCTTCACAATGGTGAGTCTGTAGTGGACTGCCTTAAATTTCACTCTGTGTTCCAACAATTACCTAACCTGTTGCCTCCTGTAGTCCACACAATAAGTGATTCCTCCTATTCTGCTCTGAAGACAGAAACCATGCTCCACATGAAAGCCCCTTTCCTATTTCTTCAAGGGACACTCCTCTACATGATTCAAATAGGTAATTTTACAAATATAAGAGGACAGCCCTTTTCTTGAAGAATTGAGAAATTTAAATGAGCAGACAGCAAGGTTGGTCCTTGAGGAGTAACAGACTGGGTTCAAGATCACCTAAGTCAATGTAACAGAGCTTGTCTCAGAAATATCTTTCTACAAGGCTGGAGTTGCAACTGTGCTAGATTAACATGTGCTTACAGGGAGAAAACACTGCGCGCATTTCAGAGATAATAATGTAGATTCTCTGTAATAACACTGTGCATGGCATTCTGACTACTGCTCAACAAGGAGCCAGCCTGGATCAGATTGTGTGCTTCACCTATGCTGTCCTCCTTAAAGCTCCTTTAGGTTCAGGTCCCAGGTGATATTTGGAGCATGTTAAACAGGGACAGGAACTGTAAGGAGACTGCCATTCAGGCAGATGTTAGATTTACACAGCAAAGATATTCCCAGAAGGATTTTGTAAGTACTCCAGTTAGCTGAAACAGCAGGCCTTTCTTAAATGACTGTTTCCTGATGGGGCGATACCAGGAAGACAGGATGATAGAAAAGATAAAACCTGAGGTAGGTCTTGCACAATCAATCTTACGCCAAAAACAAAAACAAAAAACAGCATTTGTCAACTACTTCCAGAGCAGAAACCTTAGGAAATGGGGGCTTCCATGAATCAACAGAACTCGAATACAATGGAATACCTTCAAGAAGAGCCAGAGCAAACAAGGTGGCGTAAGGGAAACATAGCATGTCTCAAGTGTATTCTGATCAAGTTCACAGCAGTCATGGAATTCATAATCAGACTCATGTGCTAGGGAGAGCTAAGATTCTGAGGATCTGAAGCAGCCCCTCTCCTAAGGCCCTGGCTAAAGACCTTTATCAGACCAAGCATATTCCTGGTTTAAAAGCAGGAACTGTTTTTGCTCTATAGCTTGGGGACTTATGCAAAGCTGAAAAGGGCTAGGCCTCAGGCTGTTATTGGCTCTACGAGGTATGTTCCAAAGTTTGAGAAGTTATGTTCCTTCTCTACATAGTGGAAAGCAGCAACTGAGCAGGCCAGCCCTCAACACACCACTTCATCCATTTCTAATATTGTTATGCACGGTGTTGTTCCCCATCGGGGCAACTATGCTTTTTGGCATGAATGGAGGTATATGGAATACCTGCCTTAACGGGTGTTCTAACCCTGTAATGCTCTTCTGAGAGGCTTTTCATAGGCTTGCTCTTGGATATTGGATGGGACTAGTGGCTGGTAATAAACCAGAGTTTTCTATTTTGTTACAGTTTCCAATCGCATGCCTGGTTCATCCTAGTGAACATATAGTTACATCCTGGTAGAACCTGGTGTATTAATGGTTACATCTTAACATCCTAATCTCTAACAGGCCTGGTTAGCATATGACTTAACTTTGCCACAGATGGGAAGCAGACCTGCTACGAATTGATCCTATTTAGTGTGACTTTCTTTCTCCTAAGCTTTGGTGAATCCTTTATATCTTCAGTTTTACTCTTCTACATCGCAGTACAGTAGTGGAGCCCTATCCATCCCAGGACATGTGTATAACAGCCATAAAATAACTCCAAATGGAGTTTACAAGTATATTTTAAATGTGAATCGCTTCTAGAAGTTACCAGAGAAACTAGGTGTTTCTGAGTATGGCAACTTGATTTTTAGATACCCAAAGCATGGCGACATTAATAACCAGGTTGTGTCAATACTTAGTCCCCTGTGTCTGGTACCCCAAGAAATTCTTTTTGCCAAGGTCAGTCACTTAGACAAATGCCGTCATTTCCTCAGGGGATTGAAGAAAGTTCCTACCTGAAACAAAAATTCAAATCATACAACTCCTCTCTGGCTAGAGGGTCTATGGCTCTGCCAGAACCGTGATTGTGTGCCTATTAACTTGTCAAGGCCAATGTTAGCCTCTAGGCTCCCTGCTTACAAGGCCCACTTCAGCTAACAACCCTCTTTTTCTGCTCCCATTTAACTCTGGAAACACCCATCTCTAATGAGCATAGTAAAAACTGGCTTTCTGACATGTAAAAACAGCTTAGTCAAGAGCCCCACTACATGGAAGGCTTTACCAGACAAGCAGAATTCAGTGACGTCATTCACTTGAGATAGATAACACGATAGTCCTTGAACCCCATAACACCCACTGGACAGTATATAAGCAGAGGTCAAGAGCAATGCTCTGCTCTGGTCATCTGGTGAGAGGTCACCTTGATCTGTCTCAGGGCTGGAGAGTCTACCCCTGGATCCTGAAGTCTTTAATCAGAGACTTTCAGATCAGAGACTTGTGTGAGGACAGGACCTGACTTTCAGGTTAGAAAAATGGCAGAGGTGAGCAGACTTTGGGAGAAAGGTTTTGTCCTTTAGTTGGGAATTTAGAACGTGAACCTTGTAAGAGCACCCTAGCATAATAAACTACAACTTTTGTTGTAATGTGTGCATCTCCTTTTTATTCTTGACAGTTTCCCATACGACAGCATGACCAGTTTCGAATAAACTTTCCCCTTTATCCCCAAACAGTAGCAATTTCAGTTTCGCAACTGCACCCATTTTCATTCACCCTGCTCCAACTGACCCAGATGGAATGTTATTCAGCGGCTACAACCGAGATGCAAGGACTTTATAGAATGCGATTTTTGGCTGCCTGCCTCTGCCCGCTGGGGGAAGGGGCAGAAGCTAACCACGTGGCTCCCAAGGCTCAGGCATCCACTCCTCCCGGCCTGAACAGAGCAGCACTTCACTCACCATGTCGCAGCTTCCGAGCTCTCCCTGGCCCCACACAGCTTCCTGCAGCATTGCTCTCAGCACAGAACACCAAAGCCCTCGCGCTTGCTCAGATACGGATCCTAGCCTGCACCGGAAGTCTGGAAGAGCCCACCCGCTCACCTTCTGACTGGCGTTCTGCCTCGAGATCCCGATTGGCTATTGATGTCTGAGTGACAAGAGCAATTCCCTTAGGGTTAGATTGTACTCAAGGACTAAGCAAACTGCAGTGATTTCCATTTCATTTGTACTTACTTGTGGCCTCCAGTTGCTGACACTTTCCTCTTCCAGCATTCCTTAAGCACTTGGCCTCTTCCTCCTGGTGGTTAGTTTGTACAGCTCACTGCAAAATGTGCAGCGGAGTGTTTTTTCTGTACCACAGGTATGAATGTGCCTGGATATTAACAATTAAAAGAGATTTTAGGACTCCAAACAAGAGTGGCTTCATGCTGAGTTCAGGAAAACTGTCCTTACTTTTTACCTAGCAGGTGCAGGGTCTTCAGAATACACTGAGAAAATAGTAGGAGCCAGAGCATAACACTGTGATAAGTCTGGGCTGGATGATGGCTCCATTCCTGTAGGAGTTTCCTTCCTGAAATCCAAGTCAATCTCTTGAAAATGAATAATAATGCAGAGTATAATCTCCAAGTTACCATGAGTACATAGAAACAAATAAGGTGAGGAGCCCGATTGTCAGTCAGCAGGTGTTTCTGTGTGCAAAGATATTCCCGGAAATTCCTAAGAAATAGCCTCTAATGCCAGTAAAGGATAGAACTGCTGGTCAGATGTAGGCCAAGTAGGAGAGAGAGAGAGAGAGAGAGAGAGAGAGAGAGAGAGAGAGAGAGAGAGAGAGAGAGAGAGAGAGAGCGAGAGAGCGAGAGAGAGAGAGAGAGAGAGAGAGAGAGAGAGAGAGAGAGAGAGCGAGAGAGCGCTTACTTTTTCAATGTCCTTTATATATTTTGGTTGCCAGCAGAAGTTGGGTCCCTGATTTAAAAAAAAAAAATGTATCTTTTCACCTTGACAAACCTGGATTGATGGTGGATTTTCTTACTTCACATGATTTAATTTTCAAAAGTCCCTGAGAGTTAAATTCTAATGTCAGGATTTTAGTTGTTTCTGGATATGGTCAAGTTGAATAGCTATAGCAACATCCAAGACTAAAGAGCTGAGAGCGATCTCTTACCTGTAGTGAGCATGGAGAACATGGGAGCCATTTCCAAAGGAATGTTTTCCCTAAAAAGCGGAGCAAAGGGAATTTCTGGACATGATACTTGGGAGATCTGCCTATTTCTCAGCTTCCTCATTGAATAAATCCACTTCTGAATGTGCTCACAACTTTCAAGCAGAGACATTTGGGCTGCATTCTTAGCTCAGCGTTTTAAGATACCTAAGTTATAATAATACGTAAGTTATAATAATATCAGAAAGAAATGCCTCTAGCATGATCCTACTTTACAACAATGTCTGAGTCCTGAGTGCTGGTATTACAGGAATACAGTATCACAACCATCTTGAAAACTAAGTTTGCAGGACAGTATCGTACAACAACTACTCTGACCTGAGAGTCTCCTTCCTGATCTGAGGTGACTTAATAACTCCTTGTGTAAGTGAGGGGTACATGCTTAAGGCCTTTCAGCAAAAGGGAAGATATGTGCTAGTAATGCAACTTAGATCCTGTTGCTAAATGGCCCAGCTTCTCTATTTCCACAGTAAGCGTGGTCATAAGCCACATTCCAGTTCATGCAAGGACACCTATCACACCAGTGCTGTCCTCACATTTGTTCTGTGTCACAGGACTGTTCTGTCAGACTGGGCAAATCTCTCCTCCAGGTGACAGGGTTTGCTTTACCTTGGTTCTGAACCAAGAATTGGGTATTTACTGGCATAATAGACAGTAAAAAATCTCATTAAAATCCATGCACTCTCTGTTCATTTCTTTATACTCTATGGAGGCCAAAAATAGCTGCAAATCAAACTCTTTTTCTCAGCCAGTAACTTCTAGTGAGTATGAGGGAGGGCTGTTCCTATACTCTTAGAGCCTCCTCATGGGTCTCCTTTATATTTTCATCCTGTCTATTTACAAAGCACTTGGGTCCTTACAATAACTTGTCATCTTTCTGACTTGAAGATACCTTGTGGATGATGCAGACTGATGCTTCACAGAGCTTTCAGAGCAGCAGATACACACTGAGCGCATGACTGAAGCTCACAGAGCAGTAAGTTCTTTTCAGCACAGGCATTATCCCTTCCTTCATCATCCATGCAGACATCACTGTCCACTGGGTCCCCATCACAGCCACTTCATCCCAGATCAGAGACTGATTAATATTGCCCACTGGTTCCTTGACTGGACTGAGCAAGACACACTGTCAGTACATCAACTGGAGCTTTCTATACTTCAGGGAGCAACATTAGAAGGGTGTGTTAAGTCTCTCTAACAATGGTAACCAAGTGAGAAAGCTTCATTGAAATTGTGTGGGCTCCAAATCTGAGCAGAGGGTTGGAGAGACTTTGATAGGAGGTCCCACCCGGCTAGGAGGAGTTTCAGTTGTTCTGAAAAGTGAAATTCTAACAAGTTCCAGTGGCCCCCACCTCAGTCCTGTGTAATAATTGTGCATGTGGTTTATCTCTAAACATTTGGAAATCTTTAGGCAAAAGAATCTATGGCCTTGTTGCCGCCTAGGGAGATGACAGTTAGAGAGGGATTTATGGTAGAAGGGACATGTTGATGGAGACTTGTGATAAATCTCCAGTACTATGGTCATCCCAAGAGATATGTCATCAGCATGGTAAATCATGTATGTGGGATTCTAGTATGCCCCTAACAGGGAACTATGATAAGGTTACCACTCTGCCTTTATCAGGTGAGGAGGCTCTAGTAGTATTTTATAGTCTCTCATAGCCTCTGAGAGGTAACTGGAAGAGGCATTGTTATTTTAGTGAATGAAGGTGTGTGTGTATGTGTGTGTGTGTGCATGTGTGTTATAGGCAACCTGTGTCCTGGAATGTGTTTGCTACATAGGAAGATTTGTGCTTGCAGGAAGAGAGTTTTAGTTCTGCTGACTGTAAATATAGGAAGGGATTCTGTGTGATATTGCAGGAAGAACAAAGATTTAGCATGGTGGGGGTTGAGGACCTGAGAAGATTGTTAAAAAGGAGATTTGTAGTGTTGAGAGGAATAGGATGAAGTGTTCAGGAGCTTGGAACAGTGTGATAAGTGGATGGTTAGAGAGCATAGACAGATGTCTTGAACCTTCATTGAGCATGAACTGTGAGACAGAGGAATAGTTCAGGTGAAGTTATTTGGAGTTAATGTCAGAATGTGAAGGCAAGAATGAAGAAAAAGAGAATGCCTTCAATATCTAGGCAGCACACTTTGTTAATCTCCAGAGTTATAAATCAGAATATACTCTTTCCATGTCATCGAACTGACCTTCATACTAACCGAAAAGAAAGGTAGTTTCCATTATATTGTCCAGAGGAATGCAAGAGGGGTATTACTGCCTGCTTGGGAAGAACAATGATAAATATTCTGCTATCTTATATGAAATCAGTTAAATTTCCTCCCTTGAGTACTGGTGTCTGAGCCATTAGGAGAGAATCTGAAGTGTGAGATGAGGGTCTGTGGCCTGGAAAGGGTGAAAGTCGAGGAAAGAGAATTTCTGAAGTGGTTTAGCTGCAGAGATGGGAGGGAGAGAGGCTGTCCCTTACAGAAAAGAAGAATTCAGAGAAAACAGCAAATTACCAACTTATGAATTACAAACCTTGGATCAAACGTAGGTCAGATATCCCCAGTGAGTCACCCAGGGTTTGTAGAACTCTCTGGAAACTCTCTTTGGTACTGGCTATGATGGCCATGTTTGTTCTTACAGTCTACCTTGGCAGTTTGGGAACTCCTGAGAAAATAGTGCACTTTCCCCTGGGGGTCCTATGGAACCATTGAGTGTCATTTCACCTGTCAGTGTTGGTTCTCCATAGTCACTGCTTTCCTTCCCAGAGTATCTTCTGTCAGTAGTGAGCCAATGAGTTCCTTTGGAAATTAAGATAAAATAACTTCCCTCAGAACCCAAGAAAAGAGAAGATGAATTGCATACATGCCATTAATACATTATTACTATGATGCAAATTTAGCAAGCATACAATGCTTCTTCCTGGAATTGAGTAAGACACTTTGTTATAGAACATATGTGTCTGTGTGTGTCTCTCTGTGTGTGTGTCTTTATTTTTTCCAGACTAAAGGCTAGTTTTATTTTCTCACAGTTCTTTTTAATACATCTCAATTCTGAAATCTGCCAACATGTCATGTTTCTACAAGATGAACATTAGACTGATTACATAGCAAAATGTCTTTATGAGTCCTTGGTTGGGGTAAATAGAAAACAGGAAATCTCAGAGAAGCCTATGTAAGCCAACCACTAGAGTTTTGTCATTTCAGATTCTAGTATGGCTTCCTGTTCATAAGATATCCTCTGGAGTCTTCATATTCTTCCTACGTCTCAGCCTGCCATTCTTCTGAAGTCTTTTTCAGGTTCAGCTTTGCCCGCAAGGAGACAGGATCTCCAATCCTTGTTATATTTGCAAAGAGAGCAGTGTTTGGGCTACCCACACACCTCATGCCTAGAGCATGACACTATTCAGCAAAGTGCCCCTGAAAGGCCTTTGGAACTTGGTAGGTGTAGTTTCCACAAATCTCAGAGTTGTAATTGATATTCGGGCCATGAAGATTATATAGACAGTGGGGGATGGGTTTGACATTCCAGCCTAGGGCAGGTTTGGGATGTTGTAAATGATTTCATTGTCTTCATCTTCTCTTCAGTTCTCAGTGGCCTATTCTTCTTTTTCTTCTTGCTCTTCTTCTGTCTCAGCTTACTTTTGCTGTACAATTTCATGAATGAGCTGTCACTATTCCCGCAAAATCTCCAAGTATCCATAATTTGGACTTCCAGAAAAGCAGTGTCTTTGTTCCTTTCAGTGTCTTTTTTTTTTTTTGTGCCCTTTGGTTTGGGACTTTTGGCTCTCAGAGTGGTATAGAGTGACTCCAGTGACTTCTTATTGGTGCTGCTTAGCCTGAACTGGCTCTTCTAAGGTCTCACTACAATTCATACATAAAGTTACCGGTGCAGATTTCAACCTTTACAGACCCAGGAAAGCCAAGTACTCCCCCAGAAGGAGAATTTAGAGAGGGCAAGATAGGTTCTAGCATGGGTCAAGACACTACTTGTCTCTTTCAGCCATCCTTGAGAGGTACCATTATCCCAGAATTCTCAGGGTCAGTCTGAATCTTCCCAAAGAGCAAATTTATATCCCGAAGGGGTTTCTCCCTTTCTGTGCAATAATGGATGTGCTCCAGCAGCATCTCCAGGTATTTCTTATACTCTGCACCCTTTCTTCCTTTAGGAATGTCAAATAACTTGTCAAATTTACCAAGTATGTGATGCAATCCAGTTTCCCAGATGCCATCTGGTTAATGTAGTTGAGGTAGCACTCGTGGAGATCAAGATCATGACCATATCCCTCTTCATCTGTGAACTCCATGAAGTTTTGTCCCTCCTCACTTAGATTCTTTTAAGCTTCAGGCGCTACTCAGATTCCACTGACATTGCACACAGATCTCATTTGGTTGTTTCCAGTGAATTTTTTCTTTCTGTTTCAGTATATTATAGTATTCAGAAAACTCATCAGGTCCTGAAATAGCATTGAATTTCTCCTTTCACATTCCATATTTATTATCATACAAACCCCCGAGGTTCTCACTGACATCCATGTACATGTCTTTCATGGCTCAAGTGCAGAGATCAGAAATGACCTCATCCCAAAGCATGGATTTTTAGTAAGCATCCCTCTGGCAATGATGTCCATGAGCCATTCCTTCTCCTCATGATATCTCTATTATTTATTGCTCCAAAGTTATCTCCATTTTCCCCTGACTGTGGCACTTAAATTCAGACCACCAATAAGACCAGGATATATTTCAGTGGCCACAGACAAGGTATCACAGTCCTTGAGATTCAGGTATGAAACCATCCAACCCCAGTGTTGATTCTAGTTTCACATTCTTTGGGATTTCCATTTAATATGGGAGGCAGGAGAGAAGATGTTAATTATACCTACATCTAATGGAAAGTCTCTGCCCTCATATGGGTGTGTCTGTGAAAAGACAGTGAAGGCTCAGACTCTGCTGAAACAGGTGAGCTGTCCTAACTTCTTGATTTCACACTGAAGACTCAGATTATTTGTGTAGCATTGATATGTCATGACAAGGTAGAATGTCATGTGGCAGCTTTTTTGTTTGTTTGTTTGTTTTGAGACAGGGTTTCTCTGTAGCTTTGGAGCCTGTTCTGAAATTCATGCTGTAGACTAGGCTGGCCTCAAACTCACAGAGTTCTGCCTGCCCTCTGCCTCCCTGAGTGGTGTGCTACCACTGCCTAGCTCATGTGAAGCTTTTGCATCAGAGCTTTGTCTGTCTGTCTCTTTCTTTCTTTCTTTCTTTCTTTCTTTCTTTCTTTCTTTCTTTCTTTCTTTCTTTCTTTCTTTCTTTCTTTCTTTCTTTCTTTCTTTCTTTCTCTTCCAGAAAGAGTTTCACTATGTAGCTTTGGTTGTACTGGAATTAACTACGTATGCAACAGTGGCCTTGAACTCACAGAGATCTGCCTGCCTCTCATTTCCCACGGCACTATCAGAGTTTTCTGTTACATATTTGTCCAAAATCAGTGCTATCTTAGAAGGTAGTGCATGTAAATGTGTCAAGGGTAACCAATGACGAAGATTTTATACATGAAAAATATAGACGAGAATGTAACTATGGAAATCAAGAAACCTCATAGAGGAGGCACCAGGGAGAAGCTATGTTACAGGATAGTGAGGTGTCAAGACTGTAAATCTCTGAGAGTCTCATTTTAAAATTAAAAATCGTCAGTTTAAAATTTCCAGTGATGTAATTAACTTTCTATCTCCTCAAACACTCCAATTTCCCATGCAACAGTACTCACAGAATTATTTCATCACATCAGTCAATTAACCATAGCAAACTAATGCTATAATACACAAGATTTTTAACTCCAACTGCTTTATAAAGTAGATCCATGATCTATTTTAGTCTAAACACAGAATAAAAGTACTCGGTGTTGGCATGGATTTCAGATTCCTGATCAGGATCTCTATCATGGAGTGTCTTCACAATTACTGTTATGTTGAATTTGTGTCTTCTTCCATCTTGTTTCATACACCTTCTTCACCCTGAATGAGGTCTGAGTATGCAGGATGAGGATCTGGTCACCTTGACGACATGATTTATTTATGATAGCCTAAAATCCTGGGTGCTCACTGGGAAAGTGAAGTTAATGAAGTAGACAAGCACTGTCAACAGAGGTCCATGGTGAGACAGATTTACAAGGAACATGGCCTAGGTCCTTTAATATTGTGAATTCTGTATTAAACCTAGCCAGGTGATGGTGGTGCATGCCTTTAATCCCAGCACTTTGGAGGCAGAGGCAGGTGAATATCTGTGAGTTCGAGGTCAACCTAATCTACAGAGTGAGTTTCAGGACAGGTTCCAAAGCAACACAGAGAAATCTTGTCAAAAAAAAAAAAAAAAAAAACAGACAAATAAGCTAACAAACAAACAAAAACCTGGAATCTATGCAGAATTTGCCAGCTGAGGAAAACTAATTTAAAAATTAGGGTTTGTTTCAGGAGGTCCAATTTATTTATTGTTGTTTTTAGTTTCTGTGCTACTGGGGTTATATTTAGGAAGTGATCTCCTGTACCTATGCATTAAAGACTACTTCCCACTTTCTCTTCTATCAGATTCAGTGTGATCAGATTTATATTGAGGTCTTTAATCCATTTGGACTTGAGTTTTGTGCATGGTGATAGATATGGATCTATTTTCATTCTTCTACAGGTTGACATCCAGTTATGCCAGCAGCATTTGTTGAAGATACTTTCTTTTTCCCATTGTATAATTTTAGCTTCTTTGTCAAAAATCAGGTGTTCATAGATGTGTGGATTTATATCCATGTCTTCGATTCGATTCCATTGATCTCTCTCTCTCTCTCTCTCTCTCTCTCTCTCTCTCTCTCTCTCTCTCTCTCAATATGCCAGTACCAAGCTGTTTTCATTACTGTAGCTGTGTAATAGAGTTTGAAGTCAGGGATGGCAATGCTTCTGGAATTTCCTTTATTGTACAGGATTGTTTTGACTATCCTGGGATTTTGTTTTTCCATATGAAGTTGATTATTGTTCTTTCAAGGTCTGTGAAGAATTGTGTTGGGATTTTGATGAGAATTGCATTGAATCTATAGATTGCTTTTGGTACGATTGCCATTTTTACTATGTTGATTCTCCCAATCCAAGAGCAAGGGAGATCCTTCTATTTTCTGATATCTTCTTCAATTTCTTTTCTCAAAGACTTAAAGTTCTTGTCAAATAGGCCTTTCACTCCCTTGGTTAGTGTTACTCCGAGGTATTTTATGCTATTTGTGGCTATTGTGAAAGGTGATGTTTCTCTGATTTCCTTCTGAGCTTCTTTATCATTTGTGTATAGGAGGACGACTAATTTTTTGGAGTTGATCTTGTATCCTGCCACATCGCTGAAGGTATTTATCAGCTGTAGGAGTTCTCTGGTAGAGTTTTTGGGGTCACTTATGTAAACTATCTTATCATCTGCAAATAACGAAAGTCTGACTTCTTCCTTTCCAATTCAAATCCCCTTGATCTCCTTTTGTTGTCTTATTGTTGTTGGTAAAACCTCAAGAACTATGTTGAAGAGGTATGGAGAGAGTGGAGAGCCTTCTCTTGTTCCTAATTTTAGTGGAATCACTTTGAGTTTTTCTCCATGTAATTTGATGTTAGCTGTCAGCTTGCTGTATATTGCTTTTATTATATTTAGATCTGATCTGTGTATCCCTAATTTCTCCAAGTCCTTTCTCATGAAAGGACACAGTCAATAAGACAAAAAGGCAGTCTACTGAATGGGAAAAGATCTTCACCAACCCCACATCAGACAAAGGACTGATCTCCAAAATATATGAAGAACTCAAGAAATTAGACATTAAAATTCTAAGTAACCCAAAAAATGGGGTACTGAACTAAACGGAGAATTCTCAACAGAAGAATTTTAAATGGCCAAAGGATCCTTAAGGAAATGTTCAATTTCCTTAGCTATCAGAATAATGCAAATTTAAAGAACTCTGAGATACCATCATACACCTGTCAGAATGGATAAGATCAAGAACACTAATGACAGCTTATTCTGGAGAGTATGTGAAGTAAGGGGAACACTCATTCATTGCTGGTGGAAATGCAACCTTGTACAACCACTTGGGAAATCAGTATGGTGGTTTCTCAGAAAACTGTGAATCAACCTACCTCAGGATCCAGCAATACCACTCTTGGGCATATACCCAAAAGATGCTCAATCATACTACAAAGCCATTTGTTCAACTGTGTTCATAGCAGCATTATTTGTAATAACCAAAACCTGGAAAAACCTAGATGCTCCTTAACTGAAGAATGGATAAAGAAAGTGTGATACGTTTACACATTAGAGTACTACTCAGAGGTGAAAAACAATCACATTTTGAATTGTGTATGTAAATGGATGAAATTAGAAAGCACTATCCTGAGTGAGATAACCCAGACCCAAAAACATAAATATGGTATGTATTCACTCATACATGGATACTAGCTGTAAATGAAGGACATTGAGCCTGTGCTTCGTGATCCTAGAGAAGCTAAGTAATAAGGTGAACCCAAAGAAAACCATATATAGACCCATCTGGAAATTGGAAACAGGCAAGATCACCTGACAGAATTGGGAGCATGGGAGCGGGGAGTAGAAGGAAGTGGAGAGGGTGAAGAGGAGAGGTTGAGGAAAACTTGAAGGATTGGGATGGCCGAGATGGAAGAAGGACAGATATGAGAGCAGGGAAAGAGATATCTTGATTGAGGGAGCCATTATGGGTTTAGCAAGAAACCTGGCTCTAGAAAAATTCCCAAGAATCCACAAGGATGACCCCAGCTATAGAGGAGAGGGGGGCCGACCTGGCCTTGCCCTGTAGTCAGACTGATGATTATTTTAAATATCACCATAGAACTTTATCCAAAAACAGATGGAACAGGCAGAGACTCACAAGGGTTCATCCACTGAAGCAGTTTACCTGAGCTAATGGAAGCTCAGCCACTCCAGCTGGATTGGGAAGGAACAAGCATAGGACCAGACTAGTCCCTCTGAATGTGGTTGACAAGTGTATGGCTGGGGCAGACAGAGAGGCCACTGGCAGTGACACTGGAATTCATCTCTACTGCATGTACTGGCTTTTTGTGATCCTATTCTCTTTGGATGTATACCTTGCTCAGCCTAGATATAGTAGGGAGGGCCTTGGACCATACACATGGCAAGTTTCCTTGCCCTCTCTTGGGATTGGAGGGGGTGAGGTGGGTGTGTGTGTGGAGGCAATGGGAGGAGGGGAGGAAGTAGAAATTTTGATTGGTGTTTTGTTAAATCTAATAAAAAAAGAATTCGGGTTTGTATGTTTATTACAGTACATGTTCAGCAGGTGGCAGTAAGATGTCTTTTTGTTTTTCTAAATACTTTTTCTTGTTTAAAACATATGTTTACTTAAATATATTTTGATCATGACCTTCTTCTGCCAAGTATTTCCAGATTGTCTTCTGCTCCCTACCCATGCACTTTTATGATCTTTTACAAAAATCAAATCAACAAGCCAATAAAATAATAAAAGCCCCAAATGTAGAAAAGAAAATATATCACCTAAACAACAGCAATAACAGAAAAACTCACCAAACTATAACAAAATAATCATTGGTCATCTCTTACTGACATCAGACCTACCCTCATGTAGTTGATACACTTAGGTTTAATCTGGTGGAGAAAACTGATTTTTTCCCATTAGCAGGTATAAATGATGATAGATTTTGTTGTCAACTTTTACCCTAGTGGATAGATTTACGTTCATTTGATAAATCACACAAAGTAATACATAAAAGATTAAACAATTTTCATTTCAAAGTCAGACAGAACTGACCAACAACAGCAAGAAGAGATCCCAACAGAAGGCAAAAGAATCAGAGACCCGTTTATTCACCACTCAGAAATCCCATAGAAACACTAAACTGGATCCATAATGTAAGTGCAGAGGACATGATGCAGATCCGTGCAGGCTGTGTGCATGCTGCTTCAGTTTCATTGACTTCATATGAGTTTTGCTCATGTCAATTTAGAGGGCCTTATTTTCTTGATATCCTCCATCCCCTTTGGCTTTTACACTTTTGTACTTACTCTTCCATGGAGTTCTCTGAGTTCTGAGGAGAAGCATTTAATGGAGCTATCCCATTTTGGATTGAAAAATCCAAAGTGTCCCATTCTACATAATATCTGGCTATGAATAATATCTGGTTATGGGTCTCTATATTTGTTCTGATCTGTGGAGGAGGAAGCATCTCTGATGATTTTTGAGCCAGGCACTGATTTATGAGTAAAGCAGAAAATAATCAGGGGTCAATTTTATTACTACATATTTTCTTTTTTCCTATTTTTTGATCAGTGCTATTGGACTTTGCCTTATATCCCTGGGCTATCTGATGTCAGGCTCTTGGTCACCCAAGCAGTTCTGGATATGTGTTGTATCTTGTGGAATGGAATATAAGGCACATTAGTTATTGGTTGGTTACTCAAGCAAGCTTTGTGGGACCATTGTTCAAGCATTTCTTGCAGGTAGTACACCATAGTAGATAAAGGATTTGTGGATGTGTTTCTCTTTTGATAGGTGTAGAGCACCTTCTTGTATCAAAGATGCAGGAACATAGGGGAGAGGCCCTTGTATCCAGTGTTTTTCCCTTTAGTTTTTGTCTAGATGGCCTGTACATTGGTGGGGGTGGGTTGCTGAAGTCTGCCACTATCAGTGTCTCAGGGTCAATATTTGATTTAAGCTGTATTCGTGTTTCCTTTACAAAACTGGGTGCTCTTGTGTTTAAGGTATAGATGTTGAGAACTGAAATGCCATCTTGATGGATTTTTCCTTTAATGAGTATATAGTGTCCTTCCCCATCCTTTCTGATTAGTTTTGATTTAATGTCTATTTTGTTAGATGTTAAAATGATACACCAAGCTTCTTCTTACGTCTATTTTCTTGGAATATCTTTTTCCAACCCTTTACCCTGAGTAAACGTTTATCTTTGATGTTGAAGTGTATTTCTTAAGTGCAGCAGGATGGATCCTGGTTTCACAACCATTCTGTTTATCTATGTTTTTTTGGGGGGGGGGGAATTGAGACCATTGATATTGAGAAATGTAAATAACCGAAGACTAGTAATTCCTGTTATGTTGATGTTGGTATTGGTGCCAGAGTGTGTGTGGGTGGGGGGGGTGTCTGTGTGTCTGTATCTATGTCTATGTGTATGTTTGCTTCCATCCTTTTGGTTTCTGTAGTGTGAGATTATTTATTTATTGGTTATTCATGGATGTAGTTAACCTCCTTAGCTTGGAGTTTTTTTTTTCTAAGACCTTCTGTAGAGTTTTATTTGTAAATAGATATTCTTTAAATTTTACCTTATCATGTTTTCTCTATCTATGGTAATTGAATTTTTGCTGCATATAGTAGTCTTGGCTGGCATTTGTGGTTTTGTAGATGCTGAGGCACATCTGTCAAGGTCCTTCAGGCTATCCATTGAGAAGTTATGTGTAATTCTCATAAGTCTGCCTTTTCTGTTATTTTGCCTCTTCCCATGAAGCTTTCAGTATTCTTTCTTCTGTATTTAGTGTTTTGATTATTATGTGGCAGGGAGCCATTCTTTTCTGATTTAATCTAGCTGGTGTTCAGGATCCTCCTGTGCCTTTATAGATATTTCTTAGTTGGAAATTTATCTTCTATGCTTTTGTTGAAGATATTTTCTGAGGCACTGAAATGAGTTTCTTTTCCTTCCTCTGTACCTATTATTCTTCAGTTTGGTATTTTCATCAAAGTTACATGACATTAGATGTAACTGGACTTTATGTTGTGATCACAGAACCTGGTTTAGCCCACATGATTGGTTTGTGATGTTTCTCTGAAAGGAAGTAGGTGAGAAATGCATGTGTTTCTTTGAACTGTGACACAGAAAAGATCACATTTGGAGGTGATACTTAAACTGATCCCTGTATAGCAGAAAGACAAATAGGGTCTTTTGAAGATGTACCTCCCTCTTGGGTATGAGGATAAGTGTCATGTAATCTTCTCTTTGTGTCTGCAACCTTATAGCTTTTAGAAGACTATGCTTTCCAAATATGTAGACACACAAAGTGTGGCCTTTGAATCCTTTTCTTGCTATGAGGTTGTCAGTTCAGCAGCCCCAAAGAAATGGAACTTCCCTCCCCAGGTAATACCTTCTTTAGGGGACCTCCAGATTCTGTCATTCTCTCAATGTCATATTATAAAAGAATTCAAAAAGAATAATCTTATTTAATCATTAAAACATAAAACTAGTACTATGAAAATGGTATGAGGCAATCCATGGAACCTTTTTACAGAGAACCAGATTACAGGGAACCACAGTTCTGAAGAAAAGAGACTCATCTCCTCCAGAAGATATTAAATGGCACTAGCGCTTGAGCTAGGAGTCGAGCCTGTTAACTCCTCTCCCATTCATTCTGGAATAATAACTAGGTAGATGTCCTTCAAGCCTTTGACAGGAAATGGAAGCCACTGTGAGTTCATGAATGCAACACCCTGTGACTAGTAGACAGGACTTTAAAGCAGTCTGAATTCTGACTCTTACAATATTTTTATGCCCCTCTTCTGAGATGTTCCCTGAGACTTGGGAGCATGGAGTGTGATACCTCACAGATATAAATAGACACAATTTATGTGGAAGCACAAAAGACTGAAGATAACAAAAAAATCATGATTAAAAAATACAGAGGAAGGTATCAACAAACCTGATTTCAAGTTGTACTACAGTGACAGAACTAAAAACAGAATGATACTAGTACAAAAATAGATACATATTTGGCATAACATTGAGGAAACAGCTATAAGTCCATGAAACTAAAGACAACTAAAGAAAAGAGAGCATCTTCATCAAATATTGCTAGGAAATTTGGATCCTAACATGTAGAATACTGACCCTAGATCCCTATATCCCATCCTTCACAAACTCCATGTGAATCAAAGGCCTCAGTATCACACCTTAAAAGTGATTATAGAAAACTATGTTTACACTTCAACATAGAGATGTAGGCAAGGATCTAGTAAATAGAACTCTGGTACCAAAGGAAATAGATGAAGAGCTAATAAATGAGAATTGATGAAACTAAAAATTTCTGCACAACACAGGAAACTCTCACATTTTGGTTGTGAGCCTAACCTGTAACAAACAGCTGAGACATCTTGCTAGCCCATTTTCTGTTTGATTTTTGAGACAGGGTTTCTCTGTGTAGCCCAGGCTTTCCTGTAACCACTCTCTAGACCACGCTGGACATGAACTCAGTGGTCCACCTACATCTGTCTCTCAGGTGCTGGGATTAAAGGTGTGTTCCATCACTGCTAGACTAATTGAGTGCAGTGGCAGTGTATAGAGTACGAGAGATATGACTAGTGTTTTATAACCCAAGTGTAATAACTAGAATAGTCAAGAAACTAAAAAATTAAAATCAGAGGAAAAATAATGCAACTAACTAGAAAATGGGCTATGGAGCTAAAAAATTCTGAAAAGAAAATTAATATATAAATCATTATAAACCAATTTATAAAACTCTTCAATATCCTTAGCTATTCACAAAATGCAGATTAAAACTACTCAAGCTGAGTGTGTGTGTATATACCTTTATTCCCAGTATTCAAGATACAGTTGTTGGAGGAACTCTGTGAGTTTCAGGCCAGTTTGGCCAACACAGTGATTTCTAGGACAGCCAGTATTATATAGAGAGATCAAGTGTCAACTCCCCCCCCAAAAATCTTCCCTACCCCAAGATTACATATTAACATAGTCAGAATAGCTATCAAATATACATATGACAAGAACTGTTTATGTGTATTTTGGGAAAAGGGAACACTATTTGTGGGAGTGTTCTAGTTCAACCACTTCTGGTATTAGTCAGGAGGTTCCTCAAAATCTAGAAATACACACACGCATGCACACACGCACGCACACACACACACACAAACACAAAGTTGTGTGGCTTAGTCTTCTTGTGTGACTCCTGGCAGAGGAATCAGGGAATGTTTCTGACTCTGTTGCCTAGTCTTGGAACACTTTCCTCATGCTGGGTTGCTTTATCCTTAATAGGGGAGGAGGTACCTATTCTTGCTGCAACTTGATATGCCATAGCTAGATGATACACATGGGAGACCTACACTTTTCTGAAGAAAAGGGAGAGGGAGCATATGGGAAAGATTGTGGAGGGAATAAAAGGGAAGGGAAAACTGTGACACATCTGGGAAAATTAATTAACTGATAATTAATAAAAAACTGGAAATTAGCATAATATATGATCCAGCAATACCGGACACTCCATAGCATGTACTCAGAAGGAAGAATCTTAATCCTGACATAGAGACACTTGCACATCCTTATTTATTGCAGCTGTATTCATTTTAGCTAGAAAATTGAACCCAGGCCAGATGTCCATAAATTTATAAATAATGAAAACCTGTTTATATATATGAATATATATAATATATACATGTATATATTATATATATACATATAGCTTAATTATGACATTTGTAGTTAAATAGATGGAACTGGAAAAAATATACTGAATTATGTATCCATACTCAGAAAGACAAAACTGCCTGTGCTTTCTCATATATAGAACCTAGTTTTGAATCAGTAGATTTGTATATTTAGAGTACCCTCAGAAACTCAGGTAACTAGAAATGTGCAAATGCAGGGAAGAAGAATGGAAGAATGATCTTAAAATAATGGAGGTGTTAAATAGGAGGGTTGGATGGAAGTAGGAAGATTAAAAATACTAGTGATTTTTTAAAAAGTGATGTGGAAATATACTATTTCATATTCTGAGAATTGGGAGTGGGGAAATCAAGATAATATATGATACAATTATATTTCATTGTATACATCTATGAAAGTCTAAAAATTAATATTCGGTGGTATATATTGCATATATATGTATGAATGTATATAGGTATATAAAATAATTTGAGTGCAATTACATTACACATGGAATAATTTTTCTCCCAGAAGCCATACGTGTCAATTAAAATCCTAGTGTCAGGTGTGGGATGCCAGGCTCCAGAATGTTAGGAATGTTCCTATATGTTAGGAATCTGTGGGAAGGTAAGCCTACCCTTCTCTTAGCATGCAGGCCACCCATTCCAGTTGATTCTGTCCTCTCTCTGGAGATCTTCAGGAGTTCAGATGAAAGGCAGTCCTGCCCAGTGGTTAATGCCCTCACCCGATGAAGTAAGTTGCAGATGAATGTTGTTCTGTGTCCATCTGTCTTCCGTTCTCCCCAGAGGAAATAGGGTACTGCTACTAGAAGCCAACCCTTCTCTCTGTCATAAGAAGCCTTTTTAGCAATCAAGCTTTTAAATGCCACATTCCCCAGATCTCTGAGCACTTGAGGGCTGTTTATTGGTTATAGATAAGTTACAGCTACAGTATAGGATCTGCCTGGAGAGCTGTTCCAAGCTTGACTGTACTGGTTTTTAACTTAACAGGTAAGATTTATACTTGTAAAAGACAAAGAAGAAAAAACTGTTTGCAATAGTTTAACAGTAAAACTGACAATAGTGAAGAAAAGCTCAGTATATTTTAAAGTAGAGTTGGATTTCATACACAGTATGTTGTAACAGATTTAAAAGTACATACTAATTTAAAATATTTGAGATTTATTGTCTTCTTAGTCTAGAATAATACAATGAACAGAGCTCACTAGGACTGCTTGAAACATTTTTAACAGTAAATACATGCACAAATATATGCAGCTGAATTTAAGTTTCATACACATATAAACATACAGAGTTAAAGCTGTTTACACAAAAAGTTAAATCAAAAGTTACATGCATGCACACACACATGTATTAAACAGGAGTTGGGTAAAGCATGCCACTGCAAAACACACATGTAACAGAGTAAGGAAGAGGAAGTTAGAGACAAAAACCTAAGTAAATGGCAAGAAGAAGCCAAGATGATGACTAAGTTACATGACCTGTCTTTAGCCAAGATGGTGGTGGTCATCTGACCTACCCTCTTTACCGTTAGTCGAGATGATGGCAGTCATGTGTTAAATGGAGAAATCATATGTTTTTCAGAGCCGCAGCAGGAATTTCAAACAGATACAAATAACAAGAAATAGAGGACTCGTAGAAAACAGAATCACATCCATGTGACCAAACCATTCACACATTCTTTTGTACATGAAGTAGACAGAAAAATGACTCAGCATTGCCAATCCAGTGGCCGCGGCCATGGGCAGTAAGGGCTGGTACTGGATCCTCGCCATCCGACCTGTTTTTTCAGTTCCTGCAGGACCCATGGCAGTAGCTGCTTCCTGTGGGACCTGCACCAGACAGACTTAGCAGTAGTGGGAGGCAGCCCAGTAGAGGGAAAAGCAGACAGGTGTGAGATGCTGGCTGGAGAGAGCTTAGCATGGCTGGATAGAAACTTTTCCATCTGCCTGGTCACTGATAGAAATTAGAAAACTGCCATGTTGGTGTCTGCTGGTAGATGGTCAATTTAGGTTGTTATTTAAGTGGTATGTAGGCCGTTTTTAGTGCAAAGGCATATAAGCTTAGGAATCTATAAGTAAAACATCAAGCTTTGAGGTTTTATGGCCACGAAAAGACATGCCGGGAGGAGGCTGGACTGATAGTATTGGAAGGTTTGCCTCCCATGGCCAAGGATAAGAAAAAGACAAGACCCAAAGGCTAAGCTATCTGCAAATGTCTTTGAGACAGAGCAAGGGTCAAATGATTGGTTCAAACTATCCTAAGACTAGTCAGCACAGAGGATAGTGACCAGGACCACTCCAAGTAGCCCAAAGGACAACAGTCCAAGATGAGAAATGAAATCCCAGTCCTTAGTCATGGGGAATTACCAGAGATGAATGTCAGCAAAAGCTGACTTGGAGAAGGGGACCTTACCATTTAGTCAGTGTTGTGTGGAGTATCAAGTTCGAGTCCAAGATTCCTGTGTGCCTTAGCCTGACCACCCATGGGTGGGAAGGAACATGGAGAGAGCCTGGCCAAGTCATGCACCAATGATATGATTTATGGAGCAGGTGAACCGCGGCTAGTCCCACAAGGGGCCACAGCGGGTGGGAGACAGACAGATACACCATGCAGAAAGAACTTGGATACCCAGGAGACAGGGAAGGCCAGCAGATCTATAATTACAGCACATATAACTATGAAATAAACAAAAAAGAAAGAAGAAAAAACAGAGGACTCAGAAAGGAACATACCAAGGATGGAACTTAGACTCCTGAATAGCAGGTTAGTGCTCTACCACTGAGCTACATCCTTGGTCTTCTTTTAACTTTTATTTTTAGGATAGGATCTCACTAAGTTGTCTGGAATGGTCTTAATTCACTCAGTACCTGAGTAGGATTTAGCACTGTCTATCCTTCTACCTTAGTCTCCAAGATAGCTGGGATATCAGGAATGTACGAGACTAGGTCCTGAAAATTTTAAAATTTTATGCACTCACTATCTTTGAAATCAAAATAAAAAAGATGAAAACAGAATAAAACCACCAGTATGGTGGTAATATTCTATAAAATATTATTATTGAGCCTTATTTTTTAATTAATTTAAAGGAATCAGATCTAGAGTGATGTGAGAGAGCTTTCTTCCTAAAATTTAGTGTTTCCTTGTCACATTTTGTTAATTATTTTCTCTTCTGATCTTGAATTATCTTGACTTTTTTACTTAGTGATCACTGAGTCTTTATTTCAAATACACAAACATTTGGAAAAATTCACCAGGGAAGCATTCAGAATGAGAATTTCCAGAGGGGAAGTTATCTAGTGACATTGTTTTCAATGTATGAAAAGCCACTCAGATTTGGATTTATTAAGAAGTATAAATAACAATTAATAACAACAAAGGATTTTATGCACAGCTCCTAATATGTTGGTATAAAGTTGTTTATTGTGTTCTGCAGTTACTACTTTTCAAATTCTTATGAGGAAGTTGGAAAGATGGTTCTGTGATTAAGAAATTGTACTGTTCTTGCTGAGGTGTATACTCACACAGATACACATAAATGCACATAGATAAAAGGAAATAACTCCTTAAGAAAACATAGTAAATATACTGTCATACATGCCAGGAGCAGAGGTAGGAAGACAACAAGTATGAGGTCAGAGTTGTTGGGATTAAAAGCCCATACCACCATACACAGTCGTCAATTGTGTTTTTCTTGGAAATTTTTAGGTGCTTTATTTACTTATTGAGTGTGGGGAGAAAAACCAAGGACTTAGGCCGAGATCAGAGAACAGCTCCTGGAAATGGGATTCAGTTTTCTCCTGCCTATATGGGTGTCCTCCTGACTGAGCTTAAGATATCAGACTTGGTGGCAAGTTCTTCTACCTGCTGAGCCAAAGCACTACCTGTATGTCATTTATTTATTTTTGGGACAGGTTTCTCTATATAACCTTGGCTGACCTGGAACTTACTGGCCTCAGAGTGACAGATATATACTGATCGTATGTTCTGAAAACTGATATAAAAGACATGGACCACCAATCCTGACCTATTTATTTATTTTTAAACAGAGACTAGTGTGTTCCAGGCTGGCCTCTTACTCATAGGCTATATAGCTGAAGACCTTGACAACCTGCGGATTCTTATGCCCACAACCTAAAGTGCTAGGATTTGGGGTATGTACCATCACATCTGGCCTTTGAAATACGTCTCCCTCTGTAGCCCAGGCTGGCAGGAAACTCACTAGATATTCTAGACTGTCCACAAAACAAAAACAATTCTCCTCTCCCAGCCTCCCAGGGTTTGGGATTATGCATCTGTGTAACCATGCCTGTAAATTTTTTCATTTCATAATTAAAATTGGATTTTTTTGATGTCTCATTTCTAGAGTTCTTTATGTATTTTGGAAATCAGCTCTCTGTTAGATGTGGGGTTAGTGAAGATATTTTTCCATTCCATAGACTGCCTTTTTGTCCTATTGACAGTGTCTTTCCCTCACCTTAGAGAAATTAGAGTTTAATAAGGTCCTATTTATTAAGTGTTGATTATAGTTTCTGAGTTTTGGTGTCCTGTCCAGGAAGCTGTCTACTGTGCCAATGCACTCAAGGCTATTCTCAACTTTCTCTTCTATTACTCTCAAAGTATTTGGATTTATATTTAAGTTATTTATCCACTTAATCTTCAGCTTTGTGCATGGTGAAAGATATGCATTTATTTGCATTCTTCTACATATTGACGTTCAGCAAGATCAAAACATTTGTTGAAGTGGTTTCTTTATTTCATTGTATAATTCTGGATTCTTTGTTGAAAATCGGGTGTCTATAGGGTTGTGGATTTACATCTAGGTCTTCAATTTAAATCTATTGTTCCACCTGTCTGTTTTCATGCCAATAGCTTGCTGTTTTTGTTACTTTAGCTCTGTAGTAGAGCTTAAAATCAGAGATGCTAATACCTCTAGGGGTTCTTTTACTGTACAGGATTGGTTTTTGTTGCCCTGGGATTTTTATTTTTCCACATGATGCTGAGTATTTTTCTTTCAAGGTCTTTTAAGAATTTTGTTAAGATTTTAGTGAGAATTACATTGAATCTGTAGATTACTTTTGGTAAAATGTCCATTTACATGTTAATCCTACTGTTCTATGAACATGGGAGATATTTCCATCTTTTGATAGCTTCTCCAACTTATTTCATCAAAATTTGAAGTTCTTGTCATATAGGTCTTTCACTTACATGATTAGAGTTTCTCCAAGGTATATTTTTATTATTTGAGACAATTTTAAGAGGTATTAATCCATGATTTATTTCTCAACCCCTTTACCATTTGAAAATAGGAGGAATACATTTTTTTTAAGTTAATCTTGTATCCATCCATTTAACTAAAAGGGTTTATTGACCATAGGAGCTACCTGATAGAGTTTCTGTGGTTGCTTTTGTATACTATCATATCATCTGGAAATAATGATACTTTGACTTCTAATTTTCCAATTTGCATGTCTTGATTTCTTTTACTTGTCCTATTACTCTAGCTAGAGCTTCAAGCACTATATGGAATAGATATGAAAAGAGTAGACAGCCTTGTCTTGTTCCTATTTTAGTGGAATTACTATGAGTTTCTTTCCATTTAATTTGATGTTAGCAATCAACTTCGTGCATATTTCTTTTATTGTGTTTAGGCATGTCTCTTATATTCCTGGTCTGTCCAAGACTGGTAAAATTCTGTGCTGAAACCATTAGGCCCTAGACTTTTTTTGTTGAAAGTTTTTTGATGACTGCTTCTATTTCCTTACATGTTATAGGTCTATTTAAACTGTTCACCTGGTCTTGATTTAATTTTGGTATGTGATACCTGTCCACAGAATTGTCCATTTTCTTTTACATTTTCCAATTTTGTGGAGTACACGTTTTTGTAATATGACTCTCTGTATTTCCTCAGTGTCTGTTGTTATGCCCCCTTTTTATTTCTGATTATGTTAATTTGAATATTCTCTTTAGATTAGTTTCAATAAAGGGTTTGTCTATTTTGTTGATTTTCTCAAAGAATGAGCTCTTTGTTTCATTTGTTGTTTGTATTTTTTTGTTTCTATTTTATTGATTTCAGCCCTCAATTTTATTATTTCCTGTCTTCTGCTCCTCCTGGGTGAGTCTGTTTCTTTTGTTTTAGAGCTTTCAGGTGTGCTGCTAAGTCACTAGTGTGAGATTTCTCCACTTTCTTTATGTAGGTACTTAGTGCTCTGAACTTTCTTCTTAGCACTGCTTTCATAGTGTCCCATAGGTTTGGGTAGGTTATGCCTTCATTTTTGCTGAATTCTAGGAAGTCTTTAATTTTTTCCTTTATTTCTTCCTTGACTCAGGGGTGATTCAATTGAGCACTGTTCAATTTCCAAGAGTTTGTTGGCTTTCCACAGTTAGTGCTATTGTTAAATTCTAACTTTAAACCATGGTGTTTCAATAAGATACAGGAGTTATTCCAATGTTTTTTGTTGTAGGTGTTCCTTCTGTTTGTGTGTTGCTTTCATTGGATAATAAATAAAGAAACTGCCTTTGCCTAGTTGATAGGACAGAACTTAGGTAGGCAGAGTAGACAGAACTGAATGCTGGGAAGAAGGGCAGTGTGGCATACACTATGAATCTCCTGCCTAAGACGGACGCTGGTTAGATTCTTGCGGGTAAGCCCCAGTCACATAGCAGTACACATTAAAGGAGATGGGTTAAACTAATATGTAAGAGTTAAACAATAAGAAGTTAGAGCTAATGGGCCAGGCAATGTTTAAATGAATATAGTTTCTGTGTGATTATTTTGGGTGTAAGCTAGCCGGGGAGCTGGAAGGGAACAAAGGGCCACCCTCCTTGTGCAACAGTTTTTGTGTCTGTTGAGGTTTGCTGTTACCAACTATGTGGTCAGTTCTAGAGAAGGTTCCATGAGGTACTGAATTGAATGTATTTTCTTTTTGTTTGGGTGAAATATTCTACAGATGTCTGTTAAGTCCGTTTGAGTCATGACATCTGTTAATTTTCTTATTTCTCTGTTAAGTTTCTATCTGGCTGACATATACATCAGAGAGAGTGGGATGTCGAAGTCTTCTATTCAGTGGTTTGATGTGTGATTTATTTAGGATTTGATATGTTATTTAAGCTTTGGTAATGTTTCTTTACGTATGAGGTTGTTCTTGTATTTGGGGCATAGATGTTCAGGATTGAGACTTCATCTTGATGGATTGTTTCTGTTATGAGTATAAAGTGTCCTTTTCAATCTCTTCTGATTAATTTTACTTTGAAATATATTTTGTTAGATATTAGAATAGCTATCCCTGCTTGTTTCTTAGGTTCATTTAATTGGAAAACCTTTTCCCAACCCTTTACTCTGAGGTAACATCTGCTGTTGAGGTTGAAATGTGTTTCTTGTGTATAGCAGAAGGATGCATCTTGTTTTTGTATCAATTCTCTTTTCCTGTGTCTTTTTATAGTTGAATTGAGTACACTAATATAAAGAAATATTAATGACCAGTGGTTTTTAATTTCTGTTATTTTTCAGTGATAATATTTGTGTTTCCCTTCTTTAAGGTTTGCTGATATGAGGTTATCTGTTGTCTTTGTTTTTGTTGGTGCAGTTAGCTTCCTTGGGTTTGAGTTTTCCTTCTAGAAATTTATGTAGGGCTGGATTTTTGGGCAGGTATTGTTTAAATCTGGTTTTGCAAAAATTATCTTGCTTTCTCCATCGATGGTGATTGAAAGCTTGGCTGGGTATCACAGTCTGGGCTTGCATCCATGGTCTCTTAGTGTCTGCAGCACATCTGTCCAGGACCTTCAGGCTTTTGTGGTTTCCATTGAGAAATCAGGTCTAATTCTGATAGATCTGCCTTTATATGTTCCTTAACCTTTTTCATTTGCAGCTCTTAATATTCTTTCTTTATTCTGTAAGTTTTGTGTTTTGATTATTATATGGCAAAGGAACTTCTTTTGGTCCAGTCTATTTGGTGTTCAGTAATCCTCTTGTACCTTAATAGGCATATCCTTCTTTAGGTTGGGAAAGTTTTCTTCTATGATTTTGTTGAATATATTTTCTGTGCCTTTTAGCCGGAGTTCTTCTCTTTCTCCTATGCCTATTTTTTTAAGTTTGGTCTTTTCATGGTGTACCAGATTTTCTGGATGTTTTGTGTTAAGAATTTGTTGGATTTAACATTTTCTTTGACCCATGAATATATTTCTTGTATTATATCCTCAATACCTGATATTTTTTCTTCCCTCTCTTGTATTTTGTTGGTTATGCATGTGTTTGTAGCTCTTGCTCATTTACCCAGATTTTCCATTTCCAAAATTCTCTCAGTTTTGTTTTCTTTATTGCTTCTTTTTGTTTCTAAGTCTTGAACCATTTGAACTGTTTGCTTCGCCTATCTGATCATTTTTTCTTGGTTTTCTTGGGTTTCTTTGGGGTTTATTAATTTCTTCCAATGTTTTGTTTGTGATTGCCTCCATTTCCTTAAGGGTTTTTTTTATTTCCTCTTTAAGAGTCTCTATCATCTTTAAAAAGTTATATTTAAGGTCATCTTACTCTGCTTCTTCTGTGTTAAGATGATCAGATTTTCCTGTTTTATTATCACTGGTGTAGGGCCCGGGTCTACCCTTGTTCCTGGGGTGCATCTTGAGGACAGTTTCTGTTTTTATTTATTTATTTATTTATTTATTTTTATTGTTTATTTATTAAAGATTTCTGCCTTCTCCCCACCACCACCTCCCATTTCCCTCCCCCCCCATCAAGTCCCCTCCCTCATCATCCCCAAGAGTAATCCGGGTTCCCTGCCCTGTGGGAAGTCCAAGGACCACCCAGTTCCATCCAGGTCTAGTAAGGTGAGCATCCAAACTGCCTAGGCTCCCACAAAGCCAGTATGTGCAGTAGGATCAAAAACCCATTGCCATTGAGGACAGTTTCTGGCCAGCTAACTAAGCATCCTGTTTGTTCCTGTGCTCCCCCTGCCCCACCTGGTGATTAGCTGTAGGGCATTGACTCCATCGTTGGTATGGTAATTTCCCATCTGCCTGGGCAGAAATCCTTGTGCAGCAGCTAGGTATATAAGATTTTCCCCAAATTTGAATAAAGGGCATTTGGCTGATCTCCTTTTGAATGACCCAGGTCTCTTTGTGTGTTCTTTCAATCTCCAGGCCCTTGCCCGACTCGCGTACGGTACAGTGCCGCATGAACTGTACCGAGGGTGTAACACAAAATCGGGTGTTACAATTGGAGGCACCGCTGGGATGATCATCAGCAGCTGCAGTTGGAAACCCATCTGTGAGATTGGGAAGTAGGGATCCCTGAAAGGTTGCCCTCTGGAAGGCTGGCCAGCAGGTAAGAAATTGAGTGGTGAGGGTGTATTGGTTATGGGTGCAAGTAATTCTGTTCCAGTGTTAAGGGGCTGGTTGACAGGCCAGTTGTTCACTCTTTTGGAGAGAAAAGGCACGGGTATTAAAGTTGAGACAGCACAAGAGATCATTAAGACGGTTTTAGAGTTTAGTCCCTGGTTTCTACATGCAGGGGGTTTTAATATTACTGATTGGGAACAGGTAAAGGCTGATCTTCAAAATGCACTGAAAGAATGAGGGCCAGAAGAATTCCCCATAGCAATATTTTCACTATGGCACTTGGTTAGAGATGCTCTTCTCAGTGATGATGTAAAAGTAAAAGAGGAATTAGAGGATTTGAACAAAACCCTTGAGGAGATTCAGGAAGCAGAATCTGTGAGTTCTATTAAGAGTTTTGAGGAACAGGAAGTTTTAGGAACAGGAAGTATTAGAAAGAATATAGAAGAGGAAGAAGAAATTTTAGAAAAGGAGATCGCACTGATAAAAAAGAAGTTAGAAAAAGAGAAAAGGAAGGAAGCAAACAGAGATGGCTCCACGAGACCTCTGCCGCAAAAAACATTCCTTGACACTTCAAATCCTTGTACTACTGCTTCTGCCCCTATAGACTTAGAGGCGGAAATCCGAGAGATCAGAGCAGATTAAATAATCTAAGTAGAGAGAGGCAGATTTATCCTGTTGTGGAAACTATTGATCAGCAAGAACAGAGGATCAGGCAGCATAACCCCCTGGCCTTTAAGGATATTAAGCAGTTAAAAGAAGCAGTTATGGACTATGGAGCTCATGCTCCTTTCACTGTAGCTTTATTGGAATCCTTTGCAGAACTCAACCTTACACTCAGTGACTGGATGCAGCTTTGCAGGGCTTATCTTTCAGGGGGAGATTATTTGTTATGGAGAGGTAAAATGCAGGAAAATTGCAAAAAGACCACAGGGAAAAATGCCGAAGCGGGTTTCCCCCAGCATAACCTTGACATGTTAACTGGTGAAGGACAATATGCTGGCTTAACAGCACAGATTGCATATGATCCTGCGATTTATGCTCAGATATCTACAGTAGCCATTAAAGCTTGGAAAACTTTATCTAACAAGGAGCAAGAGAACAGCTTTCTAAGACCCTTTAAGGATCTTCAGAAACTTATTCTGAGTTTATTGACCACCTGATACAGGTGGGAAGTCGCATTTTTGGGGATGTGGACTCAGCTATGCTGGTCATTAAACAGTTGGCTTATGAAAATGCTAATCAATTTTGTCAGGAGGTTTTTACGCCCCCATAGAAATAGAGATTTAAATGACTTTCTCTGGTTATGCAGAGACATTGATGGCACTCACATGATGGGTCAGGTAATTGATTCTGACCCTAAGGAGGGTCAAGGTGAAGCTAGATGAAGGAATTGTTTTCAATGGGGAAGATCAGGATGCATTAAAAGGAACTGTCCTGCAGGTAAAGGGGCAGTTAATCAGCCCAGGAAAAAAGCCAGGTGTGCACGCCATTAATCCCAGCACTTGGGGAACTCTGTGAGTTCAGGGTCAGCCTGGTCCACAGAGTGAGTTCCTGGAACAGCTAGAGGCAGGACACATAGTGACGTCCACTTCTCCCTGAAATACTCCTATCTTTGTTATTAAGAAAAAGTCTGGTAAATGGAGGTTGCTGTAAGATCTTAGAGCAGTAAATGGTTGTATTGACATTCTGCAGGGGAATCCAGACCCAACCTCCTTTTGTGAGTTGACACCTCAGGCAAGGCGATGTATTAATTTAATTGAAGAAAAGCTTGCCTCTGGTCACATTCATTTTATTGACTATAGTCAGTCACTGCTGTTGATAATTTTTCCCTCCCAGCATAGTCCTGCTGGAGTTTTTTTGGCAGCAAGGACCCATTCTATGGGTACATGAACGTTTCACCTGTAAAAATTGTTATCTCGTATCCATCAGCTGTGCTATGCATTATTCAGAAAGGGTATAAACTTAGTTCACAAATTTTTGGAATGCTACCTGATAAGGTTATTATACCATATACCCAAGCAGAAATAACTTGGTTGCAAAATTTTGCTGAAGATTGGACCTTGTTTTTATGCACTAATTCCTGCAAGTTTGATAATCATTATCCTTCTGATAAGTTGGTCACCTTTTTCAAAAATCATCCGGTATGTTTCCCTAAAGTTATTTCTTTGCAGCCTCTGGCAGGGGCACAAAATGTGTTTACTGATGGATCTTCCACGGGGAGAACTATGGTAGCCTCCCCTCCTGATTTTGATATTCAGCCTCTTAATACTGAATCTGCTCAGGTGGCTGAATTGGTTGCTGTACAAATGGCCCTAGAGAAATATGCTGATATTCCTTTTAACCTTTTTTCTGACAGTCAGTATATAAGCAAAATTCTTGCACCTTTGGAAACTGCAGCTTATACTGCCTCTGTATCTCGAATCCAGATGCAGTTATTGGCTATTCAAACTTTGCTTTGGGCCCAATCTGTTTCCATTTATGTAGGGCATTTGCAGGCTCATACTGACCTCCCTGGTCCTTTGAGCAAAGGGAATGCATTGACTGATCAGCTTACTCGCCAAATTTATGCAGTGAGTCAGGAATCTTATGAAGCTGCAGAAAAAGCTCATAATTGTTTTCATCTCAATGCTGGGTCTTTAAGATTTCATTTTAAGATATCTCAAGAGCAAGCCACTGATATTGTTAAAAAGTTCTCTCTGTGTACAGAACTTTTAACATTTGGGAGTTAATCCTCGTAGGCTTGCTCCTAACCATTTATGGCAAATGGATGTCACCCATGTTCCTTCTTTTGGGCACATGCAATATGTTCACGTAACCGTGGATACATAGTCTCATCTTATTTTTGCCTCAGCTCATACAGGAGAAAAATTACAGGATGTTAGAAGTCATTGTCTCCAGGCTTTTGCCTACATGGGAGTTCCAAAATCTGTAAAAACTGATAACGGGCCAGCCTACACCAGCAATGGCTTTGCTAAATTTTGCTCTGAGTTCTCTATTTCTCATAAAACAGGAATACCTTATAATCCTCAAGGACAAGCTATAGTGGAGTGAGCACATGGTATGCTCAAAGCCTATTTGCAGAACACAAAAAAGGGGGAACGTGGTTCCACCCCCAGAGACCATTTGTCTTTTATTTTATATATTTTAAATTTTTGGACTGTTGATGCTCAATCTCATACCACTGCTGACTGGCGTTGGCGGCCAGATTCTTCCAGGATGCCTCATGTCAAATGGAAGAATCTAGCAGATGGCACCTGGTATGGTCCAGATCCTGTACTGGTGTGGGGAAGAGGGGCTGTTTGTGTTTTCCCGCAGGATGCTGACAATCCAATATAGGTACCTGAGCGTCTGGTGCGTGCTGTGAATTTTCCTGTCCAGAAGTCTGAAGACAGGACAGAGCCAAGAGATCAAGGAGATACTGACTTGTCAACTGAAGAGTTGCTGGGATCCTGAGGAGCTGGCTGTGGTGATCCAAGTGCCAAGGATTGTTCCTCTACCTATCTATCCATCCCATGATTATGCAGCCATTGCTGTTGCTGCCAATGCAGCTAGAGCTAGATTTTCCATTAGTCAGTCAGTTGCTTCTGCTAGCACAATGGATACCTTCTCAGGGCAGCTTGCAAATGCCTTGGCCATATTCAAATTGAGCTAAATTTACAAATGAATATTGCAGTTAATTTTGCTATTGGTTTTGGTTAAAGACCACTGCTAGATTTTCCAGTAAAAGGCTTATTGCTGTTATTCATGGACCCTGGAGTGCACAATTTACAAATTGGCTCTTGAGATTATTTTAGTTAGCTATACCAGGGTTCCTTTCACCAGTGCTGAGACCTTACTTAAAGGGCTCCAATTTGGGCAGACTTATTAATGATTGAGCAGGCACAGTCTCCTTAAGGAGTGCTTATATGTGCTGGAGCATCATCTTCATGTTTTCATGGTACCAGAGCCAAAGGCAAGCTCAGGTCAATGTTGCCACATGGCAAGTCCTCTTAGCTATTGCCCCAGAGAATCTTTTAGCGCAAATCTGGCTGAACTCGGTGATGGATGACTAGTGAGACAATGACGGGAAAGGTTTTTGGGGGGCTGCCCCAACCTAAGACAGGAAATGTGTTTTGACCTGGATGCTTTCCCATGATGGGTAAGGGGTATTGCCTGACGTCCAGTTCCACCCAAGACAGGTCTAGTCATATAATTTATATAAAAGGGGGACCTGTAGGGCCCAGGTCTACCCTTATTCCTGGGGTGCATCTTGAGGACAGATTCTGGCCAGCTAACTAAGCATCCTGTTTGTTCCTGTGCTTCCCCTGCCCCGCCTGGTGATTAGCTGTAGGGCATTGACTCCATCGTTGGTATGGTAATTTCCCACCTGCCTAGGCAGAAATCCTTGTGCAGCAGCTAGGTATATAAGATTTCCCCAAGTTTGAATAAAGGGCATTCGGCTGATCTCCTTTCAAATGACCCAGGAGTTTTATATTAGGTGGCTGTATATTAATTGTAGGAAAACCTTCTGGAATCTTGAGAGGTATGCATGTGGGGAGTTCCAGGTAAAATGTGTTTCTGGGCATTGGGAGCTAACACTCACAAATAGAGATGGGCTGGTGGCATTCAATGGCATTGCAAATGAGAAGAAAGCTGGGTGTTTCACCAGGCTTTGCTTTGTTAGTCTCCTTGACATGGGGCCAGGGAGTGAGGAATAGCAACAGGTCTTGTAGAGAGCTGGAGATGTGACTGGGAGATTGGTCTAGGAAGACTGATGAGACAGGTAAGATCTGTAGTTAGTCTACCTAGTGTTCATTTCTAACAAATGCAAATTGCACTGACGTAATTTGATGTGAAAAATAAGGTGTCCTGAGTACAAGAACTCAGTTCAAGACTCTGATGTAATCTAAAGCAGGTGAAAGCCAAGGTTATCCAGACACTCCCACGATTAGAACACATTCTGAAACAAGTGTCTCCTTCCCTGAGCAATTGAGGGAATGTATGCTCAGGGTGTCCCAGCAAAAGGAAAGAAAAGTGCTGATAATGAACCTATAGGTCCTATTGTTAAAAGCCTCAGCTTCTTTTTCACAATAAGCATGAATATGAGTAACATTTCTACTTCATGCCTCCATACTGCTTCTGGTCCTTCCTGCTTAATGTATTCACATTTGTTCCATATCATGGGACTGTTTGCTCAGGCAGGGAAAATCTCTCCTTCAGTACACAGGCTTTTATTTATTCTGTATTGTGGTTGAGACAAACACCAGGCATTTACTGACACCACAGACAGTAGCAAGGTCTTCCTACAACCCATGCATCATCTATCTCATTTCTCTCTGTCCATAAACAGCTGCAGATAGAACTTCTGTCTTCATAAGCCAGTCATGTCATGAGTGAGGGTTGCTCCTGCTCTCTCAAATCTCCTCCTGGCTACTCAGTTTATTGTATAACTGGTTATTGTTCTAGCCTTAAACATTTTGTGGAGGAAAGATGGAGACCAGCCTTGCAAAGAGCTGGCAAAGCATTGGAGACCCACTGAGCATCTGACTGCAGTTCATGTGGTGTCAAATCCTTTCTCTCAAACTTTTCTAATGCAAGAGTCATTTCTTCTATCAGCCCAACAGGCAACACTGTTCACTGAGCCCAGGTTACATCCACTTGGTGCCAGGCAGGGAAATTACTGGTCTTACCAACTGGTTCATTCCCTGAACTGAGAAAGACAACACATGCAAAGGTAGAAATGATAGGTAAGTCAGATGAAGCTTGGTATACTTTCAGGAACTACAGAGAAGGGGAAGTTAAGTAATCCTAAAATTGAAAATCTAGTGAGTTCTGAGTTGAGGCTGTATTGAAGAAAGGTCAGGTAATGACCCCAGTGGAGCATGAGACAGACTTATGAGTCTTACTCATCAAGGAGGAACGGCAACTTTTTTGAGAAGTAAAACTAACAGGGTGTAGTGGCCCCGTCTCACTCTTTCACAATGAATGTGCTGTTAAACTTCATCTGTAAACAGTAGGAGATCTCTAGGCAAAGGAATATATGACTATGTTGCTGCTCTAGGTAGATTACTATTATGGAGTGACGCTGGAAGAAGATCTTACTGATCAAAAACCAATAAATTTCCGGCAGTAATCTGAACCTAAACAATGCACCCATCAGTATATGTGATTGTATATGTGGATTTCCAAATTGTTCCAGTATAGAACTGAGTTCATGAATGTATATACAGTTGAGAGGGTTAATTTATGACTATTTCTCTAGTCTTATCAGAGTGAAGAGTGTGCATTGATGTCTTCTGTTCTCTATTGTCTCTGCGAAACAACTGTGAAAGGCATAGGTGTTTTAGGATAGGAACTGATTCTGCACTTTCCTTCCTTTCTTCCCCCTCTTTCTTTCTGTATGTTTGATAGAGGTAGCTTGTGTCCTGGAATGAGCTTGCTTTTTAGGAAGATGCATGTTTTCTTGGGGGAGAGATTATCCTTTGACTGTGAACATCGGGATAATGCAGGAAGCAGAGTCCTGTAGCATGGAGTGGGGTATGGACAACAATAGACTATTAGAATGGCATCTGGAGTGTTGAAAGTAAGACAAGGAGATGGGTGAAAAACCTTGAGTTCTGAAAGAAGTGGGTGGTGTGACAATATAGATGCATTGAGTCTTTACTGAACCTTGTCTTGACCGAAGCACAGAGTAAATCATGTCAGTGAAATCTGGAGTTCATATCGGAATGTGAAGAGAAGGAGGAAAAACTGAGGTTCGCTCCTCACTGCCACACAGCCAGTACCAAAGAAAGTTTAGGGAGAGTGCTAATACCATAAGTGATGCACTAAGAGAAGCTGATCTTCCTTCCATCCTGGGTTTGTATTTCCTTAATTGTTATTTTCTTCTGAATTCTTCAACATCTGTAAGGGACAGCCCCTCCCCATGCCATCTATGCATCTAATTCCTTTTAGATTCCCTTTCCTCAATCTCTGTCCTTTCCTTCCCAAATCTTCAATCTGACATTTTATGTGTGTCTCAATGCCACGGATACCAATGCTCCGTGGAGGAAATTCAACTGATTCCATATAAAATGTCAGTATAATATAAAAACAGTGACAGTAACTTTCCTTTCCTGGTTAGCATGATGAACAGTTCAGGTACATGGACTCTAGTTTATAATTCTGAGATTAAGAAGAATGTGCCACTTAGTTTTTGACAACCGTACACAAGTTAGTGCCATCTGGGAAGAGAGACGCTCCTCTGAGAAATTGCTTCTATCAGATTTACTTATAGGACAGTGTGGGATGTTTTCAATTAATGACCCAAAGAGACCTCAATAAATGATTGCTGTCTAAGTTCCATAACAAAGAATAAGGCAGGGCTGCAAAAGCTTGGATTCATGGCACTATCATCCTTCTATCCTGGCATATAGTTGGCTAATCTAGGTTATAGGAGATAGATTTGGGGCTCCCAGAATACTGAATATCGCACCTTGATCCAGACAGCTCTTCCCTTTCTGGTTCCCTTTGTTGTTCCCACCACTTCTCTCACATTCAGGAGCTTCAACAACAGCCTCTGGGCTATAGGAAAACACTGGCAATGGGTAATGCCAGGATAACACTGTTTGCTATCAGCAAGGACAATGAGTACTGCTCGTGTTTCCCATCAACTACCACCAAGTGCAATATAGTGCGTGGCATCCTGGGACCTAGTGTTGAGTACATAGTGGGTAAAAATCTAGAACGCTTTGAGTGAGTGGCAGCATGTGGGAATCAAGCTCGATCATCCTCTTCATTGACCTCCCATGTCACTGTCAGAGCTTCAGGTCTAGACCTTGAGTACTAGACTTGATAGATCAGGACCAAGAGATGTCTCCTCTATCCATAGGCCTTCCAGACTGATAAAAAGTATGACAGGTTCAGAAAAACCTTCTCATGGTGATAGAATGAGGAATCCACTGAGGGAACAGACAGGCATCTTTTGATTATGTGATTTAAGGGTTGAGAGTTCAAATAGTGAGATTTGGATCATCATAGGCATGGAGTGATGTGGCAGTCTAGACTCTGACTTTATTTATTATTTTTTAATTGAGGTATTTCTAGCCCAACAGACAGAGGCTATTGCCGTAGTGAGTGTGGTCATTTATAGTAATAGGAAATCGGCACATGATAGGATGAAAAGCAGAGGATGCACAGAAGTCAGGGCATGGCCCAGACAGATGAGATAGGATGTTCCCTCATATGATAGATTCAAAATAGAGTTGGATCAGTCAGGAAATACCCACAGTTGTTGGAGGGACAGAAATTCTTTTACTGAAAGAGGATCTCATCACAACACCCACACCTTCCCCTGCATCCCAAAACACATTTGCTCCTTGGACCTTCTCAGAACAATTCTTCAATAAAAGGAATGGGATTTCTTACAGAAATTTTGGATTATCATATTTATTTCTTAAATCCTGGGACCTTAAAAGATGTACTTCTATCTCTTCTGATTACTTCCCAGCTTCTTGATAGGTCCAACTCTGGTTGCGCCAATGCTCAAACAGCAGAGTCCCAAGAATTATGAGGACCAAGCCAGCCAGCCCCATCCTGATGAGATTTTCCACTGTGTGATCCTGGGTGTCTGAGGCTGTGGTTTGGGGAAAGAAATCACAGACATTAGGAAATAAAAATTCCCCCTAATAACAAGTTGTCCACCTGGGGTACCTGCCTTTCCTGGGTAGGACTTGGACCTTCTGTGTCTAGTACTAGAACTTTGATTTACCTGTTTTAGGTTTGCATGCATCCTTTGATAGTTTGATGTTCATAGCTGATCCTAAGAAAGAAGAAGAGATGTAGAATAATTGTGAAGTGCTTAACAGGTCCAAGTGTTTTCTCTGGGATCCATGTTTCCATTTCCTGTAAATGTCAGCTGTTCTTATCATATAAGTTCATGAAGGTCTGTGATGAGTCTTTCCTTTGCTGAATCAGATATATAGGAATCCCTCTGGTATTCTTATGAAAATCCTCATCCTTACTGTGCTCTTTAAGGTCAAAGTATATTGTGAAATCTGTTTAGAATAACAATTTAATCTGAATTCCCAGGGATCAAGATTAGTCCGAAAAATCACAGTTCAGAATAAATGAAAACTTCCTGAGTCCTCTGCTCAAACTACCAGACCAGATTATGTCAAAATAATCCCATGAAATAGGTTTTCTCTTCTGTCCATTGAGTATCTAAGATCCCAAGGTGAAATTGCACATTAGAGGCTATTAAAGTCTATAGCACACAGAACTGACATTCAAGATCCCTCTCTTCTGTCTATACCACAGCTAGTTCTCTAGGTGTTACATATTTGTTTAATAGCCTTAAGTTCTTATCACATCATTAGAAATACCTACAAAGAAACCCACGAAGAATCAAAAATACCCATGCACTATCCATGCTTGCATGCTATAAGGTGTAGTGCTGTGAATCTACAAAGAAAAAAAATAAACTTCCAAAAGTACTACTTGGCTAATAGTAATAGGTTGAAGTCTTGTTAATATAAAGACATGTATATGTGTGTGTGTATGCACATGTATAGATTTGTATACTGTGTACAATATCTGGCATGTATTCAAAGCAAAAAATGGTATGCTGGAAAAAGAAATGGATGTACCTGGAGATTATTGCAGTAATGCAAATCAATCAGACTGAGAATTGCCAAATATCACATGCTCCCTAGCTCCCTATCATTTGCCCCTCCCTCCCTCTCTCTCTGCCATGTAGGAAGCAGATCCTCTGACATAGGTTGTTCTCCATCCCTTTTCTTATCATAGTTAATGTGGGAAATATAAAATCAATGTGAAGTGTCATGTAGAATGTTGTGTAGTGGTAACCTTCAGCAAAGACCTGGGAAGAGGCTGGGACAGTTGTCACTCACTGCCCTAAGGCTGTAACAACCCCTGTTGAGTACATGGATTTCATTGGGGAGTTGGGAAAGTAAGTGAGCATTTCTTGATTGATCCTCCTATTGGCCTCCACCCTCATGAAGGATGAATATCCCACTGACTAACCAACCACCCACTAGAGTGTCTCATTTTGATCCCAGTCAGTAATTCTTCTAAAGCAGGATCCCAAGTGACACTTTCACCTTGTAGAGTTCTGGCTTACTTCACTTGAAACCAGGAGTTCCACAGGAGCATTAGTGTGTGACAATAGTTATGACAAAGAAAAATAAAATAAAAACAACCAAAAAAATCATTGACAACTGTAGCATCTCTAGATACCCTCAAGTGCTGAGGTCACATCACTCATGGAGAATTCTGCCTGGAGCTAATGAGCAGGGGTGGATGGATTGCTCCCTTCTTGTACAGAATGTAAGTGTCCTCTGTTCATCAACCAACGAGCCAGGGCAGCATTTTCTCCTGGGAGTTGTATTGAACCAGGCTGCTCTGAGAGGGATGGTGTGACGCAAGATCTTGCTACAGAGGAGCAGTCTACCATGTTCTGGTGTTGTCTGTAAGGACCTGGTTTCTTTCTGTCTTTTTTTTCCTCCCTCCTTCTCCTGTCGCAGAGTTTATTCCTTTCTGAGACCTTCTCATTTCATCCTGTCTATCATTTCTTAGATTTTCACAAAAGGTCCTATAATGACTGAGTCCCTGAATTGGTTTCTAGGGCTTCTAACCTACAAACAGATGCCTATGGTGCCACTAGGTACCTACCACTCAGACGAGGGGTCATGTGTATTCCCTAGTCTCTGTACTGGCACTCACAGAAGCTGTTCTCAGGGGCCAGGGTATAGTTAGTCTGAGAGAGTTCAGTCTGGCTGTGCAGGCCACAATGCTGGGAGAGGTTATTTCCCCCTTCATTGTCCAGGACAAGTCTGTCACAGCCAGCATCAGGACAACAGTGGATGATCAGTGTCTCTAAAGGGGCCAGGATATGGTTTGGTATATGGACCGGCTTTCTTGATAGCCCTGGAAGAAACACAAGCAGGTGAATAAGGAGCCAGTTCCTCCCAAGAATTTTCTCTCTCCCAGCTTACCTTGTTGGTGCAACATCCTCTCACACTCTGGTACTCTGCCTCAGGGTTCAGAAATCCTCCCAGCACGGTTCAAAGAAAGATTAAGGTTTCAAAATATGATTGGGACAATGGTGGGGCTGACTCACCTGAGACTTGTATTTCCAGGTGGTCACTAGGTTCTGACCAAACCTGTGGGTTTGCCTTGTAGTAGCCATAACATTTGAATGTTCCACTGTTGCTAGAAGTCATAGGGCCCACAAAGAACAGGGCCTGGAACTGCCCAGCCGATGTCTTCTGTGACTCCATGATCACGGAGTGCTTCTGTTCTCCTTCCTTGATCACAATGAACCTGTCATATTCCTCCTGTGAGAAACACTTGAAGGTCACATTCTCTCCTGAGGTCACCACACATCTGGGAAGGACTGACAGGCAGGGTTTATTTTCAAAGATTCCTTGGAGAGAAACAGAGTTTTCACATTCTCACAAAGCCCACCTTGTCAAGCAAGGCTAGGCTGTAAGAAAGGGACATCCTGAGAGCAGTCCCGGCCTCCTGAAGATAGAGCCTGGGGAGGTACCTCTTACCTGTCACTACCAGCTCAAGGTTGTCACTCTGTGCTGACCAGCCAGAAGTGGTCACATAGAAACAGTAATATTGGCCTCCATCATATTGTCCAATTGAGTTTATGGAGAATACAGCTTTCTCCCCACGTATTGTTGAGGATTGTCTATGTTGGACATTTTTAAATTTCTTAATAAAAAGAAGGTACTTCTGTGCATCTGAAGTCCCCATACATGAGATGTTCACTTGCATTCCCCTAGTGACCAGAGAGCCTGGCTCAGCCTTGATGGTCGGCTTTGGTAAGACACCTACAAAGAATCAGTAGATAGGTGTCCTGGGACATTCTGCATTAGATCCTAGCACTCAGTCCTGCACACTTCCCATATCCAAAGATTAGCCCGTATCTGCTGCTCTCTATTCTTACTGCCTAGCGTAAGGAAGGAGGAATGCCTTAGGAAAGTCGTGCACAAACTTACCTGCCAGCACTGGGCTCCTGGGTCTCAGACTCAATCCTGGAAGAAAGTTCCCTGTTCAGGATTTTACCCTGACCTCTCAGAAAGATCTTCCCTCCAGAGAACCTCCCGTGCCCCTTGAACTTTCTGCTGGGAAAGTCTTGGGCTGTGCTATACAGTCCCTTTGGATCACAGAGTTTCCTCCCACTCTTCTCATCTCACCAAAACAGAGCAGGACTGCAAAGGTGAAAGACATGGCATAGTTTCTCGGTGGCTGCAACCGTGCATGTGGGGAAGGCCACAGTGCCTGGTCAGATGGACTGGAACACGTGGTGTGACTCTTGGAGACTGGGAGCTCCACGTCAAGTGGTCACACACTTCAGGATTGCCACAGGAAGGGGAACTGCCCTTCCTAAGGGCCTGGCTCTCATTTCCCCAATGTTATGGCTTGGACAGGCTCCAGATTCTCTGTAGTCATTTCTTCAAAGATGGTGTTATTTCCCGACTCCATTCACCTCTGCTCAATTGGTCCTCATCATGCCAATATCCAGGAGGAAATATGCATAGACCTTAGCTCTCCATTTCCAGATTTGGGTGACTGAGTGGTCATCTTCCCTCAGTGAGTCTGCTTATGAAATCTCCGCCATGGCTTCAGTCAATCCAACTGTATGACAACATGGGATCCTTATGAGGACCAATTGTCTCTCCAGTCCTCGAGGAGTATTGGGCAAGAGAGATGTTAATACTTCAAAGTGGATGCAGAGCAGAAGAGACAAGCAGAACACCTGACTGTGAGGTTCATGTGCAGTTTCATCTTGGGAATAAGCACAGAGGAAGGATGGATACTGAGAGAGAAACAGTGTAGTTCTCATGATTTTTAGATTGACGAATAATCCCCTGAAGAGAGTGACCCCCACCCCCTTTTAGTCTTAGCAACTCCATCCATCCACATCTCCCTATGATCAACCTTCAGTGTCACTTTTTATTGTTTTTATTGCACTATACATTTTTTCTGCTCTCCTCCCTTCCTCCTCTCTCCTTTTCTGTCCTCTCCTGTGATTCCCATACTCCCAATTTACTCGGGAGATCTTGTCTTTTCCTCCTTCCTATGTAGATTCATATATGTCTCTCTTAGGGTCCTCTTTGTTGTGTAAGTTCTCTGGGGTTTTGGACTGTAGGCTGGATTTCCATTGCTTTATGTCTTCAACCCACTTATGAGTGAGTAGAAAATTAGGAAGCAATCTACATCAAAACTCAATAATACCACTGTTGAGTATATACCCAAAGGATGCTCAATCATACCACAAGGACATGTGCTCAACTATGTTCATACCAGCATTGTTTGTCATAGCCAGAACCTGGAAACAACCTAAATGTCCTTCAACTGAAGAATGGATAGAGAAAATGTGGTACATTTACACAATGGAGTACTACACAGTGGGGGAAAAAAGCAAGGACATCTTGAAGTTTGCATGCAAATGCAAATGGATGGATCTAGAAGAAACCATATTGGGTGAGGTAACCCAGACTCAGAAAGACAAATATAATATGTACTCACCCATATTTTTTATTTTTTTAATTTTATTTTACATTCCAACCACAGTTCTCTCTCCCACCCCTCAATTTTCTTTTTTAAAGAAAGATTTGCTATTACCATCTGTGCTATTCTAGGGATGGAACTCAGGGCCTCTAGCATTCTCATTTTGTTGTGGTTGTTTCTGAAACAGGGTTTCTCTGTGTAGCTCTGGCTATCCTGGAACTCACTCTGCAGACCAAGTTGGCCTTGAACTCAGAAATTCACCTGCCTCTGCCTCCTGAGTGCTTTATTAAGGTATGTGCCACCACTTCTCTGCTTTGTTTTGAGACAGGGTCTTACTGTGAAGCCCTGGATGTCCCAGCACTTGCTATATAGAACAGGCAAGTCTCTAAATTGCAGAAATCTGCCTCCTTCTAACTCTGGACTGATGCGGATAGTGCTGTGTGCCACCATGACCAGGGGGCATTCTTAGCAACTCTTCTGTCAGTGAGCCCCACCTTACCTCTGCTTTAGCCCATGTTTCTATATGTTGTATTTCCAGTTTTTTCTCAGCAAACTTAATACTTGTTTTTGCCTATTTTATATTTTTTATTCCTTATCTTTTTCTGTGTCTGTGAGTTTCATTGTGACATTATTCTATATACATTTAATTAAATTATTTTCATATGCTCCCATCCCTCCTCCTTTGGCTTCCATCTTGCTGGTCTCCAAACTGATTGTAACTTTTGCTTCTTCTTTGTTGAAAGATTGTTGAAAATATGTGAATTGTTTTTATATATATTTTAAATTTTTTCTTTTAATTTTGAACAATGTATTTTGACCATGCTCACACTTCTCCTAGCTCCACCCGGATACACGAACCCCTTCTCTACTTATCCAATTTTGCGTCATCTCTCTGTTTTTCAACTATCAAGTTCAATTTCACCTGGTCATATATTCATGAAAGTGTGGTCCTCCTCTGGAGTATGGTTGACATGACAAGGGCTAGACTGTCTTTTATAAGTTTTTGAAATTAAAATATAATTACATTGTTTTTCCTTTTCTTCCCTTCAACTCTTCCCATGTACCCTTCTTTGCTTTTCTTCCAATTCATAGTCTCTACTTTTTTTTTAGCAATTATTACATAGATATGTATATTTATATGTGTATGCATACACATGTTTGTGTGCATGCACATATTTAAATATATAAATACAACCTTCCTAGTCCATATTATGTTGTTTGCATGTACTTGATTTTAGGGCTGACCACTTAGTATTGGATAGCCCATCAGAGCCTAAACTCTCAAATAAAACTGGCCCTCCTTCTCCCAGTGGCTATCAATTGCCAGTAGCACCCAAACGAGGAGTGGGCCTCCCTGTCCACCTTCCCTCCCATGTTAGTATTTGGTAATGTTTGAGCTTGCACTAGACTTGTGCATGCTGTCACAACCATTGTCAGGAAATAAAGGAAAAGAGAAGGGGTCTGAGTTCTAGGAATGTAGTTGTCAGTCTTTGCATAAACAAAGGCCTTATCAAGTCAGGAGATTAAAATACTTGAATTTCTTTGCGCAAAGGATTTACAAAGTGAGAAATAGTGGTACTTGGTGAGGTGGCCTTTAATAGAATAAAAAAGAAAAAAAAACTTTTCTCACATCTCCACAGTATCTGGACACCTGAGACCACAATGATTCTGAGGTCTTTCAAAGAGAACGTATAAATTATTTAACCAAATCATAAAACATATACTGAAAATAAAAAATAGATACGAGACACAATGTCTTAAAAAAATCCAACAAAGATGATCATGGCAGCCAAGATTTCTAAGGAAGTGCTTAATGAAAACAATCTTATGAGCATGCTCACAGCAAACCACATGCTTCTTTTTAGGAAACAAATCATCATGCTTTACAGAGAAGAAAGACCATCTCAGACTATATTATTAGGCTTATATATTATTAGATAAATAGGAGAAATTTAAAAACAAAATTTCATGTTGATCATAAGTTACATCTTTCTCATTGCTGACACAAATCAATAGTTCCTCTCACATTGTTCCAACACAGGAGGAAACATGCATGGGCAAATATAAATAAGTTAGTAATACTATGATTAATATTGATTAAACTATCACTAGCACTTTAGTAGAAATGCTTCTCACATGTTTATGGGAAAAACACTGGCCAAAAAGCAAAAAGAAGACTAATTAGCATGATACTGCTTTAGTATTGAAACTGGTGATTGTTGATGAATCTGAAAATGTAGTTGGTACTCTCCTTGACTGATGCTATATTAGATATTTATGGCTACAATTACTTCTTGAATGACCATTTGCCTTTTTTCTTTGCATGCTTTCTTTATAAAGAGAACAGGGGAAAATTACATGTAGCTTTACATCTGGAATGCGTGGCAGTTAGGGCAAGAAATTTAATTGACATCTTTGATGTTATCAGGAGATAAATCAAGTTGATTTATCTTTGATAGAATTACTTGTGTCCTGACCACTATGCAAGCCCCTTCATCTGATCATTTGACTAACAAAAAACAAAACAAAACAATGGAGTCTGCTGGTCTGCCGGTCTTGAACATGGTTATATATCTGTCAGCAAGTTCCCAGGAAATGACACTTAGTCAAAGATAGGTAAACAGCTCAGTGGCTGAGCATTTACCACGTTTGTGTAAACCTGTGAGCTCAGACTTCAGAACTGCAGGGCAGAAAAACAACACTTTGTGCAGCCCAGGCTGATTCTGATTCTTTCTTTGGTTTCATGGAGACTTGCAATTGGTTGTCATACACCAAGGTTAATTTTTAGTTTAAAATAATTATTAAAATACAGTTTAGTACTATGCTAATAATTAAGAGGAGATATTACAGTAAAATATGGGAACACTCCTAAAGTTCAAAGCAAGAAGAAAAATGTGACCTGTTATCCTTTTCCATGGAATAGACTCTGAGTGTTAAGTTTCAGGAATCAACAATTTTCCAGCCTGCACTACTGTTGGGGGATGACTAAAGAGCTCAGAGGTTACATTGCTTAAGAGGATGCTGTATGTGGGTGTCTCTTGTACTTCCTTCTTTTTAATACAAAACTTTATGCAGGAAGTAAAACAAATATTTCACAACTCAGCCTCTGCAGTGGAACAATAAGATACACATTTCTCTTTTCAGACAGAACAGATTCCTTTTAGGAACTCAGTTCCCCACTTCAGGCATTCTTTCTACCTGTGCCAATGGGATAAAGAGAATTCACCAGTGGAGAGTCAGAAACATCTTTGTTCTGTTTGTAAGGTCAGGTTCCTCTTCCTGAAATCTTAGGTTTTGAGATCCAACATGGATTGATTATGTTTCCAAGAATATTATGAATGAGACTGCAGGATCCATTTATTTGGGATGGTAGGGTTTCATGTGGAATCAAAGACCCACTTCATTCCTTGGCATAAACTCCCCAGAAAGGTAATTTTCAGAACTCTAGAATATTCAGTTTTTGCTAGACCCCAGTTTAGAGGAATTCAAAATGCTCCTCCATCTCTGGGGCCAAAGCACAAATCATCCTAACACTGATAATGTCATGACAAAACTGGAAAAGATACCTTCTCATGTGCCAGTGATGGGGTTTGGGTAAGTGTGTGGGGGACTTCTCTTTCTCTTAGACAACCTGTTTAAATGCTAGAGGGAAAGTGGGACTTTCCTAGGCAGCTGGAAACTCAGGTCTTAAAAATGAGCCACTCAACTTTACCCAAGCTACAAGACCAGCATCATCCAAACACATCTGACAAAGGTATTGTAAGAGAACACGTGTGAACAAGCATCTGTCTTGAGCATAGCTGCAAAGTCCTCCACAAATTTAACTTTGCCATATGAACACATATATGATGATGGTTGCAAAAAACTACATTACCTGTGACTTTGTATAAGAACATTATAGGATGTTTTCACATTAAAAGTATTGCCTACATGTTCATTTATTAGAAAAGATAATGTTGCCAGTGATACAAATTTAATTTAATGTATCAAAAAGTTGATATACTACAAACAAGTTGGATTTACCCATTCATTACAGCAACAATGTAATTTTATGATATACATGGTGAAGGTATTTGTGTAGATGAAGAAACAGCATTTATGTAAATGAATAAACATTTGTCAGTATCCCACACCCATTCATCATGTGAACTCACAGTAAATAGTAACAGAGAACAACCTTAGTCAGAACAAGATTACGTTTAAAGAAAACTGAAATTAACTACACATTTGATGCTGAGTAACCAGAAACTTTCCTGTTAAAATAGGAACAATGCAGAAGTATCTCTTTACTCCATGAATTTTCACATTGGTACATGAAGTTCTAACTAAAGTAAAAAGATCTGTAAAGTAAACACAAGGTTCACGTATAGAAAGAAGAACTTTTGATGTTTTCAGATAACATGTATGTCAATGTAGAAATTCTGAATTCATTTCCAAATATAACTTTATTAAACCAATCCATTATAACATAGAAGTGATTAGAACACAGAAAAAGATCTAGTAACATGTTTTTGAATTTCTTTTGTGCATACCAGTAATTGACAGTGAAATTTGACATTAAATGTGTATATGTATCCTATATGACTTCACATTTCTTACTTGTGGTATTACACTGACATTAAGAGGGAAACATGAGAAAAATACAAATAGTAACCAGAAAACATTCAAAATCATGTCTTCAAGGAAAATATTTTCAAAGCCAGATCCACAGATAGTTTCTTCAAGGACAAGTGTATTATCAGGATGTCTTTTTATTTCAGGAGAAACCCACAAAGAACATACAACGAAGAGTGGAGAGTTTGCATGCCCCAAAGAACATTTTGTGATATCACCTTCACTCAGATATTTTGCAATTCAGAATATGATTTTTACTCACTGTTTTTCTTATTTGAGTCAAATTCTTTATTTTTGTTTTTTTTTAAAGACAGATATCTGATGTAGGTGGTTCTTCTTTCTATGCGTTGCTTTCATTGGTTAATTAATAAAGAAACTGCTTGGCCTGATAGGTCAGAACATAGGTAGGTGGAGTAGACAGAACAGACTACTGGGAAGAAGGGAAGTGAGGCAGTCACCATGATTCTCCAATCCAAGACGGATTAGGCTAGAATCCTTCCCGGTAAGCCATCACCTCATGGTGCTACACACATTAATAGAAATGAGCTAATCAAGATGTAAGAGTTAGCCAGTAAGAGGCTAGAGCTAATGGGCCACGCAGTGTTTAAAAGAATGCAGTTTCCATGTAATTATTTCAGGGCATAAGCTAGCCAGGCGGCCGGAAGCCAGGCGGCAGGAAAGCAGGCCTACTGTTCCTTCTACAGATATCTTAATATATAAGGGCAATATGAAAATTTAAAATAAAGGAAGTTCAGCGTGGTGACCAATACCTTTAATAGCAGCAGTTGTGAGACAAAGGCAGGCAGATCTCTAAGGTTAAGGCTACTCTCACCTACAGACTGAATTCTAAGATAGCCGAAGCTACATGAAGGAACCCTGCTACAAAAACTAAAGTAAGACAAAATAAAGGAAAAAGCTGCATGGAAGTAAAGACAAAACAGAAGGTGCAAATAGATGAAAAACAAAACCTCATTAATGGCACAGGATATTCCTTTGTGTCATGGGAAGAGAAGAAAGGAGGGACAATATACAAATGTCCACATGAGTGAAGACTACTTCTAAGTGGCTCCTCAGTGTCAGAAAAATATAGGTGTGATAGTGGGACTTTGTTCCCTGACCTCACAGCTATCTCTCTTGGTACTTCATCATCCACTAACTAAAATACTACAATACAGGAAGTGCAATTCACAAAGACGCACAGATACACACATAACACAAAAAAAGTCTTGTTCCAATGAATGGTAACATATATCTATAAAAATGGTAAATAATAAACGTCAAAACACGTTAGCTTGATATAATAATTTGGATGAGGTTTTGCAATATAAAATAATACCAATGAATAATGTGTTGAATTTACAGGTGGACATATGTATGTTCACTTACTGTATAGTAATTAGAGACACATATTTAAGCAAAAGACAGGACATGCAAGAAAATAGGTACAACTGAAGATCATTGAATTAAACCAAGTAAGTTGTCAGGGTCCAGCCTCCATAGGTTCATACACTCCAAGGTAGGGGCATGTGGATTAGAAATGTTAGGCAGAATAGATAGAGATACAAAAGAAATACAGAGATACAGTATAGCACTGGGAGGACAGCTCAGTGAATATCGAATACTGAATCTGCCTGCATGTGTTGTTTAAATGTTTATATATGCCAATCCCATGAGGGAAAGAAGGTAAAGATTCTGTAATGGCAATATACAAAAAACCAACAGCCAACATCAAACTAAATAGAGAGAAATTCCCAGCGATGCCACTGAAATCAGGAATAAGACAAGGTTGTCTACTCTCTCAATATCTATTCAATATAGTTTTTGAGGTCCTAGCTAGAGCAATAAGACACCAAAACGAGATCAAGAGGATACAAATAGGAAATAAAGGAGTCAAACTCTGTTTGCTGATGATATGATAGTTTACATAAGCGATCCCAAAATTCTACCATGGAATTTCTACAATTCATAAACACTTTCAGTAATGTAGCAGGATACAAGATTAACTCAAAAAAATCAGTAGCCCTCTGTACACAGATGATAAAAGGGTTGGGAAAGAAATCAGAGAATCAATACCCTTCACAATAGCCACAAATAGCACAAAATATCTTTGAGTAACTTTAACCAAAGAAGTATTAGATTTGTATGAAAAGAACTTTAAATCTTTGAAGACAAAGAAATTGAAGAAGATAACAGAAAGTGGAAAGCTCTCCTATGCTCTTGGGGAGGCAGAATTAACATAGTAAAAATGGCAATCTTACCAAGAGCAATCTACAGATTTAATGCAATGCCAAGAAAAATGCCAGCAAAATTCATCACAGACCTCAAAAGAATAATACACAACTTCATATGAAAAAACAAAAAACCCGGGATAGCCAAAACAATCCTGTACATTAAAAGAACTTCTGGAGGCATCACAATCCCTGACTTCAAACTCTACTACAGAGCTATAGTACTCAAAACAGCCTGGTGTTGCCATAAAAACAGACAGGAGGACCAATAAAACTGAATTGAAGACCTGGATATTAATCCACACACCTTTGAACACCTGATTTTTGACAAAGAAGCAAAAAAAAATATCAAATGGAATAAAGAAAGCATATTTAACAAATGGTACTGGCATAACTGGATATCAACATGTAGAAGAACGAAAAGAGGCCCATATCTATCACCATACACAAAACTCAAGTCCAAATGGATAGAAGACTTCAACATAAAGCCAGTCACACTGAACCTTATAGAAGAGAAAGTGAGAAGTACACTTGAACTCATTGGCACAGGAGATCACTTCATAAATATACCCCCAGCAGCACAGACACTGAGAAAAACAATTAATAAATGAAATTGAAAAGCTTCTGTAAAGCAAAGGAAATGGTCAACAAGACAAAATGACAGCCTACAGATTGGGAAAAGATCTTCACTAACCCCACATCAGACAGAGGTCTGATCTCCAAAATATACAAAGAACTCAAGAAATTGGACATCAAAAGAACAAATAATCCAATAAAAAATATGGGAGTACAGACCTAAACAGAGAACTCTCAACAGAGGAATCTAAAATGACTGAAAACCACTTAAGGAGATGTTCAACATCCTTAGTCATCAAAGAAATGCAAATCAAAACAACTCTGAGATTCCATCTTACACTTGTAAGAATGGCCAAAATAAAAAAACACTGATATCAACTTATGCTGGAGAGGTTGTGGGGTAAAGGGAACACTCCTGCATTGCGTGTGGGAGTGCAATCTGGTAAAGCCTTTTGAATATTATTGTGGTGATTTCTTTTATTTTTTCATGAGAAATGACGGCAAGACAGGATTTCTGATCAAGCTGTCCAGTTTATTATTTCCTCAGAAGCTGTTATATAGCAAACAGGCAAAGGGAGGAAGGGAAAGGTGTCAGGGGGGAGGGAAGGGTGTCAGGAAGCTCAGGTCTGCTGGAATTCAGGTCCGGAGACTTCCCTAGCTGATAAGTAAATACTGAGGGTCTGTAATTGTTGACTAACCAAGGAGAATGCTAATGATTCCGGAGCCTGGTGCCTGCAGGTCTCTGCTAGGAGGTAAGATGCCAGGTTGATTTCCTAGACCCTGCAGAGGGGATAGAGGTAAATGCTTTTCTTAATTTGTGAGCTTAAGATGGCTGTAAACAAAATGCAGATCTCAAAATACAGGTCTTTGCTTCCGGCATGTCCGCCCTTTTTAAGTATTAGAATGAGGTGAGTTAAAGCTCATCCGGTCGATGAGTGGGTATTAACCAGTGTGGGGGAACAGAAGCCCGATCCTCCCAGGTTTAATTGGTGGGGGAAATTTCTTTCCAACTTGGTGGGAGAATTTTCTTTTTAGAGATATAGATGTGTTTTTGGGGAGGAGAGGGTCTAAGTTTTTATATCAATACCTCTGGACATCAGCCTCTATGCGGCCAGGCATGTTCCTCAGGAGACCCAGAGACAGAATGCATGGTCCTCTCCCCGCAGTGCTTTGCCCCGCACCCCTTTAGCTGGTGCCCATGCCTACTGTGGACAGGCACACATATCTCTGGGTTTTGGCTCCAATAGGAGACTTGCTCTCAAGGGGCTCTGCTAGCCTTCGATCAGCCAGATCAAGCTGGTGGTAAAGGACCTGAATGGGCTTGGATGCCAGAGAGTCCACCTGCTAGTGAACAAACTTAATGAGCCTATTAAGGGCCCACAGTTCAAATGCCCTCAATAATAAAAATCCTAAAAGGGGGTCCCAAAAGGGAAGAGTAAGAGGGTGGTGACCCAGGGGAACCCTCCCTCCTCTTGCTCTCTCTGCTTTTTTCTATGCTCTAATCCTTTTGTGACCTTAGCAAAACTGTCTCTAACTATCCCAGTGCGATCAGTATAGAAACAGCATTTCTCTTTTAGGGCAGTGCAAAGGGATCAAAAATCTAAAATTCTTAACATATGCATTAAACCCAAACATTTTACAGGGTGTGTCAAACTTTCCTCAACATCTATAAGGAGTTACAAATATCATTACGTCAATTCCAGTAAGAGTACAATGACAGACATTGTTGTTATTAAACATCAATTCCAATCTCTGAGGAACAGTCAAACCCCAAGTCTGCCCCCCTTCTTAAGTGAAGAGGAGTTAATATTTTAATCAAAATGAGTTCTGTGTCCCAAAGATTAAAACAGTTGGATGTTTAGTCTGCATATTAGCTCCAAAGCAAACAGAATTCACACTGCAGAAAATTGTAGTCGTCATGGTCAGGTCATCTCAGCAGGGCATTTGTGTCTGTGTCCCAGGTCTAGAAGCAGCTAAGCACTTGTGCTTCAGGGCTTAGAAAGGTGGGGTCTTCCACTGAGGCCACCACTCCCTTAATTTCACTTAGCCCCAGGCTTTTCTTTAATTAGTTTATACTTCCTTGTACCCACTGTCTTCTCAATGGTATGTTTTGTATTTTCCCTTGCTCTTCTTGCTACTTTTCATTACAAATATGCTTAAATGTAGTCACTAATAACCAAGAAACAAAGTCAATATCAGGCTATCTTAAAATTTCCTCTGTCAAAGATGTTAATCAATAACTCTTCAATTTAGCCTCAGGCGGATATTTTTGAACAAAGACAGAAAGCAGACACATTCTTCACCAAATTATTGCAAGAACAGTCTCTAAGTCACATATTAGCATTCTTCTCCAACACTTCTCGAGCCAGACCTCTGCAGGTTCAAATCCCCCATTTCAGCCCATTAAGCTCCACTGAAAGCACTCCATTTCTTTCCTAACTACACATTCCTCAAAAAAAAAAAAAAAAAAAAAAAAAAAAGGTCTGGCCTATCACAGAAATACTCCAGTCCCAGAAATCAGTGTGGTGGTTTCTCAGAAAACTGGGAGTCAACCTATATCAGGATCCAGTACTACCACTCTTGGGAATATACCCAAAAGATGCCCAATCACACTACAAAAGCATTTGTTCAACTATGTTCATAGCAGCATTATTTGTAATAGCCAGAACCTAGAAACAACCTAGATGCCCCTCAACGAAAGAATGGATAAAGAAAGTGTGGCACATATACACATTAGAGTACTACTCAGCAGTAAAAAACAATGACATCTTGAATTTGACATGGAAATGGACGGAAGTAGAAAACACTATCCTGAGTGAGATAACCCAGACCCAAAAATATGAATATGATATGTACTCACTCATTAGTGGATTCTAGCCATAAACAAAGACATTGAGCCTATAGTTCATGATCCTAGAGAAGCTAAGTAATAAGGTGAATCCAAAGAAAAAAATATATAGATGCTCCTAGAAATTGGAAGCAGACAAGATCATCAGGCAAAAGTTGGGAGCATGGGGGTGGGGGAGTATAGTGAGCTACAGGCCAGCCTGCTTTTTGTCCTGCCCGGCTCCCACATGGCTAGCTTAGGCCCAGAAATAATAACACAGAAACTGTATTCTTTTAAACACTGCCTAACCCATCAGCTAATTCTCACATCTTGATTAACCCATTTCTAATAATCTGTGTAGCACCATGAGGTGGTGTCTTACCGGGAAAGATTCAGCATGTTTGACCTGGTGGCTGGTTCCATGGCATCTGACCCAGAGAGGAGAGGCATGGAGATTGCCTCACTTCCTCCCAGCATTCTGTTCTGTTTACTCCGCCTACCTAATTTTCTGTCCTATCAAAGGGCCAAGGCAGTTTCTTTATTAACCAATGAAATCAACTCAAAACAGAAGACCCTCCCACATCAGGGGAGGGGTAGAAGGAAAGGGAGAAGGGGAGATAGAGGTGAGAAGGGGGGGTTGGGGAAAGCTTGGGGGGGTGGGATGGTTGATATGGAGTAAGGACGGATATGGGAGCAGGGAAGGAGATATCTTAATTGAGGGAGCCATTTTGGAGTTGGCAAAGGCTTGGCTCTGGAGGGGTTCTCAGGAGCCCATGGGAATGTCCACAGATAGACCCTGGGCAGTGGAGGAGAGGGTGCCTGAACTAACCTTGCCCGATATAGTCAGACTGATGACTATCTTGAATATCACCATAGAACCTTTGTCTGGCATCGGATGGAGGCAGAGACAGAGACCCACATCAGAGCACTGGACTGAGCTCCCAAGGTCCAGCTGAAGAGTGGAAGGAGGGAGAGTATGAGCAAGGAAGTCAGGACCACTAGGGAATGGTTCACCTACTGAGACTGTGTGCCTGAGCTAATGGGAGCTCACCAACTCCAGCTGGACTGAGATTGAACAAGCATGGGATCAAACTGGACCCCCTGAGTGTAGTTGACAATTGGGGCAGACTGAGGGACCAATGATAATGTCACTGGGATTTGTCTCTACTGCATGTACTGGCTTTTTGGGATCTTATTCTCTTTGGATACATACCTTCCTAAGCCTGGATATAGAGGGGAGGGCCATGGACTTCCCACAAGGCAGGAGGGAGTGGGATTGGGGTGGGGGAAGTGGGAGGGAAGTAGGAAGAGGGGAGGAAGTGGGAATTTTGATTTATAATATAAAGTAATATAATTATATATAAATAATATATTTATAATATAAAGTAATAAAAAACGAAATACTCCAGTTCATTTTGCCAATTTCTCTCTCAGTTATGGTTTTTATTGATGTGAAGATATACCATACCCATAGCAACTCTTATAAAGGAAAACATTTTATAGTGACGAGGCTAGCAGGCCTGCTTTTCATATCACCTGGCTCCCACATTGCTAGCTTTACACCCGAAATAACAACACACAAATTGTATTCTTTTAAACACTGCTTGGCCCATTAGCTCTAACCTCTTACTGGCTAACTCTCACATCTTGATTAACCCATTTCTAATAATCTGTGTAGCACCACGAGGTCGTGGTTTAACAGGAAAGATTCAGCATGTCTAACCTGGCTGCTGGCTCCATGGTGTCTGCCTCACTTTCCTTCTTCCCAGCTTTCTGTTCTGTCTACTCCATCCATCTACGTTCTGACCTATCAGGCAGTTTCTTTATTAATTAACCAATGAAAGCAACAGATACAGATGACCTTCCTCCATCAACATTTAACTGGGGATGGTTTATAGTTTCAGAGGTTTAATCCATTATTGTCATGGGGGGAAGCATGGCAGCATACATTCAGGCATGGTGCTGGAGAAGTAACTGAGAGTTGCATATCTAAATCTGCAGGCAGCAGGAAGCCACTAGGTCAGGCTTGAGCTTCTAATACCTCAAAGCCTACCCCCAGTGACATACTTCCCCTGATATTACCAAACCCATTCCAAGAAGGACACATTTGTCCATAGCATAGCTGAGCCTAGGAAAATTCCAGTCTGAGAGAGGCCAGAATGGAGATTCTGGCCAAGGCATTGTGAGATTCCTCTTGCCCTGTTTTTTTAAAAAAACAATGAATTCAATGTAGCCTATGTCAGAGAAAACAACACTGGATGGTCAGGTTATCTTAGAGGATTAGGATAGGACCTTGATGGGTTAGTAGAGAGGGCTTTCTAAACAGCTCTATAGTGAAAAGATGTCAATGGCTGAGGAGATAGATGGTTCCTGACATTCATTCATTCATTCTGATTCTATCTTACAATTGTAATTTTCTGTCTCTGTCTCTGTCTCTCTCTCTCACTCACTCTGGGATTCTTGTAGTGGCATACTTCAGATACACAATCTCTTGGTGCTTCACTGGAATCAGGGTCCATGGCAAAGAATTTGGGGTCTCAATAATGTTTTTGTTAATGATACGGAATCTTTAACTGAGACTTAGAAAGAGTCAATGAGTACTGACCATAGCTCTGGATTTGTATTTTACTAACCATCATATTTTAATGTACCCTTATAGCTGAGAGTCATGAGTCCCACAGGAAGCAGGGCCTAGAAATGCCCATTGGATGTCTCCTGTGATTCCAATGTCCTAGAGAGGTTTGATTTTTTTCTTTGATTTGAATAAACCTGTTATATTTCCAATGTGAGAACACTTGAGGATTACATTTTCCCCTCAGGCTGCTAGAGGGTTGCACTTGACAGGCAGGCTAGGTTTGCTGTAGACACCTAAGAGAGAATAGTAAGCTTATTAAATGGGCTCACACAGCCCACTTGTTTCCCTTGAAATGGGTTGCAGGAGGGGCACTTCCTTGAGAATTACTTCCTGCAGGTAGACCCTTGGATAGAAACCTCTTAGTGTCCTTTCACATGACAGCACAAGATCCAGAGCATCACTGTGCTGTCACCACTCAACAGGACCTCAACAGCAACAGTGGCATCTCCCTTCATGCTGCTATGTCATGGATAGCATGGAGAACTTGGTTTTGTTCCCAAGATCGAATAAGATCATTTTTTCCTAGGATTGTGGGCTCTCTTCTTTATGCGGAATATATATTTCACATATAAAGTTCCATAACACCACATGTCACTTGGCTTTCTGATGAAATCATAGAACGGGGTTCATCCCAGATGATGGGTTTGGGGTGGGTCCCTGTAAGGAAGCAGGTGAAAAAGAAGCGGCTCTGTTTGAACAGTGGCACAGAGAAAGTCACATCATGTGGAGGTTGCACTTAAACTGATCCCTGAATAGAAGGACTAGTAGAGCCAGATGAAGACATATCTGTATTGGATCTCCTGGGGTTTGCAATTATCATCTGCCTTTGCTTTGCATGTCATGCTCTGTGTCAATGAACTCCAGAGTCCTGCTTCCTTTGGTCTATCATACAGTTACATGGCCTTATTCCTAGACTCCAGGTGAATCTGCTGTGCCAGAGATATAGTCTTCACTTTTACTGAGGGAACTCTTCAGTATCCCTATGGTCCCCTCATACAAGATGATTACTTGGGTCCCTAAGAGGACCAGAATTTATGGATTATCCCTGAGGGTGGCTTTGAGGAAAGTTCTTTTTTTTTTTTTTTTTTTTGGAAAGTTCTTGTAAGGAAATCAACATCTGGGTCTTAGGACATTCCCTATCACATGACAGCTATGAGACCTGGACCAATCAAACACCAGTCCCCTTTCTATCTCCTCTTCCCAAAGGTGCCATCTTGTCCCCTGTGATAACACATGATATATACTCACCTGCCTGAACTGTATTTCAAGTGTCAGGCTCAGCTCTGGAGAGTTTTTTGTGATAGGGTTGTCCTTTAATATGCAAATGTATTGCCCTCTTGAGCACCTTTTGAATTATTGAAAGTTGTCCTGAAGTGTCAGGACCTGACTGTGTGGGAGGGCTCCCTCCAGCACTAGGGCTGTCCCTCCCTCTCTTCACATCTCTCAAGACAGAAAGGGTGTGAGGATAAGTGTCATGTCACCTCTCTCTATATCTAAAACATCATAGCTTTTAGGGGGACAGTGCTTTACAAACACGTAGACACACAGAACATGGCCTTTGAAGAGTAAGTCCTCTTTCTTGTCATGAGCTAGTCATTTCAGCAGCCCCACAGGAAAGGAAACTGGCATCCCCTGGTAACACCTTGTTTCACAGTACTGTGGCTTTGGTGGCTCCAGATTCTGTCACCTCAAGCTCTCTGGGTTTAAAAAAATTCAAAAATAATGTTTCCATTTATTCTTTAAAGACAAACCAAAATTAGTGCTATCCAAATGTTATGGAACTATCCACCGAAGCTTTGTCAGAATACAGGGAGCCACATCTCTAAAGAAAGTAGGACTCTCCCACCTTCAGAAGTCATTAAATGCCAGTAGATCTTGAGCTAGGAATGAAGCTTGTCAGCTTCTTTCTCCTTCATGCTAAGTAACTGATGGGCATAATTTCATTCAAGTCTCCTACAGGCAGCTCCAGCAGTTGTGAGTTCCTGAGTACAACAGCCCTGTGAGGTCTGTGAGATGCAGCAGTCTGAATTCTGACTCTTACAATCTTCCTATGCGCCTTTTCTGAGAGGTCCTCTGAGTGTGGGGGCCATGGAGTGTGACACACCACAGACATAGGTAGATACAATAATTTAAAAATTTATGTGAAAGCACAAAAGACCATGGATAATTTTTTAAAAAGAAAAATCTTGATTTAAAAAGCCTAGAAAACTAGGAAGGGACAGATGCAGGGAGGGAAAAGGTAAAGTATCTTAAAGAATAAGTGATAGTTTAAAGGTGGTATGAAGTGTAGAGGAGAATAATGGGGAAGATTAAAATGAGGCGGGTAGGATGGGGATGTGAGGAAGAATAAAAAACACTAACCATTAAGGAGATTGTAAAAAGTCACATGGAAACCTACTATTTCATATGCTGAGGAATGGGAAGGGGAAAGTCAGGATTATGTATGATCTGATCATATTTCATTGTGTATATGTGTAAAATTCTAAAAAAAATAATGGTCAATGTGTGTGTGTGTGTGTAATTTGAATGGAATTAGTCAACACATGGCATAATGTTCCTTCCAGAAGCTACAGCTTGTCAAGAAAAATCATGGTCACAGGTATGTGATACCCCCCTTTAAGTTATTTGGCAGACAGATACCAAAGACTTCCAAGACAATACAGACTACTAAAATAGCTTTTGGGTTTCCAGAATAACTCCATAGGAAGATGCCTTAGCAACTTTGCTATTGCTGTTGACAATTCTTAAAAGAAATCATTTAACTTGCAGTTTATAGTTCCAAAGGGTTAGTCTATGACAATTATGTCAGGGAACATGCAGCAGGCAGGCATGGGGCAGGAACAGTAGCTGAGAGCTATCATCTTGAGATAACTACCAAGCCAGAGAAAGATAACTGGGAACGTTGAGAGTCTTCTAAAACATTGTAATCTGTCTCTGGTAACATACACATTCTTAGAAGGTCACACCTCCTAACCCTTCCCCAAAAGTTCCACCAACTGGGAAGTAAGTCCTCAAGCATATGAGGGTCATCTTATTCAAATCATCACAGAAGACTTTATCCCTAAGATAACATGACACTTTAGCCACAAGACTTGAATAAATCAAACTGATAATGATCTGAATGTTTATTCCCTATCAGCTATGTTTCACAGTATCAGAAGGTACAATGCAGGTAACTAGTGGGTAGTTACATGTCACTAGCTACTTGTGAGCCAGATGAATAACATTAAGTCTCAGATTGGCAGGATATGCCCATTGATGCAATTGTGGCATGGATGTCATTAGTGCAACCAACAGCTTTCTGATTGGATTTAAGGCCAGCTTCACAAGAGGAAACTCATGCCTAGTACTGTAAGTCTGGACAAGAACTCATACCTGAGGTGTTTATAGATCTTATGGAGGGATCTATTAATATTACTTAACTAAATAAAAATAGTTTGAAATTGCCCTCCGCAAATTCATCTTTGTATCTGTGTATCAGTAAGGCTTTTCAGCCTCCATTGCTCAGTGGGTTGCAGTTAACACTGAAAATAGCAACTTGTCAAAATTCAGAGGTAAAATGACTATGGAAAACTTATCCATAAGTGGGAAATCAGTGTCTTTTATTGTTGCTGTTATTACCTTTTTTGAGAAGAGGTCTTCAGGAAGCCCAAGCAGGTGTTTGATCCTCTTATACCATTTTGTGTGTTCTTGGGTTACAGCAGTCTCCATCTAGGTGTTTAATAAGATTATATTGTGCTTAAAGATGATTCACTGTTTTGTTGCAATTTTGAAAATGTCAGGAATGTTTGAAAAGAAGTAACAACTTTGTGGATAATCCTCCCAAGACTCATGTGCTGACTGTGATACTCTGTGAGCTCAGAACCCAGGTCAAGGATGACCCCATGATGTTCTTAGGAGATACTGAGTTTCTAGAGATGATAAGTTCATCTTAGAAATACTTGATTCACAGGATAATTTGAGTAAATTCTTTCTGTGAACATATAGTAATCTCATGAATAGATTATGTGTTATATGTTTGTAGTTGCCAGGTTCTGAGAAGGGGGGTGTGAGTGACATGAGCATGGAAATGAACCATGAATGCAGATCCACTGGAAGTATGGGTTTAGCCAGTGGGAAGTGTGTGTGAGCTAGATGTCACCTCCCGCCTATCCTTTGCTTATCTGAACTCTGTCTTAATAGAAGATCTACAGAATGGAAAATGGGATAATGGTCCTTTTGGAGGGCTCCTACAGTTCTTTCCTACAACATCAGAGTGAAGCAAGGCTATGTCTCAGATTGTTCGGCCTGAATCTCCACTAAACTCAATAAACTCCCTGTACCTCTCAGAGCATAATCTACTTTTCCTTTACTGGATGTTTTTCACTTTAGGTTTTCAGCCTCTTTATAGCTGAAGGGCAGGTGTGGATGACTGATCAGTTAAAGGAAAGGGCATGGTTCTCAGAGTCCGATATGCATGCCAGAAGCCCCACAAATTAGCTTCAGTGTCTTCTGATCAATAGACTAATAACATCAACTGGGTATCATGACACCATTCTATCCTGTTTATATTTAATTTTTATTTTACTCATATATATGACTGTGTTTCAGTGTGCACATGCATGCTGCGTATGTACAGGTGTCAAAGCACACATAGGATGATAGAGATCATGGATTTTTAGTTACATAAGGTTATGATCTTAACATGGTTGGTAAGAACCAAAATTGGTTCTTGTGGAGAAGGTAAGAAGTGTTGAAAGGAATGAGCACAGTATATACAACTGGACCTACTCTGGGGATGATAGGATAAGCCTAGCTTAGAGTGTGGGGGCTGCACTGCTAGTCTTGTATACAGTTGAGTACATTGGCTGTTATTGATGTAATGGCTAGAGCAATAGAGGTATGAATAGACCCAGGCATCTGACTCCAAAATTTTATTTTATTTTCTAAGCACTATGATCTATTTCATTACCAAGAACAATTTTTGTTCTGTGAGATGTGGACTCTGGGCACAGCTGGCAGCACTCGAGGTGCACATGGTCTGAACATGACTTCTATCAGTGTTCACAGTGTCTAAGGCTTCTCCATATAATCAACATGGGAATATGTGTGGAAACCAGGCACAGAGCAACAGTGCTATACTTCAACAGCGTGTACAATGTCTTCACATTTATTTCTGGAATCAAGATCATGGGTACCAAATCTTAGGTCTAGCTTGACCAGTGCAAACTGAAGACACGACCATTTTGATAGATTCACATTCTGCTATGATCTCAGCCAGGCAGACAAGACGTGTAGGGAAATTATAAGAAGATCTGCTGAAGAGCTTGGGATAAGACTGGGGGATTGAACTTGGAAGAATGAAGGGAAAGCCAGGCAGTGGTGGCAGACACTTTTAATCCCAGCACTCAGGAGGTAGAGGCAGGCAAATCTCTGTGAGTTCAAGGCCAGCCTGGTCTACAAGAGCTAGTTCCAGAACAGGCACCAAAAGCTACAGAGAAACACTATCTCAAAAAATTAAAAAAAAAAAAGAATGAAGGAAAAAACTGAATATTTGGTCATGTTTTTTGTCAAAACAATAGAAACTCTAACCAAGACAAGACCCATGAAATTTTCTTCCTTAGAATTAGAATGTCATTGTTCACAACTTGTTTTTGTTCTGAGGTATCATGAGTGCAGCTCATAATTTGAGAGACACAATATCCCAACAAATTTTCTAGTCCTTTGGCTCTTATAATCTTTCTGTCCTTTTCTTTCATGGTTTTTCCTGAGCCTTGGGTGCAGAAGTTGTGGTGTACACGACACAATGAGTCTGGTTCCCCATGATCAACTGATCTGTGCATTATGACTCATTGTGGTTTTCTGAAATGGTTTCAGGTTTGCTACAAAGAGAAGTTCCTGTGATAAGGGGTAAAAGCTCCACTTATTTGTGAATGCAAGGATACATCTTAGAATGCAGATAGGAATTATGCTGGTCTGATAAATATCAAAGCACAAGGTTCTCCTCTTACATGCATTACCTTGCTAGACCAGGGTAGTTGGTTAGTACCAGGTATGATTTTCCTCCTGTTAAGTGAACTTTAAATCCAATTAGGCTGTCATTGGCTGCCACTCAAATATGAGTGGTGCTATTGCACCTCTTGAGTTATCTTACCATGTTAGTTATCGTTGTGCTTCATAGCTACAGCTTGGTAGGACTATTCATTGCTTTCCTCTCTTGTCAACAAATGTAGCACCTTCTAGTAAAATTTAAAGCTATATTTACAAAGTCAAATATTATTCAGTTATTAAAAACATGACATCATGCAATTTGAAGGCAAATTGATGGATAGAACTACAGAAAAAGTCATCCTGACTGGGGTAACCTGGGCCCAGAAAGACAAACATGGTGTTTACTCACTTATAAGTAGGTATTGTTTACAAAATAAAAGATAATCATGCTACAATTCACAGGCCTGGAGACACTAAGTAACAAGGAGAGCTCAAGAGGGGAAATAGAATAGATTTTGTGGATGGACTGAAGTCAGGTAAAGATGGGAATGGGAGAGATCTGGTGGAGTGTGGATAGAGAGAGTACTGGAAAAGATGTCTGGAATTAGGGAGGCATTTAGAGGGATAGGATAGAAACAATGGAAGCTCCCTGGAATTTACAAGCCTGACCTTAGCAAAGACTCCTAGTAATGGGGAATATAGATCCTGAACCTGTCATCTTTTGTAATCAGGCAAGGTTTCCAGTGGAAGGATTGGGACACTTACTCAGCCACAAAAACATTAACCTACATTTTGCCCTGCCTTCAAGGTGTGCTGGAGTAATAATGGCACAGACTTGTAGGAGTGGCCCACCATTTGAGACCTGGTGTAAGAAGTTCTTTTGTATATGTGTTGTTTTTATTGGTTAATGGATAAAGAAACTGTTTTAGCCTGTCATAGGGCAGAATAGAGCTAGGCAGAAAAATTAAACTGATTGCTGGGAGAAAGTAGGTGGGTCAGTGTGAAACCATGCAGCCGCATCAGCAGACAGATGCTGGACGCCAGACTAAACCTTACCAACCACGTGGCCACCCACAGATTAATGGAGATGGGTTAATTTAAGATATAAGCTAGCTAACAATACACTTAAGTGATTGGCCAAGCAGTGATTTAATTAATATAGTTTCTGAGTGGTTATTTCTAGTCTGAGCAGCCCAGAAGGAGCCATCGGCCTCCAACTACAGAGACCCATGCCACTAGAGGGAGCCCATGCCTAACACTGCCTGGAGGGTCAGAAACCAGGGGATGGATAGCCCAGAGACCTAGGATAGAACCAAACAAGATCTGCAAAAAATAAAAGATTAAAATAAAAAATTAAAAAGTCAATGAAATAATTACTAATAACATTCTAATATTCTGCTATACTCATAGTCCATAGCCTAACACAATAACTATAAGAAAAACTTCATCCAGAAACTGATAGAAGCAGCTGCAGAGACCCACAGGCAAACGTTAGACCAAACTCGGAAATCCTGCAGAAGAGGGAAAGGAAGGACTGTAGGAAGCAGAGGGCTCAAGGACACCACAAGAACACAGCCCACAGAATCAACTAACCAGAGCTCACAAGGTGCACAGAGCCTGAGCTGGCAATAAAGGAATCTGTATAGGTATCCCTAGGTTGTCTGCATGTTTTATAGTTGTGTAACTTGGTGTTCTTGTGGGACTCTTAACAGCGGGAAAAGGAGCAGACTCTGACACTTTTGCCTGGCCTGTTTTTGGGACCCTTGTCCTCCTACTGGGTTGCCTTGTGTAGCCTTCACATGAGGATGTGTGCTTAGTCTTATTGTCACTTTTTATGCCATGTTTGGTTGATATTCCTGGCAGATCTGATGTATTCTGAAGGCAAAATGAAGAAGAGGAGTGAATATGAAAGAAATGGGGGACAGGAAAAGAGGGGGGAGGGTAAACGTCATTTGGGATATAAGGAAAAGAATAAATAGAAACCCCCCTCCCCAAAGTCTACTGGTTGTTTTTCTTCCATTTTATAGGCTTTCATGTCACTGTCTTGGTGGTATCATGTGAAAAATACAAGATTTTAATCATGGTAAAATCTAATTTTTTCTTATTATTTGCACACTTGTGGTTGGACCTAAGAAATTTGGTAACATGGTACTCCTATTTCTGAAGTTCTTCCATTTTATACTCCACCTTTGATATCAGTGATCAGTCACAGTTACATGATCTAGCAGGCACAATTTTATGATTATTGCTTTATGGAAACAGGGGATAATTATAAATCTGTTCTGTACTCTCTAGGATGGCTCAGGTGTTTCAGTCACAGTGTGATAAGTGCTCTAGAGTCAACTAAGACAAGCCCCGGTGGGAGTTTCCAGTAGGAATTAACCGAGAAAGAAAGACACTTCTCCAGAGTGGGTGACACTTCCCAGTAGTAGCCTGGACACAAAGAGGTCTAAGGAGGGAGCAGAACTGCTTGCCCACCTTCTTGACAACAAGTGCATGGACCTCTTCATCGCTCTTGCTACTGCCACTGCCATCAGGACCCAATTTCTTCAGTCTTTCAATGCATCAAATGCCAGCAGCTCTCCATAAATGTTCCAGACTTCCAGACCTTCAGTGCCAGAGTGGCACTGCTGAAGCATCCAACTTCATGGACTGCGCAGCTACCACGTTCTCAGTCTCTCCAGTTTCCAAATGATCATTGTTGAACTTCCAAACCTCTATCATGTGAGACAGGTTAACAAACCCTCTTTTATACTATATATTGATTTTTGTTCCTCTAAAAAACCCTGACAATTATGCAGCTACTATGGTTGTAGGACATTGATTTGTAAAGTCACTACGAACCTAAGGAAAAAGGGATGGGAATAAGGCAAGTTAAGAATCCCACAAAAATCACTCTTTCAGAAATTCCATGCTTTCCTTGTTATCAGTCTTCAGTTAATTTTCAGGATAGTGGAAAAATTATTTTGAGCTTTTTTTTCATCTGCCTACAGTGTCAGAATTTATTGACTAACAACAAATTCACAAAGTGTGGTTTCAGTGGCAGCAGTTTGCCACATATCCCTGCTTTCTTTGACAATCCCAGCTGATGCAAACATAGTTATTTCATTCTAATCTTTTTTAAATTTTTTTATTGTTTTTATTGAGCTATATATTTTTCTCTGCTTCCCTTCCTTCCTCTCCCTGCCCTTTCTACACTCTCCCATAGTTCCCATACTCCCAATTTACTTAGGAGATCATGTCATTTTCTACTTCTAATGTAGATTAGATCCATGTATGTCTCTCTTAGAGTCCTCATTGTTGTCTATGTTATTTTGAACTTTTTTAAAAGCATAAACTTTATTGTCATTTCAGTGGTGTTTGCTTGACGTTGTAATATTGGATTACATTTAGCAGTTAATTGATTTAAAAGAGAATGAAGAGGTATCCTTAAAATAATTCAGTTTTAAATAAAGGCAGCAGAATTGACAACATCAAATTAGTATTATTTTATTCCAAATTATTCATCTTAGAAAGAAGAACACTTACTCCAGATAGTTTAATACTTGAACATAATTTTTTAACCTTAATTATCATCAAGTTTTAAAACAAAGAAAAAGAATTTGAATGTTTTAATAGCTGCCAATCAGCATTCTTTGGGAGAGATTTAACTGAATGAAGTCTAATTAAAGATGAATTTTATCAAGCTTAATGTATAATTATTTGCTATCTGAAGGGATAAGCGGCTATAAAGTAATTAGAGTAATATTTGTGCTCAGAGCATGACCTAACTATAAAGCCTGTTCTAAGAGAGGAACTTCAAAATTTTATAACCAATGGAGACAACACTAGAATAAATATATAACATTCTTGGTGGCCTAATTCAGCCGAGAATATCTAGAGTGAGTGTTAGAAATAATTATTATCATTACATTGCTGTAAGAACAGACATATATTAAGGACTTTCTACAAATCACTTAATGAAACACCTGTCCATAAGGTGTTTGCCTCATATTTTCTTCCATTTAATTTATGATCTTAATACTCTAAACATAGACTTTTTATTCAAATTACCATTTTATAATCACCATAAACATCTATAGAAAAAATGATTTGAAATTTGCATTAATCTAACTAGAAAAAAAATCATTCTGACTAAGGTAACCCATGGCCAGAAAGACAAATTTGGCATGTATTCACATGTAAGTGGATGTTAGCTGTTAAGTAAATGATAATAAAACTCCAGTAATAGACCCAGACATGTTAGGTAAAGAGAAGGGGTCTAGAGGAGATGCATGAATCTCCCTTGGAAGGGAAAGTAGAATAGATTTTATAGGTGAATAGGGGGTGGGTGGCAACAGTATCAAGAGGGATCAAGTATGGGAGACAATGGAAGTGAGGGAGAAAGTACATGGAGAGATGGGTGGAATTGGGGGAAGTATAAGAGTGGTGTGGAAATCTCATGTAGTGGAAACTTCCTGGAATCCATGAAGGTGATCCTAATGAGAACTCATGGTAATGGGGGATATGGTGCCCCAACAGGATGCCTCTTCTAGCCACACAGATATATTAGGCAGAGTTCTCTAGAGTAATAGAACTTATGGAATGAATGTATATTCAGTATATTCATACATGACTTGCAGGCTGCAGTCCAATAATGACTAACCGTGAATGGAAGTCCAAGAATCTAGTAGTTGCTTGGTCCCGTAAGACTGGGCGTTTCAGCTGCTCTTCTGTAAATGTTGGAATCCTGATGAAATAGGCTCCAATGCCAGTGAAGGTATAAGTCTACTCACTAGGTGAGGGCAAGCTGGTGACAAATGAACAATCTCCTCCTTCTTCCATTGCCCTTACAAACTTCCAGCAGAACGTGTGACCCAGATTAAAGGTGTGCCTTCCCACCTCAAGATTTGGAGTAAAGGTGCTTGTCTTCTCACCTCAAAATTTGCCAACAAAACCTTCTGTCTTTATGCCTCGATATCTGGATTACAAGTGTGTCATCCATTTCTGTATTTTCCAGTTCATTCCAGAAATAGTCAAGTTGACAACCAAGAATATCCATCACACAAGCCTTCTATTGGCAGCAGTAGGTTGCATTCTAGTTGAGCTGTTGTTCAATGTGGTCCCAGGGAAATCCCCAAACACCCAGTCTATTGCTAAGACTAAGAGTTGCTCTCTCCAAACTGATATCAGGGCCCCATAACTCACTGAACATTGAGCAGTTGATCTGGTGCCCAAATGGAGACTTTAGCCCTGGTTCTAGTCTCTTTGGTGTGGGAAGGGACTCTTCAGGATACTGAAACAGATACATGGACACCAAAACAGCCAAACTTCGGCCTGTCTGCCAGCAAAATATGCTATGATAGTGGTGGCACAGAACTTGTGGTAGTAGCTCAGAAATGTCTGATTTGACATAAGGTTCACTCCACAAGATAGAACCCATAGCAGACACTGCTTCAGTAATCAAGAACCAGAGACTAGATAACCCAGAAAGCTAGGATAAGACTGAACATGAGTCTAAAACAAATCAATAAAATATTTCTTAATGATAGTATTCTGCACTCCTATATATGTGGTACAACTATACCTGATGGAAACTGCAAAAGTCATAAAGCCAGCACAGCTGCTTGACAAAGATCCAGCAAAGCAGAACCTAATCATCATTGCTATGCCAATGTTGGTTTTTATCTCCACATGTTGTATGCTTGGGGGGCTTTTAATATTTGAGCAACTTGGGGATATTGAATAGATGGAAAATTTCTTATGAATCATTTATGCCTTCTCCAAAGAATAGTGCTTCTAAGCATCCCCAGGAAAGTCCTGAGCATATTACCCATCACTCTTTAGGAGATATTCTTATCTGACTTTAGTCAAAGGTCTTCTTTATGCCCTGAAGGTTGTGGTGCAAATAAAGATACCAGAGATCTCTTCGTGAGGCTCTGGCTCCAAGATATTCTTGGAACATCTTTCCCTGTACTTACTCAGGAACAAGACAGTCAGTACAAGTAAACAAAATTTGGTGGGCTAGAGAAACTGGCAACAGATCAGATTCCTACTATACACTTGGGTGATTACATGGCACATAAGATTGAGGGCTGCATATGATACTCCCCCTGAGGGAAAGATACACTAACAAAGTTAGATTGACTTAGTTACATCTGCTCTCTACAGGGACTTAGATTGATGAACAAAATGGTGTAGAAAAATGAAAAAATAATGAGATATCAGAACCTTCCTTTCATAGAAAAGTTAGCTTCTGTGGTGTGATGTGACCAAGAAACAAAAGAATTCCCCAATTATACATATAAATAAATTCTATAAAGATATACAATGTAAGCATTGCATTATGCCATGCATTGAATAATAACTGCAAAAGCTTTGACCAGGGGATTTTTCTTAGGCCTATTGCCAATTGACACCCTGGCAATTAACAGTTAATTTGCCTGGGCTAGTTTGGAGATTTTCTATCTGTCCTTGAAATTGCAAGAGCTTTGAGCCTGTCAACAGGCTGTCATGCTTTGGCAGAATATGCTTGTAGATAATTAAAATATGGGGTTGATGAGGAAGAATGACTTTAAAAGATGTCTCTGTTCTATAATGGTTTATCAATGATGACTAAATTTATTACCCCAGATGGGCAAGAACAGATGAAATATGTGCCCAGGGACAGAAATGATATGATCTATGTTTTGAAACAACATGAACCTTTTCCTGATTACCAAGTTCTGTATAAATAAAGAAACACCATGACCGCCAGTCAGTCAGGCTGTAAGATTTTCCCAGCCACCAGTGGCATGACTCAATCCCCCATCTTCTACTCCTTGCCTCCTCTGTGGAACCTGTAAACTGCTAGGGCAAACTCTGGCAGGTCACTGTCTTATCCAGTCGTCATCAGAGAGTCTTCCTCGGGTAGCGTATAGTAACAGATGCAAAGGCCCACAGCAAGACATTATACATAGAGAGAGTCTAAATTGGAGGTCTCCATAAAATCCCTCCTCTCAGAGACCAGGAATGCCCAGGAAAGAAGATGCAGAAAGATTGTAAGAGTCAAATGGGATGGAGAGCACCAGGAGAACACAGCCTTCTATGTCAATTGAGCAAAGCCCACATGAGACCACAGAGACTAAATCAGCAAGCACAGGAACTACATAGCTCTATACCAGTTCTTCTGTGTATGTATTATAGCTATTAGTTTAGTAATTTTATAGGGCTCCTGACTGAGAATGAGTGGGTCTCTGACTCTTTTTTCTGCCCTTGGGACTCTTTTCCTCCTGTTGCATTGCCGTGTGCAACTTCAAAATGGAAGTTTTTACTTTATCTTATTATATTTTATTTTTCCATGTTTGGTTGATATCCCCTATAAGTCTGTTCTTTTCTAATGAGAGACAGAAAGGAAGTGAATCTGAATGGGAAGGAATATGGGGAGGAATGTGGGAACAGTAGGGAGGGGAAAGAGTAAACAGTATATACAGTATGAGAAAAAATGTGTTTTCAGTTTAAAAATAAAAAGAAACCTAGATTGCTAGAAGGAGGCTATCAGACTCCATCCAGATAAAATAGAATTTTCCAAGTCCCATGTTGTTGACTTCATTTTTTAAAAAGATAACATCTAGGCTGATGTGAAATATCTTTTTTCTTTGCCATTTTCTGGTTTCCTTGAAATATTTATCACTTTATTTCCTGGTCTGATAAACTATATCGGACTGTGCTTCTTCTTTCTCTAGCTTTGAAAAGTTTAATCTCATAACTGTACAAATGTTTGGAAGAAGTCATCAGCAAAGCTTCTAAAAATAGAATTTCCAAATGGGAAACTTTTCTAGTGATAGTGTGTGGAAAACAGTTCAGATATTACATTTATTAAGCAACAAAAATAACTTTCGGTATCATTGAGGCATAAGCACTTCTATCTACATCTCCTTGTGCACTGGTATGAAATTCTTCATACTATTCTGTTGCTACTTTTTAAATATTTTTATTATTTTCAGTTACACATATGGGTGTGGATGTGTACGTAAGAGTGCAGTCACCCTCTGAGGCTAGAGGTGCAGATATCCCTGGTCCGGAATTACAGGTGGCTGTGAACTCCCTGATGGGGAAGCTAGAAACCACACTCAGGCCCCCTAGAATAGTGTTCTGTGCTCTTAACCATTGAGCCATCCTTCCAGACACCATGCTGTATTTTTAAAGTATAAACATCAGGTGACTGGGGAGATGGCTAAGTCATTAAGAGTGAGTACAACTCTTCCTGAGAAATCGTGCTTATAACCACATTAGGTAGTTCATAACCACCTGGGAATCCAGCTCCAGAAATCAGCGCCTTCTTCTGGCCACTGTAGGCATCTACACAAAAGTGACATAAATTGAAACAGATACACATATAGATTTAAAAAAGACTTTCAGAAAATCATTGTGGCTCAATACATGCCTGGACTCAGAAGTAGGAAGGACAATAATTTGAGGCTAGCTCTGTTAGTATTTCAGGCCCTTACTACCATTTCTGCATTTCACATTTATTTATTTATTTATTTATTTATTTATTTATTTATTTATTTATTTATTTATTTATTTATTTTGAGAGAGGGTCTCATGTTCTCCAGGCTAGCTCTTATCCTCTGGAACTAAAGATGGTATTGAACTGCTGGTACTCTTGGTTCTACCTCCTCTAAAGCTGTGTAACTATAGGATTATGCTACTACATCTGGCCCTTGTTGCACATCAGGCTGCAATAGAACTCACTAGATAATCCAGAATGTCCATAAAACAAATGTAGTTTTCCTAGTTCATCTTCCCAAGTTCTGGGATTATAGGTGTGAACTACCATATCTGTCTTCACTTATGGTTTGTTAAATTTTTAAGTGACATTTATTTAGTTATTTATTTATGTGTGACTGTATGTGTGGGATGGTGTCATAAGATAACTTGCAAGTATTGGTTCCCTCCTTTGGTTGTGTGGAAGGGATTGAATGCTTTGACTGGCTTAGTGGCAATTGTCTTTATCCACTGACACAAATTGATCCCCTGTTGATAGCTGTTAATTTTCCCGATTCTCAGTTTTGATAATTTCATCAGTCTTTATGACTGAAATTATCATGGTCTTCTTTTGGAGCTTCAACTGGATGTCTCTCATAACCAACTGAATCCTCTAGTTCCAAGAATGTGTTACATCTAATCAAGTTGTTGGCAAAGGGGTCCTATGGGAAGACCAGCACAAACCACACTATTTTCAATGCTATTGGTTGTTCTCCACACATTGATGGTAAGGCCCTGTTGTTGAAGACAACACATACAAAATTCCTTGAATATGGAGAAGTTGAGCTGGTGCCTACATAAAGCCTTTACCCCTATGGCCTAGTGTTGATGGCACTGGGAGATACTATTCACATTACCAAAGGAGAAAGGTGACTATCAATAGGTAAACATAAATGCAGCTACAAACCCTTCTATTTACAGCGGTGTCCTACCTGTAAGATGTACTAGTGCAATAATAACAAAGCTTGTAAAGGTATCAACCAATATCTGATTGGATTTGAGGCCCACTCCATGAAATGAAAATCATCCCCAACACTGCTCTGGTGACCAAGAACCTAAGAGTATATAGGCCGGATGTAGAAGGCTGGTTTTGAACTGCATAGAAACACTGTGCAAGGGAGACTTGAGGTAGCATTCTTGCTGATAAGCTTGGCAAACCAAGTTGGGAGGAGGCAAACCTCTCCCATCAGTAGAGTGCCTTGACAATGGTCAGTCCTTGAGAACACAGATGTGCACTGTAGTTCAAAGGCTCTGATTAGGTTGTGGTTTGTCTTCTGATGAGGTGTTTTTACATATTATATTACAACAAGAGTTATTCCCATAACACTGAGCTTTTTGTTTAGATTTTCTAGGGCATGAAGCCCTCGAAATTAGTTGCAACCAAGGGACTAGTCTATGAAACTATTTTTATGTATTATGGGAACCTAGTTTGAATTGTGATTTGAGTACTATAAAAGAACACTGGCTTTGCAATAAAGTATGCAGTTGTATCTCCTACTTTGCATCCCCTGTGTCCTGATTTCTGCAGCACTACCCAGGGTCATCCATAACTGAGGAGGTTGGGGTAGGGTCCCCAACAGCTGAAGACATAGGGGAAACTGAATAACATTGTTTATACATAGAAAAAAATACTCCTAATAGTATTCTGCTATATTCAAAGATCAATGCCTTGCTCAGTCACCATCAGTAAGCTTCCTCCTGAAGTAGATGGAAACAAATACAGAGACCCACAATTGGACAATATGTAGAGACTGACAGACCATGAAACAGACAATCCTAAATAGAACATCTTTATCAAATCCCTGTCCCCAAGTCTCAGAGAACTGTATGGAAGTAGAGGAAGACTATAAGAACCAGTGGAGACAGAAGACACCAAGGAAATAAGGCCCTCTAAGTACAGCAGGATGGAAGCACATATGAACTCGCAGGGACCATGGAAGCAGATATAGGACCTGTATGTGTCTAAGCGAGATGGAGTCCTAGTACTGAGAGGGGAAGTGGACACAATTCCCCACCCCTAACCCAGAAGCTATCTCCAATTGATAACTGTTCCCAAAGGACAAATTAGTCTTCTCCAATAGAGTCTCACTAAATATACTAACCACTTGTAAGGGCAGGCCCCATGTTCAGAAGTAGGTGGCCAACACACAATGACATGTTTTGGATGTTCTTTGTGCCCCCCCCCCCATGGATCTTTTTCATTTGTATCACAGTTTCCAATTCTGTGTTTTTATGGAATTTCTCTGTGAATGAATATTTGTGTCTCTACATGTTTCTTGTATTTTCCCTTTGACTCTTTTTCTCATTTGATTGTTTTGTTTTACTCTAGTTTGCTTGATTTTGTTTTATTTTATATTTATTTTGATACATCTGTTTTTCTGATGAGAGAGTGTGTGGATTTGTATGAAAGTGCAGATGGGAGAACCTGGGAGAAGTTGGGGGCACTGTGATCAGAATACATTGCATTTAAAAAATCTATTTTTAGTATAAGAAAAAAGTCTAAAAGAACTCACAGTCACTTTTTTCATTAATTGTTGCTACATGCATATGTATATTTATATATACATATGTATTCCTAAATACATCGTTCCTGGTCTCTATGCTATCACTTGTATGTATGTTTTGAGGGATGACTATTTGGTTTTGAGTAACCTTTTGGTTACCAGCTCTTCTCTGGAAAGACTATTTCTCCCATTCTCAGGATTTTTTTAATTGTGTGTAGTTCTTTGTATAGCGTTATATAGCATTGTATAGCGTTATATAGCGTTGAAGCCTCACCGTGTTTCCCTCCTCCACTTTTGTACGCCCCCTGCTGTTGTCCTTGTTCAGCTCATGCTTAGGAAGTCATGTTGGTGAGACTTTATGTGGAGAACTTTGAACATTACTGAAAGACACAATCTCACAGCAAACTCCCTGATCTTCTCTTTCTTAAAGTCCTTCTGACCCCTCTTTTGCAATCTTCCCTCTGCCTCAGGTGTGGGAATCGTGTTGTGTTTTTAACCAATGGGACAGGGTTCCACAGCTCTGCAATTTGATTTGTTGTGATTTTCTTTATTGGTCTCTTATTTGCTGCAGAGAGAATTTTTCAGTTTTTCTTGATGAAGGGTGAGGACTATACTTATTTCTTAAAATTTGGAACAAGAAGCATCCGATGATATAGAACATGTGATATTTGCCTTTATGGGTCTGGGTCATTTCACTCAATATAATCTTTTCTAGGTCTACCTATTCACCAGGCTATACATTAGAGGAGGGTGTGACAATATACTCTAACTGTACAACTTTTAAGATAATTTAAGATTAGATTGACTCATTGTACTTTAATGTGTTTTGTGTTCATGTGTGTATTTGCAGAAGAGGGCATCAGATCCCCAGGAACTGGAATTATGGATGGTTGTGAGCTACCATGTAGACTGTGGGAGTTGAACCTTAGTCCTCTGTAAGAACAATAAGTCTTATTAATTTCTGAGCTAAAACTACAGCCCCTTCCCCCATAAAGTTTTGTTGTTGTTGTTTAAGTCTCAAGTAAACCTTTTTCTACCTTGGATTTCCATATCCCTGCTTTTGTTTTTGTTTGTTCCCCCTGTATTTAGGAAAAAAAAAAGAGTATATGTAGTGAGGTTTGGCACACTTACAAAATGGCATAAATATGAGGGAATATTCTATCAATAAAAATGGCAGGAAGGGCAGCACAGGCAGAGTCAAATAGCTCCACAGTTAACACCATGACTGCAGTTTTAGAAGACTAAGGACATTTGTCAGTGTCTTTTAATCTTCATCAAAGTCATGAGGACTTCATTTCTGTATTGATCTTAAAATGGCAAACATCCCATTTCTGTGCCTTTGCAGTATTTTCTTTCCTAACATTTAAACCTTGATTTCCCAGATCTTGTCCACCCTCACTGGTCTGGTTTATGATTGCTAACAAGTAGCCTTTAGCTTGTGTTTTTCTTTGTTTCTCCTTACATAGAACTATTTGGGCCTCCCTTAGTAACTCTCTTGGTTTCCTTCCCTTTTGTCATTCAGTCCCCCGACCCCGCCATTTTAATATGTGTGACAAACCGGGAGTTACAAAGCGTAATTTCTAGCATTCCTTACCTAATGTCTAATCTCTGATTCTTTAGATTTTCTAGGAACACTGTAGGCCCTTTTCCTTGTTGTCCACGAGAGCTTCTCACGTTCTGGTCTGCATTTTGAAAAAGTCACTGGCCTGGCCATCATGCTCTCTCCCTCCAGGAAGGTTTTTAACCACTGTGGGAGGAAATTGCCCAAGATTCCTGGATCCCCCACAAAAACCTTGAACACCTTATCAGTCACTCCCTGTGCTGGGCAGTTTTATGTCAACGTGACACAAGCTAGAGCTTTGTGAGGAAGAGGAAACCTCAACTGAGGAAAATGTCCCAATAAGATTGGCATATGGGCAAGTCTATAGGGTATTTGCTTGATAGATGATTGATGTGGGAGGAGTCAGCTCACTATGAGAGTTGCCAGCACTAGATTTTAAGTATGAATTATTTTATAAAAACAAACTGAGCAAGAGGAGCAAGCAAGTTAGAAGCACTTTGTCATGATCTCTGCTTCAGTTCCTGCCTCCAAGTTCCTATCTTTAGTTCCTGCTCTAATGTCCCTGTAAGGTAGAATACAAAATGTAAGATGAAATAAACCCTTTCCTTCCCAAGTTGTTGATCATAGTAATTTATCACCACAACAAAAAAATAACTAATATACATCCTTATTGAATGATCCCTCAGTGGGCAATCCCACCAAAAACATGGCCAATCTATTTCACAGACTGTCCAGAGGTGCCAGGGGACATCTTAATAAGGTAATCTCCAAAATTACCATTTTTTATTTTACTGAGGATTCTAGGGAGTAAATTTACTTTGTTATTAAGCTATTTGCTTCTCCTAAAAGATGACAACCATACCAAATCCAAAAGAGGGGAATGTAAACTCTTGATTTATAAAGTTGAGTACTTTCCTGTCATCCATCAATATCTTTGCCATTCCGACCTGGAGTCTACGTCACTCCTACCCATGAGAATATTAAAAGCTTGGGCTCTAGAAAGAGATCAAACTCAAATTGCACTTTTATCCTCTTCGGTAGGCTAACCAAAACTAAAATAAGCCAGGTTCTCAAGCATCAGATATGCAGCAGCCCCTGAACTGGTTCCTGAGACTCACTGGCTTCTGTTGTGTTTCTGCAGTTCCTGCCTGAGGATGCCAAGAAGATTAATCTCCTATGGATTAATGAGTCCTCTGGCACACCTACATCACACTAACAGGGTTATACAAACACACACATATGTATATATAAAATATATACCATCTCTTGAAAGAACCCCCAAGAGACATTGCAGAATTTCTGAAGAGAGAAATAGGACCATGGGATCATTTGCAAGGAGTAGTTTTATTGGGTGCCAGCACAATCTCTGTGACACAATCTCAAAGACAGAGAGTCAAATATCCAGAACAGAACCTCTTTTTACATCTTTATCTTCTTTGTCTCCCATATAGAGTGAATTACATTTTTTTAGATTTATTTATTTATTGTGTATACAGCATTCTGCCTCGATGTATGCCTGCACGCCAGAGGAGGGCGCCAGATCTCAGTACAGATGGTTGTGAGCCACCATGTGGTTGCTGGGAATTGAACTCAGGACCTCTAGAAGAGCAGCCAGTGCTCTTAACCTCTGAGCCATCTCTCCAGCCCCCGAGTGAATTACATTCTGATTACTTTCCTAGGGAGTGGGGTTTAAAAGCTGGAATAGGGAGGAAAGGAAAGGAAACATCATTGCGCAAGAGAAGTAGAAGGGTTGTACCTACAGGCAAGACTCTCACCACCTTACAGGCTGTTTCCTGTTTTCCTTCTTGGATCTTGGGATCCCCTACCGCATGACCTTTAATCCTGGCATTCTTACTCTTGCTGTCATGCCTCCCATCACCTGTCTTCGTGCTCCAGTTCTTTCACTGCTGTGTCCACTGGCTGCAGGTGCTGCTCTATAGGATGTCTGCATGGACCTTTACATCCACTGTTCCTCTCAGATGACACCTCTCAGGCTCACCCCTTGTGATTCACAAGTCATTCAGTGCTGCATATACTCCAACCCTTGCTCTGCTTTGTTTCCACAAATACTTTGCACTGCATACAATGTGAATTTATTAGCATGCTGTCTCTTCATGGCTAGGGAGTTTGCTATTTGCTCTACTGTATCCCCGGCAGAGAGCCTTGTAATAGCTGGGAAAGTGAGTGAGTGACTGGGGTATTGAGAACATTTAGCCTCATTTATTCATGTGACCTTCTAAGATTCCCAGAAGCATGTTAACAACCAGACAGATGCCAAGAAGCCAGAAAGGGAAGGGATAGAGGAGCCAAATAGGGTGCTGAGAAATCCAGGAAAGAGTGAGGCCATAACACACAGGAGGAAGGTGCTTACAGGAAGGAGTGGTCAGTTGTGATGTTATTGAGCTAAGAAAGAGGAGAAAGAGAGAGAGAGAGACAGAGAGCGAGAGTGAGAGCGAGAGCGAGAGCGAGAGAGAGAGAGAGAGAGAGAGAGAGAGAGAGAGAACATAAAAGGAGAAAAGGTCCTCTGGGTGAACTTGAGATCTAAATCTTAGCACTTCAGATGAAGTGGAGACAGGGACCTCACCCAACTGGCCAGCTCCACATCATCCTCAGGCTCTGTGAAGCAGAAGATGAATAGAAAAAGCACGGGAGTGTAGTGATATCCTGGTTCTATAGTGAGGGTTTATGTCCTCAGAGTTTGGACACCAGAGCCTCTCCAGTTGCCCTGTGAACTGAGACCTTGGGCATCTCTCTACTCAGGATCTTCTTTCTCTCATACAGGTTTTTTTCATGGATGGAAGCAGCTGAAATTGAACTGTGGAGACAAAATGATGGCTTTTGGAAGTGAGCCATGTCAGGCAGGTGGGAGTTTATGTCTCTAGGCTGAGTTACCTCTTCTGAGGACCTCTGTCCATAGTCACTGGCTCCATAGCCTCTGCAAGAAGTTGTACACTGGTGATCTCTCTCTGGGCTGAAAGAGGGAGAAGATTGTTAGACAGAAAGATGGAGCCCCCTTAAGTTCAGATAGCTGTGAAGGAGGGACCTTTACAGGTCATGGGATAAGTTCCAGGAGAGGGAAAATTATACAGAATACCTGACATCTGCACAGGTACTGAGATCTCATTTTCTCATCTGAGATTTTACAGAAGTGTTTTTAAGTTCATTTGTCCCAGTCTGGATGGATTTCCTGATGACTTGACCCTAATGACCTGGTTTCCTTGATGAACTGACCCCTGATTTGATGGAACATAGGGGACCCCACCACCTTCTCAGACACTGGCCACCAATATTTAAACCCACTCACCCATTTTTCTGCGTTTTTCTTGATGCTTGCAACGGAGAAGGAGGAGGATAAGAAAAAGAAGCAATAGAAGGAAGGCCACAGCTATTCCAAATAGAACCTTCAGGCACCATTCAAGTCCTGGGGAAAGGTGACATCCAGAATAAGGAACCATGCTACCTGCCTGAATGTCTACTGTGTGCAAGACTTACACTGGGTCTTTGCACTCATTATCTGCCCTTCTCACAGTCATACAATAGTGGTCATCCCCTCCCACATTATGCTGTATCACCTGCCTGGAAGAGGTAAATCTCGGGTTTGAAACCATGGAATCTAACTTCTGGCACTGCACCTTACACCAAGGAGGAATCCCATGAGCTAGAGGGAAGTAGCCTGAATACCCTGCTATGGTCCTGTTCTCCACCCTGTCACATGTCACTATGACTTTGGCATAGGGAACAGGCTTACTGCAGAACCAGGTTCTGGAAGTCTCCTATGTCAAGGGAAGTCCCAACATAGGTCACTCCTGAAAGGAACTTAAAAATGTGTACTATGCTTCTCTCCTTCACATTTTGAAAAACAGAGGCCCAGACAGAGTCAAGGCTTGTGTAAGTCAAATCTAAAAAAAAGAAGAGAGAAAGAAAGAAAGAAAGAAAGAAAGAAAGGAAGGAAGGAAAAAGGAAAAAAAAGCCTGCACCAAATCATACTTTTCTCTGGACCCCTAGAACCTAATTCTCAACACTTTCCTCAGTATTCCCAGGGCCTGGATTCTCATGGGCAAGAACCTATTTTCCAAAGCATACTGGAGAATGATGGACAAATAGAGGTCTTGGTGCTCTGTTCTCCACTGTACCCATCTGCTCCTTACAAGTCTGAGCTCTAACATCTCTATATGGATGTCCCCCTATTCATTCCAGGCTCTAAGCAATGCTGCTGAGATCTCAGCTTGACCTCTGGGTCCTTAGACACATTCTGAGTTGACAGAGTAACCAATCAGGTATAGATGTGCTGTCAGTTGGGAGGCAGCCTGGGGATGGAGCAAGCTCCCAAGAGAGAGGCCAGTGACACTCACCAGATGTTGGAATGGGCTCTTCGGATAAGGAGTTGGGGTCTTCATAGGATCCTGGGAAATAAAACAAGTGGAGTGTGAGGGAAAGAGACCGACCCTGGAGAAGTTGTCTCTCATTGTCTTACATCTGCCTTAGAGATAGTTACCCAAGAGTCTCCTGCTGTCCACCTGTCCACTTAGAACTTTCTTAATTTTAATAGAGGTAAAATGGGAATTCTTTAAATAACAAATGTTAGGTTCTTCAACTTTGGCTGGTGAATATCAATATGACTGACCCTCCCTCTTTCCCATCACTCATATTCCAGCTAAGAGTTCTTCCAAGCATAGGTTCAGTGGTTACCATTTTAGCTCAGAGAAGTCAAAGGCACTTACCCGAAACCACAAGCTCCACAGGGTTACTGGGGTATGACAGCATGTAGGGGTATAAGTCTTCAGAACTATAGCACTTGTAGGTGCCCCCATGGGTAAAGGTCACATTCCTCATGAAGAATTTTGCCTGATATAGCTTATCTTGCAGCACTGATCTTAAATACAGAAGTGAGTGGGCAGTCCCCTCTTTAGACAGAACAAAACTATCCCTTCGATGCGATGATTGACACAGCAGGGTCACATCCTCTCCAGAGGACATTCTGGAACCTGGGAGCACTGACAGGGTAGGTATGCCACGAAGCTGTCCTAAAGAGAAGAAGGATGGATGAAAAATTGTTCACCTTGACCTGAGCTGAAACCTCACCAGTACTAGTCTTTAAGGACTTGGGTAACACTGATTCAGCTTCATCTCTACATCTGTACCTTTATGAAAAAACATACTTCCTTTTGACCTTCACAGCCTGGACTTCCACAGCCCATCCTGTCTAGTTGCGGGTCTCTGACTGGACTGGTTTGGCTCCAAACTTATGATCAGGGTATCCAAGAGGACAGTGGGGGTATGATCTCTCAGTAGAGAATATGTGTATACCATGTCATCTACCTTGCCCAATGACAGGAACACTCATGAAATGACAGGAGCACTCATGAGACTCAGAGAGAAAGTTAGCCCAAGTACCCTTCTGGGATTGTAGCCCAGGGTGCCAGGAGAGGCCAGTTCCTCCTTCTCTTCCCTGAACAAAGCACATCCATTGAAGCTGATACCAAAGAAACACTGTTGGGTTAGTGCTTTTCCAGGATAGGACTGTGGTAGGTCAGGAAGGAGGGCATGTTGGACAGCCTTTGAAGGAAAACAGATGGTTCCTGAAACATATCAGTCCCCTCCCATCATGCCCTGCAGGTAATATTTCTTCACCATTTCAAAACTCTAGTTCAAGAGCTAGGAGTTTCTTTCAGTGCCCTCCTACATGGTACTCCTCAAGGACCAGAGCTTATGGGTCTGAAAAATGATTAGACAGTTGCTGTGGCTACCTCACCTGCGATGTGTATTTCCAAGGAGTCACTGGGATTAGACCACATATAGGTACTATTTTTGTAGCCATAACATCTAAATATTCCTGTATGACTTATTGTCACAGGACCTGTGTGGAAAAGAGCCTGGAATTGTTTGGTAGAGTTTATATACTGTGATTCCTGGAGCCTGGAGAACTTCTCATCTTCCTTGGTCAAAACAAAACCATTGTATCTCTCCCATGAGGCACACTGGAAGGTCATGTTCTCTCCTGAAGTAACCACAAGGCTTGTCAGGGATGATAGCATGGGTTTGGGGAGTAAGTACCCTAGACAGAAGAAGGTAACATGTTACATGGGATCATACAACCCACATTGTCCCTCGGGGTTGAGCTGTGGGAGGGAAACACCTTTGAGAACAGATAGAGCCTTTCCTGTATGTGGAAACTTAGGCTGGAACCCTTACCTGTCACCACCAACTCCAGAGTATTACTCTTCTTTGACCATCTAGGAGGCTTGTGATAGAAACAGAGATATCGCCCGGCATGGGACCATTGAATAATTGGGATGAGGAATTTGGCTATGTTTCTAGGCTTCATCGGGGTTAATCTCTGCAAAGAACTTTCGTTTCCAATTTGATAAAGATAGTAATCCCGAGCACCTGGGGTTCCTTCACATATAATGGTCAGCTGAGATCCATTGGCAACCACAGATCCTGGCTCAGCCCTGATAACAGGGTTTGGAAATGACCCTGCAAGGAAATCAATATCTATGCCATAGGACATCAAGCTTTGGATCCCAATACTCTGCCCCAGGCTGCTTTTCAATTTCACAGCATCAGTCCACATCTGTTGTTCTCCATGCCCACTGCCCAGAGATGCTCCCTTGTCCTCAGTGAGGATGAAGGACCTGAGAACCTGAGGACATACTTACTTGTGTGCAATGGGGTCCTGAGGCCCAGAGTCAGTCCTGGAAGAGAGTTCCGTGTGAGAGATTTGTCCCCAAGGACCTGGTAGACCCTCCCTTCCACAGTTGCCTTCTGACTTCCTCAGATGCCTTGGTAAAACAACGCCTGGCTGTGGAGTGAAGTCCCCACCCCACAGCAGGATGTTCTGTCCCCTCTTCACATCTCACCAAGGCAGAGGAAAGCTGTGAGTGTTCCAGGCATGACATCTCCTGCGGCTACAACCTTGTAGATGGTTGGAGACAGAGCCTAGCCGGATGGGAAGACACTCAGGGTGTGGCCCTGTTATGTGGTGGGTTCTCTCTCTCACCACAATGCTGTCACTTTGGCAGTCTTACAGGAAGAGGAACTGCCCTTTCCAGTCAACTGTCTTTGATTTTTCCAGTGATATAGCTCAAGCAGGATCTATATTCTCTAATTATTTTTTTGAAAAAGAGCCTCATGAAGTACAGACAATCCTCACACCTCTTATCGCCCTCCTTCAGCTTCCTGTGTGTTAGGTTTATAGGCCAGTGATGGGCTATAGTCTCTTCTTACAGAAGCAGCAACTCCATGGAATTTCTATATCTGTCTGAATGATTTTCATGTTATGAATGGCCAGGACTTAGCAATAAATAGTCCTAGTGTCTTCCTGAGAAGGAACTTCTCAGCTGAGAGTGGTCTGTGACTGGCCAGTTTTGCTCAAGGACTCTCCACTGGGAGTCCTTCACTTCTAGGGCCAGACCCTCCTCACAGAACTCCTTCAGAGGACTTGTGGCCTCAACAGATGGCATTTCATCTTCTTTCTCTGACCTCAATACCGGATATTCAACCACAGCAGAAGCGACATGTCCTCAGTGAGAAAGCGACTCACCAGAAACCTGATTGCATGTTTGTCCTCCAATCATTACCTCCTGGACACCTCATTCATGGTTTATTCTTTATAAATTATAGTCACTTAAGCCATAGCTGCATGAAATATGCTAGCTTAATTCTGCAATTTTATGTTTCTAACCAGCTGAGGACAGTTCTTGCTGCTCATGGTGGCAAGAAAGAGTCTCTCTGTCTAGACTCAGTTTTGGTGCTGGGTCGGATCTTTGTAGCTAGGTCTTCAAATTGGGTTTTCTTGGTATTTATGTGACTCCCCTCTTGGCAGCACATACTCAGTACTTTGTGTGTGTGGCTGTCTGGGGCATTGGGCGATTTCCTGTCCATATCCCAGTGGGTGCAGGTTTCAGATGGTGTTAGATCATGAGAGGTCTCTGTGGTGGTAGGACTTGTGTGGTGTTTGTGTAGGCTTCTTAGCCCACAACAACTTCCTTAACCCTCCTGGCTTGTCAGTAACTTTAAAAATCTACCTTTCTTACAGCCACAGTGGACATCACCTGAAAATGAGGTGGAGAAGCTCATTTCTCTAGTAGGACCCTTCTCTGGTAGATTAGGGTTTTTCCATTCTCATGATGTATAGTAGATGAAACTTTCACAAAAATAGTTTGTGCAGGGACAGAAGCTCACTAGAGGCAGCCAGCCCTGCCCCACCACTGATATAGCCCAGGAAATGTAAACAAAGGAAAGCCATGGCCAGCACCTTTAGTGGCCTGTAACTTCTGCTGACCAAGCCAGCCATTTCCACTGTAGTTGTGTGTCCACTCCTCCCTCCCCCCAGGCACCACAGTCTCAGGTCCTAGGGGTCCCTGCAGCTACTGCCATAGGCAACTTCCTGCCCCACCCCCACCCCCTTCGCAGCTGCTGACAAAAATCTTCACTGTAGTTTAGAGCTGTTAACAGCAGTCCCTGTTTTTCCTTCTGCTCTGAAACCAGATTTGCTGTCCTTTTCAGACTTCCTCTCCCAACCTGCCTTCCTCCTCCCCCAACACCTCCAACTCTCCCTAACAACCTTCAACAACCCATAACCCAAACAAATCCACCTGCCTCCTCCCTGTCTGCCACAACCTGGGCCTCTGTCCTGTCCAGCCTACCCCCAGCTTCAGGTCACTGACTCCTCCCAGCCAGCCTCTGTGGTCAAGGCCAGCCACAGCTTCCTCCTGCCATGTTCTCAGTTCTCAGTTTAAATCTTTCCTGTACTGAAACTCCTCCTGCAGTTTACACAAACACAGGATCCCAAAATTTCGTATATCTTAACTCTGTCCTACACTTCCAAAACTTCGACTAAAATTCATTTTTCACCCTCTCTCCTCCTTAAACGATCTCCAGAGACCAGCTGACTCTTCTCTGCAGTCACTCCAAAGAGCTCCCCAGTGTGATGCTGACTGCCGCCTCCTGCCCCCAAACCAGACTCACCAGCGGTGCTTGCTTGTTCCCACACTTGTTCCCAAGTCAGCTCGCCTCCACTCTAACAGTTTCAGAGATGCACTCCTCCCTCCTTCCTTCCTAAAACCAAATTCTCCACTTTTAATCACTTTATGACCCTTCTTATCTCCCACCTCCTTCCTCCAGAGTCCTGGCCACTTTCCCAACTAATTAACCCTTTCCTGTCCTGACACTGCCTGGAGCTTAAACTCAGTCATAGAAAACAAGTTGTAATATTCTGTAATGACAAGTTTACTATGTTTATGGTTTACAGAAACAAGCTTTATTTAGCCTGCTGTGTATCAAATACACTTAATAGATACTTGCTCCTCAAACTCTTCAGAGATTTGCTAAATATGACTTTTAAACAATTAAACCTGAGTTTCAAACATACATCCAAGAACAAATTTTTTTCTAAACTCCTTAATTTTACCTCTGTCCCTAATCTATCTGTCCCAACATATTTCAAATCAATTACAGACTGCTCTAAAAATTCCAGGACAAGCCTCATCTGTCTCTTAGGATCTTGCTTCCTGCTTCAGCCTCACCTAACACACTTCCCTATACTCAGATAATGCCACAGAACCTGGGCATCAGCTGACACACCCTGCTCTTCTAAATCTTAAACAACAGTCCAGCTTCCTTGGGTCCTATAACAACTATGCCACCCCAATGTCAACAAGAAGCTGTCAGAGAGAATGGTGCTCACTTACCCAACATCTGACCACCCAATAATAAAACAAAAAAGTAGAGAATGAAGGAACATCAGGGCTTTGGTAGGACCTTGCCCTTCTCCCCAGTTCCCTCTGCTTTGCTAAACTCTGTTAGATTACATTCTTAAAGCAGGCCACCAAGGTCCAGTACATTCCCTTACTTGATTAATCTTTCCTCCTGAGACCAACTACTGAGGTGTAGCTATCAAAGTATTAAAACTCAGCTGTCAAAGCCCCCTATGGCACACCTAATTAACATGCCTAATTAAAATTAAACACCTCATCCTAGCATGGGGTTTATTCTTGTACCAGATGTGCCACATCTGTCTCCTCTCTATCCAGAGACAGTCCTTTTACTCCAAGACAAGAATCTTGTCCCCACTTCCTTAGTTTCTTTCTCTCTCCCTCTCCCTCTTCCTTTATCTCCTGTCTTTGTCCCTTATCCCTGCCCCTGGGCCCTCTGGGGAATATAACCCTTACCTTCCAATGTTTTCATTGAATGTTCTATGAAGTATAGAAATTGTGGTGTACAATTTTTGCAGTCCCATCCTTTCATATAATAGCACTGTGTCCCCCGTAGCGAGCACTGTTCCCTTTCTGTTAAAAAAAAAAAAAAAAAAAAAAAGCACTACATCACAAAACGGAAATCCATCAGGAGAGAGTATGTGTGTTAAATGCTTTTACTGAAAAGAAAGAAACGAGCAAACTTTGTTGATGAGTTTTGTAAAATGGTATGAATGAGACTTTTGCAGATCCCATGATGGTTAGGGACAGACAAATCCACCCTCAGGCATACCTTGAGTGCGGAGCTTAATTTAGAGGAGGGTATTGAGATTAGGATAGGGTGGGTAGAGAGAATGGGAGAGAGAGAGAGAGAGAGAGAGAGAGAGAGAGAGAGAGAGAGAGACACAGAGAGACACAGAGAGACACAGAGAGACACAGAGAGACACAGAGAGAGAGAGACAGAGAGACAGAAAGAGAGAGAGAGGGGATGAGAGGAGAAATAAGACACCTGTATCTTCAGAAGAATGGGGGTGGGACAAGAGCAGATAGAACTCGTCTTTAAAAGGACCTTTGCATCTGCATGATGACATCTGGGCTGGCTAGGGTACTGCCTAGATTCATCCTGCCAGCATAATCCTAACAATGATCAATGCCCATTGATTTTAACAGTAAGGTAGATGTGTATAAAATCATCAAATTGCACATCTCAAAAACATGTATTTCTATTAGCAATGTTTCATCTAAGATTAGGAAAAGGTTTTTGCTTTCATTTTCTGTTTTATCATTCAATATGACCACATGTTTTATTTGTGTAGTATTGTTTAAATGCAAGTTTGACTTTTATATGTGAACTATTTTATCAAATACCTATACAATAGAAGCTTTTCAAAAGTTAAGTATAGTTATACTGCCCCTCCACTTTCTTTCTCCCGATAACTCCCATCCCCCCTCAAATTGATGGCTTCTTTTTCTTCTTCTTTTTTCAAGACAGGGCTTTTCTGTAGTTTTGGAGCCTGTCCTGGAACAAGCTCATGTAGACCAGGCTGGCCTCAAACTCACCGAGATCTTCCTGCCTCTGCCTCCTGAGTGCTGGGATTAAAGACATGTGCCACAACCACTGCCCGGATAATGGCTTCTTTTTCAATAATTGTTATATATATATATATATATGATGGGGGAAGAGTCTTTATATAAATACACAAGGTGTGTGTGTATATATAATGTTTGTACATATACACACACATACACATAAATATATAAACACAAACTACTGATTTTGTGCCATTGTTTGTGTTCTGGTGGAAGTTTCACTCGCAGTCCCTGGCATCCATATACTCATAGAGTCTGGAATGTTCTGATAGAAGCTTCACTCCAGCCTCTGGCATCTATACACCCAAAGAGTCTGGAATGTTCTGGCAGAAGCTCCATCCCAAGCCCTCCCATCTCTCTCCAAACACTGCTGAATCTCAGAAAACTTGACAAATGATGACCTCCCTCCCCCTCAAGACCACTCTCACAAGGTATTTAAACTTTCCCCCCGAGAAAACAGACATATGGTTTCCAGTCTTCCTTTCCTGTCTCCTCTCTGGGGGACTGGAAAATCATCTGGGAGCATTATATCCATTAAAGCTGGGCTTTTTCTAATTATTCAGTTTGATTTGATCTGATTTGTATTGCTGCGTTGGCGGAGAGGCTTATCAGGGTGCAGAAACTTTTCAGTAGTTTTAAACTTGGTTTCAGGGCTCACCATTTAGTATTGAATGATAAACTGAGGGTTCCTGGCAATATTGTCTCTCAATTAGCATTCCTTATTTGCCTGTTGTTCTTTGTCTAGAGGAGGTGCCCTGTGATATTCCCTCCTTCCCCAATAACATTTCAATTGGTGCTGTTCATGCTCAGTTCTTGTTTAGGCAGATACACTGTTGGGGTGTCATGGGTGTAGCTTCTCAGTCATTCCTAGGAGACATAATCTCACAGATGAGAGATCATGTCTGGTTTTTATCGCACTTACAACCTTCCTATCTCTCCTTCCTCAATGTTTCCCAAGTCTTAGGTGCAGAAGTGGTGTTACAGAGGTATCCGTTGAGACTGAGCAGCCCCAATCAGTTTTTCTCTGCAACTTGATCAACTGTAGCCAGGTCTCTGGCTCCTGCAAAGCGAAGCTTCTTTGATGGGGGGTGAGAATCATACTTATCTGTTAATTTGTACGTTTTTTAAATTATAAAATGAACCCAGAAAATGTAATATTACATTGGCGACACAGTTCAGTGGGTTCAGAGTGAATGTATTTTCTTGAAAGTGTAAATCAATAATTGGCATGTAGAATGGTGATGAATGAGGAGTTACAGGACTGAGCACTCTTCATTTGGGTGCTCACACCAATAAGGACATTCATGCCTAAGAGTAGCTGGTTCTCCTTCTTATAGTGGTCATTATTTTCCTACAGTTCTCTGTCTAATCACTGGACCCCATGAAAATTCCCCCTGTCATGTGAATACATTCACTGATACTCCATTTCTTAAGATCTTACTTATTCCAGGTTTTGAGATAGGCCATTTCTCTTGACAGTTCTAGGAGAAACTGTTTCACTGAAAATGTCCTGGCTCTTATAATCTTTCTTTGATGTTCCCTGGGCCACAGATGCCAGAGCTGTGATATAGACATATCTGTTGGAGCTGGACTCCTAATGATATATCTATTGATCTCTGAATTGTGTCCAGTTGTTGATTTCTGTGATGATCTCTATTTGCTATAAAGAGAACCTTTTTTGAAGAAGGATTCATACTCTGTAACCATAAACACAGAAACAACAAAACCAAACTAACTCAGTAGATTGCATTTATATATTTGCATACACATATGTTTATATAGAAAAATATATATGTATATGAATATGAATATATGAGTATGTATGTATGTAACAATAATAAGCAAGAAAAAGTGGTCATCAACTTGAGAATGCGGGACATGGTAGAGGTTGAAGGAATGGTATCTGCAAAGGGCTAGAGGGAGGGGGAAAGTGACATAAATTCTATTTAAATTAAGAATATTTTAAAAAGAATTATAAGAAAGCAACCTAAATGCCCCTTGACTGAAGAATGGATAAGAAAAATGTGGTACATTTACACAATGGAGTACTACACAGCAGGAAAAAAATAACATCTTGAATTTTGCAGAAAAATGAATGGAGCTAGAAAACATTATTTCGAGTGAGGTAACCCAGACACACAGAAAGACAATTATCACATGTATTCACTCATAGGTGGTTTTTAAACATAAAGCAAAGAAAACCAGCCTACAAACCACAGTCCCAGAGAACTTAGACAACAATGAGGACACTAAGAGACTTACATAGATCTAATCCACATGGGAACTAGAAAGTAGAAAAAGACAAGATCTCCTGAGTAAATTGGAGCATGGGGACCTTGGGGGAGGGTTGAAGGGGGGATGGGAGAGGCAGGGAGGGGAGCAGAGAAAAATGTAGTGCTCAATAAATACTAATAAAAAAATAACCGCTCATCAACAGTGGATATTTGATGGAGGTGGGTCATCTTTGTGTGGATTTTAAGGTCAATTTTGTTATATGTATATGTATTTCTGATCTTGATTAAGGTATTGTGATTGTGTAGTTCATTTTAAAAGTATAATACATAATTAGGAAATATAGGTTGCTAATGGATAATCATCAATACTAGTCAAATTTGTAGTCATGTTAGTTAAATTTTCTAGATATATAGAGATATATTTCAACTAGATAGACATTCTTCATATCTTTCAAAGACTGCAAAATATGGCATTTAATGTTTTAATAACTTAGGGCTTTTTATGAAAATGAGACACATCTGCTTCTGACAGCACCAATCTACTTCAAGAGGAAGATGGGCATCGAAGAGGCTCCTTATGGAGTTTGATAGCCATTTGGGCATGAAACTGCTCATGCCTGGACTGTTGCATAAACTGGACACAGAGAACCCACAAAAAAAGGACTGCTAAACTTGCCTAAAGGTGAGATGGTCTTTCGGGGTTCCTGACTCATGAAAGAGTCTGCGAGACATTCTACAGGACACAGCAAAAAGTGACTAAACTGTCTTTAAAATTTCCTGTTTCATGGAAAAGTCTGCTGGATACTATAGGCCTAAAGGCTGAAGATGGATGCCCCAACAGTACAAAAGAACTTTGGGTGACTGTCCAGGCAGCGAGATGTCTCTGTCATTTCTAGAGTTTTGGATCTCTTGTTTACTTAGGTAATATTATATCCTTCTGGAGTCTTTGATGGAGTTAAAAAATGGATAGATAGTTATAGTTTTCCTTAGTTATGATAAAAGATAAAATAGATATAAATATTGTAACTGTAATTCTTACTTGATAACTGTTATATGTAATTTTACTATGTCAAAGTAAACACCTTTCTTTTTTGTTTAAACAGAAAAAGGGGAAATGATGGAGGTGGGACATCTTTCTATCTGTTGTTTCATTGGTTAAGTAATAAAGAAACTGCCTTGGCCCCTTTAATAGGACAAAAATTAGGTAGGCGGAGTAAACAGAACAGGATGCTGGGAGAAAGAAGCCGAGTCAGTGAGTCGCCATGATTCTCCCACTCCAGACAGACGCAGGTTAAGATCTTTCCTGGTAAGCCAGCTCGTGGTACTACACAGAATATTAGAAATGGGTTAGATCAATATGTAAGAGCTAGCCAATAAGAGGCTGAAACTAGTGGGCCAGACAGTGATTAAAAGAATACAGTTTCCGTGTAATTATTTCGGGGCATAAGCTAGTCATGCGGGTGGCTGGGTGCCTGGGACGCAGCCCCGCCGCTCGTATTACAACAGATATTTCTTATCTCTGTGAATCATATGGTAGATATATCAGACTTTGACAAAGTCTATGAATTGAAATAAACTTTTGAATTGGCTTTCAATTGGAAGGGATTGTATGTAGATGTGAAGAAGCAAAACATAGTGATTATTGATAGGATAACTGACCTGATAAGTGATGGCATGGTTCTGTAGATTTGTAGTGGATATGGCTTCATATGTGCATCATGGAAAAGGAAAGATCATAAGAACAAGAAGACTGACAGAATGGCAGTCAAATGATTCTTGCTGGGTGTAACATACCCAATGCAAATGTGAACTATGCATCCAGTACTGGATGTATAAAATATTGGTCCTGCCAACAGTCAATTATGGGTCAGGTAAGGACTCATTATGGAGCTTTGATGATTGATTAGTGATCATTGATTAGTTATTTGATCACTGATTAGCTATTGATTAGTGTTGGATTCTGGGTGAAAGAGACTCATTGTCTTTAGTTGTGTACCCACCAGTAAGCCCACCAGGTTACTATACTTCCAAATCTATGTTCAGATAGACAGCTTTGGTTAAAATTGGTGGGAAATTACAAAACAAAAAGACGCAGACAAGGTAATGGGATTGTTAGGGATGAGATGAGAGTTCCTATGGATAAAAAGGAGATAGAAGAGGATTGGATAGGAATAATCAGAAATATATATATATATATTTATCATATATATATGATGTTGTCATTGAATGCATCCATTTAATAAAAGAGAAAAATAGCTTGTGAAAAAGTAGAACTTGCTCTGGAAAGAGAAGTTTTGTAAATTGATGTAATGTCTATGCTTCCAGCCCAGGTAAGATCAGCTACTTAATTTCCATTGAAGTGTCTGGTTCTGACGTTCAGAATTGACTAAATGGGAGATCCTGCCCTGGATGAACAAGAAAGTAAGCTGCAATGTTTTGATGTAGTCCATCAAAGTGACCACTCTAAGAGTGGTTGATACAACTCACCTTCAAACAACAGAATTCAGTAATTTTCCATATACCCCGTCCATCAAATGAGATATTTCCTCTAGTCTATTTTGTTATTTTTGTTTGTGACATAATCTCACAATGTAGTCTAGTCTTGCATTGAACTCACATCAATCCTTCTACCTCAGCATTTTGAGCACTGAGATTTTAGCCATGAGCTACTACTATTGTTGATTCATCCCACTCCACTATTCAGACCCAAACTGAATGGATTTCTGGTGTCAGTTGGAAAGGCATATAGAAACCAGCCATACTGAGAATATTGGGGTTGCTCATTTTTTTCCCTGCCTCAAAGCTATTCCCTTTTCTTCTTCCACAGTTCCTTAGTGTTGCTAGGAGTGTTAATGAGAAAGAAATGTCTTAATGTGTCTTTTGAATTTACCTATTTCATCTTGAGACTGATGTTGCCAGTTTATTTCACTGTTTTCACTAAAATTGCAGTCTGAGTCAAGAAATGGGGCATCTGTGTCATTTATGAAGGAATGCAGTTATTAATCCAAATTGTTAAGTTACATGGAAAAATAATAGAAAATGAGTACTTTAGGATGCAAAGGGATGAGAAAAGAAGGGACCAGTCAGAGAAATTTGTGGGAAGGTATCAGAGTTTGATGGAAGAATAGTTCTCTTCAAAAACAACCGTGAGCTGGGCGGTGGTGGCGCATGCCTTTAATCCCAGCACTCGGGAGGCAGAGGCAGGCGGATCTCTGTGAGTTCGAGACCAGCCTGGTCTACAGAGCTAGTTCCAGGACAGGCTCCAAAGCCACAGAGAAACCCTGTCTCGAAAAACAAAAACAAAACAAAACAAAAAAACAAAACAAAAAAAAAAGATTCCCCGCTCAGTTCCCACAACCTGTGCCCGGATTTATCTCCAGAATCACATCAGCTTGTAGCATTTGCCATGCATGGTAGTCATGGTTCCACTGCTCTGAGCTGTGTACTGCTGTCTCCATTGTTTACCTCCTGGCTGCATCTTATGTCTTTCTTTGGCTGTGCTGAGCCTCAAATAGAATTCCAAGAACAACCAGGACCAAACTGCCCAATATAATCCTAGTAAGACTCTCCATTATGTGATCTTGAAGAGTTGAGCCTGGGTGATTTCAGACACAAGGTTACACTGTAGTCTAGATTCCATAATCCACACAGGGCATCTACTTCTTCTGGACAAGACTTAGACCATCTGTATCCAGCTCTGTAACTGATCTCCTTACTCACCTGTTTTAGGATCTGACATGTCTGCTGATGAGCCGGTGGTTTCAACCATTCCTAAAAGCCATAAAAGAGGAATAGAATAAGTAAAGTGGTTAAGAGAATAGGTTTTGGCTATTTCCTAAATTTCTTACTCTCTCTAAGTGTATGTTATTCTCACTGTGATGATTTAGGATGAACCATTTAACTGTTGGCCAAGGGTTCTTTTCTTAAGTTCATCTTCCTTTCATATATAACTCTAGGTTCAAGCCACCCAGTATGGGCTGGACCCTCCTACATCAACCATTAATCAAGAAAATGTCCTACAGACTTGTCTACAGACAAATTTGATGTCAACATATTCTAATATCAAGTTTCCTCTTTCTGGTTGTCTCCAGTTTGTTTCAAATAGACAAAAAATAGGAAGTAACTACCACAGAGTTTATGAAAGACAATGAAAGCAGTATACATTTAACACTAAATGTGTTAAAGCTCTATATGTGTACATAAAGAAGCTGGAAATTTTCACACTAGTGAGTTACCAGAACACCGGAAAACTCTAGAACAAAATAAGACAAACTCACCCGGGAGGACGAGACGGCAGGAAATCATCAAATTGAGGGCTGAAACCAACAAAATAGAAACAAAGAAAACAATACAAAGAATCAATGAGGCAAAGAGTTGTTTCTTTGAGAAAATCAATAAAATAGACAAACCTTTATCCAAACTAAGGAAAAGGCAGAGAGAAAGTATCCAAATTCAGAAAACCAGAAACAAATATTTGACCATGTGACTTGAAATCAAGGTGTCCAGCATGCTGAGCATGTGCTCTAACAATAACCCCACCCACCAGCTTTACACATATCACACTTATATACGTGGATATTTGCGTTCTGTTTTGCTTGTTTTCAGATAATTTTAATTTATTTATTTTTGACTTTGCAGGTGTGGCTCATTTACAACCCATTCCTTACTTGTGGCCAAAGATATATTTGAATGTGGCCCCAATATAAAATTTTATACTTATTTAAGCACTTTGATATTCTCTATCTTTCTCTTGTGTGTTTATGTTTATTTGGATGTAGGTACATATGTATAATGCATGTGTACAAGTGTGCATGTACACTGGAGACAGAGTTCAGTTTGGGTATAGTCCTAGTTTATTTTCTGTTGCTGCTGTAAACACTGACCAGAATCAACCTGGGAGATGAGAAAGGGTTTATTTGACTTACAGATTACAGTCCATCTTCAAGGAAACGCTGGGCAGAAACTCTTTCAGATACCTGGAAGCAGGAACTGAAGCCAAGACCACGAAGGGATACTGTTTGTTAACTTTGTCTCCATGGCTCCTCAGTTTGCTTCCTTACACCACCCAGGACCTCCTGCCCAGGGGTGACACAGAGTATAGTGGGCCAAGTCCTCCCACATCGTCAGCAATCAAGAAAATTTCTCTCATGACATGTCCACAGGCAAACATGATGGAGCTCCTCAGTTGAGATTCTCTCTTCCAAGATGTATTTAGTTTTTTGTCAAATGTATAAAAACTAACCATTACAGGTGCTGTTTCTCAGAAGTCAGCTATCATGTTTCTTGAGATAGGGTCTCTCACTTGGATGTTAGAAACACCAAGTAGGCTAGATTTTTGTGGCAAGCAAATCCCAGGGCTCCTCCTTTCTCTCCTCCCCAAATCTAGAATGACAAACACATATCACCATGCCCAGCTTTTGAATGGGTGCTAGGTAGCAAGCTCAGGTTCTCATGCTTTTGTCACAAGCTCTTAACTGATCAAATCATCTCCTCAACCCACTATGAGACTCGTGTGTGTGTGTATGTGTGTGTGTGTGTGTGTGTGTGTGTGAGAGAGAGAGAGAGAGAGAGAGAGAGAGAGAGAGAGAGAGAGAATTTTTTAAAATGATTTACTTATTTTTATTTTATGTCTAGGAGTATTTACCCTGAATGTATGTCTGTGCCCACAGTGACTAGAAGAATGCATCAGATCCCCCCCAAAATTGCTCATGAGCCATCATATGAATGTTGGGAATTAAATGCTGGTTCTTTGCAATAGTAGCAAGTGATTTTAACCACTGATCCACCTCTCCAGTCCCACATATGTGATTTCAAAAAACTTGATTTTGTGGGTTCGTAGTATGAAATGGAGGCAGACCCGTCCCACCGCCCGGCTAGCTTAACCCCCAAAATAACCACACAGAAATTGTATTAATTAGATTACTGCCTGGCCCATTAGCTCTAGCCTCTTATTGGCAACTCTCACATCTTGATTAACCCATTTCTATTAATCTGTGTTCACCACGTGGTCGTGACTTACCAACATGAGTCTAACCAACGTCCGTCTTGGGCAGGAGAAGCATGGCATCTGCCACCCTACCTTCTTCCCAGCATCCTGTTCTGTCTACTCCTCCCACGTAAGGGCTGCCTTATCAAAAGGCCAAGGCAGTTTTCTTTATTCAACCAATGAAAACAACACATAGAAAGAAGACTCTACACCATGGGTCTACAGTGTGAACTTTGCAGATAACAGAATCATGTCATAATTCCAAGTATCGGATTGCCTAGACCTGATGCTAGAAAGTGCTGTTTGGCTTACTTGAATTTGTGTGGTTTCTTGTTTAATTCACATGATTACTATTTTTTATACTGCTTGATATCAAACCTATGGTTTTGTGGCATCTGCACACAAATGAACACACACACACACAATCTCATGGTGTTTGAAGTAAGCATACAGTTTTGTGTAGGCTCACAACTCCCTTAGTCACTTCTACCACGGAACCACTTCCCTTTCCTGTTTTTACCATGTATTTTTTGAGTCTCACTCAGAAATTATAATCCTCCCACTTCAGTATCTCAAGTACCTGGAATTAGGGTGTACATCTCCAGACCTAGATTTCAATTTTATTAGTCATTTTTAATTTCATCTGTTTGTTTTCTGAATCACACAAGGAATGTTCCTAATGCTGAGATCTGCTCTGTGACCCTCAGCAATTTGCCCTGTAGGTTGAAAGTTCTTGATTGTCTGCAAGGCTGCTCATGTCTGCTGCCTTCTTACTGATGTTCTGTCTGGATGTTCTGTCCAATGTTAAAGTAAACACCAGAATCTAGTATAGCATTTCCTCTATCTCTCTTTACATGCTTGTATATAATGATATGGAATGAATATATACATTCTTACTTGTTCAGTCTGATGTCTTGATTCAGAATGACAATATAGAATGAATTTCTTGGTCTCTTGTGACATATTTTTACTTTAATTCTATTTTGTGTAATATAAATGTGACTACTACCTCTTTGATCTATCTATCATCTATCTCTCCATCTTTCTATCTCTCTCTTCCTTCCTCTCTATCTAAGAAAGTAGAGAAGATGGGCAGCTGGAAGTCATGTGCTTTATTTTTATTTTCAAGTTAGAAGAAAAGATGATTTGCCTAGGACCTATAATGGTCATTCTTCTTTGTTAATGAGGCTAGATTTATTTATAATCATCTAAGAGATTCACTTCTAAGTGTGTCTGGGGGTACATATACAGGAAGATTTATCTGAGGAAGGAAGACTTGCATTGAATGTAGATGGCATCAAAGAACAAAGGAAGACTGGAGGGATAGCTCACTGTTTAAAGTGCTTTTCTGTCCTATTATGAATATAACTATTTGTTGATGTTTACCAACCCTCTATAAATGGTAAAAGATGATCTGTCTAGATATTTCCATCTTTAACATCTGCTAGGTTACAGAGCAAATCTTTCTCTAGAAGGAAGCTGCTTGCTGCCAGATTTCACAATCAATTTTGCCTACTCACATTTCTTGTAACACACTGGAAAATAAATTTCAATCACTCCATTCACCTTCAAACTCCTTTCTACACTACAAGGCCCTGTTGTGAAAACATTCACTCAGCTAAACCTTGGTTCTCATAGTCAGCTCTACATAAAGGTAATCCCCAACAATTATCAATTATTTTGATTGATAGGACTTATTGACAATAAAGGAGCCCTAAGCAACAAGCATTGAGTTGGGGAGACAGTATGTCTGCTATTACTGATAAATGGGTCTGGGTGGCCCTGAATTTTCTAGCAGCAGACTCAGGAAGGTGTAATCTACTGGCCTTTGCTCTACCCTAACAAGCTATTAATATTCTGTATTTACCCTTTACTTTGATTTCAATTAATATAAGATCATAGCCCAGGAAATTAAAGTTTATACCTTTATCCCTAGAGACACAGGAAAAAAAAAAAAAAAAAAAAAAAAAAAAAAAAAAAAAAAAAAAAAAAAAAACCTTTGGTCACTAAACCAGCCCCAGCAAAAGAAATTCCTTCTCACTTGGGTGCCTTCAGATAACCTGAAGTCACCAAAAAATTTCCTTTAATTCAGTTAGCAAGATGCTTATGCAAATCAAGCACTTTTGCCTTCCTCCCACAGATTACTATGGTTACCACAAGCTGTGTTCCCGGCTGCTGGATAAAGAAGAGGAAGTGCTCAGAAAGTGCAACAACACTGTGGTATTTTTCTACAATTATTATTCACAAACTTCTTACAGTTAACTAGTTACACTTAAGAAATGTAGATAGTGTGTGAAAACTTCTTAGAATTTTGTATTGATTTTTAGTTAATCTGCCAGTAAGCTTCACAGCCACGGCTCCCCCTCTGAGATATAAGGTGCCTCCTTGTCATATTTACCTGTTTCTGTGGAATGAATGCTTAGTACTACTGTTAGCACCTATAGAATTTGCTAACTTTGTCTGTGTGGGTATAGAAACTAAAAACCTTGTGGAATGGGTAGAACAACAAGGAATATGGAGGAGGAACATCAAAAGGAAAAACATCAAGGGAGCATTAGAGAGCACGTAGAAAGAATAAATAGGACATGATAAAAGACTTATGTGGGCTAACTTATTTCATTTACCCTCAGGTATCTTTAGCAAGTTTTCACCTGCCATAGTGATCCTTCTGAATCCTGAGAGGCTTATTGGGCTTGACCCCCAGCACAAACCTCAACAGAGTAATAAAGCATACTGGCCTGGTGGCTTCCTCATTGAGAACTGGCTCTCAAAGGCCCAGAAGATGCTCTGCAAGGGGCCAAGAGAGGGGAGCAATCTGTAGTCCTATCAAACTGCAAAGTCTACAAACCATAACAATGACTGAACAGCAAAATATCCACAACAGTGCAATAGTGGTAATACTGTCTCGTGAATAACCAGTAGTTATCTACTCAGAAGTAATACCCACTTAATATAAAAGGATTCATGTCTGGTACTGTAAATCTACACAACTACTGGAATTACTTTTAGTTTTCTATTTCCAGCCTATAGTAAAACATTTCATCAATGTTGGTAGCAAGGTTCTCATTCATCTTCATACATAAAAGATGATATCACAAGAAATAAAATTTTAAGTAGGAAGCTATTTCTTTCTCCCACTCAAATGAAGTATTGCATCCTGCCTTCCCTTATGTCAAAGTTAGTGACCAATTCAAAGTCTCTTAATGAAAAGTTCTGTGCCATCAACATAGAATGCTGCTAAGTTTTTTTCTCAATTTTTTTATGTTTTGATTTTGTGTCTAGGTGTAGGTCTCATTTTCACTGACTAGAGTTAGCTAGGAATCTGAATCACACAGGCTCTTGTCATGATTTTGAAAGTTTCTTTCTTCCTCTCAAAATAAAAACCCAAGTTTTGAAAACTGTAGTGGCATAATATAATATTTTGCAAAGCTACAAAATTCTATTTCACTTTTTATTTGCTTGTTGAGACTTGCTTTGTGTGCTAATATGATTGATTTTGCAGAGAGTTACATAGACTCCAAAGAGGAATGTGCATTCTTTTATGCTTGAATGTAAGGTCTGTAGATGTCCCTTAGGACTCCTTGGTTTATGATGTATTTCAGCTCCAATGTGCTGTGGGAACTCCTTCAACCAATAGACTTTAAGATACTGTCCCACTTTGGGTGTAGTCAAATTTATTATAGATACAGATGTAAAAAAACGTGCATGGCTCCTTGGCTGTTTGATTCGGTTCCTGTTCCCCACTCATGCAGAGGGCTGCTGGTCTTTGGCTCTACCCCTAAATAAAGAATCCTTTATTATATTCCATTCTGAGCTAGTGTGGGACTATCTTATTATAATCACAACACCAATGCTTCCCTATTTTGTTTTTGTTCATATGATTTGTCTATTGGAGAAAGTGGGGTATTCCTGGGTTCTGATGGTGCACAATTTTGTGATGTATCAGCTTAACAATTTCTCTGGTTTTTGAATTTCATTTATGACAGAGGAGACACTATTAGTCGTAGTTTTTCTTGGAAAAGTGCCTTTTTTGCTCACTGAAAAACTACAGTTTTTTTTTTTAATGCACTGTCACTAAGATAACACACACTTGGAACTGTGTGTCAGTTAATTAATGTTTCATTTGGATTTCAACAACTATGTCAATAGAAGGTACCCTATATAGAAAGATGTTCACCGAATGAGTGAAATGAGCAAGATTCCATGCTTAGTAGATGTCAGGTAATAAGAAAAACTCTGATATTCAGTAAAACATTTATATTCTTGTTAAGAAATAATAAATGATAATGAATTTTATTTTTATTTATTTATTTATTTATTTATTTTTTTTGTTTTTCGAGACAGGGTTTCTGTGGCTTTGGAGCCTGTCCTGGAACTAGCTCTTGTAGACCAGGCTGGTCTCGAACTCACAGAGATCTGCCTGTCTCTGTCTCCCGAGTGCTGGGATTAAAGGTGTGCGCCACCATCGCCAGGCTGATGAATTTAACTCAAAAAAAAAAAAAAAAAAGTATAGTTTCATATGTAGTGTTTCTTTTGTAAAATTAGGTGCTTCTTTGTTTGGCAAAAATGTTTAGAATTGTAATACTCTCTTGCTGTATTGGTCATTTAAAAAGTATGAAGTAACTTTCCTTAGTTCCTCTGACTACTTTTGTTTTAAAGTCTGTTTTGTCAGATATATAATCTATAATAGAGCAGCACAAAGAAAGGAGAGTAAATGAAGACAGATCATTTAAGAGTCTGTTTTAGGGCCACAGATACAGTGGTTGACCAATGTGTAACATGAACAGCTTTTAGTTTAACACTTTGCACCGTTAAGGAAGGAAGTCTATTGCATTAAATTAAAGAGAGTATTGAGTTTCTAAGGAAACATGGTAGCAGAGAATGTAATGAGAAATCAGTAGGTTCTGCACATCTGACAAAAGTAGTAAAGGATATAGAAAGAAATAGATACAAGAGTCACAGAAAGGGGGAATCTACCCAATATCAAGACTTCTTTCTTAGCCAGAAAGACTATTATCACATGTACTCACTCATAAGTGGTTTTTTAACATAAAGCAAAGAAAATCATCTTACAAATCACAATCCCAGAAAACTTAGACAACCATGAGGACCCTAAAAGAGACTTACATGGATCTAATCTACTTGGGAAGTAGAAAAAAGACAAGATCTTCTGAGTAAATAGGGAGCAGGGGGACCATGGGAGAGGGTTGAAGAAGAGGAAGAGGAAAAAGGGATGGGAGCAGAGAAAAATGTATAGCTCAATAAAACCAATAAAAGAGACTTTCTTGAGCAAAAGGAATAGAGCAATATTCTATAACAGTCACTATGTTGCACTGTGACCTCATCAAGTAGCGTATGTCTATGTGTCCTAGCTGAGAACACATACACAGTTGGGATGCCCTAGTTATTCATCATTTGGAAATGTGTAACCAAACCAAGCCTACACCATTTTTTTAAACATATTCTCTTCTATATTGGGGGTGGGGTGGGGTGTAAAATATATGTGCCTTAATCTGAAAATAATGAAAAAATAAAATGTTTGCCTATCAAGTAGGGAGATAAATTTGTATTCCAGGAATTCACATTTAAAAAACAGGCACTGTGATGCACCTGTAATCTAAGCACTGCAGTTTTGAGATGTCAGGCAGAGACCAATAGATACCAGAAAGTTTATAGAGTTCTATATTTGGATCTGCAGGCAGTAAGAAGAGAGAGCGACACTGTGCTGGCTTAAGCTTCTGAAACCTCAAAGATCACCTGAGGTGATACAGTTTTTCTGACAAGGCCAAAACTACTCAAACAAGAACACACATCCTAATAATGCCAGTTCCTATGAGTCCATGAAGGCCATTTTCATCCACGTAACCACACACAGATTCAGAAAGATAAATTTTGTGTGTTTTCTTCTGTAGGCAAAAATCTAGATTTTTAAAGGTATAAAATAAAAGGGAAATTCTTAAGGAAGAAGAACAGACACCAGGAGTGGCACAGGAAATCAAAGAGTGACCTATGGAGGCCAGTGTGTTAAAGTAGACATTATGTTTTCATGGAAATGACATAATAAAATCCATCATTTTGTGCAATAAATATACACTATTAAAAATTTTTTAAACTTTCCTAATAACATGTTCAATGTTACGTCTAACCTTTTTAAGCCCTAAGAATTTTATTCAGAATAAGAAAAACTGCCCTATTCATCAATTAATTCATAACTGTTTTAATAGATATTATTCGAATCATAGTGGAGTTTGAAACATTTTTATATACAGTATTCTGATGAGAAGTGTTAAGTACCGTTTTTTTTTCTATGAATGCCAAACAATTGGTTACATTCTTTAAATCTCTTATGAAGACCAATATATAAAAAAATCTGGCTCAAGAGCATAGTAGTCTCTCCTTTCCTCTGTCCTTCCTTCACTCTCTCCTCTCTCCCTATCTCTGCAGTTATCATTTGAAGTTTCAACCTCAGCAAGCATAATGCAATTTTGGATAGTAAGAACATGCAATAGTTCCACAAATAATAAGTCGAATGACAAAGAAAAGTGGCCATTTTAATCATCACCTAGAAATAAAACTACATTAATAAATGAGAAAAGATAAACAAATTATTGGTAAAACAACTGAAAAGATCATTAAAATGTCATATTTCATGATCATTTATTCTACATATAAAACTTTACATTTAAAGCCTTAGGTTTTGATGGATATATATATTACTTCCATTTTGTGTTTTTCTTTTCTCTGTAGTAAATGACAATGACAGTAAAAGCAAAATTTAAAAATTGTCTTATTTCAAGCACTTGGATTCATGTTTCTAAAAATGCAGAACCACCTGGAATGATGGCACATGCCTTTACTCCCAACACCTGGGAGGCAGAAAGGTAAGGGGCTCTCTCTGAGTTCCAGAACAACCTGATCTAAACAATGAGCTTTAAGCCAGCCAGAGCTATACAATGAGATCCTGTTTTTAAAGGAGAAAAAGCAGAACCCAAGAATCAGTGGAGATAAATGTCAAAAGTTTTATCGGTGAAAGCATAAATGAAGTAGAAATAAGGGAAAGAAAAGAAAAGAATGTAATTCTAATAGGGAGAAAGCCTGTAAGAAGGGGAGGAAGTTAAGGAGGAGCTAGAGGATACAGAAACATGGCTGCAACATCAACAAAAAATAAACACAAATGAGGCCACACTTTTGCAAATAAAAGGGAGAAAAAGCACGAGTGTTTACAAGCCAAAAGAAAATTAAAGAAAACTCATATGCTGTCTTTGAATTTATTTAAGCTTGTCAGAACTCTTGTCTGGTGCTCCTAAGGAGCTCATCTAGTATTTTGGGTATGTCCCTTGCCTACTGAGATTCAGCTGTTCTTCCAAGCACCCCCAGAAATGGCCTAAGACCCAGACTCGAGTGCAATCCACATCTACTCAGGGACAGCTCAGCAGATGGAGTTCTTTCCAAGGTCTGTTCTGTCATGTCATCTGTTCACATGGTTCTGGCAAAATTTTCTCTCATTTCAACCTGTGGTGCTCCTATGATTCCACCAGGCCTCAGCCAATATTATCACCAGAATCAGGAGGACCAACCCTGCCACACTCATTCTAATTGAGTTCTCCAGGGTGTAATCCTTCATGACAGAACCTGTGTGAAAAGAGAAAACATAATGAGTGCATCAGGCCATGCATCACAGGCTTCTGAAATGCAGCTCTTTTCTATCTACCTTAAAAGTGTTTTTTTTAAATCAAATTGAGAGTTGAAATCAACAAAATAGAAACAAAGAAATCTGTACAAAGAACAAATGAGACAAAGAGTTGGTTCTTCAAGAAAATCAACAAAATAGACAAACCTTTATCCAAACTAACCAAAAGGCAGAGAGAGAATTTCCAAGTTAACAGTATCAGAAGTAAAAAGTAGGACATAACAACAGACATGAAGGAAATCCAGAGAATCATTAGGTCATATTTTGAAAACCTGTATTCCATAAAATTGAAAAAAGGAAATGGACAACTTTCTGAATAAATATCACTTACCAAAATTAAATCAAGACCAGATAAGCAAATTAAATAGACCCATAACTGATATAGAAATAGAAACAGTCATCAAAAGTCTCCCAATCAAAAAAGCCCAGAACCAGGGGGTTTCAGTTTAGAATTCTACAGTATTTTCAAAGAAGAACTAATACCAATACTTCTCATATTGTTCCATATAACAGAAACAGAAGAAATATTGCCGAACTCTTTTTATGAGGCTACAATTACCCTGATATCCAAACCACATAAAGATTTTACTAAGAAAGAGAATGACAGACCTATCTCACTCATGGACATTGATGTAAAAATATTATATAAAATACTGGCAAATTGAATCCAAGAAAACATCAGAAAACTCATCCACCATGATCAAGTCAACTTCATCCCAGAGATTCAGGGATGGTTCAACAGATGAAAATCTGTCAATGTAATCCACCATATAAACAAACTGAAAAATAAAAACCACATGATCATCTCATTAGATACTGAAAAAGCCTTTGACAAAATACAACATTCCTTCACGATAAAGGCCTTGGAGAGAGCAAGGATACAAAGAACATACCTAAACATAATAAAGGCAATATACAGCAAGCCAACAGCCAACATCAAACTAAATGGAGAGAAACTCACAGCATTTACCCTTAAATCAAAATAAGACAAGGTTGTCCACTCTGTCCATATCTATTTAATATAGTTTTTTGATGTTCTAACTAGAGCAATAAGACAATAAAAGGAGATAAAAGGGTTGCAAATACAAAAGAAGAAGTCAAACTCTTACTATTTGCTGATGATATAATAATTTACATAAGTGACCTCAAAACTCCTAGCAAGGAACTTCTACAACTCATAAACACTTTCAGTAATATAGCAGGATACAAGACTAAGTCAAAAAAATCAGCAGCCCTCCTGTGCACAGATGATGAATAGGCTGAGAAAGAAATCAGAGAAGCATTACTCTTCACAATAAACACAAATAGCACAAAATATCTCAGAGTAACTCTAACCAAACAAGTGGAAGACTTGTATGACAAGAACTTTATACCTTTGAAAAAAGAAATTGAAGAAGACACCAGAAAGTGGAAAGATCTCCCATGCTCTTGGGTTGGTAGAATTAAATAATAAAAATGGCAATCTTACCAAAAGCAATATACATATTCAATGCAACGTCCATCAAAATCCCAGAAAAATTTTTCACAGACCTCGAAAGAACAGTACTCAACTTCATATGGAAGGCCAAAAACCCAGGATAGCCAAAACAATCCTGTACAATTAAGAAACTTCTGGAGGCATCACAATCCCTGACTTCAAACTCTACTACAGAGCTACTGAAAAAAGCCTGGTACTGGCATAAAAACACACAGGAGGACAAATGGAACCAAATGGAAGACCCAGATATTAATCCACACACCTACGAGCACCTGATTTTTGAGAAAGAAGCAAAAAAAAAAAAATATCAGATGGAAAAAAGAAAGCATATTTAACAAATGGTGCTGGCATAATGGATATCAATATGTAGAAGAATGAAAATAGATTCACATCTATCACCATGCACAAAACTCAAGTCCAAATGAATCAAAGACCTAAACATAAAGCCAGCCATACTGAACCTTACAGAAGAGAAAGTGGGAAGTACCTTTGAATGCATTGGGACAGGAGACCACTTCTTAAATGTAACCCCAATGGCACAGACACTGAGAGAAACAATTAATATATGGGTCCTCCTGAAATTGAAAAGCTTCTGTAAAGCAAAGGAAATGGTCAACAAGGTAAAATAGCAGCCTACAGAATTAGAAAAGATCTTCACCTGCCCCACTCAGACAGAAAACTGATCTCTAAAATATACAAAGAACTCCAGCAATTGGTCATCAAAAGAACAAATAATCCAATTAAAAAATGGAGTACAAACCTAACAGAAAACTCTCAACAGAAGAATCTAAAATGGCTGAAAGACACTTAAGAAAATGTTCAACATCCTTAGTCATCAGAGAAATGCAAATCAAAACAACTCTGAGATTCCATCTTACACCAGTAAGAATGGTCAAGATCAAAAACAGTGATGACAACTTATGCTGGAGAGGATGTGGGGTAAAGGGAACACTCCTGCATTGCTGGTGGAGTGCAAACTAGTACAGCCCCTTTGGATATCAGTATCGCAATTTCTCGGGAAATTAGGAAACAGCCTTCCTCAAGACCCAGCAATATCACTTTTGGGTGTATATCCAAAGGATGCTCAATAATACCACATGGACATGTGCTTAGCTATGTTCATAGCAGCATTATTTATCATAGCCAGAGTCTGCAAACAACCTAAATGTCCCCCAACCAAAGAATGGATAAGGAAATTGTGGTACGATTACACAATGGAGTATTACACATCAGAAATTCTCAGGCAAATGAATGGATCTAGAAAACATTATTTTGAGTGAGGTAACTCAGACCCAGAAAGACAAATACATGTACTCAAATATGACCTCACTCATAAGTTACTTTTACACACAAAACAAAGAAAATCAACCTACAAATCATTATCCCAGAGAACCTAGACAGCAATCAGTACCCTACGGGAGATATACATGGATCTAATCTGCATGTCTTTCTATAGCTAGCAAAAAAAAAATCTCTTGAGTAAATTGGGAGCATGGGGACCATGGGAGAGGGTTGAAGGGGAGAGGAGAGAAAAGGAGGGAAGCAGAGAAAAATGTTCAGCTCAATAAAATTAATTTTTTAAAAAAAAAGAGTGAAAAAACATTATTTCTGTCCAGACAGAGTCTTCTGGCCTGAAATCATTTTAACTCTCGTAGGGGAATCATATTCCGTTATCTCTTACCCTTGCAAGTATCCATTGAATTTCCTGGTCTTTGAGTTTGTGCACAGGCCTGTTGGTGACTATCATCTTTCTCCTCCCCAACCATGCTAAGTTTGAGTCTGTTCTATTGCTGAACTCTAGAGTGGAGATCCTCCATGGGCATATGTTTATTCACCTGAATGTCCTTTGCTGCTACCTCAACTGAAATAGCCTATGTCTCTCTTCAGCCTCGTAGAAGGACATGGAGGATCATTGTCCTCAGTTTTATCTGTATTTAATGTGAATATCCAGGACATATTTTTCTCCCTACCGCAAAATGGGACCAATAAGAAACCCTTCTGGAACTTCCCTATCTAGAGTTAGGGTCTGAGTTATAGTTGTGATGTAATGAACTAGGGTATGTTCAAGAGGAAAACAGAGGCAAGACCAGGTGATGAAAGATTAAGAGAGAAGATAGATTCAAGGACAGGACAACTGTAAGAAATCTTAAAGTTCTGTTTTATGATGACCACCCATGGTATTCATAGATTTCCTGTGTCCCTATCCTCTGAGATGGGTATCCCTGGGACGTTACCTTGTGTGAGGTTAAATTGATAGGAAGAGTTGCTGGCATCAGGAACTGAGAGGGAGAAGAAGAAAAAACATGAGATCTTGATTATTCCTACAACAGTTTGCAGCCCACCTCTTTCTTCTGGGCTTGCTCCAAGAACTTTACATCTATTGTATTTAAAAACATTTCGCTATAAGAATGTTCAGTAATACTTCTTGACACCATATGCTAGTGACCCTTTTCTGAGTTTAATTTTATGCTGTCATTCTCTTGAATATTAATTTATTCTGTGAATTTTATCATCATGATGGATTTGGCAGCAATACAATGTACAAAACCAGACTGAGAAAGGATACATTTTCTATCACTCTTTGGCATCTTAAGTGTGCTATTCTATAAAAAGGTAAAAATAAAAAACATATCCCATCTACCTTTCTTTGTAGATTAGTGGAGTAATAGTATGGGGATTTCCTGTAGCCAACCTATGCATCAATGAGTTTCTTTTTTTTAAAAAAAAAAAGTGTGAAGTGCTGTTTATGGAGTTAGGAAAATATGCTTTTCTGATTCACCAATCTATTTAATTTGTATATATTTTCCTATATTAAAATATCTATGCTAGTAATCAAACCTAGGGTCATGTCTTACCTTCACATGTTAGGCAGATGCTCTACAGATAAAACACACTCCCAAGACTCTTGCATTTTACTTTTTTATTAATGTTTATTTTGTGTTTATGGGTATTTTGCATGCATGTGTGACATGTACAGATTTCATGCCTCATACTGAAAGAGGCCAGATGAGAGCATCAGAGCTCCTGAACTAGAGTTACAGACAGTTATGAACCACTGTGTGGGTGCTGGAAAACAAACTCAAGTCATCTGCAAGAGCAACAAGTGTTCTTAACTAGTGAAATATCTCTTCATGCCCCAGAGATTTGTTTTTACTCATGTGTATGTGTTTATGTGTTTCTGTCTGTGTGATATATACTCACATGAACCCAGAGAAGTTGGAGGCCAGAAAATTGCATGGTACCCCTTAGATATGGAATTATAGGTGATTGTGAGCCACCTGGTGTGGGTGCTGGGAAATGAACTTGAATCTTCTTGAAGAGTATTAAGTTCTCTTAACCAATTAGCTACCTTTACAGCCTTTGACTTTTTAAAAATATTTTATTTTATTATAGTATCCATGTGTTTGAGTGTTTTGACTATGTTATGTATGTTTGTGTGCAGTGCACACTTTGGCATTGGATCCTCTGGAACTGAAGTTATAGTTGGTTGTGAGTCATTATGCAGGTGGGTGCTGGGAATTGAATCCTGGGCCTCTGCAAGAGCAATAAGTTCTTTTAACCACTGTGCCATCTCTCCAGCTCCTCCTTACATTTTTTAAGTTAACTGATTCCTCTCTCTCTCTCTCTCTCTCTCTCTCTCTCTCCTTCCCTCCCTCCCTCCCTCCCTCCCCTCCCCACATCCTTCCCTACATCCCTCTCCATACCCTTGTGTGTTTCCTTGTCTCTGGCTTACTTGACTCTACTTATCTCTTTTGGACCCACAATATAGTTTTTCTCCTGAGTCATTCTATAACATCAGTGACTATTTTGGAATACAACCTTAGAAACCAGCTTGGAGATATAGGAAAGAAATTCAAACACACAGGTATTGATATTTAGCCTCTTCACCCAGGATCATAATGTAAAACCATTATGACTCAGCCAGAGGAAGGACAGACTGTCCAACTAAAGGCAATGTAAGGAATCATGGGGAAGCAGCACGGGAAAACACAACACAGCCCTGAAATTCAGGTCAGGCACAGGAGATGTCTAGTTTCCTTGGATGAGAAAAAGAGATGTAGTAAAGTGGAAACTCAGTTTGTGAACTTCCTAAGTCTCCTGACAAGGTAATGATGGAAAAGACCTCTTTCTGACCCATGCATTGTATCACCATGGTTTCTCTGCTGTTTGTCTCTGTTTGTAACTTCTCAGATTCCCCTATCTATGTTTTGAAAAACTATTTAATTTTTGAGACTGCAATATATCACTCTTCTTCCCCTTTCCTCCCTCAAACCCTTCTTGTCTGTTTTTATATAATAATATAAACTTGAGTTTCCTTTATCATTGTCTCCATCATTAAAACTCTCATCAAGTTTACTCCCCTCCATAAGTACTCAATACTTACCAACCTCCTGTCCTAGGACTTTCCAATTCCAGAATTACCAATACATATATAAAACAGAGTCTAAGCCGGGCAGTGGTGGCGCACGCCTTTAATCCCTGCACTTGGGAGGCAGAGGCGGATCTCTGTGAGTTCAAGACCAGCCTGGTCTACAAGAGCTAGCTCCAGGACAGGCTCCAAAACCACAGAGAAACCCTGTCTCAAAAATCAAAATAAAAACAAACAAACAAACAAACAAAACCCCAAAAAACAACAACAACAACAACAACAAAAAAAAAACAGAGTCTAAGGAATAAGTCTAGAGACTCTCACCTGTGACAACCATGTCCAGTGGGTCACTTGGGTCTGACCACACATAGGAATGTTGACTAGAAGAACTGTAACACCTGTAGGTCCCAGCATGTGCTGAAGTCACAGGAGTTAGAGAGATGTTGGCTTGAGAGCCTCCAGCATAAGGCTTTCCATCAAGATACATGTGACTTTCATTTACATCCTTTTTGTTTACAACCAGAATGAAGGTCTCAAACATGGCTTCTGAACAGCATTTTAATGTCATCATCGCTCCTGATTTTATTGGGGGAGCTGGTAGGGCCAAGAGGGAAGGCTTTCTGTAGAGTCCTAAAAATAGAGATTGTGAATTTGAAGGTCACTCTTCCTCACTCCACATCATGGAAACAGGGATAGCAAAGGTTCTCCAACCCCAAGTCATTCCTCCTACTCATAAATCCATGTCCTCTTCAGTGGCTGTGTCTCTACCCACTTAACCATTTCTTTCTGTCTTTTGCTCAATTCTCTGTGTCTAATAGTTTCAGGCACCATCTGACTGGGTTTGTCCCATGCAGATGATGGTTGCATTCATTTACCAGAGACCTTTTCTATTTTCTATGATGGATGAGGTTAGAAAACATGTCATTCCGGGTTTCAGACTCCCCTCTGTATACATTTTATGCTTTTCTGGGAAAAATGAAATCCCTGACAGGATGTTATAGTAGTAATAAGGCAACTGACAGGAGTTCTCCTATGCTTCCCTTCTGATCTTAGACTGGTTTGCCTAGTGTGCCTGGGCCTTGTCTGTGGTCTCAGCTCACAGAGGGCAACCTTAAGTCTGGATTCATGAACATCACCCCCTGTCATCCTGGTGGCAGCATTAGTATCCTGGTCAAACTTGTCTCAGCATCTCTTCTCTTCATGTTTGTCTCTGACTTGGGTACATTTTTAGTTGCTAATTGTTGATGTTAGAAATGACCATAAAGATGACACAGGAAGAGAAAGTACATGTGTATTATTTTACAGTTTTAGAGGTGAAAAGTCTGAAATGAGCCCACTAGTACAAGTTTCATTTCTTAAGGGCTACATTTCTTCCAAATGCTCCAGGAGGAGAGCATACTTTTTTCTCTTCAGAATATAGAAGCCTCCTGTACTTTGTGGCTTGTGAACACTTGATTTTCAGAACCAGAAAAATGGAGTATGTCTATGTCTCATGCTGCCTTTCTCTGACCTTTAGTATCCTCCTTCTTCCCTCTTATGGAATATTGCAGCTATTCTAGCCTATGTGGACCATCCAGGACTTTTTCTTCATCATAAAGCCAACGGATTAAAACATGTATTGCATTCTTAACCTCTGTTCCCCTTCCATATGAGAGTTATTTTGTACCAACTCTCCAGTGAAATCTCACCAGGATCTCAGGAAAACTACATTAGTACCTTCTGAGTATAGTTTACTTCATACTCTAACCATCTCGTATTAAGCGTCACTCTCAAAAATCTCTCTATCACAACACATTCATACTTGGAACCAAGTTTTTAGCACATGAACTTTAGGTGGAGGTTAAACAACCAAGCCATCAAACCACATGACATATTAATTGATTCTAGGGTTGGGATTATGAATATCATTAGGGGAAACCTTTCCTGACTACCTTAGTGTCCAGTCCCCTGTACTGATGTTTCTGGAACCTGAGACACTTGAAGACATCTCCACTACTCTGGGAACTCCTAAATAATAATTATACTCACAATCTCAATAGAAATTGTGGAACAATGAAGAATACCTTTGACATGAGTTGTCTCACCTGTAACTATGATTAACAAGGGCTCACTGATTTCTGAAAATTTATCAGGGAGGTTAGGTTCAAAGCCCTGACATCTATAGGTCCCCACATGTGCCCTGGTCGTGAGGTTTATGTCAAAGCTGTGTCGGAATATGATGTTTTGGAACTCCAGGATGTGGACATCATTTTCTTTGAATAAACGGAACACTTCAAACCCAAGTTGGGACTGACACTTCAGAGTCACACGCTCTCCAATGGGAACCAGAGAACTGGGCCAAGCAGACAGGGTGGGCTTTTTAGAAACCCCTGTGAAGAGAGAATGGTCCAATCTTAGAAAGGAAGAGGCAGGAATACCTCTTTCTTTGTGCTCAGTATCAAGTCCCTACCATGCCAATACACCCAGAAGTACATAATGACACCATATACTACTGAAACTTTTGAGCAATTACTGCATAAGAGATCCAATGTGTTAGGAAAATCAATTATATATAAAATGAAGTCATCAACCAAGAATGAAATGACATCAAACTGCATCAATTTGCATTAAGCAGCTGAGTCTGTTTAAAATAATCTGAAATGTCCAGGACACGGTAAAAAGTCTCCCTAACCCTTCTGGTACAATAACAGCTGACCTCTGCATGCTCCAACATCTTGGATATTTTGGGGGAGCTTGCATCCTCATCTGTCCTTGAGAAGGATGGCTCTTCCAAGCTGTGAGTCCTTCCCTATTACACAGATGACATCACTTTTCCTAGACACTCAGGACTCTTCCAGTTCCTTTGTCCCCAGTGTTGATTGATTCAACCAAGGAAAGAGAATCTGTGAGTCTCTGGGACAGAATCAGAAACCATATTTCCAGGTCTTTCACCTTCCAACTTATAAGATGTCAGTCACAGGCCGTCCTGTTAATCTTTACACCAGCCCAATCCCTGTGCTGTTTGCCTTCCTGTTACAGAAAAATCTTTCTATGTAGCATGCGAAGTAATCCATAATTTGGAGTTAGACTCACCCACTTGTGCCCATGTCTTCTGCAACAGCAAGAATCCTGGAGGAAAAAACACTTAAGAGGTGAGCTGTCTCCTTCTGCCCCTCTGCCCCTGTCGAGTCTTTGTACATTAGAAGTCAGAACCCACTCAGTGAAGATGAACTCATGCACCAACTTCTACCATTGCATGGAAGCCAGGCTCTCTGCTGTGGGCAGATCCAGCATCCCTAGCTGATATTTCCACGCTTATATTTCACATCATTCATTCCCAGGAGAACTTACCAGGACACACCAGGCTAAGGACGGTAAGCAGCATGGTACTGCTTCTGCTAACAGGAGGCAGTTCCCCAATAAAACCACACAGGATTTCCTGAGAAACTCAACTCATCTGTTTCACTGGTTGACCACAACTGAGAAAACAGATACTTGTTGGCTACTTGCATGTTGTTATGTGGCTCAAAAATCATAAAGGATTTCAGAAAATTCTCAAGACTCAAAGTCTTACTTTGCAGACTTTTACCATGACCATACTGGAACATGTCTTGACCTCAGTTCCTCTTATTCAGAGCCATAAAATAAGGTAATTATTCCAAAGCTGTATCTTTAGGTATTTTTATACAAGATTTAAATATTCTTCCTCTGCCGTGTACAAACATCAAATGGTGCGGGACAGTTCTATATTCTGTCAATTATATTTTAAATAAACGCTGATTGGCCTATAGCTAGGCAGGAAGTATAGGCAGGAAAACCAGACAGAAAGTAGAGGTGGGGCTATGAGAACAGGAGTATTCTGGGAAGAAGGAAGCTCTTCCCACAGTCCTGCCCAGACCACCAAAGAAGTAGCATGTGACCTACCCCGCTGAAAAAGGTACCAAGCCATGCTGCTAACATATACTAGAATAATGGGCTATATAATTTATAAGAGCTAATACAAAGCCTGATCTAATGGGCCAATCAGTTTATAACTTATGAAGACTTCTATGTGATTTTCTTTGGGGCTAAACAGCTGTGGGACCTGGTGGGAGGACATAAACTCCCAACAAGCCCGGCCCTCGTGTTACAATCAAATGAGTACTTTCAATATAATAATCATTACATGTAAATCAACATGGTTTTACACTAATACTTCTAGTTTGGTTAAGATTATAAGTATTTCATTTCCAATTCAACTGATTATGTAGTTACTGAGAATCAGAAAATCCTACTTCTGAAGAAAAGCCCAAAACATGTATGTTTGCAGGACATCTGGAATTTATGATCCAGGGATCCTTTTTCTTTTTTTTCCTCTCTTCTTTCTGTGTCTCTACCCTCTCTTTTCTCTGTTTATCAGTTTGTTGCATAATTTCCCACTACTTACTTAACATAATTCTGTTGAATAAAATTGCCAGTGATCAAATTTGGAATTCTAAAAGAAAAAATTGCCTAGACATTTCAAGAAAAAAATATTAAAAAGAAAATAGAACATGGCAATTTCTAAGCATTCAAATCAACACTGTTTTATCTTCAGTCCTTCCAGTTTTCCCTTTAAACTGTTTCTTTGGGGAGGTCTGGAAGACTGGGGAGATGGCACCGTTGTTAACTGCACACACTGCTCTTGCAGAAGAACTGAAATCAATTTCTAGTACCGCCGTGGAACTGGAGTTACAGGTTGTGAGCCACCATGCCCTCTTCTGGACTCTTAGGCCAACTCTATGCACACACAGAGAGTCACACACAATAGGCATAACAAAATTAAAATCATCTTTAATCTATTTTTCACTCATTCTTTGGAAATTTCATACATGTAAATAATTTCTCTTGGTAATATCCATCCCTATTGTCTCTGTACAACTACTCCTCTATCCCCCTGAACACATCTCTTTTCTTCCAACTTCATGTCCTCTGAGTACAGATATTGTTGCCCATGTGCACATGGGCGGGGGACTATTAACTGAAGTATGGGCACCAAGATTCACATCTCTGAAGAAAACTGACTCTCCCTTCCCCAGCAGCCATCAACTACCAATAGCTCCACAGTTACAGGTGGAACCTCAGAAACACATCTCCCAGTCATAATGGAATAGTAAAGAAGTTTGATCCTGAAAATGTTTTTAAATAATTAATTAAATAACCTGGCACATGAAAATTACATGTATCTATCATAGCCTAAGTGATGGACATGCACCATGGAATAGCCAACTGTAACCAAATATTAATAATGTTATTTCACAATTTTATCCTTTTTGAAGGTAGAACACTGATAGCTACTGTGATGGTTTGAATAAGAACAACTCCCATATCCTCATAGATATGAACACTTGATCATTGCAGAATGGTTTAAATTGACAGGGATTAGGAAATGTGGCCTTACTGGAGTAGGTGTGTCACTGGAGGTTAGGTCTTTGAGGTTTTATGGACCCAAGCCAGGTCTAATGTCTTTTCCTGATGCATGCTAATCTGGATGTAAACTCTCTGTTACCTCTCTAGCACCATGCCTGCCTGCATGTCACCATGCCTGCCTGCATGTCACCATCCCTACCATAATAAGAATGGACTAAAATCTCTAAAATTATAAGCAAGTTCCAACTTAATGTTTTCCTTTATAAGACTTGCCTTAGAAATGGTGTCTCTACAACAGAACACTGACTGAAACATCTACTTTTAGTGATTTTTCATGGACACATTCTTTGTCTTTTCCCTCTTTAAAATTGCAAAGAGTGTTCTCTGTTTAGGTATGTACCCCATTTTTATTGTATTATTTGTTCTTTTGATGAACAGTTTCTTGAGTTCTTTATATATTTTGGAGATCAGATCTCTGTCTGATGTGGGGTTGGTAAAGATGTTTTTCCACTCTGTAGGCTGCCGTTTTGTCTTGTTCACCATGCCCTTTGCCTTACAAAAGCGTTT